>NC_060139.1:1092958572-1093587144 GCF_021461385.2 Schistocerca piceifrons | reverse complement strand
TCCAGCGATCACCCGTCTCGAGATCTGCTGGCTTTTTCTATGTTTTTGTATTCTAAGCTTCAAGGAAATACTTGTAGAACATGTACTATTGTTTAAAAGTTGGCATCGGCGCGTAATCAAATCCACGACCCCTACATGGCAAGTGACCATCCTACCACAAATCCAGGCTGCCTGTCGAAAACGTTTGAACTTATTTTACGGTATTAAAACGCTCGGAAAACTTCAAAGTCGATTGTCTCGAGAATTTTTAGAGTTGCATCGAATAGCTTTGGAAGACTGATACTTGAATTCTGAAATCCACGTACCTTGAATATAAAAAATTATAAAAATACGATTGCCGTGTAGCTTCTTGTCAGCCACTCACAATTCCTTGAACGTAAACAGTATTTTTATTTTAGCATTGTCGGTGCAGATAGTCCTTCTTTCTTCCGTATCTTAATGATGAGATCACTGTGGACAGTGCTGGCTTCCAAGACTGCAGTGTTCATAGGACTACGCACCTGGATCGACGAACATTCAGGTACCCTATCGCACGGGGACCGATGGCCTCGCTGTTTGGGCCCCTCCCCCAAATCAACCAACCAACCAACCCTTTTGCACTTGAGCTAGTATGCTAGATCACCCGTCTGTAATCCTATAGAAAAACTCTGGAACTGTTTAGAACAGAGGATGAAACGTTGCAATAACATTCCCACAATTTGATAACTCTGTGGAATCTCGTCATCAATGTATCTCCACGTGGATATGGCACATCTGAAAAAACTGCCTCCCCGAATTGAGTCAGTACCACACGGTATTTGCTTCGTGTCTCCTGGGGTCACTAATGTTTTTTCTGATCTGCTTAAATGTTTACTAGCTTTCAACATGGTTGTTGCCCAGCAGTGAGTGACTGTCTTTATGGATTAATGATACATATTTTATTATAGGCAGCCCATTAGTGCCTTACGTATTTCACTGATCACATTCACAAAAAAATGTAATAATACGGAACTTCATTTTCGCAGCTGTTACACAGACTTCTTGAAAGACTTTATCTAGTATTTTAACGATAATTTCCATTTCCCAGACATTTACTTTTGTGTAGTTCTTATCCATAGTATGGAAAGAAGAGAAGCTTCAGTCTGCTTTTCCAAACAATTCTGCTGCCTTCCAGATAAATATGTTTTCGCTCCTTGGGCAAGCTGCACATTTTCTCTATACTATAATGCTGACACAGTATAAAATGTTACTTTTTGCATTGTTGGGCATATGATATCGTAACCGACGTGGAGAGAAATTGCATATTGTTACTGCCATTCTCTAAGGTGACATTTTGTGTGAGACTGTACCTCCTAAGCTCAAAAAAGAAGTTCATTAGACAGTCCTGCGTACATTCAGAGTTCTTTTCCCGTACATCACTCCTTGAATTTCAAGTTGCCGGGTTTTCGATGTTACTTATTTCGCGATTATGTCTTTTTCGTGCTCTTATCCTCAATTTGTGAGTATGAAATAGAGTTAATTCGCTCATTTCCAGCTTGTACCGGCACTCAAGATTTCGGTCCCCAGACGAAAAGACTGGCATTCCTTAAATTTCTTTACAACATATGGTCTTTTTATGGCCACTTACAGTTCTCTGACCTGCATGTGGTTTGTCTACAAACTGTGTCTCTTGGTTGCCAAATCTCTTTCATGCAATAACTGAGTCCCCATTCAGTTTGTTTCATCTGTTTTCTTCGTCAGAGTGTATTCGCGTAATATCTTTCACTCGTACCTTTCGCTCCACTTCATAGTGATTTCGGTTTACATTAAGATAAAACTATTTGTTTTGTAACATTCTGGCAACAAAGCATAAAAAAAAACTTTCGTAGCGTTCAAACACTGCAGCAGTGGATTACATTCCTTACGCCATATTAGATCCAAACCACAGATGTGACATGATATTCTTGGTTCAAATGGCTCTGAGCACTATGGGACTTAACATCTGAGGTCATCAGTCCCCTAGAACTTAGAACTACTTAAACCTAACTAACCTAAGGACACCACACACATCCATGCGCGAGGCAGGATTCGAACCTGTGACCGTAGCAGACGCGTGGTTCCAGACTGCAGTGCCTAGAACTGCTCGGCCACCGCGGCCGGCATGATACTCTTGAGCCGCATACAATGGTAAGTCAATCGTGGGAGTGAAGTGAAACTCATGAAGTACATTCTAGAGACCAATTACTTGACGATATTGATAAAATGATGTAAATCCTCTCTGTATGTGGCAACAGACCAGGAAGATAATCAGAGTAGCTACGTTAAACATAGTTGTTCTCTGTGGGATATACGCCAAATAAAAGTGATGTGCTTGTATTCCGACAAGTAAGCATTGGAGGTGTGAGATCCTGTTGGTATTCACAGGCGAATGAGTGTTACATGAGAAGAGAAACCTTTATTAAAGAAGCAGCTGTAGGAGTGGAGTAAAAATTTCAAAAACGGCGCCATATTACCCTTCTGTTCGAGACAGTTAAGGAAGACATGTACACAGTGAAACAAAAAATTAAATTTTTGATGGTTTTGAAGAAATTAATTCTTACAGAAGAAAATGTTTGTATTTGTTTAAAAAACAAGTCATTTCCCACGTTATAGACTGAAACAAAAATAATTTCCCAGCTAATTAACGCATGGGTTTTTAATTTTAAAAAGATGCTGCAAATATTTCACGGTATTCCAAATGTAGCACACAGTGAAACAGTTATGATATTTTACGCTATTATTACTTGAATAGCTTAAATTACACATTAAACATTAATATATGTCAGATACATTTACGAACACTGAGATACGTTAAGTTTTGCTCATTGAGCATCAAGGCTACTAAAACTGATTGGTCATGGAACATAATTTGACACTCGCTTAGTAGCCATATCCAAAACACCGCAGGCAGAAACATCGAGTTGTCCTTTTTATGTGACGCAAAAGCTGCGTCTTCTGCTTCTGGGAGTACAAAACTTTTGTTCCCAAAGAAAGGAGGCCTCATATTAATCATCACCAACTACTAACTTAAACACTTTAGCAACAAAAATGCATCATTAGGAAATTTTATCAAAATATAGCTGCCAATCACAAGACCCCAGTTAAAAGAAAGGAAATCCTATGATCTGATTCATTGGATGACGTGTTTATTGTTGTGTTTGTTACTTTCACCTGAAGCCCTTTTACTTTCACACTGCTTAGTTTCCTTGTTGTTGGCTCTCTTTACTCTTCTTTTCTCTTTTCATTTAACTGTATCTTTTTCCTTTCAGTAGCCTCTTTCGTAGGTGTTGAAGACAACATGGGACTTGTCCCTTTAGAGTGTCAAGTTGTTTTCCTAGGAGGATCTTTTGGGTAACCATGAAGCTCCTTGGGTGAGATATATGATTCACTGCTCCTACTGTTATCAGTGTACAAACTGCACCTGGTTGCCTCAGTGTTTTGCATATTATCATCATAATTATTTGGAGGAGCTCTATTGGATAAGGCACACCATCAGAATTTATAGTGTGGTTTGAAACTGCAGACATAAGGAAATCCGACGCATCAAAGATATTGACATTATGTGGATAAATTCCACATTTTCGAACCCAAATGTTACATTTGTTGGTATCACTACCTCAAGAAAACTTTCACCAACACAGTCTGCGACTTGATACATTGTCATAGGCTTGGATTTCTCAGCGTACCTGAGTCTACACTGTTTCAGTGTGTACTGTATTCAGTTGTTTTGCTGTGTACTAAACACACCAATAACCATAAAAGTAATAATATTCATCCCCTACATATCTACCGCATCTAAAACTGGTGAATACATAGGTAAAAGTGTATATTTGATCACAAGATAGCAAGTTACTCTTAGCTGATGTATTGTGGGAAATATCTAATTTATAAGTGGATGTTAATTGTAATTTCTGACCGTCAAAAAGATACAATAACATATAATGAAGCAAAAAGTTCATCAAATTTTCCAGCGTTAGTGTCAAAGATGTCACTAATAAAGATCAATGTGAAGAAAACATATTACTAGAAAGACCCAAAATCGAATTTATGACTGTGTATCATGTTTCGCTGTGTTCTGCTCTCCTCCTACGATAACGCACTGTAGCAAGACTATGGCTGAGGTGGTTGAATTGTTAAAAATCGAATGGTATCGATCCGTATTGACTCCTTTCCAGTCATTATACCCTCCCTCTTATTGGATGTTATTACTTAAAAAGACGACATCGGAAGACGTCGTACCTAACGTCTAGTTGACGAAAACTTTCGATCAGGTACATCTAATAGCGTAGCTTGACTGTTTCAGGCTTCTTTGCTAGAGGAGGCACCACAACGAATTTGAATTACTTCAATGAGCTGACTAAATTATCTTTCTGCGAGCTCGGAAGTAGAGAGAAGTAAGAATTTAATCATTTTGGTAACAACAGTTACATAAACGTTCCGTGACTACTCAAAAGTTGGTATTTGGAATATTACCTCTGCTCTTGTCCTTAAATATCGATAACTGCTTCATTTCGAAGTGCGATAAATGTAGTGTGGTAGTCGCCAGAAGAACATATGGGAATGCACAGTGAAACGCAGCACTATTCTGTGGCGACGAGTGCACGGACAACCTGCTTTACTCTTTGGTTTTTATTAATATTCTTTGTATTGACTTACGTTTTTCAGTTGATTGGTGTTCGAGCTTTAGGAAATAAAAAGTTATTGCCCGACTACTACGTTGTATGTCTTCAACAGACGGAGATAAGCTTTAGTTGACCAAAGTAGTAATTTCAACAAAACTGAATCACGAAAAAATCAATCTTTTGTAAGATAAATCACATTCAAAAGCAAATAACTTTCTTCCACACAAATGTTCACATCAACTTTCTTGACAGATAAATAAATCGCTTTCCATTTTCAAATATGTGTTTTACTTGAACTTAGTCTTTACAGTACCGTCAATGTTGATCGTAATAGGTCAAAACTAGAACAATGTCTGTGCCATTACGTTTTCCTTTACAACACTGATCGTCCATTTTTTTGTTTGTTACATACAATCAGTTTACATTTATTTTATGAATCAGAGGGCGCCGACAGGATCTTGTACTGTGTGATGGTCTGCGGTTGGCGGACAGTTGCGATCAGACCTCTGCCTGCCGGGTGTGCTAAAGACACCGCCATCGACATGTTACTGCGCTCTTCCACGAAAACAAACAGATACAAAACAAACCATTTAAATGCACAATTTCAATTTTAAAGGCACACAGATTGCACTGACAATAATCTTAATAAGTATCTAACTTTATATTCGTAGAATACACCCAACATGTGATTACCTGCAAACTGACCTGTAGGGGACATCGTTAACTGTATTGATATTTTCTTACACTACATCTCCCACTCGCTCGTTCAGTTTGGCAGGTGATAAGACTAGGACTATCCCCCTTTTGCTTTATTTTAAGACTCATGGCGACCCTTTGTTTCTCTGCAGTGATTATTAAGCCTAGCAATCAGTTCTGTGCAGCATACCATCTTATATACGGCGTCTGTTATCTCTCTCGGCTTAACTTATCTTTAATTGTTTCTCGAGCTTCTTTCAGAAAAACCAGCACTTAAAAATTCTGCGCCAGGTCAGGCTGGTATCTTTTACCATCTACTATACTTACATTAACCTGCCTTCAGTCTTTACTTTAATTAACTCTGTGACAACCATTGACTTAAACTGATAATTATCAAAGTTATTCTAGATATACCGACACAGTTACCTCTAGTTATAAGCTTACATGTTACTACCGTATGTAGCATTAAGACACTTTCTTTTTAGCTAGCTAGTTTTCATGTAATACTCTTTCATATTATCAGATTTTCTTTAAATTTTGAAATATCAGAATATGAACTTAAGATTTTGGTCGTCATCTGGAGCTCCAGTTTGATGAAACAGCTGTATGTAATCAGCTTTGTAGAGATAGCCCATTCAACTGCATCATATTGGATGCTCTGCTACACTATTTTCTGTTTTTTCATTCAAACAGTTGCTTTTTTTACCTGCATTTCACACACAGAGCTTCCAGGCATTCATAGTGTGAATTACCAAGCATGAAGTCTTATGATTTAACCTCTCCTTTTGATTAATGTGTATCGAAACCTGAGTTAAGAATCAATACCAGGGGGCTCTAAGCGCAAAAATATCAGAATTTCTCCCATACAACAATGAAAACCAACTTGTAAGGCCAGGGGACAATACGTCCGAAAGAACACTTACGTCAGACTCGGTATGGCATTGCAGCATTTTGGCATGTCTCTTATGACATCGGAGAGGTCTCTTAACATAACTATGAAAAGCATGTGTGTATTGTCATCTTTGGAGAACTTGCCCATAATATCTTCGCAAACCACTGTTAAAGGCACTGTCACTACTTTCTCGAGGGCATTTACGTCCCGAAATCCAGAGGTCATTAGTATATTCTGCTCACGTCTCCCATTCCCACTATACACTGGCTAACCGAAGTCCACTATGTACTTGTGCGACGCGACATTACTGTCTTCTCTGCTTGGAATATTATTATTATGAATGATTTTCTCTATATATTTCCTAACTCTATGCTTAAAGGTAAGTTGCTATAATGACTGATTTCATGGCTAGGTACATTTCGGATCAGGCTCTTCAGACATTCCTTATCTCATGAACTAGACTTTCACCCTGCGTGTGCTTTGTAATCACACTGTTCCATTCTACCTATTTCCAGCTTTTCATCTAGTACTTATTTGCAATTAATGGCTTCTCTCCTTTTCCTCTGTCCTTAAACAGTGCGAAATCAATTCTTCCTGTCATCGTGTTAATTCCTTAGATTATTACCAAGTTATGACTATTGGTGGTCAGCTGATTTTTATCTATAAATAACTTTATTACCTCTCCTGCAAGGGGTATGCTTCGTTCTCTTATTTGTTCAGAAATGGTTTAACTTGGTCTACACTTTATAGGTCTCTAATGACACGTGATACTTGCTCTTTCAGTAACAAGGCAACAATTCCGCTACTAGCAGTCCTTCATATGAGTAAATAAAACCTTGCAGTCCTACTCACTTTTAGAATTCTTAAGACGTTATTTAGCTAATACTAAGTCTCTGAGCGTTCTGGTTGTATGTTTTCAGTCTCCTATCGCAATCCTGCATTAACTCATTATGTACTACTACAGTCTATAAATGCCCATTTGCTGCTTCCACCAGTGGCCATGCAAAAGATGACAATTACGATGGTCCTTGTTTTCAATTGTGATGAACACGTACTTGAATATGGGAGTTCATTTAATATCTTCTCGAAATGAGGCATTAACTGGTCTCATCGAGCGTGCTTATTGGAGCAGTACATTCTACATAAACGCCCCAAAAATGTCATCATGCACTCAGCAAAGTTTATCTCACATTGCAGTATCATTTGCTTGAATTTCTTACATGTACTTACTGCCATTCTCTCATAATAGATGTTGTGAAATACTCCAATTTTTAAAATAATCCCGCGTTAAAGAGCAAATAAAACACTGTGTACTCACTCGTTTCAACATGTATAATGTTACACGTTTTTACCAACACTTCAAGAGTACGAACACATATGTTAATTCTTCCAAACTATGCAGTTAAGAGCCGAAAAAAATCCACCGAAATTAGATACCATAGACACTTTGGAATTATTGGATACAGTTTATATCGTACGTGAGAATTACTGTCTTTAACTTTTCCGCCGCGCGGAGTGGCCGTGCGGTTTGAGGCGTCACGTCACGGATTTCGCGGCCCCTCCCACCGGAGGTTCGGGTCCTCCCTCGGACATGAGTGTGTGTGTTGTTCTTAGCAGAAATTAGTTTAAGTAGTGTGTAAGTGTAGAGTTCGACCTCAGCAGTTTGTTCCCTCAGGAATTCACACACATTTGAACATATAAGCTTTTGGCAAACTTCACATGTCCTTAGTATCGATATCATTATTCGCGCCATGTTTTTGAAATAATAGCACTTCATGAGATTCTTTACACGCTTTCTTACTCCGAAATGTCCATACCATTCTTGTATTTAAGTGAGCAGTTCTTCAGTTGCGGAACTGGGTATACAAATGCGCCATATCAATCGTCATTAAAAGGTTTCCAATAAAGTAAATCGTCATATAATAACCTCTGGTATTTTATTACCTGTTTCCTTCCCTTCCCTAAGGTTATGGATAATTTTTTACTAGCTCTCCATCGTTCACTTGGTAGAGCTTCATAGAGTTGGCTAATTGCTTCATTTTTCTATTATGATTTACTTTGTTTGAAAAATGAACAGTTCACTATCGCTCTGTCATGATAACAGCGTTCATTTCCACTGGTAACAACATATCCGGCATTAGTTCTGCTCTCTTTTAATGTATCTTATTTCATAATTAATCGTTTATTCCCACTGTTAGTCAGGACAGCAAATCCGGTACTAGTTCTACTGTGCTTTAATATACCTTATTTCATAATTAAATTCCTGTAGACAACAACCTGTGGTGTAATAATTGGCAATTTGTCAGAAATGTCAAAGGTTGGTGGTCTGTACATACCGCCGTCCTTCCTCTCGCCAGAAGTGCTGCCACCTGCTGACAGGCACCCCACACCGGCGACCTCAGCAGTCGTTAGACATCGTGAGAGAGCAGAATGGGGCGCTCCGCGGAACTCATGGACATCGAACGTGGTGAGATGATTAGGTGTCATTTGTTTCATACGTCTGTACGCGAGATTTCCACACGTCTAAACATCCTTAGGTCCACTGTTTCCGATGTGATAGTGAAGTGGATACGTGAAAGGACACGTACAGCACAAAAGCGTACAGGCCGACCTCGTCTGTTGACTGACAGAGACCGTCTACAGTTGAAGAGTGTCGTAATGTGTAATAGGCAGACATCTATCCAGACCATCACACAGGAATTCCAAACTGCATCAGGATCCACTGCAAGTACTATCACAGTTAGGCGCGTGCAGAGAAAACTTGGATTGCATGGTCGAGCGGTTGCTCATAAGCCACACATCACGCTGGTAAATGCTAAACGACGTCTCGCTTGGTGTAAGAAGCGTAAACACTGGACTATTGAACAGTGGAAGAACGTTGTGTGGAGTGACGAATCACGGTACATAATGTGGCGATCCGATGGCAGGGTGTGGGTATGGCGAATGCCCGGTGAACGTCATCTGCCAGCGTGTGTAGTGCCAACAGTGGTGTTATGGTGTGGTCATGTTTCCCATGGAGGAGCCTTGCACCCCTTGTTGTTTTGCGTGGCACTATCACATCACAGGCCTACATTGTCGTTTTAAGCATCTTCTTGCTTCCCACTGTTGAAGAGCAATTCGGGGATGGCGGCTGCAGCTTTCAACACGACCGAGCACCTGTTCATAAAGCACGGCCTGTGGCGGAGTCGTTACACGACAGCAACATCCCTGTAATGGACTGGCCTGCACAGAGTCCTGACCTGAATCCTATAGAACATCCCCTTTGGGATAATTTGGAACGCCGACATCGTGCCAGGCCTCACCGACCGACATCGATACCTCTCCTCAGTGCAACACTCCCTGAAGAATGGGCTGCCATTCCCCAAGAAAGCTTCCAGCAGCTGATTAAAAGTAAGCCTGCGAGGATGGAAGTTGTCATCAAGGCTAAGGATGGGCCGATACCATACTGAATTCCAATTTTACCGTTGGAGGGCGTCACGAACTTGTAAGTCATTTTCAGCTAGATGTCCGGATACTTTTGATCACATAGTGTATGGAACGAGCGCCATATACCATCAGCCTCGACAGAACAAAAATGATAATAATAAGTGACTATGTTGAGCAGTGGCTTCATGCTAATTGTAAGCAGTGGATCTCTGCTACGCTGGATGAAAATGTGGACTCCACCATTTGGAAAAAATGGAACCCTTATGAATCAGACAAAATCTTTAGCAATAAAAATGTATGATGGATTACATGTTTTAAGTATCAATTTTATTAATTTTACAGTTCCTTCTGGCGTTAGAAATTCATACAGACATTTTACGGCCTTTAACTTGAAACATTGTGGCACACAGGAACGGAGCAACAATGATAAGACTGAAGTCTATAAGTATTTATTTATTATGTTGTAAATACAGCACAGTTCCGTATCACAGCTGTAAAGGCGAAGCCACATGAGGCTACAATTCAGACGTAACCGTGGCTGAGAGTACGTGTTGATTAGCTGTTTCCGCCCATGGTTAACCTGGAAAGAACCTCAGCATTAGTGTTCACAATGACGATTGCGTAAAAGAACACGGAAATCATAATGTATTTTAAACAACAAAATTTATTCCCCGAAGCTCAGTACCATCGAGAGGTTTGATCATGCTCGTACCGCCTGTACAGCTGTGCCTCGCAGCTAAACGCTTCCGTTTGGCAAAAGCGAGAGAGAAGCCTCGGTGCTGCAACTCTGGTCTGGCATTCGAGAAGGGGGCGCTTCAAGTCTTCATCATGCCATCGAGATTTGGCTCTCACTCTTTTTCCCTAAGTCCCATAAGGATACTGCCGGCATGGTTCCTTTGCAAAGGACACTGTCGTTACCCTTCCTTACCTTTTTCATTCCTGTAGTGGACTGCCAATAGCAGAGGTAGCCGTGAGAAAAAGATTGAGTAACCAACGAAAGGGTAATATACTGCGAGTCCGAGTATGGAATGGTAGAAATCTGAATGTGGTACGGAAGCTAGGAAATCTAAAAAGAGAAATGCAAAGCCTCAGTCTAAATATGGTGGGGATCAGTAAAGTTAATCGGCAAGGAGATACGGATTTCTGGTCAGAAATCAACGTCCAAAGAAGTAGGATACCGAGGTACTGAGGAATGACGAGGTGCGTTTGATTCCCTTAGCTGGTAGATAATTCGATAATGAATACCATAGTAAGCAGTTTAGTTAAAAGGGAGAGGGGTTCTCTAGTAAGTGAAATCACAGAAGTTGCTTACACAAAATCTAGCTACTAGGAAGGCAACGTAAAGAAAGTTAGGGCAAAAGAAGAAGTGCCTCAATTAATCGACGAAAGAAGGAAGTACAAAAATGGCAAAAAATGACAGAAAAGCAGCTATATAAGTCCCATAGGAATTTAATAAGTGTAAAGTGAGGGAGGGAAGATAACACGAAGTGATTGCAAGAAAACTGTGAAGAGATGGAAACAGCAGTGGTTGTTGGAAGGGCAGATTCAGCATGTAGCAAAGTCAAAACAACCTACGGTGGATTTAAAAGAAAGGCAGTCATCATTAAGAGTGCAGGAGAGATTCCGGTGTTGAATGTAGAGGAGAAAGCAGACAGGTGGAAAGGATAAACTGAACGTCTCTACCTCACAGGGAAAACCTGTCAGCGGACGTAACAGAAGAAGAAATGAGAGTGAATTTGGAAGACACAGGGGATCCAATTTCACAGAGGTATGGAAGATTTACTATTAAATAAGGCAGAGGGCATAGTAACACACCTTCGGAATTATTAAAGTCGTTAGGGTGGGTAGAAACATTGAGACTGGACACATCCCATCAGACATAAGGAAAAACACCATTCACACTATACTGAAGGTAGTAACCACAGATAAGTGCGCTACCTATCGCGCAATCACCTTGAAGGCTCATGCATAAATTTGCCGACACCAATTAGAAGCATGGAAGCGAAAGTCTAGGATCTCTCAAGTGTCGATCAGTTTTGCTTTAGGATAGGTAAAGGTACCAGAGAGGCAGTTCTATCGTTGTTCTTGTTAGATTAGATTAGATTAATACTAGTTCCATGGATCATGAATACGATATTTCGTAATGATGTGGAACGAGTCGAATTTTCTAATACATGACATAATTAGGTTAATTTAACAACATACTTAAGTTAATATAACAACTTTATTTTTTTGTGTTTTTTGTTTTTCTTTATTTTTTATTTTTATTTTTTTATTTTTTAAATATTTTTTTTTCTTAATTTATATCTAAAAATTCCTCTATGGAGTAGAAGGAGTTGTCATTCAGAAATTCTTTTAATTTCTTCTTAAATACTTGTTGGTTATCTGTCAGACTTTTGATACTATTTGGTAAGTGACCAAAGACTTTAGTGCCAGTATAATTCACCCTTTTCTGTGCCAAAGTTAGATTTAATCTTGAATAGTGAAGATCATCCTTTCTCCTAGTATTGTAGTTATGCACACTGCTATTACTTTTGAATTGGGTTTGGTTGTTAATAACAAATTTCATAAGAGAGTATATATACTGAGAAGTTACTGTGAATATCCCTAGATCCTTAAATAAATGTCTGCAGGATGATCTTGGGTGGACTCCAGCTATTATTCTGATTACACGCTTTTGTGCAATAAATACTTTATTCCTCAGTGATGAATTCCCCCAAAATATGATGCCATATGAAAGCAATGAGTGAAAATAGGCGTAGTAAGCTAATTTACTAAGATGTTTATCACCAAAATTTGCAACGACCCTTATTGCATAAGTAGCTGAACTCAAACGTTTCAGCAGATCATCAATGTGTTTCTTCCAATTTAATCTCTCATCAATGGACACACCTAAAAATTTGGAATATTCTACCTTAGCTATATACTTCTGTTTAAGGTCTATATTTATTAATGGCGTCATACCATTCCCTGTACGGAACTGTATGTACTGTGTCTTATCAAAATTCAGTGAGAGTCCGTTTACAAGGAACCTCTTAGTAATTTTCTGAAAGACAGTATTGACAATTTCATCAGTTAATTCTTGTTTGTCAGGTGTGATTACTATACTTGTATCATCAGCAAAGAGGACTAACTTTGCCTCTTCATGAATACGGAATGGCAAGTCATTAATATATAATAAGAACAACAAAGGACCCAAGACTGACCCTTGTGGAACCCCATTCTTGATAGTTCCCCAGTTTGAGGAATGTGCTGATCTTTGCATGTTACGAGAACTACTTATTTCAACTTTCTGCACTCTTACAGTTAGGTACGAATTAAACCATTTGTGCACTGTCCCACTCATGCCACAATACTTGAGCTTGTCTAGCAGAATTTCATGATTTACACAATCAAAAGCCTTTGAGAGATCACAAAAAATCCCAATGTGTGGTGTTCGGTTATTCAGATCATTCAAAATTTGACTGGTGAAAGCATATATGGCATTTTCTGCTGAAAAACCTTTCTGGAAACCAAACTGACATTTTGTTAGTATTTCATTTTTACAGATATGTGAAGCTACTCTTGAATACATTACTTTCTCAAAAATTTTGGATAAAGTTGTTAGAAGGGAGATTGGATGGTAATTGTTGACATCAGATCTATCCCCCTTTTTATGCATAGGTATAACAATAGCATATTTCAGTCTATCAGGGAAAATGCCCTGTTCCAGAGAGCTATTACACAGGTGGCTGAGAATCTTACTTACCTGTTGAGAACAAGCTTTTAGTATTTTGCTGGAAATGCCATCAATTCCATGTGAGTTTTTGCTTTTAAGCAAGTTTATTATTTTCCTAATTTCAGAGGGAGAAGTGGGTGAGATTTCAATTGTATCAAATTGCATAGGTATGGCCTCTTCCATTAACAGCCTAGCATCTTCTAATGAACACCTGGATCCTACTATATCCACAACATTTAGAAAATGATTATTAAAAATATTTTCAACTTCTGACTTTTTGTTCGTAGAGTTTTCATTCAATTTGATGGTAATACTGTCTTCCTCTGCTCTTGGTTGACCTGTTTCTCTTTTAATAATATTCCAAATTGTTTTAATTTTATTATCAGAATTGCTGATTTCAGACATGATACACATACTCCTGGATTTTTTAATAACTTTTCTTAATATAACACAGTAGTTTTTATAATTTTTGATAGTTTCTGGGTCACTACTCTTTCTTGCTGTCAGATACATTTCCCTTTTCCAGTTACAAGATATTTTTACACCCTTAGTAAGCCATGGTTTGTTACAAGGTTTCTTACGAGTATATTTAACTATTTTCTTGTGGAAGCAGTTTTCAAATGCATTTACAAAAATGTCATGAAATAAATTATATTTTAAATTGGCATCAGGTTCACGGTACACCTCATCCCAGTCTAACTGCTGTAGGCTTTCCCTGAAATTTGCAATTGTTAAATCGTTGACTGAACGTACTACTTTGGAGGACTGTTTAGTATTGCTGAATGGAGCTATGTCATATATTGTAACGAGCTGTGCACCATGATCAGAAAGACCATTCTCAACAGGCTGAGCATTTATCTGGTTAAACTTATCTTGGTCTATAAAGAAGTTATCTATCAGTGAGCTGCTATCCTTTACCACCCGAGTAGGAAAATCAATAACGGGTGTCAAATTGAAAGAACCGAGTAATACTTGAAGGTCATTTTTCCTATTACCCTCTTTCAGAGAATCTACATTGAAGTCCCCACAAATAATAATTTGCTTCCCCCTGTCTGACAGATAGCACAACAAGGAGTCCAAATTTTTCAGAAATAGATGAAAATTTCCTGATGGGGACCTATATACAGTTACAATTATAAATGTGCCTTTATTTAATTTAAGCTCACAGGCACATGCTTCTATATGTTTCTCTACACAAAACTTTTTTGTTTCTATACTTTTTGCACAATGATAACTTTTGACATATATGGCAACTCCTCCTTTCTCCATATTTCCTCTCATTACATGTGCAGAGAGCTTATATCCACTTACATTTACCTTATTCATATCAGTAACAATGTGATGCTCAGACAGGCATAGTATATCTATTTCATTCTCAGCTTCTAAATCTTCTAAACAAACCAGAAGCTCATCTACTTTATTCTTTAAACTCCCAATATTTTGATGAAATATACTTACATTATTTTTAATTATACTTTTATAAGAACCTTTCCTTATTCTAACATTTGCAGTACTCTCCTGTCTGAGTTTCTCATTGTGCTTAGGCCTAGTTCCTATACCAGTGGTCACATAGTGTTCAGAGAGGCAGATTATGTCAACTGGGTTGGATGACTTTAATTCATCAATGCAATTACCTAGGACTGAGATACAACTTGGTGGAGATAAAATTTCTGGTGATTGGTGAAAATTTCTAATTGATAGCTGTGATTGGTGATCAAATGTGCTAGAATTGTGCTGTTTAATTTCTTTCCTAAACTGAAGATTTGTTTCAATCCTGACCTCTCGTAGAACTTGACATCTTTCTGTCTTACCTATCCTAAAAAAGGTGCTGCTCCAACACCTGTAACCACTGGTATCTTACCATTCATGGCAGTGCCTCCCCCCATTAAATTTCCTGCTATTACCCCAGCCAGTTTCCCCTTCCCTTTCCTGTTGAGATGTAGGCCATGCCTGGTATAGTCCCACCTACTGAGATAATGGAAGCATGACTTAAAAACATCAATACACGTTCGTCGGATTTGTCGATCTAGATAAAGCGTTCGACAATGTAAATGGGCACAAGATATTCGAAATCCTGAGAACAACAGGAGTACGATTTTAGGAATGAGGGGTAATATACAATGGGTATCAGAATCAAGTAGAATGGAAGACCAGCAATGATTAGGTGTGATCAAAAAGGCAGTAAGGCAGAGGAGTAGTTTTTCTCGCCCAATGTTTAACATTTACATCGAATAAGTAATGTCGGGAATAAAAGCTAGGTTTCTGAATGTGATTACACTTCAAGGCGGAAGAATATCAACGATATAGCCTAAGATTCGCAGATAACATTGCCCTCCTCTGACAAAACAGGAAAGAAATAAAGAAACACGACGGACTAAGCAAGGCGGACACAAGAAGCAGCATAGAGGTAGGGCTGTGCGATCTGTAGGGTGCTGATTTTTATCCACTTGACATCTTGGCTGAGGGTAAAAGTAAAAAAAAATACGTTTTACAGCAAAAAGATTTTTAGGACCTGAAGATGACAACAAAGTCTGTTGAAATCAGGTGTCTTAAATAAAGAAATATTTTACGCCATCTTGGCTGTTCAATGGTTTTTAGCTCTAGGGTGGCAGGTGATACTGTCTTTTATGCATGAGGAAGTAAGGCAGTTCACCTCCCAGGGAGTAGTTGCAGTGCACTGGTGGTGGCAGGTGTATGGCAGCGAATGCCACAGATTCAATGCTCGTTGAATTAGTCCCTTATTCCACAACAAACGCAGCATTTGAGGTAGAGCTGGAAAGGCAGTGGGTGGCCTCTATGACATAAGCTGCCGAGGCTGGGAAAGCATGCCGGTGTCAGCAGTAGCCCACGAGAAGGGTGGTGCACTGCGTGCTCCCCCAGGTTGCAAAGCGACGCTTACAGCACACCAGCAATGATGCTGACTCAAGAATGGCGCACAGTGGACAGTCACTGTGTGGTCTGAAGCAGCGGGTCTGGGGGTGTTCGTAATTTCGTCCACTGTGCAACTCCTTTTTTTTGTCCCAGGGACGGAATTTGGAACTGTTGTTAAAAACTGATTTTATTTGCTGTTTGAAAAGATTACTTTTTTCATATGGAAAGCCAAAATCGGATAGAAGTGGTTTCGTTGCACTAAATTCTTGGTTTGTTATCATAAAATATGTTCTTCTTCTACATAGACGACAAATTTTTAGAATGATGAAAATAATTTGAAAAATGGTTCATTTGTGGCCTTTCAAATGATTTATAATAGTGAAACTGTCTGGCAATGTTACAATGGAAAAATACAGTTTTTAGTTAATTGTAATTTTGGGAATTTTTGTGGGGGACGCAATTATGAACACGTTTTTTTGTATTTCTGTTTTCGCAATGTTAATGTTTTGGTCAAATACTGGCTTAAGTATATTATAACAATTTGGTTGTAACTTGCCTCCAATTGGAGGATAAATTCAGGAATATAGACTCAGGTGAAGAAAGTGACGGGACACCTCCTAATATCGTGGCGGACCTGCTTTTGCCCGGCGTCGTGCAGCAGCTCGATGTCGTTGGAAGTGGCCTGCAGAAATATGAGCCAAGCTGCCTTTATAGCCGTCCATAGTTGGAAAAGTGTTTTGTACACTGACTGGTCTCTCCATTGCGATCCATAAATGTTCAAAGGGATACTTGTTGGGCGATGTGTCTGTCCAAGTCATTTGCTCAAATTGCCCAGAATGTTCTTCAACCCAATCACGAACAATTGTGGCCCCGTGACACGTTTGGGAAGATGAAGTCCACGACTGACCAACCGCAAATGGTCTCCACGTAGCCGAACATAAACACTTTCAGTCAAAGTTCGGTGCAGTTGGACCAGAGGACTCAGTCTATTGCATGTAAACACAGTCTGCACCATTATGGAGCCACCTCCAGCTTGCACAGTGCCTTGTTGACAACCTTGTCCGTGACTTTGTAGGGTCTGTGCCCAGCTCGAATTCTGACATTAGCTCTTACCAACTGAAATCTGGACGCATCTGGCCAGGCCACGGTTCCCAGTCGTCTAGCGTCCAACTGATATGATCACGAGCCCAGGAGAGGTGCTGCAGGCGATGTCGTGCTTTTGGCAAAGGCACTCGCTTTGGTCGTCTGATGCCCACTAATGCCAAATTTTGCCCTAATGTCCTAACGGACACGCTCATCATAGGCCCCACCTTGATTTCTGCGGTCATTTCACACATTCTTGCTTGTCTACTATCACTGACAACTGAACACTAACGCCACTGCTCTCGGTCGTTAAGTGAAGGCCGTAGGACACTGCGTTGTCTGAGACCAGAGGTAATTCCTGAAATTTTGTATTCTAGGGATATTCTTGCCACTGTGGACCTCAGAATATAGAATTCCCTGAGGAGCTACCACTTCAAGTTCAAAGTCTTTGTTACCGTCATGCGGTCGTAATCGTGTCGGAAACCATTTCACATGAAGCACCTGTGCACAAATGACAGCTCCACTAATGCACCGCCCGTTTATGCTTTATGTACACGTGCGTATTGCTACCTCATGACTTCGTCAGGTCAGTTTATAATGCATACTGACGAGTCTGCCAGCATGTCCAGAAGCCCTGTCAGTCGTGTAATGTGTAGCGACACCTCCTCCCAGAGGCGTTGGATGACGTCTTCTGCATTGACAGTTCACTGAATAATTGTTCTTTTGTACTGAACACATGCTTTTGTGCCAGGCTCCTGATGACATCGTTTAGCTGATTCAATCGCAGGAGTCATTCGCTATGCCAGCCAAACCATGGTGGAACACTCCTCTCCCCTTACACTGGACTGTCTTCTCTTTACTCTCCTGGAAATAATACCAACAATGTCCTTGGTTTGGCATTTTAATAGTCTCCTCCGTTTCTCCTTACTACAGCTTGGACCACACTGTGCACTGGCAGCTTATGAAATTAATTACTAATTTCTAGTGGTAACCTGTTCTTCTAGCAACTCATGCACTGTGAGCTCCAGCAATCGGATACAAGTTACACGAAGTAGAGTCAGTACAACAAGAGTACCAGAAGCCAAGACACATAATCTCGTGACTTTAATGCATTGTTCATCACGGTGTTTTGTACTTGCTGGAACATCTGCTCTATGGTAATGCATCCTTTTCCCCTACTATCTGTTCGTCCAGTAAATGGATTACTTACCAGGCGGTATCTCCAATGGTTTATCCAGAAAATACAAGGGCTGTTTCATATTCACAATAGAGATCCCAGTGATCGTAGCTGACAGATGAAAATCTACTTTTGAGATGTCATAAGTTGTGTCACTATATTGTAGTTCTACTCTCAGCAACTCTTTCAGTCGGCCCCGCTCTTAGCAGTTTAAAATAACCACTTCCGCCTTGAATATGGAATAGATCCAGCGCAAGCCGACCTTAGGGAGTAAGAGTGTGGTGCTACCACATATTCACTTGTTCCGAGCTTCGTTAAAACATCTGTACCTAGTCCCTTTGCTTTGGTCTTCGCTATTTAGGCATATCTCACAAAGTTGGAGTTTGTCCACGGACAGTAAAGCGTAACTTTGCCTTTCTTTAGAAATCAACATCTGCTCTTGTGATCTTACATGTAGGTACTTTCCCAGAGATTCCCACTTCATCTGTTCGGGATGGACTATGTAACATCAATACCGTGTGCCGGTACTTGCCCCTGGTAACTGAACTAGTTCTAAAATTAGAAGGAAGGTCAGCATTGGTCGTAATTTTGATGATTTATTAACAGCAAAATCGATTTTAGATCACATAATGATCATCTTCAGTGCTTTAGCGTACAAATTAAAGCTCGCAGACACTGGTGTGTAGTTATTAGCAGCAATAAAAGCTATGAAACGATCACAATAACTCATTGTGCCTATGAGCTTTAATTTGTACGCTAAAGCACTGAAGATAATCATTATGTGATCGAAAATCGATTTTGCTGTTAATAAATCATCAAAATTACAGCCAATGCTGATCTTCCTTCTAATTTTATTTATCATATGGTCGTTGTGCATTCTATGGAGTCGCCAATCGATGAACTAGTATTTGTAGCTGGGCTGTACCAGTGATAGAATAACGAGAAGCTCTGCCCACTCAGTTTAACTTCTGGTATCACTTCTGCTATTAATTCCTTCTTGACCTCCCATAGACCAACTAGAAATTGTTCCAGGGGTAACATTGTAGGATTCAACTGCCCATGTACTGCTTGGTATATGGCCACCTGTAATGCTGTTATCTCTACCCTCACATCCCCTTTGCTACCAGTTAGGAGTTCGCGACTGTCCCTCTTTCATATGAAAAATTTAGCTGGGACTGTATCACGTTCAGCTCTAGATTCGCCATGTCCATGGTTGTTTTATCAGACTCCGTCAGTTCTCTTGTTGATTCACACGACGTTCGAGTCTTATTCCGCATGCCTTTTTCCGAATTTGTTAGATGCGTGGTATGGCACTCCGTTATAGCGTTTTTCCTACCACCTAGTCTTCTTACTTGTCCCAGTGAATCATTTATTTTTCAGTTATCATCGGTACCAATGGTCCCTTAGATCAGCTTCAGTAACCTACCAGCTGTATTCAAACAAACATCATCTCACGTGGCAATACGGATAGCACTTTGTGTTACTACTCACTTAGACGTAAGCATTGGTTCTCTCGTCGTAATTCCTCCAACACTCTGTTCTTCTCGGCCTCAAGATGTAATTCTGCGAGTGCAACTTTCGTGTACGAGGGTGGCTAGTTAGGATGACACCCTCCTGTCTGGAGAACAGCACCCCTACCTTCAGTTGTTGATTCTGCATGCGTCTACCACTTCCTCATCGAAGAGGTTCAGCACTACCAGAATTGTGGCATGCACCATGTTTGTCCTTGGGTGGAACGTCACCTGGAAAAAGAACTCAAACATTCTCCCTCCCCCTCCTGATACTGGGAATTCATTTCTACACATCGCAAACGATAAAAATCCTTCTGTTACGTAACACACCCCTACATCGCCTAACTCCTTAGGCAATAAACTCCTTCCAAGCCCAGTGCTATTAAATACATCAATATAAATAAAATAAATCTGCCTTTATCGACAAATAGTGTTGCTGCTGTTGTGGTCTTCACTCCGAAGACTGGTTTGATGCAGCCCTCCATGCTACTCTATAGTCTGGAAGCCACTTCATCTCCGAATAACTACTGCAAACTATAGTCTTCTGTATCTGCTTACTGTATTCATCTCTTGGCCTCACTTTGCGAATTTTACCTACCACACTTTCTTCCAGTATTAAATTAGTGATCCCTTGATGTCTCCCGGGTTCGATTCCCGGCGGGGTCAGGGATTTTCTCTGCCTCGTGATGACTGGGTGTTGTGTGATGTCCTTAGGTTAGTTAGGTTTAAGTAGTTCTAAGTTCTAGGGGACTGATGACCATAGATGTTAAGTCCCATAGTGCTCAGAGCCCAGCCTTGATGTCTCAGAATGTGTCGCTTCAACCGATGCCTTCCTTTAGTCAAGTTCTGCCACAAATTTCTTGTCTTCCTAATTACATTCAGTAGCTCCTCATTGGCGGCCGAAGACTTCCGGCATTAGAAGTCACCCTCATTCTGCCAAAGACCTTGTCAATGAGGGCGGAGGAGCGGCCGGAAGTTCATGGCACTCTCTTTTCCTAGGGGCGGGAAACTGCCCCTGAAAGCGGAATAATCAGCAACGATCAACGGCACGAGGATGCTGAAGGCAATGGAAACCACTGCATTAAAGTAACGTGTAGCGTGTATCCATAGGACATGTGGCCTGCAATTGAAGAAGTGTCATGATGATCTCTCCACTGGCTAAAGATTCCCCCCCCCCCATTCGGGGGGTGGGGGGTGGGGGGGGTGGGGAACTGCCAAGGGGGGAGTTACCATGAGAAAAATATTGAATAATCAACGAAAGGATAACGTTCTACGAGTCGGGACGTGGAATGTTAGAAACGTGAACGTGGTAGAGAAACTAGAAAATCTGAAAACGGAAATGCAAAGGCTCAGTCTAGATATAATCGGTGTCAGTGAAGTGAAGTGGAAAGAAGACAAGGATTTCTGGTCAGATGAGTGTAGGGTAATATCAACAGCAGCAGAAAATGGTATAACTGGAGTAGGATTCGTTATAAATAGGAAGGTAGGACAGACAGAGTGAAGAGTTCAGTGATAGGGTTATTCTCATCAGAATCGACAGCAAACCAACACCGACAACAGTTCAGGTATACATGCCGAAGTCGCAAGCTGAAGATGAAGAGACAGAGAAACTGTATGAGGATATTGAGAGGGTAATACAGTTTGTAAAGGGGGATGAAAATCTAATAGTCATGGGGGCAGGAATGCAGTTGTAGGGGAAGGAGTAGGAGGAAAGTTTACAGGAGAATATGGGCTTAGAACAAGGAGTGAAAGAGGAGAAATCTAATTGAGTTCTGTAACAAGTTTCAGCTAGTAATAGCGAATACTCTCTTCAATAATCACAAAAGGAAGAGGTATACTTGGGAAAGGCTGGGTGATACAGGAAGATTTCAATGAGATTACATCATTGTCAGAGAGAGATTCCGAAATCAGATACTGGATTGTAAGGCGTACCCAGAAGCAGATACAGACTCAGATCACAATATAGTAGTGATGAAGAGTAGGCTGAAGTTTAAGACCTTAGTCAGGAAGAATCAATACGCAAAGACGTGTGATACGGAAGTATCTGCGTTACATACACTCTTTCCACCTTTCAGTTTTCCCTTCTTTTCTCAGAACCGGTTTTCCATCTGAACTCTTGATATTCCTACAGCTGCTTCTCTTTTCTCGGAAGGCCTCTTTAATATTCTTGTAGGCATCATCTATCCTGCTTCTAAATCATTACATTTGACTTATAGTCATACTTGCTTAGACTTTTTCACTTCCTGTTATTTTTTTTATATTTTTTATTTTATTTTATTTTATTTTTTTAGACGTTTGTGTTCCCTTTCACCTCTTATGTTACGGGACAGTGGAGACTATATCGCATGTTGTCCTCCATACATCGTCATTTAGTAGCAAAATAGTGAAATATTTCCCCATACATTGACTTATTGCAGCAAAATTGTAACGAATTGCCCTATACAGCGCATTGTTGTCGCAAAAATTGTAACAAGGTACTCTAAACATCGGTATGTTAAAGCAGAGTTGCCCTTCTTATAGCAAAGCTGTAACAATTTGGGCACATCACCATGTTACAGATAAGCATCAACTGCCATTACTCCTCAACCATGGTGACAACCACTACCCTGAATGCTATTGGCACAGTGATGGTCAGTTCATCAGTGACTACCATTATCCCAATCATGATGAACACCAGTGTCTCCAGATACTGTTGACTGGGACAATGATGGTAAGTTGACGAGATGACTGTCATTACCCTAGGTACAACTGGGTAGGGTAGTTACTGTCAACTAACATTGTGATTGCCATTGTTTGGAGACTTGTGTGTGGGGCAGTGACGAACGGTTTTCAGGGTGACTACGATTACCTCACATAGTACAGTGGGGCAATGATGGTTAGTTGACCAGTTTACTACCATTACCTCTCGACCATGGTGACTACAATCACTGTGAATGAAACTGCTGCTAAGATGGTGACATGATATGACGACTACCACAATCCTGATTCTGGTGACTACCTTCATCCTGAACATGTGGTGACAGTACACATGCCATAACCTAATAGTGCGTGTCAGCCACTAAATCTCAAACAGTACTGTAACACCAGAAGGTGGCAGTGTATGTGCTATAACTCGGCAGTGGCTGTCAGCTACTAGATCTCCCCTGTTTTATGATCAATTACAGACAAACAGGAAGTGAAATTGTAACGTATTGCTGTATACATCATCATGTTACGGCAAAATTGTGACAGATTGCTACATTACAGCAAAATTGTGACAAATTACCGCATGAGTCACTACTGATACACACAAAATTGTAACAAATTGCTCCTGTTATAACAGAAATGTAACAAAACTTCGCCATACATCGGTATGTTATGAAAAATTTAACAAATTGCCCATAAATGGCCATGTTACAGCAAAAACTCTAAGAAATTACTCTATACATCGCTATGTGAAAGCAAAATTGTGACAAACTGGCTGTGTTATTGTAAAATTATAACAAATAGCACTTACACTTTGATGTACTGCTGCGATATTGCAACACATCATCTCGTACATGACCAATGATGTCAACTAGCGGATCTCTGATAGCTCCCTAACACGAGGAGCTGGCATTGTAGGTTAAGCAGCTTGCCAATGGGAGTCAGCCAGTGGATCTCGAATAGTATCCCAAGCAATAAACAAAATTGTAAAAATTGCTCTATACATCAACTTTAAACAAAGTTGTAGCAAATTGCGTCATATATAACCATTTTTGCATAAAGCGGTAACAATTTGTCCCACACATCGCCAGCTCAGCAAGCTGAGTCTTAACTGGTAAAATATGACTTGTTCCAACAAGCAAAAACGATACATCAGCAAGTTGAGGTCTGTTGGTGCCAGCAAATGAAGACTTCTTCCAACAAGCAAACTGCTTAGTCAGATTTGTGATAATTCATGTGTACATTAGTACTGTATCTATGAGATCACAAGCCACATCACCTTTACTATGATGTCATCATTACACCATGTACAGATCATTGAAATTGACACTATGATATCAGAATCAGTGCAATATTTTACTGGCCATCATAACAAAACAACCAGTCAGTATGTACGTGACATCTTGGGTTGTGAGTGCGTACAGACAAGGTCCAGTGACCTGTGCCTGATGTCATGGTGATGTTGTAGTAAAGCAGTCTGGCCTGTGACATCATAGATGGGATATTGACATAAGCACATGATGTAACGAAACTACATCTTTTGTTGTTGGAACGTCTTGACTTTCTGTCATTATATATACCTTGTTCGTTAGAATAACTCACCTTCTTTAGTTGGTGATGTTCAGGGAAATTTGTTACAGTTTGGTGTAAGAATAGTGACAACTGGGGCACTTTGTTACAGTTTCATTTGATGCTTATCTGTAACCAAATATGAAATGTGGGATATCAATAGCTACAACCCACTATCAAAATTTGACACACACACGCACACACACGTACACACACACACACACACACACACACACACGCACACACACACACACACACATGCACACACACACACACACACACACACACACACACACACATACACACACACACTCACACACACACACACAGACACACACACACACACACACACACACACACACACACACACTCAGCTGGCCATTATTATTGCACCCAATAGTGTTCAGCACAAGAGTAGTCAGCATTACTAGGAGAGTGCCATTACTGTAACATAACAATACACAGGTCAGTTTTCTACTATATTGGTGTAAAATGATGGTCATTGTGGGTCAAAATGTCATATAGTCTCCATTGTGCATTAACATAAGCTAGGATTGATAGCATAAGATGAAAAATGTTTTATATTGTCAGGTAACAGTAACACCCTATCATGGAGCCTGTAAGAAACATTGGTGACTTTTAAAAGTAGTTGAACATGGATAGTTGAAGGACAGCAACACCTGTTTCTCACCTATAGAAAGGTGTATTACCACTGCTCAGTATGCTATTTCATCAAAGTGTCATGTAGTTGCCACTGTGTGGCAACGTGAATCAGTTCTCAAGAAGTACAATTAAACCTGGAAGTTATAACAGTAGTGTCTTGTGTTTATACAAATAATGTCGATAATTTTTGGTTTCTGTGTACTTCAAACATCAAAGTACTCTAATTTATAAATTCCCTACAGTCTGTAAGTTAGATGAGCAGTAGTACCATGTGTGTTATGTAATGTTATAAAGAAATCTTTATGTATTTTGACAAATAACACAGACAATTAGCGTAAAATTAGAATTTTCGTTCATGATCAGAGATCCATAAATATACTTGTATACTATGATAAGCAATCCGCATGTGTTGTGTCTTCAACTTATTTAGTTATTTTGATGGATAATTTTATTTGTATGCTAAGGTTGTAACTTTGAGATATTGAACTTTCCATTCTGTGTGGAACCTTGTTCATCGTTTTGTTTGATAGAATTAAGTTTTGATGTTATGATTTTGTATCATGAAAGTATGCAGTTTCAATGATGCGATACATTAAAGATCCCATCAAACTGTTTGATGTGCTAAAATGCTCAAAAGTGGAATGTTGGTGGATAAACATGTCACCAGAAGTAAGTTTTACAGTAATGTTTTAAGTGTCAAGAGCAAGTTACATATTAATATAGCTAAGAGAAATTAAGACCATTCTTTGTTTGAGTTAGCTGTCACTGCTTGTCTGCTTAGGGTAGTATTTTAACCATTTCAAATTTTGTACAGATACAGGCTTGGTGGGTTACTGAATATCGTTTAATTAAAACCTGATATGAAATGTCATCTGATTTCCTTGTATGTTATTTTGACCATGTGTTTTGTCTACTGTTATGAGACAATAACAAAGATAATTTAGACAGGGAAATGTAATTACGACACATAATGTGAGAGTGCACAGCGACATTTTGTGCATGATATGAGATGTGATAATAACAGTGTGACACCTGACATAAAAACCGTGTGTGTTGCTGATTTACTTTTTGACATCTATTTTGGAGATGTAAAAACTGTAAATTACACTCCTATGAATTATAACTGACGTTTCAGATGTAAAATTCACGTTGTGACACCTGACAAACATTTCATTGCTGATGAAACCTATGTACATATTTTTGATATAAATTTTTGATGTTCAATTAGAGTAATTTAGGCCGTTCATGTATTTTTGAAATAAATTTTATGGGTGAAAACACTTGAAGTTACTATTCGTCCCCAAATTGCTTCTTGATCAGTTCGTTTTCATGTATAGCCTCATTATCCCTAGAATAATATGTCAAAGCCTGCCTAGCATTTTACTTTAGTCATATGTTTTTTGTAGAACTATGGAACAATTCTGATGTAAAAACAACATTTTGACTCTTAATTTGACAATTCACAGTCATACAGTAATAACAATGTAACACTTGCCATAAATATTTCTGGCGTATTTTTCACATACATTGTAGAGTTTAAGTAGTGCAAGTTGTATCCTTAACATATTTTAACAAATGGTTTAGATGGAGACATAATGTTGTGACATGGGGCACAAATATTTTATATATATATATATATATATATATATATATATATATATATATATATATATATATATATAGTGCCGATATGACTGCATAGTGTCTAACAATTTATTTGTTATTTTCTCGTTTTATGAATTTAAATAGAAAAATTGGTGTCGAGGAGTATTACATAACTGAAAAATATGTATAAGCGAAACACAACCTCCATTTGAGAAAGGGAAATGGAAGCCCTACAACAGTCACTGTCAGAGACTAGTACCACCGACACTAGAGAATTATCGTTCCATGCGTAGTCTGCCATTAGCGCCATAACACAAACGGTGCGTCCGGGATGGTGAAATTGTCGCGAATCACGGATTGCTGATGAATGGAGTCGCATTGTGTTCAGTGACAAATTGCAATTTTGCACTACCCAGATGAACTTCGTTGGCGAAAGTATCGGCGACCTTGTGGGAGGTCCCTTTCCTCCTGTGTTTCCGAGGGACACAGTGATGCTAATCCTTGCGCCTTGGAGTGGTCACCCCAAGGATGTGACTTCAGATCGCGGCTGGTAGTGATTTCGGGATCTCTGACGCCACAATGGTACATCGCGAACATCTGTTTATTCATATGTTACCTCTCATTCCAGAGTATTGTGGTGCAATTTTTCAGCTGGGCAATGCTAGTCCACATGTAGCACGTGTCTTCAGGGCTGTCTGCGTGATGCTGAGGTACTCTCATGGCGAGCAATATCGCCAAATCTGTCCACAATAGAACACGTGTCGATACCACATCGGACGGCAGCTCTGTCCCGCTGCCAGTATCCCAAGATATGAAGGATCAGTAGGAATAGCTGTGGCCCATCTCACCTCGGGAGATGATACGACCGAATCAGTCATCACATCCAGATGCAATGCAGCTGATATGTGGGCTCATACCACCAAGTTCTTTGTAAATGTGACTCGATATTGTAATCACTGAAGTAGTGTCACAGACTTTCATAACTCACGAAGTTTGATTTTGCCTCTTTTTCCCTTTGCGGCTGCTAAACTTCATGTGATTGTTTAGGTTTTACTATTTTTTCTGTACTAAAGCAAATAAAATCATTTGGTATTGTTGGCTGCAGAACCATGATACCATCAAACACCTGATTCGAAATTTTCTTATTTCTTCACACACGATAACATCTTTTCATCGCCAAGCTTGAGTGTTGTTTCTTGCGTGTACGTGCTACAGCGTAGGTGACTGTGCAGACTGCACGCGGCTTCTGAGGTTCTGTTTGTGTGGTTGATGACGTTGAGTGAAAAAAGGGAAGAGCATTATGGGCGTTATTGAGCTGACCAGTGTGGTTACCTACGGAGGGCTTTGGTATCGTATCTCGCTCGCGTGTCTGTCTATTGCTACTGTCGTACCTACTTCTAGATTAAGCCTTACCTTATGGAGACGCTAGTTTAACAAGGAGATCCAAAGTCGCAGAACAGCTTTCGAACAGGCCAGTGTACACTCTGTACACGTACACCACATCGAAGGGTATCCGTCCCATCTGGATAATTCCTTCGTGGTGCGTGTATTTCTACCTTTGTCTTAGAGTGCGTTTGCACCTGTTCTTATTTTTGTATCTATCATCATCTACATGTGTGCCTTCTACGTGCTAAAATAAATTTATTTAAACCACCATCTAATCCTCTCATGTAATATTGTACTAACTGTTGGGTATTACACCGAAAGTCACATGAAAAATGTAAACAATGTAATTTATTATAACAGGCAGTGTGGATTTGTGCCTTGTGTCTAATTAATAGGATTTGAACGGAACCACCTCTTCTTGTCTTGTGCGCCAAATGATTAGGAAGCTTAACGTTTTGCGCTGAAACTTGATAACAAGTGTAACTCAGAAATCTGTTCCTTACCACGGGTATATCAGACTTCGTAGACGGAGGCAACTGTCTGCAGACAGAATAATTCTTCGCCGTCCCTCAGGGCCTTGGAGTATATTTTGTACTTCCCGTAATAAAGCGAGCTGAACTTTTGTAGAGTGAATCCTCGTAGCGATAATCCATTGAAGTAGTAGGTTCCCTGCACACAGAGAAAGCGATTTAATTACACATTTCAACAATAAGAATCAATTAAAAAATAAAATAAAACCGATTAACTACGGTTAAAAGCGAATAACTGCCATCTTACATCACTAGATATGTTATCCGCAGCCTCAGAAGAAGTATAGGTTTGCCGAATAACTGCAGATACACCTACTTCTAAACCTATTGTTATTACAGTATTCTACATCATCCACACTGATATGTGTATACCTCGGCAATCCGCGAGTCTATGCATTCATGAGATGGCCATAGCAATCTTACTTTTGAAAGCTGATTTCATCCCCATTATCTATAGTGACCCTGATTTCGGCAAGATGTGGTTCATGCAAGAAGGAGTTCGACACTTTCGCAGCAGGAGAGTGTTTGATGTTCTGGAGGAGCACTCTGGGGACTGCATTCTGGTTCTGGGGTACCCAGAGGCCACTGGCATAAGCCTCGATTGGCCGCCATATTCGCCGCATCTGAAAATATGCGACTTCTTTTTGTGGGACTATATTAAAGACAAGGTGTACGGCAATAACCCCAAAACAATTGCAGAGCCATTCAGGAGGTCACCGACAGCACCTATGTTCCAACACTTTAGCGGGTCATGCAGGATTTCGCTATTCGTCTGCGTCACGTCAGCGCCAATGATGGAAGGCATATCGAACATGTCATTATATATATATATATATATATATATATATATATATATATATATATATATATATATTTTTTTTTACTGGCCATTAAAACTGCTACACCAAGAAGAAATGCAGATGATAAACGGGTATTCATTGGACAAATATACTAGAACTGACATGTGATTACATTTTCACGCAATTTGGTTGCATACATCCTGAGAAACCAGTACCCAGAACAACCACCTCTGGCCGTAATAACGGCCTTGATACGCCTGGGCATTGAGTAAAACGCAGCTTGGATGGCGTGCACAGGTACAGCTGTTCATGCAGCTTCAGCACGTTATCACAGTTCATCAAGAGTAGTGACTGGCGTATTGTGACGATCCAGTTGCTCTGCCACCATTGATCAAATGTTTTCAATAGGTGAGACATCTGGAGAATGTGCTGGCCAGGGCAACAGTCGAACATTTTCTGTATCCAGAAAGGCCCGTACAGGACCTGCAACATGCGGTCGTGCATTATCCCGCTGAAATGTAGGGTTTCGCAGGGATCGAATGAAGGGTAGAGCCACGGGTCGTGACACATCTGAAATGTAACGTCCACTGTTCAAAGTGCCGTCAGAGCGAACAAGAGGTGTTCAAGACGTGTAACCGATGGCACCCCATACCATCACGCCTGGTGATACGTCAATACGGCGATGACGAATACACGCTTCCAATGTGCGTTCACCGCGATGTCGCCAAACACGGGTGCGACCATCATGATGCTGTAAACAGAACCTGGATACATCCGAAAAAATGACGTTTTGCCATTCGTGCACCCAGGTTCGTCGTTGAGTACACCATCGGAGGCGCTCCTGTCTGTGATGCAACGTCAAGGGTAACCGCAGACATGGCCACCGAGCTGATAGTCCATATGCTGCTGATACCGTCGTCGAACTGTTCGTGCAGATGGTTGTTGTCTTGCAAACGTCCCCATGTGTTGACTCAGGGATAGAGACGTGGCTGCACGATCCGTTACAGTCATGCGGATAAGATGCCTATCATCTCGACTGCTAGAGATACGAGGCCGTTGGGATCCAGCACGGCGTTCCGTATTACCCTCCTGAACCCACCGATTCTATATTCTGCTAACAGTCATTGGATCTCGACCAACGCGAGCAGCAATGTCGCGATACGATAAACCGAAATCGCGATAGTCTACAATCCGACCTTTATCAAAGTCGGAAACGTGATGGTACGCATTTCTCCTCCTTACACGAGGCATCACAACAACGTTTCACCAGGCAACGCCGGTCAAATACTGTTTGTGTATGAGAAATCGGTTGGAAACTTCCCTCATGTCAGCACGTTGTAGGTGTCGCCACCGGCGCCAACCTTGTGTGAATGCTCTGAAAAGCTAATCATTTGCATATCACAGCATTCTCTTCCTGTCGGCTAAATTTCGCGTCTGTAACACATCATCTTCGTGGTGTAGCAGTTTTAATGGCTAGTAGTATATATATATCATTCGTGTTTTGCCCTTAAAGAGCACAGTTGGCCTAAACTATATGGCCGATTCCTTTTGCTGCCTTCCTTGCTGCCCAAACTTCCCTCATTCGCTCGCTGTGTTTCTGTTTCCGGTCCTCTGTCCATGCTTCTTATAGGCTTTGTGTCTTCAGCTACATGTTGATTGCCTTTTTGGATGCCCATATTTCTTTCATCTTCCGGCTGTGATCTTGCTTGTGTTCTTCGGTACATTTTACGCCTGTTCGTTTGTTACAGTGTATCTCATGTAATTTGCTTTTCTTAAAGATGTTATAAACACAAAATCAAATAGGGGTAATGCAGGAGTAGGTTTAATAATGAATAGGAACATAGGAATGCGGGTAAGCTACTACAAACAGCATAGTGAACGTATTATTGTGGCCAAGATAGATACGAAGCCCACATCTACTACAGTAGTACAAGTTTATATGCCAACTAGCTCTGCAGATGACGAAGAAATTGAGGAAATGTATGATGAAATAAAAGAAATTATTCAGATAGTGAAGGGAGACGAAAATTTAATAGTCATGGGTGACTGGAATTCGAGTGTAGGAAAAGGGAGAGAAGGAAACATAGTAGGTGAATATGGATTGGGGCTAAGAAATGAAAGAGGAAGCCGCCTGGTAGAATTTTGCACAGAGCATAACTTAATCATAGCTAACACTTTGTTTAAGAATCATGAAAGAAGGTTGTATACATGGAAGAACCCTGGAGGTACTAAAAGGAATCAGATAGATTATATAATGGTAAGACAGAGATTTAGGAACCAGGTTTTAAATTGTAAGACATTTCCAGGGGCAGATGTGGACTCTGACCACAATCTATTGGTTATGACCTGTAGATTAAAACTGAAGAAACTGCAAAAAGGTGGGAATTTAATGATATGGGACCTGGATAAACTGAAAGAACCAGAAGTTGTATAGAGTTGCAGGGAGAGCATAAGGGAACAATTGACAGGAATGGGGGAAAGAAATATAGTAGAAGAAAAATGGGTAGCTTTGAGGGACGAAGTAGTGAAGGCAGCAGAGGATCAAGTAGGTAAAAAGACGAGGTCCAGTAGAAATACTTGGGTAACAGAAGAAATATTGAATTTAATTGATGAAAGGAGAAAATATAAAAATGCAGTAAATGAAGCAGGCAAAAAGGAATACAAAGTCTCAAAAATGAGATCGACAGGAAGTGCAAAATGGCTAAGCAGGGGTGGCTAGAGGACAAATGTAAGGATGTAGAGGCTGCCTACAGGAAAATTAAAGAGACCTTTGGAGATAAGAGAACGACTTGTATGAATATCAAGAGCTCAGATGGAAACCCAGTTCTAAGCAAGTAAGGGAAAGCAGAAAGGTGGAAGGAGTATATAGAGGGTCTATACAATGGCGATGTACTTGAGGACAATATTATGGAAATGGAAGAGGATGTAGATGAAGATGAAATGGGAGATACGATACTGCGTGAAGAGTTTGACAGAGCACTGAAAGACCCGAGTCGAAACAAGGCCCCCGGAGTAGACAACATTCCATTGGAACTACTGACGGCCTTGGGAGAGCCAGTCCTGACAAAACCCTACCATCTGGTGAGCAAGATGTATGAAACAGGCGAAATACCCTCAGACTTCAAGAAGAATATAATAATTCCAATCCCAATGAAAGCAGGTGTTGACAGATGTGAAAATTACCGAACCATCAGTTTAATAAGTCACAGCTGCAAAATACTAACACGAATTGTTTACAGACGAATGAAAAACTAATAGAAGCCAACCTCGGGGAAGATCAGTTTGGATTCCGTAGAAACACGGGGACACGTGAGGCAATACTGACCTTACGACTTATCTTAGAAGAAAGATTAAGGAAAGGCAAACCTACGTTTCTAGCATTTGTAGACTTAGAGAAAGCTTTTGACAATGTTGACTGGAATACTCTCTTTCAAATTCTAAAGGTGGCAGGGGTAAAATACAGGGAGCGAAAGGCTATTTACAGTTTGTACAGAAACCAGATGGCAGTTATAAGAGTCGAGGGACATGAAAGGGAAGCAGTGGTTGGGAAGGGAGTAAGACAGGGTTGTATCCTCTCCCCGATGTTATTCAATCTGTATATTGAGCAAGCAGTAAAGGAAACAAAAGAAAAATTCGGAGTAGGTATTAAAATCCATGGAGAAGAAATAAAAACTTTGAGGTTCGCCGATGACATTGTAATTCTGTCAGAGACAGCAAAGGACTTGGAAGAGCAGTTGAATGGAATGGACAGTGTCTTGAAAGGAGGATATAAGATGAACATCAACAAAAGCAAAACGAGGATAATGGAATGTAGTCGAATTAAGTCGGGTGATGCTGATGGAATTAGATTAGGAAATGAGACACTTAAAGTAGTAAAGGAGTTTTGCTATTTGGGGAGCAAAATAACTGATGATGGTCGAAGTAGAGAGGATATAAAATGTAGACTGGCAATGGCAAGGAAAGCGTTTCTGAAGAAGAGAAATTTGTTAACATCGAGTATAGATTTAAGTGTCAGGAAGTCATTTCTGAAAGTATTTGTATGGAGTGTAGCCATGTATGGAAGTGAAACATGGACGATAAATAGTTTGGACAAGAAGAGAATAGAAGCTTTCGAAATGTGGTGCTACAGAAGAATGCTGAAGATTAGATGGGTAGATCACATAACTAATGAGGAAGTACTGAATAGGATTGGGGAGAAGTTTGTGACACAACTTGACCAGAAGACGGGATCGGTTGGTAGGACATGTTCTGAGGCATCAAGGGATCACCAATTTAGTATTGGAGGGCAGCGTGGAGGGTAAAAATCGTAGAGGGAGACCAAGAGATGAATACACTAAGCAGATTCAGAAGGATGTAGGTTGCAGTAGGTACTGGGAGATGAAGAAGCTTGCACAGGATAGAGTAGCATGGAGAGCTGCATCAAACCAGTCCCAGGACTGAAGACCACAACAACAACAATGATGTTTCTGAACTTTATTCCGTCGTTTATTGTGTCTGCTGTTATGTTGAGTTGGTTCAGGTCGTTTTTTACCTCTGCCACCCATTTGTTGTTTCTAATGGTTACCCTGTCAAAGATCTGTTTGTTCAGTCTGTGTGATGGCATTCTGTATAGGTGTCCATAGAATTGTAGTATTCGTTTTCTGATTTTTTCTGTGATTGTTTCCATATGATTGTATAGTTCCTCTGCAAGTTTCTTGATCCATATTGCATTGTTGTTGGTTGCGCCAAATATTTTTCTAAGTATTTTCCGTGGTCTCTAGTGCATATAGTGCCTCGGGGAGCACTACCGTGTCGTAGTGGCGTAATTTGGCTTTTTGTGAGATAGACTTCTTGCTGTAATGATTCCAAACTACTTTGTATGCCTTGTCCAGTTTAGTTTTTCTTTCTTCGTTTGAGTCTTTGTTATTTCCGCTCATTTGTAGAGTTTCACCAAGGTATTTGAAGTTCGGCGTTTTGAAAATCGTGCCATACTTTGTGTTCAGAGATAAGAGTTTCTTTGTGCTCATAAACTGTGTCTTTTCGTAAGAGATCTGTAGTCCAGTTTTGGAAGCGATTTCGTGTAGTTTTTCAATAGAGTCTTTTGTTTCGTTTATACCTTTAGTGACAATCGCCAAATCGTCTGCAAAAGCCAGGCATTTAATCTGTAGGTTTCCTAGGGTTATCCCCTGTTGTGATGTTTCCCATTCGTTTATTACCTTATCTAACACTAGATTGAAAAGGAGAGGTGAGAGGCCATCGCCTTGTCGGACACCTGTGCGAATTTCAAAGGGCTCTGATAGTTCCTCACAGAACTTTTCTTTGGAGGTCGTGTTGTTCAAGGTTTGCTCTATGATAGTCTGTGTTTTGTTGTCTACTTTGTATTCTGCTAGAATTTTGAAGAGAGTTTTCCGGTCGATAGAGTCGTACGCCTTTTTGAAGTCGACAAAGGTAATGACCAGGTTCTGTTTGTGTTGTAAAATCATTTTCAGGTTCCAAATTTGTTCCGCACAAGACCGCCATTTACGGAAGCCTGCTTGGTATTCCCCAATCAAGTGGCCGGTCTGGCATTCTAGTCTGTTTAGTAATACTTTATAGAGAATCTTGTATGTGACCGGTTGTAGGGATATTCCTCTGTAGTTTCTCGGGTCCGTCTTGTCACCTTATTTTGTGTAGTGGGTGTATCAGGGCAGTTATCTAGTCGCCAGGAATTTTCATGGTCTTTCAAATATCTTCCAAGATCCTGTGGATGTCTTTGGTGAGTTTTGGGTCTTGTAACTTCCAGATTTCCGCAATGATACCGTCTTCTCCTGGTGATCGATCGAGGTGGCGCAGTGGTTAGCACACTGGACTCGAATTCGGGAGGACGACGGTTGAATCCCGTCTCCGGCCATCCTGATTTAGGTTTTCCGTGATTTCCCTAAATCGCTTCAGGCAAATGCCGGAATGGTTCCTTTGAAAGGGCACGGCCGATTTCCTTCCCCATCCTTCCCTTACCCGAGCTTGCGCTCCATCTCTAATGACCTCGTTGTCGACGGGACGTTAAACACTAATCTCCTCCTCCTCCTCCTTCTCCTGGTGCTCTACGATTCTTGAGTGACTTGATTATTTCTTTAATTTCTTCTAGAGTTGGAGGTTCACTATCTGAATTGTACGTGCTCGTTTCTGTCATCATTTCTTCCATAAGGGGGGGGGGGGTCCGTTTGAGGAGTTTTTCAAAGTACTTTGCCAGAATGTCACAATTGTTTTTGGTATTGGTTTCTAGGGTTCCATCCGCTTTTCTGAAGCACAAGTTGGGTGGTTGATATCCAATCATATTTTCTCTGAACGTTCTGTAGAAGTTTCTTCTATTGTTCTTCGTGAAGTCCGGTTCGATCTCCGTCAGTCACCGTTTATCATACTGTCGTTTTTCACTGCGGATGATTTTGCTTGATTGTTTCTGTATTTTCAGGAAGTTCATCCAATTCTCTTGTAATTTATGGCTACTAATTTTTTTCCATGCACTGATTCGTTGATCAATAGCTTGGTCACATGTGTGGTTCCACCAATGGTGTTTCCTCGTGCGTGGTGCTTGTGCTAGTTTCATGGCCTCTCGGATTCTACCTGAAAGTTGTGTCCAGTCTGTCGTTTTCTCCATTTTAATTTTGTCTAATATTTGTGTCTGGTTTAAAGTAAGGTATTCTGGATCTGGTCTAACAATTTTATTCTTCTGGAGCTTTTTCTTGGACAAAAGACGAATCCTGATCTGTAGTAGGTGGTGGTCTGAGTCGAAGTAGCCCTTACGTGTGTCTATGTTCAAAATTTCTTTTTGTGAGTCTTTCTGGACTATTACGTGATCGATCTGTAGTTCTTGATTTCCGCTGGGGAATTTTATGTGGTAAGTTTCCGTGTTGGTTTCTTGAATTCTGTTGACATAATGGCGAGATCGTGGCTTTTGCAAAAGTCTATCAGGTGTTTTCCATTTTTGTTTGTGTCCTTGTGTGCAGTATGTTTTCATGTGGTATGTCTGTATATCTTTTCTTTTCCTGTTTTAGTCATTAGTCGGTGCATGTCCGTTGATTATTGTGTAGGATTTGTTGGCTGATTTCACTGTGATGGTGCTAATTATTTCGTTTGGTGACGAAAAGTCGATTATGCTGTCCGTGATGGACCTGTGTACTGCAAATCCCGTGCCGAAAAGCGGTAGGTCTTTCAGTTGTCTCGGTAGTTTTCCTTTGTATATTCTAAAGTTCTATGTGTTGAAATGGTCTTCGTCTGTGAATCGTGATTCTTGCAGTACACATATTTTGATTTGAAATTTTTCGAGAGCGTCTGAGAGTTGCTTCCTCTTCCTGTCTTCATCAATGTGTTCACGTTGAGTGTGCCGATGTAGTGTTTGCGTTTGGTCTTGAGGGAGTTGTAGAAGCACCGATTCTTCTCATGATGTCCGCGAGTCCCCGAAATCCGATGCTCACGACGCTCCCAGTCTGTTGACTTTGGCCCGGGGTAATGAGATTTTCCTCGTTGTACCATCACGATGTTTAGTAGTTGAGTATATGGCATGCTGCCGAGTACAACCTGACTTTCCAGATCAGGAGGTAGGTTGAGGCCGCACTGAGATGTGGAGCAGACGCCTCTTGTAGACGCCCACTGTGGGAACAGACGCTACTAGTAGTTTTGGTCCGCCCCGAGTATTTCATTTCCTCGGTACCACCTATATCTAGGAGGCATTCCCCTACCCTCCACCTGGGGAGGCCCTCGGTTGCGGGTCTACTAACAGCCCCGATAGTATATATATATCAAGCCAAGGGAATGGTAACACAACAAATAAAGAAAGAGTAAAAAAGTTAGAATTTGCATATAAATTAACACAAAACTACTACAATAAGAAATCAATATCCATACAAGTGAAGATTAAACATTATAATTCAGTTATTAGGACACAAGCAACATATGGATCAGAGTGCCTAACATTGAATAAGAAAGGTGAATTAAGAGAACTAGAAAACAGAGAGAGAGAAAAATGCTAAGAGAAATTTTAGGTCCTGAGAAAAACAAGGAAAATAGGTGGATTAAAAGGAGAAATGAAGACCTATACAAAAATACAGAAAAGATCACAGATACAATGAGGAAGAGACGGCTAAAATTTTATGGGCATTTAAAAAGAATGGAAGAAACACGGATTACAAAGAAAGTTTTTAATTACGTTAGTAAGCTGAAAAATACTGTAGGATGGATAGAAGTAGTAAACAAAGACGCCAACAAAATAGGTGTTACAGAAGAAATAATACGTGACAGGAATCACTTTAGGCTACTTATAGAAAACGCAAACTATGAAGAAGATGAGACAAAACCTCGACCCAAGAGAGTGTGGACAGATGAGCAGAGACGAGCAGTTGGTGAGAAAATTAAGAAGTACTGGGAAGAACGGAAGAAAAAGAAAAAACCATAAGTCTTAAGATGTACGCGGTCCATAGCTGGCCAAATTCATATATATATATATACAGGGTGGTCCATTGATAGTGACCGGGCCAAATATTTCACGAAAAAAGCGTCAAACGAAAAAACTACAAAGAACGAAATTCGTGTAGTTTGAAGGGGGAAACCAGATGGCGCTATGGTTTGCCCGCTAGATGGGGCCACACTGGCCAGCGAATTAGCGTTTCCTCAGTTCCTCAGTTATATATATAATGATAAGCAAATACAAATTTAATTAAGGAAAACTTGATATATATATATATATATATATATATATATATATATATATATATATATATACTCCTGGAAATGGAAAAAAGAACACATTGACACCGGTGTGTCAGACCGACCATACTTGCTCCGGACACTGCGAGAGGGCTGTACAAGCAATGATCACACGCACGGCACAGCGGACACACCAGGAACCGCGGTGTTGGCCGTCGAATGGCGCTAGCTGCGCAGCATTTGTGCACCGCCGCCTTCAGTGTCAGCCAGTTTGCCGTGGCATACGGAGCTCCATCGCAGTCTTTAACACTGGTAGCATGCCGCGACAGCATGGACGTGAACCGTATGTGCAGTTGACGGACTTTGAGCGAGGGCGTATAGTGGGCATGCGGGAGGCCGGGTGGACGTACCGCCGAATTGCTCAACACGTGTTGCGTGAGGTCTCCACAGTACATCGATGTTGTCGCCAGTGGTCGGCGGAAGGTGCACGTGCCCGTCGACCTGGGACCGGACCGCCGCGACGCACGGATGCACGCCAAGACTGTAGGATCCTACGCAGTGCCGTAGGGGACCGCACCGCCACTTCCCAGCAAATTAGGGACACTGTTGCTCCTGGGGTATCGGCGAGGACCATTCGCAACCGTCTCCATGAAGCTGGGCTACGGTCCCGCACACTGTTAGGCCGTCTTCCGCTCACGCCCCAACATCGTGCAGCCCGCCTCCAGTGGTGTCGCGACAGGCGTGAATGGAGGGCCGAATGGAGACGTGTCGTCTTCAGCGATGAGAGTCGCTTCTGCCTTGGTGCCAATGATGGTCGTATGCGTGTTTGGCGCCGTGCAGGTGAGCGCCACAATCAGGACTGCATACGACCGAGGCACACAGGGCCAACACCCGGCATCATGATGTGGGGAGCGATCTCCTACACTGGCCGTACACCACTGGTGATCGTCGAGGGGACACTGAATAGTGCACGGTACATCCAAACCGTCATCGAATCCATCGTTCTACCATTCCTAGACCGGCAAGGGAACTTGCTGTTCCAACAGGACAATGCACGTCCGCATGTATCCCGTGCCACCCAACGTGCTCTAGAAGGTGTAAGTCAACTACCCTTGCCAGCAAGATCTCCGGATCTGTCCCCCATTGAGCATGTTTGGGACTGGATGAAGCGTCGTCTCACGCGGTCTGCACGTCCAGCACGAACGCTGGTCCAACTGAGGCGCCAGGTGGAAATGGCATGGCAAGCCGTTCCACAGGACTACATCCAGCATCTCTACGATCGTCTCCATGGGAGAATAGCAGCCTGCATTGCTGCGAAAGGTGGATATACACTGTACTAGTGCCGACATTGTGCATGCTCTGTTGCCTGTGTCTATGTGCCTGTGGTTCTGTCAGTGTGATCATGTGATGTATCTGACCCCAGGAATGTGTCAATAAAGTTTCCCCTTCCTGGGACAATGAATTCACGGTGTTCTTATTTCAATTTCCAGGAGTGTATATTGATCGTGACTGGGCCAAATATCTCACGAAATAAGTGTCAAACGAAAAAACTACAAAGAACAAAACTTCTCTAACTTGAAGGGGGAAACCAGATGGCGCTATGATTGGCCTGCTAGATGGCGCTGCCATAGGTCAAACGGATATCAACTGCGTTTTTTATTAGGAACCCCCATTTTTATTACATATTCGTGTAGTACGTAAAGAAATATGAATATTTTAGTTACACCACTTTTTTCGCTTTGTGATAGATGGCGCTGTAATAGACACAAGCGTAAAAGTACGTGGTATCACGTAACATTCCCCCAGTGCGGACGGTATTTGCTTCGTGATACATTACTCGTGTTAAAATGGACCATTTACCAATTGCGGAAAAGGTCGATATCGTGTTGATGTATGGCTATTGCGCTCAAAATGCCCAACGGGAGGGTGCTATGTATGCTGCTCAGTATCCTGGATGACATCATCCAAGTGTCCCGACCGTTCGCCGGATAGTTACGTTATTTAAGGAAACAGGAAGTGTTCAGCCACATGTGAAAGGCCAACCATGACCTGCAACAAATGATTATGCCCAAGTAGGTGTTTTAGCTGCTGTCGCGGCTAATCCGCACATCAGTAGCAGACAAATTGCACGAGAATCGGGAATCTCAAAAACGTCGGTGTTGAGAATGCTACATCAAAATCGATTGCACTCGTACCATTTTTCCATGCAACAGGAGTTGCAAGGCGACGACTTTGAACGTCGTGTACGGTTCTGCCACTGGGCACAAGAGAAATTACGGGACGATGACAGATTTTTCTCACGCGTTCTATCTAGCGACGAAGCACCGTTCACCAACAGCGGTAACGTAAACCGGCATAATATGCACTACTGGGTAACGGAAAATCCACGATGGCTACGACAAGTGAAACATCAGCGACCCTGGCGGGTTAATGTATGGTGCGGCATTATGGGAGGAAAGATAACTGGCCCCCGCTGGCAATCTAAATGGTGCAATGTATGCTGATTTCCTACGCAATGTTCCACCGATGTTACTACAAGCTGTTTCACTGCATGACAGAATGGCGATGTACTTCCAACATGATGGATGTCCGGCACATAACTCGCGTGAGGTTGAAGCGGTATTGAATAGCATATTTTATGACAGGTGGATTGGCCGTCGAAGCACCATACCATGGCCCGCATGCTCACCGGATCTGACGTACCCGGATTTCTTTCTGTGGGGAAAGTTGAAGGATATTTGCTATCGTGATCCACTGACAACGCCTGACAACATGCGTCAGCGCATTGTCAATGCATGTGCGAACATTACGGAAGGCGAACTACTCGCTGTTGAGAGGGATGTCGTTACACGTATTGCCAAATGCATCATTTTGAGAATTTATTGCATTAATGTGTTATTTACAGGTAAGCACGCTGTAACAGCATGCGTTCTCAGAAATGATAAGTTCACAAAGGTACATGTATCACATTGCAACAACCGAAATAAAATGTTCGAACGTACCTAAGTTCCGTATTTTAATTTAAAAAACTTACCCGTTACCAACTGTTCGTCTAAAATTGTGAGCGATATGTTTCGACTATCACAAAGCGAGAAAAGTGGTCCAACTAAAATATTCATATTTCTTTACGTACTACACGAATATGTAATAAAAAATGGGGGTTCCTATTTTAAAAAATGCAGTTGATATCCGTTTGATCTATGGCAGCGCCATCTAGCGGGCCAACCTTAGCGCCATCTGGTTTCCCCCTTCAAGCTAGACAAGTTTCGTTCTTTGTAGTTTTTTCGTTTGACGCTTATTTCGTGAGATATTTGGCCCGGTCACGATCAATAGAGCATGTCTGGGATGCACTAAGGAGACGGGTTTCATCACGTCAGCATCCACCAACCATTCTCCATGTCTTGCAAGCAGCTCTGCAGGAAGAAGGGGCGTTACCGCGTCAGCAAGAGATCGATGATATCAATCACAGCACGTCCCGTTTTTGTCAGGCTTGTATTGCTTCCAGAGGTGGTCATACCCCATATGGAGCACATTAACCAGTTGTCGAAATGTCTGTGGAAGGGTTAAGTTGGAAAAAACGAAGGACATTTTTGTTTACTGCTATGCCTGTTGGAGTTGTTTATGTTCTGTATTCTTTACACTGTTTCTACTTCTAACACCCATTTATACTGCTTTGTGGAAAAATAAACGCAACCTCCCGAAATATCCCTTTGTTGCTTTAATTTTGAACACCAATGTATAACTGATTCTTTTCAAGTGCCTAAAATACCCCAAGTTAAACTATATAAAGGTTTAACTATGAGAGTGCTACTTTCCAAATTACAAAATTATTGAGCTTCTAGTCGGAATTTGTGAAACAAGCGAAAAGTACTAATTTTGGAAACTAAGATTATGTTTCTGGTTTCTATGAATTACGCAAAGAGGAGCGTCATACCACGTGAGGTCGGAAGAACAATGTGATGGTCCTTATATTCAGCACAATATGAGATAATAGCAAGAGTAACATATACTCGTACCTTTTGCCATAGGATTGCTCATTAATAAGGCAAATGATGCTCAGGTAATAGAAGGAGTAAATATTTACAATTACTGGACTGAGAAACAAGTCAGGACAGTGAAGCATTAAATCAATTCTAAAGTTTGTTAAATTGTTGCTGAAAAATGGCTCTGAGCGCTATGGGACTTAACTTCTGAGGTCATCAGTCCCCTAGGCTTAGAACTACTTAAACCTAACTAACCTAAGGACATCACACACATCCATGCCCGAGGCAGGATTCGAAATTATTGCTGAGGGCAGTCTAATCTAATAATTACTTTTGAATGCATTATGGAAGTGGCAGTGATCAATGTGTTACAAATATTTACTATTAAAAACAGTCTTGATCACGATTTATTTATCAAGGTGACCGGGTTCGACCACTGCTGTGGTCATCTTCAGACCTACAAGTTGTATACAAAGCTATAATTAGAGGGCTACATACATTAAAGAAAATACATAAAGCTATAAAGCAATAAAACGAAGAATTACCATTGAGTAGGAATCTGTTGGAGTTATTTTGGAATTAAGTTTCATAATTTTAGTGCATAATCTAATAATGTATTCTACAACAATGCCAGCGCGCATTATACTTAATACTACAGAATGTGGCAGCAGAATTGTCCCCACCGGGCACCAAAATGTAGCAGGACAGGGATAGCTGTGGGAAGGCCAGAGAGCAGTTGTTGGTTGTCGTGATGTGTCCTTCTGTTGGCACAGTACGGTCTGTAGATGGTTTGGGAAACAGGCAGCACTTGTGGGGAAGTGGCAGACAGACTAGTGGCGGACATATACACTGTCCTTTATTTAATTGGTCAAACTGACTTGTTCATGGACATGAACAAATGTTTAATTACTGCGTCCAGCTAGTATAGTGATTGCGGTGCATGTCTCTCTACACGTAATATTCTGCACTCCGCGGTATCGTAGTAATGTACAGTAGCGCAGAGAGGCGATCTGTTTACACACAAGGGAGGCCTCTCGGCTCGAACGGGAGTTTGTATTTAAACGTTTGTACACAGACACAACACATCCCACACTCCTAACGACGCCTGAGAAGGCGTGTGACTGTGTCGCTCTTGGTTTGTACACAATAGCGCTTGCAGTCTTTCAAGAGAGACCGGGTGGGAGGGTGAGGGGTCTACACGACAGTCGATCTTTTACCTCAGCAAGTAGTTGAAGCGTTCAGCGTCAGTACTGTCATACATATACAACGAAAATGAACGAAAACGTTAACGTTTGGAACGTTTTAAAAAATTGTGACATACAAGCTAAGAAGGCGGTTTAGGACAGGATGATGAAGCTTTCGCAAAGGTTTCGGTGAATCTGATTATTCAGAGACATGACTGTTCATTAGACTGTTCCGATGAAGTTACATTGGACGGGATAGTGGACGAAGAAAACAGCTTTACAGATGATAGCGCGATTAATAGTGTTCAAGATTGTAGCGCTAGTGCCAGTGGCAGAAACAGTACTCATCAAAGGAAAGCTAACAGTTCTGTTGACTATGAACCTTCACCAGAAGAGAAATCCAGTTTTGTTAGTATTTTAACACTTTCCAAAGAGCGTCTTTAATGTTTTTAAGATGATCATCATACTGATCCACGTCGAATTGCGACTTACAGTTTGTTCTTGAAGAGACATCCATCTATAAAAAGTACATTGACCGTCAAAGTAACAGTTGATTATAAGGAGAAAAAAATATGTAATGAACATGAATTACGAGGATACAAGATAATCAAAGAACTGGAGCTCAAACAACACATTCTACCCCAATTTTACGAGGAACGAAGGAAAACGTGTCCGCTACTGGTACGTCAAGCTTTGGGCATTTCAAAAAGCAAGAGATACCGGGGACACAAAGTTTACATATTATGCAGTTTTCATAGCACGTCTCAAGAAAGAGTACAGGGTGTGCCGCAGACACATCACTGCTTTCATGACAACCAGACATGTACAGGAAGACTAAGAAATTCGCAGTCTGGTGGCCACATTGTCGAAGAAGGAGACCAGAAAACTGCAAGTTTCCAGATACAGCCACACTTCATTTGGAACTCTGATTAAAGTGGATTTAATTATGAAATAATTTATGGTGCGTCACTGTCTAAAAAGGGGAAAAATCAACTGCTGCCTTGGTCCAGTATGCACGCAGTACAACTCATAGTTACACAATAATGTTGCACTTTCAGTGGGTGGACATCTAACAAAAAGTTCTGTATTTCCATTTAGGAAAAGAAAAAGTTTCGGCCTGAAAGTTAGAAAATGATTGAAGACGGTATTCCGCCGGAGACACATTTGGAAGCTGCGAAAGGAGGTCGGCTGCTGTGGCCGAGCGGTTCTAGGCGCTTCAGTCCAGAAACGCGCTTCTGCTACGGTCGCAGGTTTGAATCCTGCCTCGGGTATAGATGTGTGTGATGTCCTTAGGTTAGTTAGGTTTAAGTGGTTCTAAGTCTAGGGGACTGATGACCTCAGATGTTAAATCTCATAGTGCTTGGAGCCATTTGAACCATTTTGGAGACTAGGAAAAGTGAGAAAATGTGAAAAGACCATTTGAAACCATTATTCATAAAAGTTGTTAATGACAATGTCGCAGATAACAGGAAGTGCATATTACTTTGTGATTCTTGCAGTGCTTACAAGAACACAACAACAGTAAATTAATCATTTGAGGGTAGAACACTGAAAGTGTAATCGCTCCGCCAAAAACAACAAAATACGTACAGCTTATGGATGTATATTTCTTCTGGCAGTATGCAACATACGCCAGAAGGATCACAGACTGTGTAAGGACTCTCTGCAGAGACTTCGATACTAAAGTAGGAAGTAGAATTTCCATAATGAAAACGCGTTCTGTTATTCATAACCAGCTGCCTGCTCCAGTGTATCAGCTTATGCATCAATATTCCTAGCAAGAGGCTAGGTTGAAAACACCTGCACATGTTGCAGAATTCAAGAATGTGATTCATGCGGCATTAATTTTGCAGCTCAAGAATGTTATTCTGAGGATTGTCCAGGCATTGATGTTGATGATGATGATGTTGGGTTTGTGGGGCGCTCAACTGCGGGGTTATCAGCGCCCGTACAAATTCCTAACCTTTTCTCAGCCCAATTTTGCCACTTTCATGATGATGATGATGAAATGATGAGGGCAACACAAACACCCAGTCATCACGATGCAGGTGAAAATCCCTGACCCCACCGGGAATCGAACCCGGGACCCCGTGTCCAGATATTGGTTTCACCAAATGGGCCTATTGTGATTCCTCATAATGTTTCATGCATTTTGTTGAGAAAACTCACGTACATTTTTTAAGTCAGGTAACGGGTCAACTAGAAAGCTTCTAAGTACATTTGGAGCAAGGAATTCCTGTTCGAGCGGACAAACGTCCCTCGCCAGTGGACCATCGACCCAGGGCGCCAGCTCGGCGTTGGTGACGCAGATGCTGCAAGCAGAGCGGGGCCAGCGAGCAGCGCCGCGTGTCTTTACGGCAGGCACGTGATGGCGCTGGCCTGGGTCCACCTGTGCAGAGCAGCCGCGGGCGGCTGGTGGAGTGCCGGCTGTTCGGGTAGCGCTGCGAGGCGGCGGTCGTTGGTTCGCGAGCCGGTGGCGGCAGAACTACAGCTTAGGCTTCTCACAACTACAGCTGAGGCTCCTACTGATATACACTGGGCGTCACTTACGCACCAGATGGCCGATCGATGACGCGCAGGTTCGGCCGTGGTTAAATACAGGACTACTGCTATTTTTAAAAATGTAGGGAATCTGATACGTCGACATTTAAAAAATATCATTATCGGGCCTCGATGTATCGAGAAATATTATCAGTATATCGACGGAAAAAATATCGGCGTACAGGTAAAAATAAATATCGGCTCCACATTGTAAACATACTGCCAGTTTAGAGCTGTGTACTTAAATATTGATTTATTATTAGATCTTCTGTACATCAACAAGCTAGCAGCCTGCTTATCCCAGTTAGAGCGAACTGAAAGGAAAACAATGCACGTTCATACGTGACGATAACCATTTTGCTAACAATGGTAACTGCAAGTAAGTGGCACAATAAAAGGTATCCGATGGGTCTGTCGTTCGGTTTCGTCACATATCGGATTTGTCCTGAACACTTCATATCGTCTTCCCTGTTCTTCCATTTCTGCAAACGTCAGCGACCTAGCAATTGTAGTGTCAAATTTGCGTGGTGAATTTAATCTCTGCAGTTTCTCTTGGTAGCACCGAGCACCGATTATGTCAGCATTTCCCCTCACACGTCTCCGCCCACCGCAAAGATCAATCTTGTCATTTAGAATTTTGTTCATCAGTTTGAGCAACTGTTTTTGAAGAATGCCGATGTGAAGAAATAGCACACTAAGTGCGTTAAAAATTGTTTTTTAACGCAACTGGTATGCTATTTCTTCACTTCGAATATCTTATTATTCCTTTTAACCCGTCAACTCCCAGTGCAATCGGACTGCTTCTTTGTGCCATCTATACTTGCTTCACACAGTCAAAGAGGAAGACTGGACGTCATGAAGCTCAGATAGTAATAAGACTCCTACATACAGTGAAAGTAAAATTATGTTCTGCTATAATTTCAAAAGAACGACTTCATATATTTTCGAAAATTTACGTAAAAATATAATATAAAATAAAATTATCGGCACTCAACACTGCGATTTTGATGTTGAGAAATCGATATACCAATCATGGCGATATAGCCTGTATATATCGGTAATGCTATGGAATGGTCTTAAATTATCGATATATATAGGTTTATATCGGTTAATGTGTCGCGCCGATTTACCTGGAACGTGTCGGTGACCACCTGCTGTTGCAATGGGCTGCAATACTCCTGCTGGCTGTATTACGCATCTGTCGTTACAGGGACGATTCAAAGCCACATACTTCCCACGCCAGCTGCGAAAGACTTGGATGTCGGGAAAGATTTGCAGGTCTCGTTTATAGCTTTATCCTTTACTATACAAAGCAGCTAACCATTAGAAAAGAATATGTGTTTAGTACTTCAGATTTAAGTAGTATGCTGTCTACAGTCAGTGAGAATCCTGTATACTACCGTGATGGTAACTGTTCGACTTGATACTCAGGTGACTGAAAACAAAACATCTGTATATATAGATATTTGTGCATAAGTGGAAAAGTAAGGGCTAGCCTTCAGTGCTTGTGCTGACATAGTAGATACAATTGTCTGGCACGTATGGCATTTTCACTTTCAGACAATCTGAGCACAGATATGAACACGTTGACTGATCGACCCTTCTAACTATTTACAGGCGTCCATAGCACACAATCCTTCCATTTTCGTGAGGAAAGCTTTTCACATCGTACATACGTACATGTAGAAGATAAAAGTTATGTAAGGCATTACGCTTTCCGACAAACTTCTACAGTTGCACCAAAAGTGTATATTTTTCAGCAAGTGAGTATTAGAATCTACGTACCAGTTTAGCATAAATACAGGGAGAGTCACCTAAAACCTGCACCTCAAATATTTCGGAAATGAAAAGTGTTATTGATGTATTCTTCTCACGGAACGGCTTGGTAGTCAGTGGCTCGTACTGTTAGGCAATACACAGATTATAATAATACGTATAAAGTGTATTTTGTTTGCAAACACACACTTTTTAAATGGAACAATTCCTATTGACATTAAGAAACTAAATGTAGGGTAAATTAGAATGTCAGTGGTGTTTATTGCAGGCTTCTAGTACGTTTCCCCGAGATATCATATTTTGAAAACTTCCCACACCGGCAATTGTACTATAATTTTTACAGCACACACTGACGAACAACACAAGTGCATACACTAATTATGTGGATTCTGACCAGTAACGAGACAACTGACCATCACAGGCTGTGTTCAGAATGACAACCGGCAGCGACAATGCTCGCTTCCAAACTATGGAACGACTGCTGCATACGTGCTAGCATCTCAGTGGAGACGTCCGAGCAGCCTGCAATAATATGTCGTTGCATATCATCGGGTGTAGTTGGCGTGTCCTTGTAGACAGCGTCTCTCCACAGAAAAAAAAGTCTACAGCCGTTAAATCCGGCGAACGGGCTGGCCAACGTACAGGTCCACTGCGTCCAATCCAACGACTTGAAAACAATTCGTGAAGCCGTACATTAATACTTCGTGCACTAAGGGCTGGTCAGCCGTCGTGCTGGTACCACGGGCTGCTCCTAGTCGGGAGAGGAACGTCGTCTAGCTTTCGCGGAAGATGGTCTGTTAGGAGGCTGCGATACTTGTGGGCCGGCCGCGGTGGTCTCGTGGTTCTAGGCGCTCAGTCCGGAGCCACGCGACTGCTATGGTCGCAGGTTCGAATCCTGCCTCGGGAATGGATGTGTATGATGTCCTTAGGTTAGTTAGGTTTAAGTAGTTCTAAGTTCTAGGGGACTGATGACCACAGATGTTAAGTTCCATAGTGCTCAGAGCCATTTGAACCATTTGATACTTGTGGTGCCTGTTCAGTGTTCCGTCCGTAAGAAACGGGCCTATGATTCACTATTCCACAATACAGGTTTACACACTACGGACGCTGACGTTCCACATCACGAAGCCAACGGGGATTGTCAGCAGACCAATAGTGAATGTTTCGGCGGTTTATCTGGCTTCGATTGGTAAATGAGGCTTCATCACTGAACAAGATACATGATACATCTGGAGCACCCTGTCTTAATACTCATGAACAGAATCGTTTCCATGCAGCTCTTAGCGGAGAGGGATGTGATAGGGATGGAACCTGTGTCGATGGAGAACGCGTGGGACACTCGCCTGACCTGTGCCGTTTTCTCGTACAGCTGCGCTGGAGCTAACGTGCAGATGAACTGCAACAGCAGCAAGAACATTAATATCTCCCTCTTCTGTAATTACTTGTTTCCTTTTGTTACGTTATATCGGTGTTATACTTCCACTTTAACATAATTGGTTGAAGAAGTTGGTAAATAATTGCCGAGATAGTTGGCGCCTATTGGGATATTTTGTCACATACGCCGCACAAGAATGAACTGCACTCTTCCTAGACTCACCATACACAACACAATAAGCATGTCGGCTTTTTCTGCATTGACAAATTCCATCGTCAATTCAGGACCTACTGCTTGGACCGTCACAACATTACTGAGTGCAAGTCGCGGGGGACACACAAGCCTACTGTAAGCAAACATAACATTGTACGTAGCAACTATGCAGGTTGATTGGCACAAACAAGTATCGGAGAGGAAATTTTTCAAACTGCGATATCTCGTAAACTACTCACACTAGAATGCTGTAACAAATACCACTGACATTTTAATTTACTCTACTTTTAGTATGTTAATGTTAATAGACACTGTTCCATTTAAAAAAGTGTATATTTGGACAAAAAATACACGTTATGCTTAGTGGCTAGCAGTACGACACCCTAACTACCAAGCCATTCTGTGAAAGCCGCACATCAACAACATTTTCCATTTCCACGAAATGTGCCGTGCAATTTTCAGGTGATTCCCCGTGTATAAAAATTGTATAAGTAGCTTAACTCTCACATATCAGATTCTTAGTGAGTCAAGTAAGGAAGATACACTCCTGGAAATGGAAAAAAGAACACATTGACACCGGTGTGTCAGACCCACCATACTTGCTCCGGACACTGCGAGAGGGCTGTACAAGCAATGATCACACGCACGGCACAGCGGACACACCAGGAACCGCGGTGTTGGCCGTCGAATGGCGCTAGCTGCGCAGCATTTGTGCACCGCCGCCGTCAGTGTCAGCCAGTTTGCCGTGGCATACGGAGCTCCATCGCAGTCTTTAACACTGGTAGCATGCCGCGACAGCGTGGACGTGAACCGTATGTGCAGTTGACGGACTTTGAGCGAGGGCGTATAGTAGGCATGCGGGAGGCCGGGTGGACGTACCGCCGAATTGCTCAACACGTGGGGCGTGAGGTCTCCACAGTACATCGATGTTGTCGCCAGTGGTCGGCGGAAGGTGCACGTGCCCGTCGACCTGGGACCGGACCGCAGCGACGCACGGATGCACGCCAAGACCGTAGGATCCTACGCAGTGCCGTAGGGGACCGCACCGCCACTTCCCAGCAAATTAGGGACACTGTTGCTCCTGGGGTATCGGCGAGGACCATTCGCAACCGTCTCCATGAAGCTGGGCTACGGTCCCGCACACCGTTAGGCCGTCTTCCGCTCACGCCCCAACATCGTGCAGCCCGCCTCCAGTGGTGTCGCGACAGGCGTGAATGGAGAGACGAATGGAGACGTGTCGTCTTCAGCGATGAGAGTCGCTTCTGCCTTGGTGCCAATGATGGTCGTATGCGTGTTTGGCGCCGTGCAGGTGAGCGCCACAATCAGGACTGCATACGACCGAGGCACACAGGGCCAACACCCGGCATAATGGTGTGGGGAGCGATCTCCTACACTGGCCGTACACCACTGGTGATCGTCGAGGGGACACTGAATAGTGCACGGTACATCCAAACCGTCATCGAACCCACCGTTCTACCATTCCTAGACCGGCAAGGGAACTTGCTGTTCCAACAGGACAATGCACGTCCGCATGTATCCCGTGCCACCCAACGTGCTCTAGAAGGTGTAAGTCAACTACCCTGGCCAGCAAGATCTCCGGATCTGTCACCCATTGAGCATGTTTGGGACTGGATGAAGCGTCGTCTCACGCGGTCTGCACGTCCAGCACGAACGCTGGTCCAACTGAGGCGCCAGGTGGAAATGGCATGGCAAGCCGTTCCACAGGACTACATCCAGCATCTCTACGATCGTCTCCATGGGAGAATAGCAGCCTGCATTGCTGCGAAAGGTGGATATACACTGTACTAGTGCCGACATTGTGCATGCTCTGTTGCCTGTGTCTATGTGCCTGTGGTTCTGTCAGTGTGATCATGTGATGTATCTGACCCCAGAAATGTGTCAATAAAGTTTCCCCTTCCTGGGACAACGAATTCACGGTGTTCTTATTTCAATTTCCAGGAGTGTATTTTAGCACAAAAATCTTTTCTCTGAGCTGTTCTTCTTCTTTTGTCACTTCCAGTTTCAATACATATTATTAACTTTCCTCTTTTCTGCTTATGGTTTAGAACCATAATTTTTTCTGTAAGTTTCCTAAAACAAATATTCACAATATAAGGACAGCTATAATATCCCAATTATCAAGCACGGTATCTCATTTACGAAGTTGAAATTCCCAATACGGTGCACTGAATTACCTTTCCATATATTGTTGTATCCTAGCTATACACCTGCCCATACGGCTACTTGGGACACACCTGCTACCGTTGGGTGGCCATGCTCCAGTACCACAAGCATCATCTGTCTAAGCCAGCTCATGTGCTGGCAGTTCAGTACTGGCTAGAATGGCAGTACTGACACCAGCGCCTTCACAGCCGTGTACTAACTGCTTATCTGCCAGCTGTTGCCCCGACCAACACACTGCGACCTCTAATATAAATTGGCAAATCAGTACTGGTCAGACGGACACGTGATTTGAAACATTCCAGCACTATAAGAGTTTTCACGTGATTCAGCATTTTGAACATCCATCCAAACTGTAGTCCATCTGGAAATAGAAATTTATTCTGTGCGATGAACCATGGACTTTGCCGTTGGTGGGGAGGCTTGCGTGCCTCAGCGACATAGATAGCCGTACCGTAGGCGCAACCACAACGGAGGGGTATCTGTTGAGAGGCCAGACAAACGTGTGGTTCCTGAAGAGGGGCAGCAGCCTTTTCAGTAGTTGCAGGGGCAATAGTCTGGATGATTGACTGATCTGGCCTTGCAACGGTAACCAAAAAGGCCTTGCTGTGCTGGTACTGCGAACGGCTGAAAGCAAGGGGAAACTACAGCCGTCATTTTTCCCGAGGGCATGCAGCTTTACTGTATGGTGAAATGATGATGGCGTCCTCTTGGGTAAAATATTCCGGTGGTAATATACTCCCCCATTCGGATCTCCGGGCAAGGACTACTCAGGAGGACATTGTTATCAGGAGAAACAAACCTGGCGTTCCACGGATCGGACCGTGAAATGTCAGATACCTTAATCGGTCACGTAGGTTAGAAAATTTAAAAAGGGAAATGGATAGGTTAAAGTTAGATACAGTGGGAATTAGTGAAGTTCGGCGGCAGGAGGAACAAGTCTTCTGCTCAGGTGAATACAAGGTTATAAATACAAAATCAAATAGGGGTAATGCAGGAGTAGGTTTAATAATGAATAAAAGAATATGAGTGCGGGTAAGCTACTACAAACAGCATAGTGAACGCATTATTGTGGCCAAAATAGACACGAATCCCACACCTACTACAGTAGTACAAGTTTATATGTCAACTAGCTCTGCAGATGACGAAAAGATTGATGAAATGTATGATGAGATAAAAGAAATTATTCAGATAGTGAAGGGAGACGAAAATTTAATATTCATGGATGACTGGAATTCGTTAGTAGGGAAAGGGAGAGGAGGAAACGTAGTAGGTGAATATGGATTGGGGGGAGGAAATGAAAGAGGAAGCCGCCTGGTAGAATTTTGCACAGAGCATAACTTAACCATAGCTAACACTTGGTTCAGGAATCATGAAAGAAGGCTGTATACATGGAAGAAGCCTGGAAATACTAGAAGGTATCAGATAGATTATATAATGGTAAGACAGAGATTTAGGAACAAGGTTTTAAATTGTAAGACATTTTCAGTGGCAGATGTGGACTCTGACTACAATCTATTGGTTATGAACTGTAGATTAAAACTGAAGAAACTGCAAAAAGGTGGGAAATTGAGAAGATGGGACCTGGATAAACTGAGAGGACCAGAGTTTTTAGAAAGCTTCATGGAGAGCATTACGGAACGATTGACAAGAATGTGGGAAGGAAATACAGTAGAAGAAGAATGGGTAGCTTTGAGAGACGAAATAGTGAAGGCAGCAGAGGATCAAGTAGGTAGAAAGACGAGGGCTAACAGAAATCCTCGGCTAACAGAAGAGATATTGAATTTAATTGATGAAAGGAGAAAATATAAAAATGCAGTAAATGAAGCAGGCAAAAAGGAATACAAACGACTAAAAAATGAGATCGACAGGAAGTGCAAAATGGCTAAACAGGGATGGCTAGAGGACAAATGTAAGGATGTAGAGGTGCATAACAATTGGGGTAAGATAGATACTGCCTACAGGAAAATTAAAGAGACCTTTGGAGAAAAGAGAACCACTTGCATGAATATGAAGAGCTCAGATGGAAATCCAGTTCTAAGCAAAGAAGGGAAAGCAGAAAGGTGGAAGAAGTATGTAAAGGGTCTATACAAGGGCAACGTTCTTGAGGACAATATTATGGAAATGGAAGAGAATGTAGATGAAGACGTAATAGTAGATATGATACTGCGTGAGGAGTTTGACAGAGCACTGAAAGACCTAAGTCGAAACAAGGCCCCGGGAGTAGACAACATTCCATTAGAACTACTGGCAGCCTTGGGAGAGCCAGGCCTAACAAAACTCTACCATCTAGTGAGCAAGATGTATGAGACAGATGAAATACTTTCAGACTTCAAGAAGAATATAATAATTCCAATTCCAAAGAAAGCAGGTATTGACAGATGTGAAAATTACCGAACTATCAGTTTAATAAGCCACGACTGCAAAATACTAACACAAATTCTTTACAGACGAATGGAAAAACTGGCAGGAGCCGATCTCGGGGAAGATCAGTTTGGATTCCGTAGAAATGTTGGAACACGTGAGGCAATACTGACCCTACGACTGATCTTAGGAAATAGATTAAGGAAAGGCAAATCCTTCGTTTCTAGCATTTGTAGACTTGGAGAAAGCTTTTGAGCAATGTTGATTGGAATACTCCCTTTCAAATTCTGAAGGTGGCAGGGGCAAAATACAGGGAGTGAAAGGCTATTTACAATTTATACAGAAACCAGATGGCAGTTACAAGAGTCGAGGGACATGAAAGGCAAGCGGTGGTTGGGAAGGGAGTGAGACAGGATTGCAGCCTATTCCCGATTTTATTGAATCTGTATATTGAGCAAGCAGTAAAGAAAAATTCGGAATAGGAATTAAAATCCATGGAGAAGAAATAAAAACTTTGAGGTTCGCCGATGACATTGTAATACTGTCAGAGACAGTAGAGGTCCCGGAAGAACAGCTGAACGGAATGGACAGTGTCTTGAAAGGAGGATATAAGATGAACATCAACGAAAGCAAAACGAGGATAACGGAATGTAGTCGAATTAAATCGGGAGATGCTGCGGGAATTAGATTAGGAAATGAGACGCTTAAAGTAATAAATAAGTTTTGCTATTAGGGGAGCAAAATAACTGATCATTGTCGAAGTAGAGAGGATATAAAATGTGGGCTGGCAATGACAAGGAAAGCGTTTCTGAAGAAGAGAAATTTGTTTACATCGTGTATAGATTTAAGTGTCAGGAAGTCGTTTCTGGAAGTGTTTGTACGGAGTGTAGCCATGTATGGAAGTGAAACGTGTACGATAAATAGTTTAGACAAGAATAGAAGCTTCTGAAATGTGGTGCTACAGAAGAATGCTGAAGATTAGATGGGTAGATCACATAACTAATGAAGAGGTATTGAATGGAATTGGAGAGAAGAGAAATTTGTGGCACAACTTGACTAGAAGAAGGGATCGGTTGGTAGCGCATATTCTGAGGCATCAAGGGATCACCAGTTTAGTATTGGAGGGCAGCGTGGAGGGTAAAAATCGTAGTCCAAGAGATGAATATACTAAACAAATTAAGAAGGATGTAGCTTGCAGTAGGTACTGTGAGATGAAGAATCTCGCATAGGATAGAGTAGCATGGAGAAATGCATCAAACCAGTCTCTGGACTGAAGACCATAACAACAACATTCGGTGAAAGTGTTTAACCATGAACCACGAATTAAGACACTTCACTGATTATCACACTATAAGACTTTGAAAAGGCCAAGTGACACAGGAAGATTTTAGTTAGAGTACGTCATGGATAGGCAGTGATTCCGAAATCAGATACTGGATTGTAAGTCTTACCCAGGAACAGTTATATCGGCAGATCACAATTTAGCAGTGATGAAGAGTAGGCTGAAGTTTAAGAGATTAGTCAGGAAGAATCAATAACCGTAGCAGTGGGATACCGAAGTATTAAGGAGTGACGAGATACGCTTGCAGTGCTCTAACTCTCTAGATACAGCAAAAAGGAATATCTCAGTAGGCAGTACAGTTGAAGACGAATGGACATTTCTAAAAACTGCAATCACAGAAGTTGGATAGAAAAATGTAGGTACAAAGAAGATAACTTCAAAGGAACCATGTATAAGTGAAGAATTACTTCAGTTGATCGATGAAAGAAGGAAGCACCAAAATGTTCAGGGAAATTCAGGCATACAGAAATATAAGTCGCTGAAGAATGAAGTAGTTAGGAAGTGTAAGGAAGTTGAGACGAAATTACAACATGAAAAATCTGAAGATATCTGAAAAGAAATGATTGACGGTAGGACTGTCATAGCGTATGTGACAGTCAAAACGATCTTCGATGAAATTATTAGCGAGAGTGGTAATATTAAGTGTACAACGGGAATTCCACTGTTAAATGCAGAGGAGAAATCGGATAGGTGGTAAGAATATACTGAAGGCCTCTATGAGGGGCACGATTTGTCTGATGTGATAAAAGAAGGAACAGGATTCGATTTAGAAGAGATAGGTGATCCAGTATTAGAATCAGAATTTAAGAGAGCTTTGGAGGTCTTAAGATAAAATAAGGCAGACGGGATAGATAGTATTCCATTGTAATTTCTAAAATCATTGCGAGAAGTAGCAACAAGACAACTATTCACGTTGGTGTGTAGAATGTGTCAGTCTGGCGATATGCCCTCTGATTTTTGGAAAAATATCATCCACATAGCTCCGAAGATTGCAAGAGTCGACAAATGCTACAATTATCGCACAATCAGCTTAACTGTTCATGCATCCAAGTTGCTGACAAGAATAATATACAGAAGAATGGAAAAGAAAACTGAGGATGTGTTCGATGACGATCAGTTTGGCTTCAGGAAAGGTAAAGACGACAGACAATGGAAGCGAGCTAAAGAAAAATGAGTACACGTTCATATGAATTGTCGACCTGGAAAAAGCTTCCGACAATGTAAAATGGTGCAAAATATTTGAAATCCTGAGAAAAATAGAGGTAAGCTATAGGAATCTACGGGCAGTATACAATATGTATAAGAACCAAGAGGAAACGGTAAGAGGGGATGACCAAGAACTAAGTAAAGGATGTAAGGAATGTAGTCTTTCGCCCCTACTGTTAAATCTGTACGTCGAAGAAGCAATGACGGAAACAAAAGAAAGGTTCAAGAGTGGAATTAAAATTCAAGATGAAAGGGCATGACATTCGTTGCTGACATTGTTATCCTGAGTGAAAGTGAAGAGGAATTACAGGATCTGCTGAATGGAGTGAACACTCTAATGAGTACAAAATGTAGACTGGGAGTAAATCGAAGAAAGGCGAAAGTAATGAGAGGTACTAGAAATGGGAACAGAGAGAAACTGAACAACACGATTGATGGTCACGAAGTAGATGAAGTTAAGGAATTCTGTTACCTATGCAGCAAAAAACCTATCACGGACGGAGCAAGGAGGACATCACAAGCAGACTTGCACTGGCTAAAAGGGCATTCCTGGCCAAGAGAGGTCTACTTGTAACGTAGACCTTAATTTGAGGAACAAATTTCTCAGAATGTACGTTTGGAGCCCAGCATTGTATGGCAGTGAAACATGTACTATTGGAAAACCGGAACAGAAAAGAATCGAAGCATTTGAGATGTGGTGCTACAGACGAATGTTGAAAATTAGGTGGGCTGAGAAGGTAAGGAATGAGGAGGTTCTGCACAGAATCGGAAATGAAAGGAATATGTGGAAAACACTGAAAGGAGAGGGGACAGGATGATAGGTGATCTGTTAAGACGTCAGGTTTGTTCATTTGGGAGAGGGGATCAAACATCGGTCCCATCGGATTAGGGATGGATGGGGAACGTCGGTCATGCCCTTTCACAGGAATGTGTGGCCGGACTCGTGTTTCTACCGACGTCCTCCAGAATGCTAGTCAGTGTGCTAACCACCGCGCTACCTCGCTCGGTTGAGACATCAGGGGATGAGTTCCATGGAACTAGAAGGAGCTGTAGAGGGCAAAAGCTGTAGAGGAAGACAGAGACTGGAATACGTCCAGCAAGTAATTGAAGACGTAGGTTGCAAGTGATACTCTGAGATGAAGAAGTCAGCATAGGAGAGTAATTGACTGATGACTCAAAAAAAAAAAAAAACGGTCAAAAAGTTTGCATTTGAGGGCCGTACTATCCAGTCCTGCTGCATCCCCGTCGTACAGGAGCCGTCGGCTATACAATCTCTGTTTTAAGGGATCAAGGCCACGATGATCGCATGCGGAGAGACCAGAGATACAGGGCGGGTGCTAGTATGTCGCCCACTCGAGTTGCGTAACGACATTCGCGATAAGGTGACATGGGTTATCGTGAAGTATCAGCATCCATTGTGGTGGAATGGCTGTCGTTAGACATGCTGCTCATCATTCTTTGATGTCTATTATTGTTTGTCCATCAGCAGCCAAATAAAGGAATAACAGCACGTTGGTAATAATGTCGCCACAATTCAAGTTTCTGCATTTACAACACGCACGTCGGATTGACACGAATGGAACACTAATTCCTTTCCTAGATGTCCGTGCTTATACACCCGCAGCGAAGTCGCACTACGTTGCATATACACTGCAGCAACTCCTTCAGAGGTAAAATTTTGAAGGCCCCATATTAAAGACAGCTCACCGCTTATATAACACCTGGAAGTCCTGTTGCACTCTGTGACATTATGTTATTGGTAATAAAGTTTTCATTGTTGTTTCTGTATCTTGGAGCTTGTTCTGTCAGTGTGAGCCGATAACAGGCCACATAAAAACATAGCGACGAGAATCAAAGTTCATAAGGTTTAGTAACACTCAATAACAACAAGCCTCGAGAGTTTAAAATTTTTGTCTGCTCAGTCGATGTCGACGAGTTTTTCAGCGTATTTATAGCAAATTTTCTCACATCTCCGACAGTAGACGGTGCTCAAGACAACTTTGTACATATCTGTCGTTGTGACGCTCGATTTTTCTTACAGTATGTACCCAGTCACCACAGACATGACACCACACGTTCTGCCTTTATTACAACCAATGCAGCAAATGCAAGAACTGATCGGAGAAGCTGGTCCACATCACCACATCACCGGAGGTACCCAGCCGCATTCCCCTAATCGCCTCCACAGTCAGTGGGATCTGAATAGCACTGGTGCCTCTTCCCCACTCCTGATGAAGCAACCTTGAGTCAAACTGATTCCACGCCTGGAACTACAACTCATGACACGTGATCGCTCAGGTATGCGCATCAGTGGAGTTTCTTCTTAGCTTTTTCAGCTACTGAAGATACTTGCCCTTTCTGACACATGACCACCGTGGTCGTACTGAAGATACTTGCCCATTTCGACAATTGACCACCGTGATCGAACCTCAAACCTTACACTATGTAACACTATTTTGCTTTTAGCAACAATTCCTTTGCTCATGCACACACTTCACAGTCAGGACATCACCCACATCGCTACAGGACTCATTGCCAGTCCTTCCTGTTTGTCCAGTCCAGGGTGCTATTACGCACAAAATACATTCACAGAACCTGATGTGTCGGCAGCTGGGCCAACACCTTGTAGATCGAGATGGCTGAAAATGCACGCTAGACTAACGCAGACGGGCGTGAAGTACTGGAACAGGCTACGTAATTAATGCTATGAAGAAAAGTACGTAGCTGGATTAATACTTATCTTTAATCAATCATTGTGATACATCGCTCTTGACTGTACACAGGAGACTTTAATTACAATCACTGTAAGGCTAATGGCGCCTTGCTAGTTCGTAGCCATTAACTTAGCTGAAGGCTATTCTGTCTCTCGGCTAATGAGAGAGAAAGGCTTCGTACATCTAGTCGCTAGCTAGGTCGTCCGTACAACTGGGGCGAGTGCTTGTTCGTATCACGAGACCTGCCTTGTGGTGGCGCTAGGTCTGCGATCACACAGTGGCGACACGCGGGTCCGACATGTACTAAATGGACTGCGGCCGATTTAATTTACCACCTAGCAAGTGTGGTGTCTGGCGGTGACACCACAGAACCCATCGCCAGTCCTCCCTACTTACGCAGTTCTTGGCGCTAGTATGCAATGAAGATATTTCATGGCGTCTACCATGCCGCTCCAGGGCTTGTTCTTCCTTCACCACTTCGAACACCAAAGTGCCTCCGTTTCCACAGAACCTATATACGTCCTCTGGGCACCAAATGTCTACACAACTCCATTAAGAGGTGCTCTAGCACTACTGTAAACTTTCCAAGAACAACATATTTCAATCATCACATTGTAAGGTACTCTTGCCCTCCGGTCACAACACATACAAATAATCTCAGTACATGGTGCTGTAGGACTAAGGGCTTAACCTATTTCTACATCCCTGTGTCACCATTTCAGGCACTCAATCCCATTCCGGAAGGACTAACTCATAATCATCCTTTATCTCTTCCTGTGAACCGACCTGGCTAAATGCCACAGGTCGTCTTCCTGCAACGCTACAGTCTAGTCAACTCTCCACGTATCCTCAGTTGGATGGGTACAAGTACGACTACAGGCATCACACAGGCTGACTGCCATTCCACGCCGGACAATCTCTTAGGACCACCAACTGGACTTTCTATGTTCCTCTCTCTTGGATATCCATGTGTAAAAAGGTTGGTCTATGTTGGACCATGTCTCGATTAACTGGTAAACGGCGTTTTCGCTAAAACGACCCTACAGTTCCCTGTCTTTACAGATTCAAAAAATGGTTCAAATGGCTCTGAGCACTATGGGACTCAACTGCTGAGGTCATTAGTCCCCTGGAACTTAGAACTAGCTAAACCTAACTAACCTAAGGACATCACAAACATCCATGCCCGAGGCAGGATTCGAACCTGCGACCGTAGCGGTCTTGCGGTTCCAGACTGCAGCGCCTTTAACTGCACGACCACTTCGGCCGGCTTTACAGATTCGATCCATCCACTGTTGCACCAGTTTTCTGTTACACCCTGGCAGTCCACATTGGCAATTGGAATGGTTTCGACTCTCAGGTCCCAAATCTGCTGAAGTATTTCTTCTGTTACCAATGGTTTCTTCGCATTTACATTCTTTGTATTTATGTTATTCTTTCTAGCCTTACAATCTCTTTCTGACCATGATGTAATCTAACTGAAACTGTTCCATATCGCCCCGCCTTTCCCAAGTATACCTCCATCTCTTGTGATTCTTGAACGGAGTATTCGCTATTACTAGGCAAAATTAATTACCAAAGACAATTAGTCTTTTTGCTCTCTCATTTCTTGTCCCAAGCCCGTATTCCCCTGTAGCCCATTCCTCTATTCCTTTCCTACACGCCGGCCGCGGTGGTCCAGCGGTTCTAGGCGTGCAGTCCGGAACCGCGCGGCTGCTGCGGTCGCAGGTTCGAATCCTGCCTCGGGCATGGATGTGTGTGATGTCCTTAGGTTAGTTAGGTTTAAGTAGTTCTAAGTTCTAGGGGACTGATGGCCACAGATGTTAAGTCCCATAGTGCTCAGAACCATTTGAACCTTTCCTACAACTGCATTCCAGTCCGCCATGACTACTAAATTTTCATCTCCGTTTACGCAGTATATTACCCTTTCAATATCCTCGTATGTTTCTCTATATCTTCATCTTCAGTTTGCGACATCGGTATGTATGCCTGAACCATGGTTGACGATGTTGGTTTGCTTTCGACTCTGATAAGAATAATACTATCAGTGAACTGTTCACAGTAACACACTCTCTGCCCAGCCTTCCTATTCATAACGAATCCTACTCCCGTTATACCATTTTCGGCTGCTGTTGTTTTCCTTTTCAGATTTTCTAGCTTCCCTAACCCGTTCAAGCAGAACTGACATTCCACTCCCCGACTCGTAGAGCGTTGTCCTTTCGTTTGTTATTCAATCTTTTTCGTATGGTCACCTCCCCCTTGGCAGATCCCTCCTGGAGATCCGAATGGGGGACTATTCCGGAATCTTTCGCCAATGGAGAGATCATCATGACATTTTTCCATTTACAGACCACATATTTTGTGGATACATATTACATGTGTTTAATGCCATGGCTTCCACTGCCTTCTGTATCCTCGTGCCGTTGATCCTTGCTGACACTTCCGCCAGATATTGGTCAAGGCGTGCAAACGTAGTTTAGAAGGCATCCGGCTAGGACTAGGTTTATGCTGCAACCCCAGTTGGATGGTAATATTTAGGGCATTCTCACACAGTTGAACAGCGTGAGTGCTATAAAGGAGAAATTGCGGAGCTTTATTTATTCCTAGAGTGGCGCTGTTGTTTGATAGTTTCCCAGGCACCAATATTAGATGAAGATCAACAACATTTTTTAGTTTTTCATTTGTTGTACTAGTCCTGTAGCGACATTCCGAATCTGCTGAGCACTGGCGAGCAAGTTGTACATGTTGATGAATAAGGGCGTTTTGAGCTTTAACTGGAAACAGTGCTGCACACGGATGACTTCATTCCATCGATCCGCATCCAAATGATTTGACGGTCAAAACATCGTTTGGTGTAGTGTCCCACTAGAACTGAACTAAGCTCTCTTGATCCAACGTTGCAGGTGAGCGTCGTAATGCTTCGTAATTGTTCCTGCACATTGATGATCACTTGAACTAAATCCCACATGGAACGGAGAATTGCCTTTTGACCCTAATACCTCAGAATTAATTTATAACCTAAAAACTGCTTGGCTATACGTAGTAGGTGAAATTCTTCCTCTTAAAATAGCGCTAGATCAAACTCGGCCAAGTCAATAAGTGCTGGGGCGTATGTAACAAGTGGTACAATCATTCAAACAACCATTCTACAAATGTAGAGACTGGCATATGGAACTGTGGTGTCCCAAGGACGGTAATTAAGCAATAAGGATATAACATCTCATTTCAGTGGACAACGGCAGAAATGTGGAGTCCTAATACTGAAATCAGCAACACAACTGTAAACCCAGGTAGTATCATGCTCATGTCAGTTGGTGGGGTATGAAGGCGATGACACATAGCCTCAGAAATAACCACCTGTAATAATGGGAATGAACAAAAGTAGAATGCAACAGTATAAAGTATCGCAAACTTCATTGGATGGGGAGGAGGAAGATGTCGGGGTGGCTGGAAGTAAATGTTGGAGCCTCTTGACAATGAAAAACTGGCATCTCCACATACTCGTAAGCTCTCAACTAAATGATTAGTTGAATTGATTCAGTATACATGCATAGCAAAAGGAGGAGAGGGTCAGTAGCGTGTAAGGAAGGATGATGGCTGTGGTGGAGAAATACTGTAGCGCTGGAGTTACTGACAGCGGTAACTGTATTCAGTATACATGCATAGCAAAAGGAGGAGAGGGTCAGTAGCGTGTAAGAAAGGATGATGGCTGTGGTGGAGAAATACTGTAGCGCTGGAGTTACTGACAGCGGTAACTGTACGAGGAGACTTGGCTTCCATTTCTTTCAGTAGGATGTAGACGCTCGTAAAAAAGGCGTCAACGCTAGATTGTAGCTCTCGTGAGAACCCAGATTCTCCTCAAGAAACTTGAAATGTCTACGATGTGGAACACAACTTTAACTCTACAGGCTGAAAAGGAAGAGGCTCCAAATCTAATATGCCCTCTACGTCACACTGGTCAAGTAAGGAGAGTAAAAACAGAAAGTTCACCCCTGATGGCAGAGCCATGAGAGGGGTACAGCTTGAACTCTGTAAGAAGAGAAGCACTATGTTTTGATAATTGTCAATACACTACATAGAAAGAAAATGGTAGTGCCAGGAAGATTCAGCTTTAGCTACACTTCTTTGGCTTAAGAAGTAAAACAGAATAATATCAGTGGCATGATAATGGAGTAAGAATAGACAGGGGGAGGCTCAAAAAATTTGATGGCTAGTGTTGAACAGCAATCGCCCGCTGACAAAATTTCTCACAGATCCGCAGCCCGGATGATGTTGTATGAAGGACCTGTACCACTGAAAAAATACTCAAACTACTCCTAGCTCGCCACAGATGGGAGGCAGTCCACTCATAGTGCTGAACCAATAACATGAATTCAAGTGAATACTGACCATCCACAGTATTAAGTTGCAATAGCAATCTACTGATCACACCCACAGCTGACTCACACCTATCCCACTAGGTTACTTGAAATATACAGGGTGAATCAAAAGTCCACTGACAATCTTTCAGAGGTTTTTCCGGGATATATTTAATTTTGGTACAAGGGATCCTCATCTCCGATCTGCGTTACAGTGAAAAAGCTTGTAGCATTTACTTATCAAGACACGCAACATAAAGCACACAGTGATGGAAACTCCCACAAAGACGCAAAATGTGCTGTGACGTGGTTGCTGTCAGTGCGGGAACAGCGTAGCCTAACGCCACTGTACCACTGTTCCATTTCATCAGCCAGCTCTTCACCAGTACACCTTTCCACGTTCCTGCTGTGGGTGGTTGTTAATGCACAACTAACACTGCAGGTATTTTCATACAATGAAGAGCCAAAGGAACTGGTACGTCTGTCTAATACCATGCAGGGCCACGGCGAGCACGCGGAAGTGCAGCAGCACGACGTGGCATGGGCTCGAATAATGTCTGAAGTAGTGCTCCAGGGAACTGACATGATGAATCCTGCAGGGCTGTCCCTAAATCCTTGAGAGTACGATGGGGTGGAGATTTCTTCTGAACAGCGAGTCGCAAGGCATCCCAGATGTGCTCAATAATGTTCATGTCTGCGGAATTTGGTGACGGGTGGAAGTGTTTCAACTTAGAAGAGTGTTCCTGGAGGCACTGTGTAGCAATTCTGGACGTGTGGACTGTCACACTGTCCTGCTGGAATTGACCAAGTCCGTCGGAATGCACAATAGACATGAATGGATGCAAGTGGTCAGACAGGATGCTTAGGTACGTGTCACCTGTCAGAGTCGTATCTAACGTATCAGGAGTTCCATATCACTCAAACTGCACACTCCCCACACCATTACAGAGCCTCCACCAGCATGAACAGTCTCCTGCTGACGTTCAGGGTTCATCGATTCATAAGGTTGTGTCCACAGAAGTTCACCTCCAACTGCTCGACACAATTTGAAACGAGACTCTCCGACCGGGCAACACGTTTCTAGTCATCAACAGCCCAATATCGGTGTTGAGGGACCGAGGCAAGGTGTAAAGCTTTGTGTAATCAAGAGCACACGAGTAGGCCTTCGGCTCCTAATACCTGTATCTATAATGTTTCGTTGAATGGTTCTCACGCTGACACTTGTTGATGGCCCAGCACTGAGATCTGCAGCAATTTGTGGAAGGGTTACACTACTGTCACGTTGAACGATTATCTTCAGTCGTCGTCGGTCCCGTTCTTGCAGGATATTTCCAGCCGCAGCAATGTCGCAGATTTGATGTTTCGCCGGATTCCTGGCATTCATGGGGTACACTCGTAAAATGGCTGTACGGGAAAATCCCCACTTCGTAGCTACCTCGGAGGTGTTGTGTCCCATCGCTCGTGCACCGACTATAACACCACGTTCAAACTCACTTAAATTCTGATAACCTGCTATTGTACTAGCAGCAGTAACCTATCTAACAACTGCACCAGACACTTGGTGTCTTACATAGGCGTTGCCGACCGCATCGTCGTATTCTGTCTGTTTACAATTCTCTGTATTTGAATACGCATGCCTATATCAGTTAGTTTGGTGCTTCAGTGTAGAAACAAGGATAACTGGGATAAGAAACGGAATAAATCATAACTATATAATTATTGCGTGACGAGTCATCGGAGACCACGGGTCCCACATAACAATGTTCTCAGAATGTCTCTCTGAACAGGGTCTGCCAGTTTGTCGGTGGAGTTCTGGTTCACTCTGTAAATAGTCGAGGGACCGTTGAGTGTTATTTACATACACTGATCAATAAAATTCTGCTGATCCTCTAGTAACTAAAGTGAAATGATTGTAGATTCAACTTAAGGAATAAGACCATATTGATGCAATAGGTAAAATTGCATGAAAACAGCGCACTGAACCAGAAAGCATTTATGGTACCCAGGGGTGCTGGTTTTAAACACTAACGTAACTAGTCAAGGGTGTTAGTAATTTTTCCGAATAATGAAAGTAAGACACAGCTATAAACTCATGAGAACAGCTAGGAGCTCATGAAAACAGCTACGAACTCCTGAAAATAGCGACAGACATTGCAGTCAGAAATCGAAACTCATCAGGAAATCAGTTATTAGGGATCAACTCCAGAAACGTGGAATGCATAAATATTACATACTTATCAGAGACTTGTGTATTGGTAACGGTACAGTTTTCTTGTTGCAACGCTTCAGTGAATGTGGGGATGCCGCGTTCTGTGTATCTGTATAGCCGCTGGCTACTGACCACTTCTGTAGGTGGGCCAGTCATGGGCCTCCGGAAGAGGATACTACGCTGGTGGGAGGGGGGTAACTCGGCATGGCCAACGGTGGGAGAACACTGCGCGCCGATGGTGGCGGACACAGCGCAGCCCTGGTGCACGCGTCGAGTCCCGGTGTGTGTTCGTTCTGGCCGTGGACGCTGCCGCCTTCAGAACGGAGCGTTTGTGTTTTGTTTCCACAGTTGGGGAGTCACACGTTGTGCTCAACTGAAATCCACTAGCCCGTTTTTCTACATTGTCGTGCAGAAGTATTTCTACTGCCTCTTTGACAACCAAGTCCCAGAAACGTTGCCGCTGCATAGATTTATTCAAAATCGAAAGTGTGTTCCTCGTCGACGCTATGGTCTGCCTGTGGTGTCACCGTCAGACACCACACTTGCTAGGTGGTAGCCTTTAAATCGGCCACAGTCCGGTAGTATATGTCGGACCCGCGTGTCGCCACTATCAGTGATTGCAGACCGAGCGCCGCCACACGGCAGGTCTAGAGACACGTCCTAGCACTCGACCCCAGTTGTACAGCCGACTTTGCTAGCGATGGTTCACTGACAAATTACGCTCTCATTTGCCGAGACGATAGTTTAGCATAGCCTTCAGCTACGTCATTTGCTACAACCTAGCAAGGCGCCATTATCATTTGCTATTTATCTTGTGATGCATGTACCGTCAGACCGATGTTTACCAATTATGGATTAAAGTTAAGTATTCCAGAAGCTACGTACTTTTTTTACTAGTCTCAACTCCATTAACTGTTCCAGACCTCACGCCAGCCTGCGTGAGCCTAAACGCGTGCCTTTCGGCTTCCCGTCACAGTGGATTGGCGCTCTTGCCAAGTCACAACACTGCCACCACTAACTTGTCTGTCTGCCCTGTCCGTTCGGCGCTGTGAGATGTATCCCTCTGTACGTCCAAGTACTGCATCCCTCAATACCGTAAATGTCCAGCATCTGCAGACCTAACCGTTCTTTGGTTTAGTCAAGCATGTCTTAATTTTTCGCGTTGCGTGGAAAACGGTCTTTATTATGGGATTCTCCTTTACTCTCTCGATCCTCGATCCTCGCTGTCGGCAGGCCTATATGTGGCAGGAGCTCCACGTGTTTGGCTTCTTCTTCTTCATCTTCTTCTCGTTTGTTTTCCCGCCTCTGTAAGGCGCGTCTTACTAACAATTTGTGGTAATAGTTTTTCGCGGATAGTTTCCCACAGATGCTCTAACTCATTTAGCAAGCTCTTCCTGTCGTAGATGGACCTATCTCTATATATTAAGGTGGTTAATACTGAGTTGCACTGATCTAGATGATGCCAACTGCGAGTATATAGGTCCATATGCATATTCTTCCTGTAGACGGAGTGTCCCAACGAGCTGTCTGGATTTCTCTTGATCAACAAGAAGGGTAGACTTCGACTTTCTTATACATCCTTGTTGAACTTGATAATACTGTGTAGGCTGTAGAAGCTGTAGAATGTCCTGTGCCATACGATTACCTCACTAAGGCGCCACCCACATATCTGTAGTACCTCTTTCGCTTCACGCGGCGGTGTTCAGCACTACATCGTCTAAGTGCTCCGTGTACAGATTAGCAATACCCGGAGGTAAACCCTCTTGCCCATAGAATTTCCCGTCGCATGTTAAACAGTTAGTACCTGTCGAAAGAGTGTGACTATGTCCCGATCAAAGCGTCCCTCCAGTAGAGCGAAGGACTCTTCCAGTAGCACCAAAGTGAAGAGCGACAGTCGGCCGGTGTGGCCGAGCGGTTCTAGGCACTACAGTCTGGAACCGATCACCGCTACGGCGCTACGGTCGCAGGTTCGAATCCTGCCTCGTTCATGGATGTGTGTGATGTCCTTAGGTTAGTTAGGTTTAAGTAGTTCTAAGTTCTAGGGGACTGATGATCTCAGAAGTTAAGTCCCATAGTGCTTAGAGCCATTTGAACCATTTTAAGAGCGATATGAGATTAATGCTGACTAGTAGTTCCTTCTTGTACAGGTGAAATCCTCGGAGTGCCTTTACAAATTCTGTCGAGTGCTTAACGTGGTGCGAATAGGACCCAAGAGAGGTATTAGCACTTGTGCTAGACGTTAGAGTATCCCTTACGTGGGCGAGTTTATGGTGTTCATATCAGGCTGCAGTGGAACTTTCTCCTTACGGATTTTTGGGACGCTATTTAGTCGTAATGGCCTTGGTTCTCGGAGGTAAAGCCTTACGATGGTATTCCTGTCGAGTCCTGAGCTGTTGAGTAGACAGATGTTCTTGCATGCCGCAGATGTTCCATCCTTTCCTATTTGATGCGTGTCAGATCTTGCAGTAAAGTAAATGAAATTCACTCGCAATTGCGAATACGAACAACTATCAGTTGTATTACGGAACGCCGACAATGAAAATTTGTTTTGGTCCAGGACTCGATATCGACACAGATTTTTTAATTTCCCTGCCTTTCCATCTACAGGGTGAGTCACCTAACGTTACCGCTGGATATATTTCGTAAACCACATCAAATACTGACGAACCGATTCCACAGACCGAACGTGAGGAGAGGGGCTAGTGTAATTGGTTAATACAAACCATACAAAAATGCACGGAAGTATGTTTTTTAACACAAACCTACGTTTTTTTAAATGGAACCACGTTAGTTTTGTTAGCACATCTAAACATATAAACAAATACGTAATCAGTGCCGTTTGTTGCATTGTAAAATGTTAATTACATCCGGAGATATTGTAACCTAAAGTTGACGCTTGAAACCTCCGACGTTCAGTTGTGTGTTGTAACAAACACGGGCCACGGTCGGCGAGCAGCATCTGCAGGGACATGTTTACGATGACGACCGCGTTTACGAGTGTGGCTGTAGTGCACTGTTGTGGTTTGGTCTAGCTGTCGCAGTGTCCGCATGTAGCGCTTGCTGCTATTGTTATTCTGCATTCGCCTCCGCACGCAGACCAACTGTAGTACACCGTGTTACCAGACGTCTGTGAAAGTGTAGTGTTGTAGGAACTGTGACCATGGTGTATTCGAACTCTGAAAAGGCGGAGATGATACTCATCTATGGCGAGTGTCGACGAAATGCAGCTGAAGCCTGCAGGGTGTATGCAGAACGGTACCCGGCAGAGAGCATCCAACGTGCCGCACATTGCAAAACATCTACCGCCAACTGTATGCAACAGGTATAGTCGTAGCACGCAAACGGGTCCGTAACAGGCCCGTCACAGGAGAAGCGGGTGCAGTTGGTGTGTTAGCTGCTGTTGCCATGAACCCACACATGAGTACACGGGACATTGCGAGAGCCGGTGAGTCAAAGTAGTGTCATGCGCATACTGCTTCGTCACCACTTTCACCCGTTTAATGTGTCGCTACATCAGCAATTACATGGTGATGATTTTAATCATCGAGTGCAATTCTGTCAATGGGCATTAACAGAGAATGCGTTGCAGTTCTACCTGTTTACCGATGAAGCGGGTTTCACAAACCAAGGGGCAGTGAATCTACGGAACATGCATTACTGGTCCGTGGACAATCCTCGCTGGCTCAGACAGGTAGAGCGACAGCGACCGTGGACTGTACATGTATGGTGCGGAATCATTGGCGACCACCTCATTGGTCCTCAATTCATTGCAGGGGCCCAAACAGATGCAACATACATCGTGTTTCTACAGAATGATCTGCCAACGTTGCTCGAAAATGTCCCACTGGAAACGCGTCGACGTATGTGGTATCAGCATGATGGTGCACCTGCACATTCCGCAATTAACACTAGGCTGACCCTTGACAGGATGTTCGACGGGCGTTTCATAGGACGTGGAGGACGCATAAATTGACCAGCCCGTTCTCCTGATCTTACACCTCTGGACTTCTTTCTGTGGGGTACGTTAAAGGAGAATGTGTACCGTGATGTGCCTACAACCCCAGAAGATATGAAACAACGTATTGTTGCAGCCTGCGGCGACATTACACCAGATGTACTGCGGCGTATACGACATTCATTACGCCAGAGATTGCAATTGTGTGCAGCAAATGATGGCCACCACATTGAACATCTATTGGCCTGACATGTCGGGACACACTCTATTCCACTCTGTAATTGAAAACGGAAACCACGTGTGTACGTGTACCTCACCCCTCATGGTAATATACATATGCGTCAGTGAAAAAGACCAATAAAAAGGTGTTAGCATGTGGACGTAATGTGCTGTTCCAGTCTCTTCTGTACCTAAGGTCCATCACCGTTCCCTTTGGATCCCTACGTAATTCGGTGCTCTCCGATACACACGATCGAACAGCGGAGGAGTGGTACTCAAGAGTCAACTTTAGGTTACAATATCTCCGGATGTAATTAACATTTTACAATGCAACAAACGGCACTGATTATGTATTTGTTTATATGTTCAGATGTGCTAACAAAACTGTTCCATTTAAAAAAACGTAGGTTTGTGTTAAAAACATACTTCCGTGGATTTTTTTATGGTTTGTATTAACCAATTACACTAGCCCCTCTCCTCACGTTCGGTCTGTGGAATCGATTCGTCAGTATTTGATGTGGTTTACGAAATATATCCAGCGGTAATGTTAGGTGGCTCACCCTGTATTTATGTCCATGAAGCTATTTTCAAGTGCAAATTTTGTCTTCTAAACTTTTAAATGGAACTGTCATCAGTATCTAGATTTCTGTAATTGCTATTTCACAGTTTGGCAATCTTTCTACAGTGTATCTATCCTGTAGATGGTGGAGGGTACATGATACCACAAAACTCCATACTGCAGTTCAGTAGCAATGATATCCAAATGAATACATCACTAAACAAACTTAAATATTTGTGGGGGACAATCTATAAGGTGGATCGAAATGGAAAGCTTGAACTTTCTTTAATGCCAAGAATATAGGGTAAGACACTATCACACAGCAATGGTCAAACTGAATTTGCTATACAGATGAGTAGATGCACTATTCATGGCTTGGATGGCATCTGTATTACACATCTGTTCTCATTCTGTACTCAGCTGGTATCGATAGGTTATATCTGTGCTGCGCTTTGCTTTGCTGGAGTACTGGCTATTCTTCATGTTTTAATGGCGCCGTTAATACATTGTGATTAAACGAATATTGAACCATGCTAATTGGGATTACTCTATCCAATGTGAAATATTGTATCTTTGATCGCTACAATAGTAAATGAAAGGAAAGCAAAGCAGTGTACAGTATTATGTATTAGCATATAATATTATAGTTGGAATGTGCTTTTATCTGTATGCAGTCTCACGTGTGTCGGCTTGGAATCCTCTGTTATAGTGCGACATCTGCCGTAATCGGAAATAAAAATTATTCAATATTTTATTACGCGATTCCCTGCTCAAATTCTCCTACTCACGGTGGTCTACATTTGTCTTTTGGATAGCGATGTTGCATAAGTATAGAAGGTGGGTAGCTGGTACGTCAGTTTCTAGAGTCAAGTGCAGGTGAGTTGGATATTCAAGTTAGCCTCTGCAAAACAAATATCAGAGTACAAATATCATTTCTCTTACATGAGGCAGAGAGAGAAGTACTGGGAAAAACTGGAAAGCGTTTTAAGAAGTTTTAAAAATCCTATTATAGTTGAAAAATATCTCTATTCGTCTGTGTATTAAAACAAAAAAGGTGGGAGAGATAGTTGTAGACCCTAACATCTAAGCTTGTGAGTCAAGAGCTACAGAAACTACTGTGTTTCAACAACGTGTGCTGTATCACATGTCAGTGTATCAGAATATACACTGAAGCCCCGAAGAAACTGGTACAGGCATGGGTATTCAAATACGGAGATATGTAAACAGACAGAACATGGCGGTGCGGTCGGCAACGCCTTTATATGACAACAAGTGTCTGGCGCAGTTAAGTGTCAGTATGAGAACCATTCAACGAAACATTATAGATATGGGCATTTGGAGCCGAAGGCCGATTCGTGTACTCTTGATGACCGCATGATACAAAGCTTTACGCCTCGCCTCGACCCGTCAACAGCGACACAGGACTGTTGATGACTGGAAACATGTTACTTGGTCATACGAGTCTCGTTTCAAATTGTATCGATCACATTGAGGTGAACTTCTATGGGCACAACTTTATGAAACGATGGACCCTCATGTCAGCTGGTGGAGGCTCTGTAATGGTGTGGGGAGTGTGCAGTTTGAGTGATATGGGACCCCTGATACCTTAGATACGACTCTGACAGGTGACACGTGCCTAAGCATCCTGTATGATCACTTGCCTCCACTCATGTCTATTGTGCATTCCGACGGACTTGGCCAATTCCAGCAGGACAGTGTGACAGCCCACACGTCCAGAATTGCTACAGAGTGTTTCCAGGAACACTCTTCTAAGTTGAAACACTTGCGCGCGTCACCAAACTCCGCAGACATGAACATTATTGATCATATTTGGGATGGCTGTTCAGAAGAAATCTCCACCCCCTCGTACTCTCAAGGATTTAGGGACAGCCCTGCAGGATTCATCATGTCAGTTCCCTGGAGCACTACTTCAGACATTATTCGAGTCCACGCCACGTCGTGTTGCGGCACTTCTGCGTTCTCGCGGGTGCCCTGCACGGTATTAGGCAGGTTATATGTTTCTTATGCTCTTCAGCGTACATTTTAGCCAACCGCTATTTAGTTTGCTCTGCTAAGATAAGGGCTTGGATTGCTCTGCAATTCACAACTTGTGAGCGGCAGGTACTCTGTAATATCGGATTATTTGATCCCTTAAATTACACATACTACTGATCGCCAGAGCATTACTGACTACATACAGTGCTCTACAATAGAAGACATTGGCATAATCATCATTTCTCGTTTAAATATTGTAAAACCGATGTAAAAAGGATTGCTGTGCACATCTTGCCACAGAGGGGTGATAGAATGTTAATAATGTCCCACTTCTAAAAAATGGTTCAAATGGCCCTGAGCACTATGGGACTTAACATCTGAGCTCATAAGCCCCCTATAACTTAGAACTACTTAAACCTAACCAACCTAAGGACATCAAACACACCCATGTCCGAGGAAGGATTAGAACCTGCGACCGTAGCTGTCTCGCGGTTCCAGACTGCAGCGCCTAGAACCGCTCGGCCACCGCGGCTGGCTGTCCCACTTAGATTGAAGGCTTGATGTCTCCTTGGTGCAACCAGTTGCCTGTGTACTGACTGGAATATGGTGGCCACATCGTTCCTGGCATACAAAGCGAGGGTCAATGACTTACGTAGACACCCATCCCAGTGTGTTCATAGTGGCGCTAATATACCAATGGGCCAGTGGCTGCTTCGTGGCCAACATAGATGCAGTAAAGGCAATAATAAGCCCGTTGTGATGGAGGCAAAGGCAGTGCTGGCATGTTGGGCGAGGCAGTACTCTCCGGTGAGGCAATCTTTGATATGTGATGGAGCTCTCCAAGGCGTGGTACTTGTATAAATCAGGGGTGTCCAACTTACGGCCCATTTATGTAATGAATGAATCCATTCTCTGTTATACACGAGGGTCATTCAATAAGTAGTGCCCCACATTTTTTTCTCAGAACATATTTATTGTTAAGAGTTAGAATTTGGTGACGTCAACATGTCTTGTCCATGTCCTATTTTTCTACATAGTCTCCATCATATTCTATGACAGTACACCGACGTTGTGGAAGAGTATGTAGGCCCTGCTGGTAAAAGCTCTCGTCCTGTAGGCGTAGCCGTGTTTTCACTGCATGACCGACACTCTCGACATCTTCAAAGTGTGTTCCCCGTAGAGAATCTTTAAGCGGCCCAAAGAGATGGAAGTCCGAGGGCGCCAGGTCTGCACTGTAGGGTGGGTGAGGCAGAGATGTCCAACCCAATTTGGCGATGTATTCCCAGGCTCTCAGCCGCGCGGGGTAGCCGCCGAGCGGCTCCCCACGTCAGAGGTTCGAGTCCTCCCTCGGGCATGAGTGTGTGTGTCGTACTTAGCGTAAGTTGGTATAAGTTACGGTATACTGATAATTTTTACTTATGGACCGTCTGACAGCAACTGAATAAAACACAATTTTAGTGACATACGCGTTTCGCCTTTATTTTCTGCAAGGCATTATCAGTGGCAGGTTGCATGGACAATTTCTTACATATTACGCTCATGTTGCATTTTTGGTGTTGTTCTTCTTCTTATGAATGGCAATTTGTGGTTTTTCCCCACATTCCACAGGCACTATGAACTGAACGCTTGTTTCAATGCAATGTTTTGGTTTCTAACGCGTATGGACTTAAATTGTGTTTTATTCAGTTGCTGTCAGACGGTCCATAAGTAAAAATTATCAGTATACCGTAGCATTACACGCAACTGAGGAAGACAGGACTACAAAAGTTGAAGATGTTAGTATAAGTTAGATTAAATAGTGTGTAAGCTTAGGGACCGACGACCTCAGCAGTTTGGTCCCATAAGACCTTACCACAAATTTTCAATTTCCCAGGCTCTCAGACTTGTGTGTGGGCATGCATTATCGTGTTAGAGCAAGATTTCTGCTAGATTCTTGTCCGAGCTAACACTCCAGGAACGGTTCTTGAGTTTATTCAGAATCTTCAGTATCTCTCTGTATTGATGGTTGACCCTCTTGGCATCACATCTACGAGAATAACTCCATCCCAATCCCAGAAGAATGTCACCATGACTTTTCTGGCAGAGGAGGTTGTCTTGAATTTGTGGTACATGAGGATGATGCCACTCCACGGACTGCCTTTTTGCTTCTAGCGCAGAGTGGTGCAGCCAGCTTTCGTCCCCCGCAACGATCCGTGACAGAAAGTCCTCTCCGTCGGTCTCAAACGCTACAACAATTCAGATGACATGGCCTTTCTTTGAATCTTGTGGTCCGTTGTGAGCATTCATGGGACCGATTGTGAGCACCCCTTTGAATATTCGAGAGTCTCGATCATTGCAGACTCACTTGCAATGCTGACCGACAACTGTAGAGCCAATTGTCGAGTTGCGATGCGGCTGTCGTCACGAATAACGTCATCCGCACGATTCGGCATGTCTGGAGCAGTGTCTGTGACTGGACGCCCCGAGCGTGGCTGGTCATGGAGCTCTGTTCCTGCATTTCCTGAGGCTGTAATTTTCTTTACCCATCGTCCAACTGTACTCCTATCAACTGCAGCATCGCCATACACTGCACACAAACATTTACGGATGTTCACCACGGTTTCTATCCCTGCACACAAGAATTCAATAACAACACGCTGCTTGTAACGTGAGTCGTATGTAGACACCATTTTGATGCTGTACTACGGCTCTGCATCTGCCACAACGTTTGGAAACTTCACCGGCGCACAGACGAAACATCAAATGTGAGGTACCAACAAGGACGTTTGTCTATGTATATTAATGGCTTTTTTTAAAAAAAATGTGGGGCATTACTTACTGAACGACCCTCGTCCATTACTGTCCTGTTGTGAAGAAAGTTGATAGGCATTACGCCTTATTATATATCGATGGGCCTAGCATCCCAGTAAGCATCAAAGCTGGGAACGGAATTGCAGGTTTCTGTCAGACGCCGATAGGGGTCACGCGGGATCCTGCAGACTCGATGGAGCGGGCCGCTAAGCCCCGCCTGCAGTGGCCCTGGACTACGAGCGCCCTCTCCCCCGCAGTGCAGGATGTCTGGCAGCAGCCACACAGCCCACGCGCCCTCGGACGTGACGCTATGCAGACACTGCCTAGTTGTGACTCTGAGACATCACTCGTGCTTTAGATCTGAGAGTCTGTCCCTTTTTAACACTCAGAGCCTGGCTGTATTTCTCGCTGCATTATTTGTAATAAGTCTTTGTACACCTGGAGAAAGACAAGTTACGTAAACCTTCTGTTTACTGCTTTAACTTGTTTGCTAATCATTTCTGCTCCTGTAGAGCTTTACTACAACAACAGTTGCCACACCGCTTTGTAGCGCACCTACCCTTACCATCGTGTGTAAGTCATACACAACACATTATATAGTGAATAATTACGTTTGTTGACATTATAAGCATTGCTACAAAAGTTCCTTTGCCCCTATAGAATGAAGTTATTACATAATGAATAAATAACGTAGCGGATGTTATAAACTTTGCTATGGGAGACCCTTTGTGCAGCATTATATCTCGTGTATGTATTTATGTAGGTGGATCAGACTTATGATGCTGTGTCTGCAGTGTCAAGTGGTCGAGACACAGGCGTACTACGTATTTTAAGATGAGAAGAGCCTTCATTTTGAAGTAGAGCAGCGTTCTTTGGTAGTTGCCACCTGTCTGCGTCACCACGTTTAAAATGCAGTGATTTTGTTTGGAGACTCTATACTATGAGGACTCTGAATGTGTTGATAAAAGAGAGAGTGAGTAGTCCGCAGGAGCTGATATCATAGCACACACAGTGGAGCTGTGTGACATGCAGTGCCTCCTAAGTGTCGAGGAAGCTCTGTGACAGAGGTGACACCATATCCACAGTATGTTTTCTGCACTACAGTACTACACACACACACACACATCAGTAAGTACAACATAATGTATTGATATTGTGATGACCAGTTTCTTATGTTTCTTAAAACAAACTTATAATTGTACATTACTGCTGTGCTTGTGGTTACTGCTCTTCCCCATTTGAAGCCTGGTTTCTTGGTATGGAGTTATACTATCAGATTATTTGTAAAAGTTATGATCGTGTGTTAGCTCCGTGCTGGTGTTCCCTGGAGAAATTAAGATAAAGCAACCATGCATCAGCCAATAGAAAAATGCACATTTTAATTTTGCATCATATTTTCCAGTCAATACGAAAACGAGGAGTCGGGGAAGAAGGGAGCGAGTGTGGGTGTGGTGGAGGCTAGCCATTTTGTTTACATATGGGTCTTGCAATGTTGTACAGAGATGGTGTTGAGTGGAAGGATATTGAGCAACAAATTTACTAACATTTTTATTAAAAATACAAACCAGTTCCTTAAAACATAGAAAATAATGCAAGACAATGTGAGCAGCTACCCCTGGAATTAATTAAATTTATTTCCAACAACACAATTCTTGTAGATATTACATGACTTTCAGAAATGACTGAATGCAATTTAAAAAATTATTTTTTGGGAACAACATTAAGTTAAAAACATTGATAGGCGCTTAGCCCAGAGGTCTCAGCAGTTAACAAGCCTATAAAATTAACCTGCATATTCAACATTACAAGTTTCAAAAACGTATTGAAAATAGCTAACAGGTCATTAACATCAGTCAACCACTATCACGTGACAGTTAGCAGATAATTAGATGGAAGATCACTGGGTCCAAGCAGGCAGAATAACCTGACAACACTAAATTCAAACTAAGATACAAGTGGGAGTTGCAGAGCCAAGCAATTTCTCTTTCGTCATTCAAGCATTTATAGCGATCGCAACTAACCAGATACACGTTGTCAGTAAAAGTATTTATCATACCCACGCCTCTTTAGCTGGATCCACAATATAGACAACAGATACATATAGATATCCTATAATATACAAATAACTAATTAACCCTTTGCATTTGTAACGCAAATAGACACTGTAAATACACTTGAAAAAGTCGAAAGTTGTGCGTGAGGTACCTGATTCGTAAATAAACAACAAATTTTGTTATAGATGCGAACTAACTTAGTCAAATAGCTGAAGCATCGGTACTTTAGTCACATGCACTCACAGACACGTAACTTGAGTGAGACCATTTAAAGCATTTGTGAATGAAGATGTTTACATGTCATGACGGATAGCCAGCATGGCAAAATAGAATATCCTCTATGCGCCACAACATCATCATGCACATGTTAATTGTCGGCTCACCATAATTTCTTACAGACCGAAGTGTAATTTGAGAACTGCTCAACCAAAGCTGGCATCAAGCAGCTGCTATGACCAGTTTGCTAAGACTCAGAAACCAACCACGTGCCCCTGCTCCCAGTTCTTGAAATTGACAGACAGGAACCCAAACCGGCAGCACAGTGGGCACAGGATTCTTGCAAATTCAAATCCCGAGAACCATCATGTAGAGGTAGCTTTTTTAAAGAGCGATTTTCATGGACCAGACTACATTAAATCCAGCCGGACCCATAGTGACCAAAATTGAAATTTATAGCAGCGCAACAAAGATACTGTCGCGCACAGTATCCCGGCGTTTACTTCAGCTGCTATCAAACACGCCGTTCAACCGCCCATCACTTCAAGAGCGCCCCTATAGCAGCGACAGCGCTTAAATGCTAGCCCACAGACAAACCCTCTAGGCGACAAACCACTCGAGAAGCTATTCCGTGCACAGAGGCTAATAATGAGTGGGAACTATCGATATCGAAACGTGTCCACACAGCACATATCTAAAGACTATTTTGTTTTCATGACGGCACCAGCCGTGTAATTGGTTTGTCTGTGACAGTGATGTAATTGTTTACGTAACTATGGTAGACTAAGTAAGTGATTTGGAGATATGGCAACAATGCAGTCTGAGTCAACTCTCCTGACCAACAGAATAATGCCCATTTTAATTTCTCCTCAATTTGAGTCACCCAACTGGACTTGAATGGTGAGGAGAAGGGGAGGGGGACTGACCTTGAATCTTGTTGTGGTGGGCAGGAGAGCCAACACCGTGTTACTAGAGGAGGCCGAAATGCACGCGTTTTAGCTCACGCAGGCTGGAGTGAGGTCTGATACAGGACAAGGAAATTAGAATTTAGAAAAACGGACGTAGTTGGTGGAATCCTTAACTTTAATCCATTAATGATGAACGTCGGTCTTGACGGTACATGATTCACAATATCAATACTAACTGATAATGGTGCCTTGCTAGGTCGTAGCAAAATGACGTAGCTGAAGGCTATGCTAAACTATCGTCTCGGCAAATGGGAACGTAAGTAGACAGTGAACCATCGCTAGCAAAGTCGGCTGTACAACTGGGGCGAGTGCTAGGAACTCTCTCTAGACCTGCTGTGTGGCGGCGCTCGGTCTGCAATCACTGATAGTGGCGACACGCGGGTCCGGCGTATACTACCGGACCGCGGCCGATTTAAAGGCTACCACCTAGCAAGTGTGATGTCTGGCGGTGACACCACAGATCTCACATAGATGTTTGTTTACATAAGAATATTTGGCAACAATGCAGGCTGAGACAGAAAGTACCCTACCCCCTGCTAACAATTAGGGTTGAATTTTCTGTTATGAGTAGTCTCAGGTAGCACCTTATGAAGACAACAAATCCTGTTGTCCAAATATTGTGTGACACTGATATGTGGCGGACATATGAGGGTGTCAACAGATGGCTGTGAAAGCCTGAAAAATTACAAGGAACTCTATGGGGAGGAGATGTACTAAAATATCAAGAAGTTGGACAAGCTTTGACAAAGGGAAGCGAGGATGCTGAGTTTTCTGTTTCCTCCTGAGGTGTCAAGATGGAGAATTAGTACAAGTTTTCGCTAGGATGAAGCACCTCATCAACTCCAGAGCGGCGAACAGGATAAAATGTCAGGTGAGCATAGTAGTTGTGAAGGAAAGGTTTCGAAATAGAGGCCACAGACTGGATGTGATTGTTGGGGAGCTTTTACCTGTATACGGCGGCCTCTCTAGTAGATAATAGTTGAGACTGGATATACAGTGCCTCTTGGTCCCCAGCAGAGTGCACCAGTGTGCTAGTCTTCGAAGTTTCACGTTATGTGTAAGGGGCACATGAGATGGAAGATATCCTCACTGTGATGAGATGAAATTAAGTGGCAAGCAGTTTGATGCCACCACCTTGAAGGTACTCAACTTCGCAAATACTGCTAGGAATGTGCGTATTTCAAGTGTCATTAGTGCCATGGAGCAAGTAACGAATGAACTACCACAAAATGTGGCAGAAGAAATCGGCCGGGAGACCCGCAGAGTGATCAGCAAGACAAAAATCTTCAAAATCAAACATTTCCAGTGATGAGAACCAGCGCTCAGGAAGCTGCAGGCAGGCAGCAGCACCATGGATTTGGCAGCAGACAAAGGGAACTCCACTGTCGTTATGCAGCAGACTGATTATGATGAGACAGTTCGTCATCTTCTATAGGACCCAACTTACAGACGTTTGCAATGTGACTAGGTGGTCAGAGTGGACAAGAAGACAAGGGCTCTCTTGATTGCAACAGGTGTGCCTTACAAAGTTATCAAACAAGTACGATCTAGAGCGCTTAGAGCGCTGTTTCCACCTAAACTGTATGGACTATGGAAAGAACACAAGAATGGTGTGCCACTAAGCCCAACTGGAAGCAACACCAGCGCATGAATGTACACAAATGCTTAGAATTTGAAGGAAATGCTATGCACATATGGCGGGAAATATATTCATCTTCGAGGACATTTTGCCATGTCTCAGAAAACTACATACCATGGAATCTGATACAACAGTCAGTTTCGATGGTGTCTCCCTGTTTACTAAGGTACCACTGAAAGACTCAATGGATCTAATTGCAGAGAAATTTGTTGCTGCTCTAATGGACCCATTCAAGCATATACTAAAATTTTTTGCTATATTTGGGCCGGAATAACTACGAGACAGAAGGAGTGGCCATGGTCTCCAGTCTCTACCAACCTGCTCATGGGAAAATTTGAGGAGGAAGCATTATAGATGGCTAGATGGTAACCCATATGCGTCTTCAGGTACATGGGTGTTACTTTTGTGATCTGGCTTGGTGGTAGGGAGAGCTCAGTGAGTTTTCGGAGCATCTTAACTTACAACACTCAAATACAAAGTTCACCATGAAACTGGAAAGGATGGTCAGCTGCTGTTTCTGGATGTAGTGGTCAAAAGAACAGCAGATGAGTCGTTTGGGCACAGCGAGCATTGAAAACCAACACTCTGTTTTATACATGCAAGCTAGCAGCTGTCATCACCCAGTGCAGAAGAACGGAGTTCTAAAACATTGTGCCACACACCTTGTCAGACCAAGATAGTTCGACATCGTAATTAGAGCATCGCCGTTCAGTTTTCTGCAAGAATAGATATACAGTCGAACAGATTCAGAGGGCGTTTCAATCAGCCACTTTGCCACACATAAAGTTGAACAAGAAGATGAACCAAAGAGTATGGATTTCTTAATATGGAATCTATTTGCGCCGGGATTCTCCGGAAGCATAACACCAAATATGTGTTCTGTCCAGCGACCAAAACAAGAGGACTATTGGGAAATGTGAACTCGGTCCTCGATTTACGAAAATGAATAATTCATGGTACACCTTGCCCATGTGGCATGTCAGGTATTGAGCAAACAACTATAACAGTGGACATGAGAAGCCAAGAGCCTCAGAGACAGATATGACTGTGATAGGCAACTAAATTATCCATTGTTGAGCACTTCCTGGAACTCAATCATACCATGATATATGAAGAAACAAGGGTTCTGACACGGACTACTAAATACTGGGGCAGTGTTACAAGAGAGTCAACTGAGGTAAAGAAGGTAGAAAACCCCATGAATCGCGACACAACCTCAGCAAAGCCTGGGATCCTGCACTGGAGCTGTTAGGAATACATCGGTTCCAGCAGCAGAACTCAACAAAAAGAAGATTTGAGAAAGTGCATATGGAGAATAAACTGCAGACAGAGCAATATTGCAAAATTCTGATAACAGAACGCCAGATCGCTGTCAGTCGCACTGGACCGAAAACGGAACGTCAGCTCGCCGCCACGCACATTGAAACGAAGACGGAACATCTCAGGACATTTCTAGAGGGAACGGACTGCAAAAGGACCGCTAGAACCGACAATAGAGGGGGAAGGCCATAAAATAGTGGACCCGTTCCAGAAGACGAAAGTCTCGCATAGCACCTGAAGAAGGCAACGAGCCACGTTGTAGAACTATTGTGCATAGAGAACACTGGTATCCCATAGAACACTCAGCAGCTCAAGATGGATTAGTGGTGTTCGTGTTTAGCGTTGCTACAAGTTCTGGTACTACATATAATAGGCGAGAAGAGCATCAGATGTTGAGTAATGCTGTGAAGAACATGTAGATGCAGCGCAATCATCTGGGACAGCGTTATCAGCGACTGACAGAGTTTGAAAGGGGCCTCATTGCGGGTCTCCACTTTCCCAGTTGATCAAATTGTGCGGTGCCCAGATTTGATGGGCCTTCAGATGTGACAGTGGTCTAAAAGTGGACTGCATGGGAACGCGAGAGTAGGCATGCTCGTCTTCAAGGTTCCAGTCACCACCTCAGAGATGCATCGCCATATTATGCACCAAACACATCGTAGCCCTCCATATCTGCATCTGCCACCCGAGAACAAGTAATGGCCTTCCTGCAGCATTCTGCCTTGTCCCACTACCAGACACCAGACTAGAGAATTACCATCCCATGCACGGGCTGCTGTTAACACCACAGCACACACGACTGTGTGTGGAGCAGTGCTGTGATTGGGAAGTTGAACTGCTGACGAATGGCATCGCACTGTGTTCAGTGACGAGCTGTGGTCTTGCACCATCTTGGATGACCAACGTCTGTGAGTGTGGCAGTGACCTGGGGAGAGAGCCCGTTCTTCCAATGTTTCAGAGAGGCACAGTGGTGTTACTCGTGGCGCCATGGTGTGGGAATCCATCGGGTATGGCTTCATGTCACACCTGGTACTGACTGAGGAAACTCTGACGGCACAAAATTACATAACGGATGTCCTGCATCCTTATGTACCAACTCTAATGCTGCAGTATCATGGTGCAGTTTTTCAACAGGATAATGCTTATTATTCAGTGAAATATGTCTCTATAAACTGTCTGAATGATGATTAGGCACTCCCGTTGCCAACAAGAGCATGTACCAGCTCCGAAGACAGCTTCGTCCCAGTGGCATTATGCTGGGATGTTAAGTTTTAAGGATCAGTTACAACAATGGTGGGCCAGCTTGTTTCAGGAGAGGATACTCCCATGATGCGAGTTCGGTCTGAGCAGCCAAATGTTACGTCCTCGCTGCTAGTGATAAATGGGTGGATGGTGGACAAAGGGACCTAGACAGGTAAGCACACGACGGCACTTTAAATAAATATATTGTACTCAACTTGTGGGTGAAGAAATGCTACTCTGTTGACGTGGCAGACGCGCCTAGGCAGAAGCAGAGGCCGATAACAGGCGTGCATCCAAGTACACTGAGCTTGCCAGTAGAGCTAACTATCAACAACTCGGTGTAACGTTGTGTGCCAGCCAGGAACTCGAAGTAATCTTGAACTAGAAGAGCGGTGTCCAGATGCCCGCCGGTCTCGGCGTTCTTCATTGGTCTGCGACTTGGAGGTTCTTCATTGGTGGCGATGTTTCATGCGCCGCTCCCGGCGCTTGCAGGAATCTTCAAGACACTGGCTCTGGCAGTGTGTATGAGGTATGATACTATAGATATAAGGTTGTATGCATCCATTCGCCCAAGAATCAGTGCTTGCATTCAGGCAGAGATGGTGAGACGTCATGTTGATATGTGAATTAATACTGACAAATACATTGTAAAGTCGGCTCCATTTTGTAACCACTGAAATCTACGTCTACATCTACATACATGCTACGCAAGTTGCCATATGGTGCGTAAGAAAGGGTATCTTGTACCACTACTAGTCATTTCCTTTCCTGTTCCACTCGAAAAGAGCCCAAGGTAATACCTTTGTATCAGCCCTAATTTCTCTAATCTTTGCCGTCGATACGTTGGTGGTAGCTGAATCTTTCTGCAATGAGTTTCAAATGCCATTTCTCTAAATTTTCTCAGTATGTTCCTGGAGAGAAACGTCGCCTTTCCACCAGGGATTCCCTTTTGAGTTTCCGAAGCGTCTTCGTAGTACTTGCGTGCGGGTCAAACCTACCTGTAACAAATCTAGCAGCCTGCCTCGTAATTGCTTCGATGTCTCGCTTTAATGCGACATGGTGCGGAACCCACGCACTGCAACAGTACTTAACAATGGGTCTCACTATTGTCCTCCATGCGGTCTTCTTCACATATGCCCCGTTCTTTCCTCAAATTCTCCAAGTATACAGAAGCCGACCATTCGCCTTCCCTACTACAATCCGTATAAGCTCCTTCCATTTCAAAGCTTCTTCCATTTCATGTGGCTTTGGAACACTATCAGTGAGCACAGCACGGATGCTGTATTCGACCATTATGGTTTGGTTTTCCTACTCATCTGCAATAACTTACATTTTTTTAAATTTAGAGCTACCTGTCATTCATTAGAACAACTAGAAATTACGTCCAAGTGATCTCGTATCCTCCTACTCTTCTACAGTCACTCAACGACGACACTCTCCCGCGCATCAGACCGTCATCAGCAAACAGTTGCAGATTGCTGCTCACCCTTTCCGTCAGATGGTTTACATATATAGAGAGTAATAGCTTTCCTGTCACACTTCAGTGGGGCACTCCTGACGATACCCTTGCCTCCGATGAACACTCGCCGTCGGGAACAACGTACTTGGTTCCGTTACTTAACAAGTCTTGGAGCCACTCAAATTTCTGGGAACCCGTTTCCCATGGTCGTACCTTCGTTAACTGTCTGCAGTGGGGCACCATGTCAGACGGTTTTCGAAATCTTAGGAATATGGAATCTTCCTGTCGCGCTTCATCCATGGTTCGTAGGATATCATGTGAGAAAAGGGCAAGCTGTGATTTCTAAATACGTAATGATTCGTGTACTAAAGCTTTCCTGACGAAAGAAAATTTATTGCGTTCTAAATGACAATATGCCGAAGAATTCAGTAGCAAATCAATGTTAGGGCTATTGATTTGTAATTATGCGGCTCCATTCTCTTACCCTTCTTATATATACGAGTCATCTGGATTTTTTTCCAGTCGCTTGGGACTTTGCCTTGCGCGAAAGATTCGCGCTAAATGCAAACTAAGTAAAGGGCTAATGCCGTAGAGTACTCTTTATGAAACAGAACTGGGATTCCATCCGGGCCTGGTGACTTAAATGTTTACAAAAGCTGATTCTTTGCGCCAGACACGGCTACTACTATGTCGTCTATACGGGAGTCTCTGCGATTATCAAAGGACGGTGCGTTTGTTCGACCCTCGTACGTGAACGATTTCTTAAACGCGAAATTTAAGACTTTTCTATTGCCACAGCTGACTGCTGTACGAGTGACTGGATAGAAACTTTCGACCCGCTTAGTTATTTTGCGTGGGACTACAATTTTCTCGGCTTGCCAGCAAGATGTTTTGCTAAGGTGTGACGGTGATAGTATCTGGACGCTTCACGCATCGATCATTCTAGAAACGCACTAATCTTTACCAACGTTTGCGTGTTCTGGAGGAGACTAGTGTTCAACGTCCCGTCAAGAACGAGGTCGTTAGGGACGGAGCGCAAGTTCGGATTAGGGAAGGATGGGGAAGGAAACCGGCCGTACCCTTTGAAAGGAACAGTCTTTCCGTTTGCCTCACGCGGTTTAGGGAACTCATGTAGGACCTGCATCTGGATGACCGGACGCGGGGTCGAACAGTCATACTGCTGTCCTCCTGCATGCGATCCCATTGTGCTAATCACTGAGCCACCTCGCTCTGTTTTCTGCGCGTTCTATTTTGAAACATAGGTGCAGTAGTTTTGTTTCCTTAGCATTTTCTGAGTTTTGTCATTAAACCACGGTACTCAAACCGTGAAGTTTCACTTCGCTTGTTCCTCCTCTGATGGATGGTTCACTGATTTTGTCAGGCAGTGTAATTAAGTTAAAACTATATGGGAGATGGCTGAAACACGAACTGCGAAATCAGTTAAGCAACGTGAGAACTTTGTTATTGATGAAAACTGCCAAATAAAGAAGGAAGCATTTAGTTAGCTAACGTAATCGGAGTTCAACGGATAAACCAGTAGAATATATTCAAGAAGCAATGCCACATACAAACACGCTTATCGTAGTTACTCCATGTTCTGTCAAGAAATGTAATTAACTCTCACGAAAGACAACGTTGTTACGGAGCTGATAATGTCTCAAGTTAAGTATTAAATCCTGTTCTTCACGTTCATGCAGTTTGTTCAGTGACATATGCGGTGTATCTCTATTGAATTTGATAATCCCAGACCGATTGAAATGCGCTATAACCATATCTCTTTACAGAAAAGATAGTAATAGATATTATTTCTAAACACTACTTACCTCTTTCTCGAAAGTACTGGAAACAGTTATGTAAGCAAGGTCCACAATTCATCTCTCTCAAAATAAGGAACTCTTAATTTGTGTTTCGATGTGCCCTCTCTCTACAGAACATGCTATTTTTCAATTAAGGAATTAGATCATATAAAATTTATATAACAAGATATTGTCAACTAGTATTGACTAGCAGTTAACAATACTCTCCTAATTACGCACAAAAGTTATTGCGTCATAGACCTTGCTAGTAAATGCCATTAATTGTCTCTATCTAAAAGAATGCAGAGTGTCGCATTAAGAGACTCAAGGAGCTGTACACAGTGAAACAGCATCTCAAGAAACGAGAATAGGCAGTACAGGTGTGCCACAGGGATCTATATTTATATTAATAATGTACCATTACATATGAAAGAAACAGAAATGGTTCTCTCGGAATATATAAATACTCGTATTTTAATCAAGCCTAAAAAAGATAATCAACACTTGAAATGTAAATGAAATTTTCTTTAAAATTCGTAACCGATTTTCGGCAAACAGAATGTGATTGAAGTTAGATAAACACAATGCGTTTACAGATGTTAGAAATCTTAACCGTCCAACCTCTGCAAATTTTGAGTTACAGTTAAAACCAGTTGTTCAGGATGAAATGTCAAAATACTGACTTAATTCGATAATGTTCATTCCCAAATGTCATATGACATCATGTTGTAGGGTAGCTGGTCGTTGAGGGACAAGTTGTTTACCTCCCCGACATCTGCAATATCTACTCTAGAACCACTTGTAGACAGGCCTTTCAACACTAATATTGGCATGGCAACAATAGCCTCACAGTACGCTTCTTAACTTACGAAGTATGTTTACAACAGACAATCACATCTCGGACGGAAGAGTAAAATTTACAAATATAATGCATGATACTAGAATCAGAAATTACTCATACCACGCACCATTCAATCTGATTGCAGTACAAAAAGGGCTGAGGAGTTCGGTCATAAGACTTTTGACCACCTACCCAATAATAAAAGGAATTTAATATTTGATGGAACTAACTAAATGATAAACAGATACAGACAAAAACAAAAAAAAAGAAAAAAAAAAGAAAAAGGAGCACCACGATGGAACTATCCGAATGGTATTATTGGTTCAAATGGCTCTGATCACTATGGGACTTAACTTCTGAGGTCATCAGTCCCCTAGAACTTAGAACTACTTAAACCTAACTTAACCTAAGGACATCCCACACATCCATGCCCGAGGCAGGATTCGAACCTGCGACCGTAGCGGTCGCGCGGTTCCAGACTGTAGCGCCTAGAACCGCTCGGCCACCCCGGCCGGCAATGGTATTATTAGTAGATCTTATATATTGACAAGCAAGGTATTACAGTTTCAGGAAAATTGAGTCATTTACACTGACGAGCCAAAACACTATGGCCACCTGATTAACACTTTGTTTGTCCGTCTTTGGAACGAAGAACACAACTGATTCTGAGTATCAGGCATCCGACAGTTTTTGGCAGGTTTGTGGATCTATGTGGTGTTAGATGTCTACGCAAATTTCATATAATTCGTGTAAATAACGGGTCGCTGACTTGCGTACGCGGTGATGGCGACCGATAGCGACCCAAATGGATTCCAAAAGATTTACATCAGGCGAATTTGGTCGCTGAGACATCAACGTGAGTTCACTATAACGCTCCTTAAACCACTGTGGCGCGTTCTAGCGCCGGAACACGGACAATTATACTGTTGAAAAAAAAAAAGGTTCAAATGGCTGTTAACACTATGGGACTTAACATCTGAGGTCATCAGTCCCCTAGAGTTAAAACTACTTAAACCTAATTAACCTAAGGACATCACACACATCCATGCCCGAGGCAGGATTCGAACCTGCGACCGTAGCAACAGCGCGGTAATTATACTGTTGAAAGATGACATCTCCGTCGGGGAAGACATCAAGCAAGAAGGGATACAGGTGGTTTGCAGTTGTCAGCCTGTCTTCGATTACTGCCGAAGGTCTCATGGAAGCGCAGTAGAATGTCCCCCATAGCACAACAGTGCTCTGACCAGCCTGCGTCCGTGCGCGCTGCACGTTTCGAGCCACCGTTCGCCTCGATGACGGCGTTTGTGGAGACGACCAGCTACCTAGTGTAGCAAAAACGTGATTCACCCTAAGACTCGACACGTTCCCATTGATCGACGGTGAAATACCGACTAATCAGTACCCTCTGCAATCGTAATTGGCGATGTCGTTGGCTCAACATGTGAACACGTAACCTGCTGTGGAGCTCCATGTTCAACAATGTACGATGAACGCTGCACTCCAGAACACTTGTGCGTGCACCAGCGTTGTGCTCTTCCTGGAGAATGGCACTGATCACCATCGTCCTTCTTTAGAGAGCAGACAAGCCTCCGAACCCCACGTTCTGTGAAGAGTCGTGGACGTCCAACGACTTAGCGCCTAGTGGTTGTTTCACTGTCCTTCTGCCTCTCTTCGCAGATGCTCATGGCAGTGGCCGAGAGCATTCGACCAGCTTCGCCGTCTTCGGGATACTTCTTCACTGGCTCTGCGTAATAATAATACATTGTCAAAGTCGCTTAACTCAATGGATTTCCCCACTTGCATCCAATATCTTCGCTAGGGTGATTGCCCGTCCTAGTCTGCTCCGCTTACATAACTTGGTTGCCGCGTTACGTGCTCGCAACGCCACCAAGGGCATCCATCGTTACGGTAGACAGTGTTCATAATAGCTTGGATTATCAGTGTATTCAAGAGAAAGAGCTTCACCAGTTGAGTAAGCCAATAACGATTTGGTTCATCTCTGGCACTTATGCAAGCAATTTATCGGTTTGACATTGATTGACAGAGTTGTTGGATGTCCTCCTGAAGGATATCGTGCCAAACTCTGGCCAATTGGTGTGGCATATCGTCAAAATCCCGAGACGCGTTCTCAGTTGGGGGAAGATCCGGCCGCCTTGCTGACCAAGATAGTGTTTGGCATGCATGATACAAGCAGTAGAAACTCTCGCCGTGAACTGGCGGTAGCTGCCTCTCTGCTCCAGACAAGTCTTCTGCTTGGACTCTCATTGACTGCAGTAGAACTGTCATCATTGGTGACTCTTGCTTATAACTGAGCCCCGATATCGAGCGACGGTGTGTCTGGATACGCCATACGGCCCAACAACCAGAAGTGATGGTCTAGGAAGCCATTTCTTTTCATACCACAACCCCTTTGGTTGTCATCTGCACCATCTTTACAGTACAGCGGTGCTTCGACGATATTTTGTTGCTGTACATGCAGGCCTTCGTGGCTTTACTTTGCAGCAATATTCTTATACGGCGAGAATTTCCACTGCTTGTCTTCGCGCTCACCAACAAGATCGTCGGAACTCTCCCCCATTGAAAACGTTTTGATTCGTGAAACTCTTTCTCCTGAATAAATCATATTATTTCTCTGAAATTGTAATCGTTTGTCTGCACGTGCACATCACAATATATATATATATATATATCTGAGAAAATATACTGTGACTGCAAAAGCGAATCTGCCTCCACATGATAGTGAGCGGCCGTAGTGTTGATCCACAGAGCCTCAAGGCATTTAAAGTAAACTTGCATGACAAGCGTTTAGTTACATTTCATTCATGTTACGATATATAAACTGAATGTTGTACACTCCTGGAAATGGAAAAAAGAACACATTGACACCGGTGTGTCAGACCCACCATACTTGCTCCGGACCCTGCGAGAGGGCTGTACAAGCAATGATCACACGCACGGCACAGCGGACACACCAGGAACCGCGGTGTTGGCCGTCGAATGGCGCTAGCTGCGCAGCATTTGTGCACCGCCGCCGTCAGTGTCAGCCAGTTTGCCGTGGCATACGGAGCTCCATCGCAGTCTTTAACACTGGTAGCATGCCGCGACAGCGTGGACGTGAACCGTATGTGCAGTTGACGGACTTTGAGCGAGGGCGTATAGTGGGCATGCGGGTGGCCGGTTGGACGTACCGCCGAATTGCTCAACACGTGGGGCGTGAGGTCTCCACAGTACATCGATGTTGTCGCCAGTGGTCGGCGGAAGGTGCACGTGCCCGTCGACCTGGGACCGGACCGCAGCGACGCACGGATGCACGCCAAGACCGTAGGATCCTACGCAGTGCCGTAGGGGACCGCACCGCCACTTCCCAGCAAATTAGGGACACTGTTGCTCCTGGGGTATCGGCGAGGACCATTCGCAACCGTCTCCATGAAGCTGGGCTACGGTCCCGCACACCGTTAGGCCGTCTTCCGCTCACGCCCCAACATCGTGCAGCCCGCCTCCAGTGGTGTCGCGACAGGCGTGAATGGAGGGACGAATGGAGACGTGTCGTCTTCAGCGATGAGAGTCGCTTCTGCCTTGGTGCCAATGATGGTCGTATGCGTGTTTGGCGCCGTGCAGGTGAGCGCCACAATCAGGACTGCATACGACCGAGGCACACAGGGCCAACACCCGGCATCATGGTGTGGGGAGCGATCTCCTACACTGGCCGTACACCACTGGTGATCGTCGAGGGGACACTGAATAGTGCACGGTACATCCAAACCGTCATCGAACCCACCGTTCTACCATTCCTAGACCGGCAAGGGAACTTGCTGTTCCAACAGGACAATGCACGTCCGCATGTATCCCGTGCCACCCAACGTGCTCTAGAAGGTGTAAGTCAACTACCCTGGCCAGCAAGATCTCCGGATCTGTCCCCCATTGAGCATGTTTGGGACTGGATGAAGCGTCGTCTCACGCGGTCTGCACGTCCAGCAGGAACGCTGGTCCAACTGAGGCGCCAGGTGGAAATGGCATGGCAAGCCGTTCCACAGGACTACATCCAGCATCTCTACGATCGTCTCCATGGGAGAATAGCAGCCTACATTGCTGCGAAAGGTGGATATACACTGTACTAGTGCCGACATTGTGCATGCTCTGTTGCCTGTGTCTATGTGCCTGTGGTTCTGTCAGTGTGATCATGTGATGTATCTGACCCCAGGAATGTGTCAATAAAGTTTCCCCTTCCTGGGACGATGAATTCACGGTGTTCTTATTTCAATTTCCAGGAGTGTACAAGTAGATTCTCAGTCATAGTGCTTTTTCTGTTGTAACCCTCGCTAGTTCAAAGAAATTGGCGCCTTCGTTACAATTTAGACGTGATTGTGACGCAAGAGTCATATTGGAGTTGAAAACATATTTCAAAAGGCTATACTCTCGTCACACCACTGATTCTTCTCGAACACTTTTTTTCTTATCGCAGTTACTTAAATTCATCGCACTGTTTCACAAAGTATCACATTCTTTAAAAGTATTTTAGCTTTTCTAACTGTACCAACACCAATATCAGTCTAGTAAGCAACATTTTATCAAATATTTAGCTTGGCATTACTAGTTATGCTTGTGTAAAGGTAGTTCAGTGTACTTGCCGGAGTCACTGGCTTCTCTTTGATACCAATCTTCTTCCAGAAAAGCTCGAATATGTTGGGCATGTTAGACTTTATGTAGTCATATGGTTCGGTGAAATTGTGGTATAAAATTCGGCTCCATCCACCAGTACTGCCCCACCTGTACACAGTGATCTGTATCTGCAACGATAACATAGCAAATCAGCAGAGAATTGTTCATCAACACCTTTGTCATTGAGGCCAGTAGGAAATTTAGCGGAAATATGTATAAATATTTAGTGTACTTCCAAAAATAACACACGGCGTGCAAGTGAAAAGAAAGAAGATGTAAAGAAAATTTTGTATCCGTTATTCAGCGAACAAAAGCGATTTAAAATTGCATCATACTTTCTTAAGCATTGCTGTGAAAGGTGTACACTATTCTGCAGTTTCAGTTGGATGTAGATATTCATCAAAAAAGAAAAATGTGAGTGATAATTCAGTGATTTTATCTGAACGTTGAAATAAAATCATATGTTACTAAATACAGGAATACTTTTCAGTACTCTAAAACCTCTCGCGTTACGTTACGGTTTCTTAATGGTAAATAGCGGGCCCAATAGAAATTAGTATAAAGAAGGAAGCTACCACAAACATTTTATATGAGTGGAATAAAGCAGATGGTCTAAAGTTAAGCAGTATTGTGCTGTAATAATACCAAGTGAAGCAATATTATGCTATAACAAAACTGATAACAAGAACAATACCAATAGCAATACAGTAGAAAAAAACTTCAAATGAAGTGGCGTAAGGTTTTGTGTTGATAGAGATTCAAACCCAACGCCTAATCTGACTGTAAAGTAAACAGAGTCAAACGTTAAATATGGAATTTTTTTCTCTGGTAGTGAGTTGTGTCCATGTTTGAACTATAAATAACGTAACGAAAAGTTTTATGCTGACTGGGAGTCGAGCACCCACCCGTCGCCGTTTTGCTGACACATGACGAGACGCTGACTACCGTAAACCTTCTCACCAGTAGTTCGGAGTGGTATGGATGAACCTCACATGATGTGATGAACCCGTCAGTGACTAACTGGGAGCCAAAACCAGTACATACCGTCAGTGGTGAGAATGCATAAAGAAGTTAAAAATTATATTTATTTTTCATCAGTAGTTTGGTGTAAATATGCTATAGCTTGATATAACATGACGCAAATTTTTGTACCGGACCAGGATTCGAATCAAAACTTGCATCTTTCGTGGAGACCTTGAGGAATTTAACATAGGGGTGTATTGTCCCGAAGGGTTGAAAGGGTTCCAAACCCATGAAAGAGGACCTCTAATTTCGAATCCTCCACCAGCGCCAGTGTTTTCAAAATCGCAAGTGCAAATAAAATAAGGAATAAGTGTTCTGTGATCGTGTATTATGATTGGGTCCTTAAATAAAATAAAGTTTCTATAGAAAAAATGCGCATTATCAAATTTACGTGACTCCAAGTAGGCGATTCCACGCGGAATCTACGACTAGTGAATTATCTGTATTGCCAGTCATTAAGGCAATGAGATCGTGCTATGAACAGCATTGGTTTGACAAGTTACACGATAATGTGACCACTTTGTGGAGCATAAGATGAATTAGCTCTTGTATTCAAAATCGTTCGAGATCTAAACATTTTGTCATCTTTTTATCTCTTCTCTTATTGAGCTACAAGCTTCCTGGACGAAAATCAGTTAGGAAACCTTAATTCCTCTTACAACCTATATTAAGTACCTGCTAGATTTAAAGTTGAAAAATTTAATAAACTACGATATAAACAAAAATTTTTGTGAATACGTAATTTGATTCTTTTATGTGTGTTACTGAATGAGTTATTTACTGCATTTCTTTTTGGATCCAGCCTCACTATCAGCTCTACATATATTTGCGTTAGTCTCAGAATGCTTCTTGGGTATGACACCAGATAGGTACAGACCATATCGAGGTCAAAAGCGCGTCTATCTTACTAATATGTGAAGTGGATCGGTTTATGGATACTTTATATTTTATTAAAGTAGTCTTTCGCTACAGGGTTATCAAAGCAAGTTGTAATTAATTTGTATTAGAAGAGTGCATATTTTTTAGCATTTATCATTACTTTATTGGATGTAGAAAGCACAAGAGATAACCATAAACAATAAATTCTCTCTCATTAACCAAAGTTGTTTCATAATGTTCAGCTGCTTTTACCATTGTGATAAATCGTAAGAACGTCCGTCATCAAAGCCTATTTTTCTTGAATGTGACGAATAATTCACATCGAAACGATCCAATTTAAAATTAGAAAACTATTTTCTGATGTTATTTCCTTGATGTACTCATAGTATTTACGGTACATACGTTTCCAGCTGACTCCACTACCGGCACCACGCAATTAAATCCAAATAGAGCAAAATTTCACAAATTTTACACTGATTTCTGTTTCACGCTCGGCTTTCTAAACCTTAAACAATGTTCATTATAATTTTGAAATGTGTAACGTTCAATGACGCATCGCAAAAACAATTCTCGAACCGCAGACAAAAAATGACGAATGATAAATACACTTACAGAAATCTGTGTGACAACTCGACACACAAAATATCCACAGACTTATTTACTAAACTACTTTCGTCACATAAAGCCGGCCGCGGTGGCCGAGCGGTTCTAGGAGCTTCAGTCCTGAACCGCGCGACTGCTACGGTCGCAGGTTCGAATCCTGCCTCGGGCATGGATGAGTGTGATGTCCTTAGGTTAGTTTGGTTTAAGTATTTCTAAGTTCTAGGGGACTGATAACCTCCGATGTTAAGTCTCAAAGTGTTCAGAGCCATTTTTTCGTCACGTAAATTTTAGCTGCAACAGTAGATTACATACTTCAGCATCGTTCACGTCACATGGTACAGAAGCAATGGTCACAACACTGTTGACTTCGCAATTACACTGAAGTGCCAAAGAAGCTGGTATAGACATGCATATTCAAATATACAGATATGTAAACAGGCAGAATACGTCGCTGCGGCCGGAAACGCCTATGTAAGTGTCTCGTGTAGTTGTTAGATCGGTTACTGCTGCTAAAACGGCAGGTTATCAGTATTTAGGTGGTGTCATAGCCGGCGCACGAGCGATGGGACACAACACCACCGAGGTAGCGATGATGTGGGTGGGGATTTTCCCGTATGACCATTTCACGAGTATACCGTGAGTATCAGGAATCCGGTACAACATCAACTCTCCGACATCGCTGCTCCAGGAAAAAGATCCTGCAAGAATGGGACCAACGACGAATGAAGAGAATCGTTCAACGTGACAGAAGTGCAAACCTTCCGCAAATTGCTGCAGATTTCACTGTTGGGCCATCAACAAGTGTCTGTGTGCGAACCATTCACCATCTGGGATGCCTTGCATCGTGCTGTTCTCCACCCCCTCGTACTCTTACGGATTTATGGACAGCTCTGTAGGATTCATGGTTTCAGTTCCCTCCAGTGCTACTTCAGAGATTAGTCGAGTCAATGCCACGTCGTGTTGCGGCATTTTCTGCGTGCTCGGCGGGGCCATACACGATATTAGACAGGTGTACCAGTTTCTTTCGCTCTTCAGTTTACATCAGCCGAAGTGTAGTTTGAAAAGAATATAATAGGAATGCCCTTGAAATCTTGGCTTTACGTTCGACTGCACGACGTTTACCTCTAGACTGCGAACAAGCAGTTAGCCGTTATGGGATTTTATTTCACTGAATACAAAATGATGTCGAAAGTACACATTGGTTAGCCAAGGCAGCTGGTGAGAGGTGATGCGGTCGAAAAAGGAAATGGGTGTGTTGACAGACTGTGAATCTTTTCCAGGGAGCTGGAATTCCCATCTAGTGTTTTGCATCCTCCGTTATGATAATATGATGAGCCAGATATGTGTTGAGTTCGATTGCCTGTTGAAACGATTGTAGAATAGAATGATCATAGTCTGGATAATATGATGAGCCAGATATGTGGTGAGTTCGATTGTCTGTTGAAACGTTTGTAGAATAGAATGATCATAGTCTGGATTCGGGTCACACTTCAGGCAACCATTCTTTACAGGTACGAACATCCAAATACCTATTAGAGTATAGTGAAAATTTTTGAAGTAAATCGGTAAGGATCTTTTTGAGTTTTTTGGTAACAAGAGGACGTGTATTTGTACAAAAATATTATTTTACATGCACCTGTATACCATATAAATTTAAAAATATGTAGCCTATGTCTGTCCGAATTTTACCCGGGTATCGTGCAAAAATATGAATTAAATCGCTGAAGAGCTATCCCAGATTTTTCCTAAAATCTTTCACCTTTATATAGTACATACACGTTTATATACCACATATATTAAAAAAATGTATAATCGACGACTGTCCGAGATTTTTTCAATCGTTAAAATACTACTTTTCTCTATATAGTAGTGTATATGAGACATTATTTAACACTAGTAAACTCAGATTTATTACAATAACTGATATTTCAAAGTAGAATCTTCTTCATATGACGTGACGAAAATATTTGTAATGGCTCAGGATCAGTAACTCCTATCTAGTGACTACTTTCCCCTTACGTTATCACCAGCACGCGTCGTTGTGCTCACTGCCAAGTATCGTGACCCCATGAAACAGGCGTCTCCATCCTCGAGGGCTACCATTTTTCTTTTAAGAGGTAGACTGGAGACCTTCTTGATTGGATCTATCCACCTGCTCACTGTGACTTTCCATTGCTCTCTTGCCGGCCATCTTCCCTTACATGATTATTTTCTCTCTGTTTTCTCCATGTCTTATCACATAACGGGCAAAGAACTGGAGAATACTTTGGCTGATGCGATAAGAAAGGTGCCCAGAGATACTAAGTTGCCCAATAATGGACACATTTTTTCTTCATTCGATCCATTTTATGCGTTGCAGCCTGCGCCAACATCAAAGTTCCAATGCATCATTAGAATGCTTGTCTCTGGCGTTGAGGGTCCAAATTTCGCAACCATAAAAGAAGACGGTAAACACGAGTGTTTCAATAAGGCGGACCTTTCCGGTGTTCGTTCTCGCTCTGTTTTGTCATATCTTGTTGACCCTCTTCATAGCCACTGACCCTAGCGTGATTCGTCTCCTTATCTTCACAGCTTCCCACGCAGCAGATGGCTGACTCAAGATCCACGAAAGAACACAAGATTTCCAGTTCTTGTAGTCGCCCTGTGAGTTGAAACTGTGCTCCTCGATCAATTACCGTGTGTTTAGATTTGTCGAGATTGAGGCCCAATCCATACGACAGACTAATATCCTTTACTTATATTAGTATCTCAGCAAATTTATCTTAGATGCTGGCTGACAGCACGGTGTCTCCAGTAAATCGAGAGCTGTTAATAGTCTACACCAACTGAGATGCCTTTAGTCCACTCATCAAGAGCATTCTTAATGACAGGTTCTGCGTAGTTGTTGTGTAGCTGGGGGTATAGAATACAACCCTGTCTGACACCTTCATAGAAGAAATCAAGACTTGACAAGTCCTGTCTTCACAGCTGCTAGGTGATTGTTGTATAGACTTACGATCAGTGCTGTCAAGTCTGGTAGGACGCTGAACTATGCAAGCGCCTTCCACAGCTTGTCCCAGTCAATACAGTCAAAGACTTTCCTATAGTCGAGGAAGCAGATGGAAACAGGAACATAGAACTCTCTCGGTTTCTCGATTATTCGTCGTATGTTGAATATCTCTTCACGAGTTCCTTTCCTTCAACAAACACTGCATTTTCTGTGGATATGTGAGGCTGAATGTACGGCTTGAAACGCTGGTTCAAGATATAAGAGTATCACAGATACCGTTAATGAAGTGTGACCTGTCCTATCTTCAGTTCCGTGGTATTACTCTGATTATGTTCTTGTACCTGTCTTGATCCTGGATGGAATCGATACCAATTTTCTTCAGATTGCTTCTTTCTTCAATTAACTGTAGTGTGGACAGTGTTACCCAAGGACGCTTTGCACTTCGTGGTCTTTCTGATGTCGGAAGTGAAGAGGAAACGACCTCCTTCGTTCTGTCCCACGTTTGAGATACTGGTGCAGCCTTATCAAGACTCATGTTGTGAAGTTTTGGCCTTAGTTACAAGCTCACCAAAACTTTCTGAAGAAATTCCATATTTGCGAGTTTCAGATATCTTTCTCCGCTCTTCTTGGTGGATTTGAGCTTAAACCGCATTTCATGGACGGCAGATTGTGATCACTTTCACATTCAGCGCTAGGAAAAGTCTTACAGTCCAACACCGAAGTTGTCCAACTTTATGGCACTAGGATAGCACTAGGATAAAGTCAAGTCGTTTTCTGAATCTATCAATAGATAATATCTAAGGGTACAGATGTTTTGCTTGACGTCTGAACATAGTGTTACAATCAGTGACATCGCTCCTCACAAAAGAATCTGGTACATACCTGCCTCGTCACAAGGAAATCTAGTACTTACCTGCCTCCTCACAAAGGAATCTAGTACGTACCTGCCCAACCACACACTGTAAGCGCATGTCTTGCGTAGTATCTCGAATTTTAGCATTGACGCCTCCTTGAATTATTGCCTGTTCTTTATTATGGGTCTTACTTCTCAATAGAACTGATCCTCATCCGATGCTGCAGCAGTAGGGTTGTAGATCTGAGTGATGTTGAGTTTACATGGGGCACCATTCAAATTTATGGAGATGATCCTCTCATTAAAGTGCACACACTGGATAACACAGGAGTTCAGGTTTCTAGGAACACTATTGCAACACCATTTCTGCTTTGGTGACTACTTTCTGGAAAGTACATAGTTTTCCTTGATTCTTGAAGTGACCACTTCCTCTCAGGAAAGTCTCACTAAGCCCAAGAATATGTAGGCCATTCACTCTCCTTTCTCTTTCTATTATTATGTTTTCCTGTTAGAAGTAGTCCTTTTCCTGTTTGGAGTGGCCCACGCACATTCCATGTTGCAATCTTTATTACAATGAGCAGAGGTAAGTTACATTGTGGTGTTGGTCTGATGACTTGTTTTAGTCCTATCTCCCCCACTCCTCTGGATATACCAATGGAGGACTTGAAAACTAAACTCCGCCAGAACAGGCCTTGGAAAGCCCAATGGTACCGACCGGCCGCCGTGTCATCCTCAACCCACAGGCGTCACTGGATTGCGGATATTGAGGGGCATGTTTACGAGACCGGAGACGCTACTTCTCAATCAAGTAGCTCCTCAGTTTGCCTCACAGGGGCTGAGTGCACTCCGCTTGCCAACAGCACTCGGAAGCTGGGAGCAAGTTAGAGCTGAACAAAGTCATCGGGTTCTCGTAGGAAAAATTTCAGTCGTGGTTTCCCGTTCTCTTCCACTATCCTTGGTATATAACCACAAAAGATCCTACATACATGGTGTTAGGGGTATAAGTTTAGATATTGTGATCATTGGTTCCCTCATGCGTACTGATTTCAGTGTGTTACTTGTTTTTTCTCTGCGTCTAACAATCTTTCGTCAAACACGTCACGTAATTTACTATTTGATGTTTTCTGAGCGGTTGTAACTGCACCATTAAGTGCACTATGCCTATCAGTATAGACTACCAGTCTTGCGTCTAAACCTCCACACTTCAACACCTGACTTGCTGTCCAGTGGAAAATAAGCATTAATGACTTGCTCTTAAACATCTACTTTGAGGTACAAACCAACTTAAAAACATACCACTCCTAACAGCTATAATTAATAGTCAGCAGATAAATTAAATATTAGAAAATGTTGTTCATTACTCTGTCCTGGTTCACCAGAAACATATAAGCATTTATACCCCTGACACCCTGTATGGTTTCACCCAAAAATGACAATATGTGACGTATTTAAACTTGAAATGACACAACGTAGAGTTTTGGGGTTGTGAATGCATGTCCTAATAGTGTTGTTGTACGAGCATATTCAAACGCTAAATATCAATTTTTTTCATATTTATCGAGGTGACTGAAACTGAAATAGCCATACGAAAATGTTTTTCTTAATCGGAATACGAATCTGGAACATGTGAGCAATGTCTTCTAGCGAGAAATAGACATTATATATGACTACAATTCTTCACCAGCGGGATGTCTGGATGTTTTGAATTGGAAATAGCGTGCCGAAAAGTTGTGTGGAGAGGCGAACACCGCATATATCGTCATTGTAGCGACGAAAACTTTAGTTGTGGTCTTCAGTCCAGAGACTGGTTTGACGCAGCTCTCCATGCTACTCTATCCTGTGCTAGATTCTTCATCTCCGGGTAACTACTGCAACTTACATCCTTCTGAATCTGTTTACTGTATTCATGCCTTGGTCTCCTTCTACGATTTTTACCGTCCGCGCTTCCCTCCAATACTAAAATGATGATCCCTTGATGCCTCAGAACGTGTCAAATCAACCGATCTCTCCTTCTAGTCCTGCCACAAATTCCGCTTTTCCCCAATTCTATTCAGGACCTCCTCATTAGTTACGTGACCTACCCATCTAATCTGCAGCATTCTTCTGTAGCACCGCATTTCGAAAGCTTCTATTCTCTTCGTGCCTAAACTATTTATCGTCCATGTTTCACTTTCATACACGGCTAGACTCCATACAAATACTTTCAGCAAATACTTCATGACTCTTAAATCTATTCTCGATGTTAACAAATTTCTCTTCTTCAGAAACGCTTTCCTTGCCATTGCTGGTCTACATTTTATATCCTCTCTACTTTGCCCATCATCAGTTATTTTGCACCCCAAATAGCAAAACTCATCTACTAATTTAAGTATTTTAATTTCTAATCTCATTCTCTCAGCATCAAGTGATTCAATTCGACTACATCCTTTTATCCTCGTTTTGCCTTTGTTGAGATTCATCTTATATCTTCCTTTCAAGACACTGTCCATTCCGTTTAACTGCTCTTCCAGGTCCTCTGCTGTCTCTGATAGAATTACAATTCGTCAGCAAACCTTAAAGTTTTTCTTTCTTCCCCACGGATTTTAATTCCCACTCCAAATTTTTCTTTTTTTTCCTTTACTGCTTGCTCAATATACAGATTGAATAACATCGGAGATAGGCTACAAACCTGTCTCACTCCCTTCCCAACCACTGCTTCCCTTTCGTGCCCCTCGACTCTTGTAACTGCCGTCTGGTGTTTGTACAAATTGTAAATAGCCTTTCGCTTCCTATATTTGGCCTCTATCACCCTCAGAATTTGAAAGAGAGTATTCCAGTCAACATTGTCAAAAGCTTTCTCTAAGTCTACAGATGTTAGAAACGCAGGTCAGTATTGCCTCACGTGTTCCAGAATTACTACGGAATCCAAACCAATATTCCCCGAGGTCGGCTTCTACCAGTTTTCCAATCGTCTGAAAAAAACTCGTGTTATTATTTTGCAGCCGTGACTTATTAAACAGATAGTTCGATTATTTTCACATCTCTCAACACTTGCATTCTTGTGATTGGAATTAATATATTCTTCTTGAAGTCTGAGGGTATTTAGCCTGTCTCATACTTGCTCACCAGATGGTAGAGTTTTGTCAGGGCTGGCTACCCCAAGGCTATTAGTAGCTGTAATGGAATGTTGTCTACTCCCGGGACCTTATTTCGGTTTAGGTCTTTCTGTGCCCTGTCAGATTCTTCACGCAGTATAGTATCTCCCATCTCATCTTCATCTAAATCCTCTTCCATTTCACTAATATTCCCTCAAGTACATCGCCCTTGTATAGACACTCTACATACTCCTTCTACCTTTCTGCCTACCCTTCTTTACTTAGAAACGGTTTTCCATCTGAGCTCTTCATATTCATATAAGTGGTTTTCTTTTCTCCAATTTTCCTGTAGGCAGCGTGTATCCTATCCCTAGTAATATATGCTTTTACACCCTTACATACGTCCTCTAGCCATCCCTGCTTAGCCATTTTTCACTTCTTGCCTATCTCATTTTTGAGACGTTTGTGTTCCTTTTTGCGTGCTTCATTTACTGAACTTTTATATTTTCTCCTTTCATCAATTAAAATCAATATCTCTCATGTTACCCAAGGATTTCTACTAGCCTCGTCCTTTTACCTATTTAGTCCTCTGCTGCCTTCAGTATTTCATCTCTCAAAGCTACCCATTCTTTTTCTACTGTATTTCTTCCCCCCGTTCTTGTCACTCGACCCCTAATGCTCTCTCGGAAACTCTCTACCTCTGGTTCTTTCAGTTTATCCAGGTCCCATATCCTCAAATTCCCACCTTTATGCAGTTACTTCAGTTTAATCTACAGTAACTGTAGTTACTGGGAGTCAAAATTGACACTCTATCGTTATTGTTGTGAATGCAGGAGGAGATGGTAAAATCATCAGTAATGCGAGGAGAACATGCGACAGCTTCAAATGACATGATTATTTTTATGTCAAATCAGGACTAGACCCAGACGTGCGCCTTTCATGGACACCTTGAGGAGTTTGGATTTAGGAAGAAACAAGTAAGTGACTAAAGTTCATACACCGTCCCTAATTGTTCGTTCCGCCGAAGAGGGTATCTGATTTCGAATCTCCGAGCAGCACCAGTATTTTCGAGATCTCACATTTAAATACAATAAGAAATACTGTAAGATAGCTTTTTGGTGACAGAGTATCTGCTTGCCGCGACTTCTGCATCTGTTTTCGCCCAAGCTTAACGATCTTTCTTCCAGTAGGTAATTAATGAAAAACATCTTTAATGTGGATTTGTAAGGATGGTACAGTTCTTGTCTTTTAACTGGCGTTACCGGAGTTGAAGAGGGTCTGTTCGTACTAAAAAATGGTTGCCTGAAGTGACACCCGAATACAGACTATGAACATTCCATTCTACAATCGTTCCAACAGACCACCCAACTCAACACATATCTGGCACATCATATTATCATAACAGAGGATGCAAAACGCTAGATGAGAATTCCAGCTCCCTGGAGAAGATTCACAGTTTGTCAACACACCCATTTCCTTTTTCGACCGCATCACCTTGCCTTGGCTAACCAATGTCCACTTTCGATTTGATTTTGTAATCAATGAAATAAAATGACTAGTGCCAACTGGTGACGCTGAAGGGCGCAACCATTCCCACATGAACGATTGATTCCCACTTGAACTGCTGGGATACTCCGTGTGTTTGCAGTCTGGAGGTAAACGAACGTAATGCCAAGATATCAAGGGCACTCCTATCTCCAGCCTTTCAAACTACATTTTGGCTGATAGACGCTGAAGAGCCAAAGAAACTGGTGCACCTGCCTAATATGGTGTAGGGTCCCCGCGAGCACGTAGAAGTGCCGTAAGACGAAGTGGCATGGTCTCGACTGATGTCTGAGATAGTGCTGGAGGGAACTGACACCATAAATCCTGCAGGGCTGTCCATAAATCCGTAAGTGTACGAGGGGGTGGAGAACAGAACGTTTCAAGGCATCCCCGATATGCTCAATAACCTTTATATCTGGGGAATTGGGTGGCCGGCGGAAGAGTGTTCCTGGAACAACTCTGTAGCAATTCTGTACGTGTTGGATGTCTTACTGTCTTGCTGGAATTTCTCAAGTCCGTCGGAATGCACAATGGATATGAATGAATGCAGGTGGTCAGACAGTATGCTTACGTACGTGTCACTTGTCAGAGTCGTAACTAGACGTATCAGGAGCCCCGTATCACTCCAACTGCACGCGCTCCACACGCTTACAGAGCGTCCACCAGCTTGAACTGCCCCTGCTTACATGCAGTGTCCATGGATTTATGAGGTTGTCTCCACACTCGTAAGCGACCTCCTGCTCGTTACCATTTGAGACTAGACTCATCCGACCAGGCAACATGTTTCCAGTCATCAACAGTCCAATCTCGGTGTTGAGGGCCCAGGCGAGGCGTCATCAAGGTTACACGAGTGGGTCTTCGGCTCCGAAAGCCCATATCGATGATGTTTCGTTGAATGGTTCGCACGTTAACACTTGTTGATGGCCCAGCATTGAAATTTTCATCAATTTGCGGAAGGTTTGCACTTCTGTCACGTTGAACGATTCTCTTCAGTCGTCGTTGGTCCCGTCCTTGCAGAATCCAGTTCAGCGGGAAATGCTCGCAGAGGTTTCGGTGTGGGAACTTTATCCTATGCTACGACGGCGTTCGGTAGCACTGGTGCCCAGCTGAAGCTGCGTTAGTATTTATAGTTACTAGTAGACAATTTTCTTAGGTTAAAGTGACAGTTTCAAGCATACTTTATGCTTATCTTCGTTCCTTTTTGTCTCCTACATCTGGGCAAATGAAGATTTAGTGATCTGCGGGTTTTTTTTCTAAATTATCAAGTAAAATCGCACCAAGTGTAGTAAACATCGACTAATATCAAGTAATACTCGTGATAAGTAGAGATTAAAACAGAGTAAAGTAGAGATTAACCCTTTGTTGCCTGACGGTACTTAAAAGTACCAGTAAGTTTTGACTCTAATTATTTTCTCGTGGTGCAGTTTCGTGATCTGAGAGCCTGTCGGTACGTAACAGTAACTCTGCTCTACTGTTTCATAGATGTTATTGTGCAATACATAGACCTCTCTGGCGGTCAGAGCTTGAAATTGTTTTTCGCGCGCTGCTGTGAAAACAGAAGATCGTATGTGATTGTTTCCATGGTGTTGCCTGAATTTGTGCGCAATTTATTGAAACTTCCGTTGAGTTTTCCATTGTACGTACTTACCTTCTTTGTTTTTTATAATAGTTTGAAGCATTACGTTACAAGTGAATGAGATAAAGTGGAAAAAATAAAGCGGACTTATTAGTACTGTCAGGTTGTGCTAACACTTTATTGTAGCAACAATGCGTTACCTCTCACTAGTTGTTCTGTCCACTTTTTCTCACACAGAAATCGGTAAATACATTTGCCTGTGGAACAATTAGAACAAACAGGAAAGGTTTGCCAGGGAATTTACCTAAAGAAAAATGTCTAAATCAAATCACAGAGAGTCATCTTTAGACCCAACAGTATTTCAATGGAAGGAAAATAAAGTAGTATATTTTGCGTCAAACTTCCATGGCATTGAACAGAGCGTAGTGACAAGAAAACAGAAAGATGGAACTAGTATGACTATACCATGTCCAGTTATTGTATGTGATTACAATAAAAACATGGATGGTATGGATCATGCAGACAGATTACATTCAACTTATGGTCTTGACAGGCGATCAAAGAAATGGTGGTGCCGTCTCTTCTGGGGAGCAATAGAAAGTGCTTCTGTCAATGCTTACGTCATTTTCAGTTATCTACATGGGGCACTGCCACTGCTGGAATTCAGGTGTGCTGTGGCACTAGGGCTAATGAATGAACAGCAAGTGCCAAATCTCAAAAAGAGAAACTCTGGTAAAGATGAAATAACTCTCCCAAAGAGAAGGAAGGATAACTTTTCTGTTCCGAAGGATGTACGTCTTGGCAACCGAGGAAACCATTTTGTAGTGTTCAGTTGTAAAAGAGGACGATGCGAAATGTGTGCGAAAAATAAAATTCAGCCGAGACCACATTCACAATGGAGTACATGTAAAGTGTATTTGTGCTGCAATGAGAAAAAGAACTGTTTCCTACAATTTCATGAGGTATCAGTAAATATGTGATATGTATATACAGTCAAAAATGTATAGCTAAGTTACTATGTATTGTGAAGTTGCTCTAGAATAAATTTATGCGAAATTTAAAAAAAAAAAAATTCAGAAATATCATATTTCGGTTAATTAATTTTCTAATGTAAAAATATTTAATATTTATGTGGAATAAGGTACAAGTTATAAAAATTGGAGCATTTTTCTGCGCATGTTGTGATTCTGTACATGGAGTCTGACGGTACCAGTAGAGAAAAAAGTTGTGAAAAATAAAATAAAATTTTACAAAAAATCCTACCGTCATTTGAGGCCACAATAGCATAAATTCTGCAAAGAAAATGTTAAAAAGTAAATTCTTTCTTATGTCAGGAAACAAAGGGTTAATTGTTGGGCCTATCGCGACTCAGCATCTCCGCTTTATGAGCAACAACTTTCCTTCTCATAAATATTGTTACATTCCAGCATGGATTTTCCATTATTTGATTAGAAGTTGTGTTTTACTATGAGTAAGTTAGTTAACAGTTAAGTGAATGTTGAGTTTCTCTTTTAAGCGGAAGTGACTAACTGTGTTCGTTATACTGAACAGCTGAAGCGATAACTTGTAGAACTAATTTTTGCGACTCGTAAATTACCAAAATTCGTGTAGTGTAAAGCGTCTTAAGTGTCGTAATTATATTTTCAAGCTGTGTTGCAATGCGTAGTAACATTGGATGTTGCCGCAGAGTAGTCCGTCAGGAATGGCTGGAGTGGTATTCGTAGACCGTGCGCTGGAATTCAACTTGGCCACTGCAGATAGAATTGAATGGGAAACTCAACAACGCTCTCCCATAGAACCGTAGGCTCTGAAAATCGAAGGGGGAAATCACTGAAAAGGAGGAAAAAATTTGTGCTCTACAAGCTGAATAGTTTAGGCGAAATTTTAACCCGTTGGAAAGCTTTTTATGATGCTGAGCCATAGTAATACAGTATTTCTTGAAAGAACACATCGCCAATTGACTGTCTATTTCTGCATATTTCCTGCGTTCAGTCTAGATTTCTGTTTCACGTCATTACTGAGTATAAAGGTAAAATCAAAAATATGCGAACAGTAAGAGATACAGTAAAAAGTTGGTAAATTTAAAATTAAAATTAAAAAAATATGAGACGTAAGATGGTATAAAATTACGAGGTATGCACTGCATCTTAGACCATCAACTAATCTTGCTGTGTACTGTGCAAGATGACATATACACAGTCCAGCAACTTTGCTTAAAATGATATAAAAATAGTACGAAATTAAGATCTTGTAGGAATGTAGCATGATATAGTACAAGGACATCATGTCTGAACAAATCGACACAGAGCAGGTAATCTGTAACTATGATGTCAAAGAAAGTAGATTCTAGAAGACCTTACACTTTAAAACGTAGAGGTATCACAGATATAAATTTATTAGTGTTAGGTGTCATCGGACCATATGTGATTTGCCTTTGGAGGCGGCATTGCCAATCATCATTTTTGCATTTACATCTAACCATCAGATCGTTGATAGTATGAAGTGAACATACGTTATGTAGCACTAAGAAACCAAAGTCTGTAAGGAACAGACGAAACAAAACACAAAAGGCAATGAATCACACATAACAGTATAGCAAACGCCAGTAATAATGTAGAAATACTAAACATAACAATGAGAGTGAAAAAATGGGTGGGTGTGTGGGTGGAAATGAAGCTGGGTGGAAGAGGGCTGGATGTTTTTATTGTCATCAATTTTTTGACTGACTAGTCTGCAACTAGAACTGAGCCACCTCCGAAAAGTCTTCCGGGAAAACGGGCACAGCACGGACAGGTGTCACGGCTGTTTCTGGTGTGACACGCAAGAAACACACCAACAGAGAGGAGAACACCACAGAAGTAGAAAGCAAGAAACTTGTGTTTTTGCCTTTCTGTGGTAGAATGTCGGGACAGATTAGCTGGCTCCTGAAGAGATAAAACATTTCATTAGTGTTCATGCCCCCAGCAAAAACTCGACAGCTCATGAGGCCTGTGAAGGACGACTAAGGGCTTAGAACACCTGGAGTGCATAAGATACCAAGTCAGTGTGGCTGTCACTACGTCGGCCAAACAGTACGCTCTGTGGAGCAACGCCTACGCTATCCAGAAAAGTCAGCTGTGGCAGAACACGCCTTAGAAAATGGACATCGAATTTTGTTTGACGAAACATCTCTCATTATGAGGACGAAGGGATTTTGGGATAGCGTCATAAAATAAGCTATCGAAATAAAAACCTCTGAAAACACCATCAACAAGGACAGCGGTTTGCAGCTCAGCACAGCCTGGGACCCAGCCATCGCGAGGTTAGTTTCCCACCCTTGGGGCAAGAGAGTGTTGTGAAACTCCGTCCACTCCTCCACTCACTTTGACAATTCTGTTGGCAGAATGAAGGTGATTTATTATTCTGAAGATCTTCGGCTTCCATTGCTTGATGATTTTTATTCAGAATTTAAACGGTGGCGGGGTTCGAAAGTGGAACCGAGACCGCTTTGATTACTAATCAAAGACCCTATCCTTAGACCATGGGCTGCTAGCCAGTAGAAGATACTGTTATGCAAATGTCGTATAAGATTGATAAACTGATAAACAGAAGGTGAAGAGCGTGACTGGAAAGGTTAGAAAGTAGGGAGGGTCTTGGAAAGGAGGGAGGGGCCCTAGTGTAGAGGACAGTTAGTGAGATGGGTACATAGGAAACGTAATGTTTGAAGTAAGTGTATGTGCGCAGAACATAGAGACTGGGGATGGGAGAGGGGGTTTGGAGGAGGGGAAGGAGCAAAGGAAACATGGGTGGATATTTAATTGAGTGTTGAAATTGGCAGTCCCATATTTTCTCTTCCCCTTTGTTTTCATCTCCCCCAACCAACCCACACTGCTGCCTCCCCCTCTTTTGCTTCACCTACTCCTTTCTCTATTTTCTTTTTTCCTCTCCTTACTTACACTTACTTCCTTGTACATGTCTACCAGTTATTCATATATTAATGATCTCATATTTACATTTAAATGCAAAGATGATGATTTATGATGCCACCTCAAAAGGTAATCACATATGGTCTGATGATGCCTAACAATAATAAGCTTATATTTCTGATATTTCCATATTTTAACGTTCAAGGTCTTCGAGAATCTACACTCTTTGACATCGCTTTCATAATCACGTCTTTGAGGTATGTGCTAGTCTTGTATTAACCCATTTTGGGCTGATTTTCCACTGTACAATATTGCACTGTATTCCTACAACAGGTTAAATTTGCACCATTTATATCATGTTAAGCAAACGAGGCTGAACTATTTACATGTCATCCTGCACAGTGCACAGCAAAATGATGTTAATGGCCTAAGAAATAAGTGCATCTATTGAGTATTGGGGCATCCTATGTTCTGCACCACTTTCCATTGTTGCCAGATGTATCCAAGATGGCGGCAATGACGTCATTCAAGATGGCGGATTTTTCGCAGGAAATTTGAATTTTGGCTGGAAGATGGAGGCAATTGGGGTACCTAAACTAACCAAACCCACTCCCCTCCCCTCACCCAGAAAAATGGTGGGAAGTTCAGATACCAACAAGATAATGTATCACATCACGGTTACCTCTACTAACCTAAGAAAATCGCGCGAAGATAGGTCAGTTGGGCTACCTCCACTAACCTAAGTCATCCAACCACCACTTCTTCCTAACAACTAGCGCCATGTTTGAATTTTGGCGGTAAAGAAAGGTCACATGGTGTTTCTCCACCAACCTAAGAAAACTGTGGGAAACAAAGCTCACCTCCACAACCTAAGTCACCCAACCACCACCTCATCCTAGGGATTGGTGGGAAAAGGACTCAGTCTGTGCTGGGCTGGTGGAGTAAGGAAGGAGTGTAATTTATTTATTTTTGCACAATTTATTTAGGGATGGAGTGTATTTATCACAGTGATACAGAACACTCGCTATGACATGACACACAGAGCACAGACCTGCAAACTACTCCTAAATAACTTATTATATTGTTCTGCACACGTGCTTGCTAATTATAAACTGTCAAAAAAACGCATTGCACAGCCTACAGACCTGCAAACCACTCATAAATAATGCAATACATTTATGTCCAGAGAGCCAAACAACATGTAAATTGTGAAAATAATAATCCATCTAAAAGACTCTGCAAACATGCTTGCTAATCATCAACTGTCAAAATCATGCACCAGGCTTCATTTAAACAATTAGAGACAGCACCACCATCCAATGTGTTCGGCACGCGGTGTGCACTCCAACTGACCTAGTACACAGTACCACCACTAGAGTTGTCCATTCCGTGACATAAGCCAAGATGGCAGCCATGACATCAGCTGATGACGCAAGCACCATTATACAAGATGGTGGCAATAGTGTGTTCACCACGAGGTCTGGATGTAGTACAAAGTACCACCACCAGAGAGCACTGTCGCTCATTTCATGATGTAACCCAAGATGGTGGGGGGGGGGGGGGGGAATGGCGGGAAAAAGACTCTGCACGTGCTGGACGTAAGTATTTATTTTGCATGTAGTGTCTCCACCACGAGATTTTGACTCCAACTGACATAGTACACAATACTGCTACCAGAGGGTGTTGTCATCCCTCCAGTGATGTAATCCAAGATGGTGGTCTGGAGGGGGAAAATGGAGCGAAAATGACTCAGCCTGCGCTGGGCTGCTGGAGAGAGTAAGAAAGGAGTGTACTTCATTTATTTTGGAACAATTTATTTAGGGATGGAGTATATTTATCACACTGATACAGAAAACATGCTTGGGGTCACGCCACAAAGCCCACAGACCTGTAAACTACTCCTAAATAACGCTCTGCAGACACAGAGTCAACTCCTAATTTATTGAAATAAGCTACACTGACTTTATAAATCGAGGTATGACATTACCTCTGAATGAGGTGGTTTTTCTATCCAGACAGATACCGAGGCGGTGATCGCTGGAGTGTATATTATCAGACCAGCACTCCAGTTACACATAGCCCACGCTGCAACCTCATTATAAAATCGCTGAATTTTGAAAGTGATTCAGTTAAGGAATGTGGTAAGTAAGCAGTATTTGCAACTCCTTCACACCACCCCAGCTAGATGTTTCTATAGTACTTGTAACATATTCTGACTCGATACCATATCAGAGGTTCTGTGATATATTCATTGAGTTATAGGCAATGACTGTAGTAGTAGATGTAGATGATGTGCTGATTGAGGTCGTAAGAAATTGTACACTAGCTTTTCAGATCTCTATTGTTACACTATCTGCTAGAAATGATGTCCATTATTTGGAATCAAGTCTTTCCATTCAACCACATACCTATGTCGGATCACACCCATAAGTGAATCATATTTCTGGCACTCTCATATCCCGAAACAAGTGACCTTTCTCGAACATGTCTGCTACAGTAAAATTCCAGTCAGCTCCCTTCGCAATTAGCAACTGCTCCCATTTCTACAGCTTTGCGCAGGTGATGCTTCCAATTTAAGTTGGAGAAAGACATATCTGCCATCTTCTGCAACCTGTGTAAAAACAGAAGGAGCTGACTTAATGCAACAGGTTCGTGTTTTGACCATTCGGTGGAAATGCAGGCATTGTAGTGCACCTCCAAACTAGATACAGATACTATAATTCGAAGCAGATCCGCGTCCATTCACATCTATCTCCCCAACATGCTATCATCGTTATTCTGTACCATCAAACACAGAAAAATCACGAACTATAAAAGATAAACTAACTTCATGCATTACAGACCCCACCTAGGCGCCATTGCTTGTGCGATGATGCATAGCTGCATTATGGGTCCGGCGCAGAGAGAGAGTTGTTTTGATGCTTCCCAGAATAGCATTTATAACAGGACACCCCATCCGTCATTGAATTTACCTGTCTAACTGCTTCTGTCGCCGATGCAGGATGATCCTATTAAATACGCAGCTTTTGATCTATTGCAGAGAGCAGTTTAAGGTTTCATCACGCGTACTATAGGAGGCTGGCCGTATCCCACAGACTATACTGTAAGTCACAAGAGACGCTCCCTGTGACCCTGTGTCGTTGTTTGAAACATTGTTTTCTAACACGTTTTGTTCACTGTCATGCATTTTATTTTTATGCCACGACTTCGATGTCTATGTCTGGTCCTAAACTGAAATTAAGACGCTCTGATCCACTAGACATTGCACAATGTAAATCATATTGTTACTACAGCTACCATAACACGCCACAAACACTGGATGAATTTGAATAAAAGCGAGTTACAACATAAGCAAACTGAAAGAGTTTGACGGCGTTGGCGTGGGTTTCGAAACTACAGTTAAACTAATCTGTCATAGTCATGGAATAGCTGATGACTCTACATTCCGTTTCGACTGACTCATCATATTGCAGTCATGTAAGCGCTCAACGTTTTGGTGCTATCCACCGCAGAAGGTGTGGTCCATCCACCAAAACTCTTGCCCTATCTCAAACAAGCGATATCAGTCGATCATTATGTGGTAACCAACAGCATGCCAATGCACGGATTGGATGGAAAAGACACCATCAATGTTCTCTAATAATAAGCATCACAGTTGATAGTGCCAACAATTTTACAGTAATTTCAACACCGACCAATGATGTGACAGCAAGCTTCTCAATTTCAGTATCATAGCTAAACCGCCCCTTCTCCACTTTACAAGCATCACTGCTAATGTGGATAGATGAGTGTGCAGTACGTCCATTCATTGTTAATTCTCGAACACATAAATCATCAAAAGATACCAGACAGCGCTCCACATATTTATAACACCTCGAGCATAGCAGTTAATTTAAGATCTATCTCTCTGCGTATGGGAGTCACAGAGTATTCTCTCTGTCTCAGGGTAAAATTAGAGAGTGAAAGACCCTCCTCACACTGTCACTGACCAACCCGCCCTGCAGCACCGTTACCGAATTAATCTGAAACCGACCAGAAGAAGATCGACACTCTCCACGTCTTGTGAATGAAAGGAACTTTCAGAGTGGGAGAGCGGTTTAAATGAGTAAGAGTCTTTCCGTATTTGACAATATGTATGGTAGTTTGTAAGATTTAATTGCCATTGCAATATGGCGATCTGTTTAAAATAACCGCTGAAAGTCTCATCTGAAGAAAGAAAAAAAGGTGGACGGTGCTTCGATACTGGCGGCATCAATAATTCGTTGGGTAAGTTCGATAAGAGCCAATTGTAATGCTCGTTTTATTCACACGCTTTGTGCTGGGATATAGGAGCCTCTACATAACGGAGAGGACGTTTGTGTGTGTTGAAAGTAGGAATGGTAACACGTGTTGGACGGGGTACCACGTTAGATCCGCGACGTTATTCTGCGCTATTTTCGTAAACAGGTTCTGTCAGGACAAGAATTTCCGCGCATACATCCAGAAAGTGAGCGTTAACTATTTCTGGGACACTATACAATTTCTGCAAGGTCGACTCAGTTCTAATTTTTTACGTAGTCATGTGACATCAGTATAAGATTGAGAACCTTGTGAGATGCACTTGCGATGGTTTGTAGCTACGCGCCCACACTTAGGAGCATTGCATCGGTCACGCTGGGCAGTTAAGCATGATTAATGTCTCTCATGTGGTGCTAGGAACAATGCGGCCTGTACTACTCTGTCATCAATGGTAAAGACACATGCTGCCCAGAGGCGTCCCATGTATGAGACCTGCGTGAGCGTGCCTTGGAGTTCTGTGATGTCAGTATAACACTGACTGTATACTCGAACATAGAAACAACTTTGACCTACAGCGGCGTGAGAGCGATGGACTGTGCTGACTTGCATCCGGCAGTGGCTCGCAGTGGTGTCGGCGCACGAGCCCCTGGGGCGTCTGTGCTACCGCCCGGTCGCATCAGCAACAGTGAACACGTATTTCTAGAGGAATATCTCAGGTACCAAGTAGGAAAGGGATGTCACTGCCTCATTCTTGAGGGCATCTGTGCGTGGTTTGTCAGCTGATGGTCTAGTCACTTCGCAGGGCTGCAGGAAGCCTCCTGTGCGGTCTACTGGATGGGGGGTGGTGGGCAGTGACTGCATATGTTGCTTGTGTGTCTGTTGCGCTATTTTGCGAGCACGTCTTTAGGCTGTGCTATGCATCATTTGGACATTTTATGAGTACTGAGCGTGTCTACACATCAGTGTACTGCATTATTTAGGAGGAGTCTGCAGTAAATTAAGAAGTGCTTGCATGTCTGCAGAGCGTTATTTAGGAGTAGTTTATAGGTCTGTGGGCTTTGTGGGGTGACCCCAAGCATGTGTTTTGTATCAGTGGGATAAATATACTCCATTCCTAAATAAATTGTGCCGAAATAAATAAAGTACACTCCTTCCTCTCTCCACCAGCCCAGTGCATGCTGAGTCCTTTTCCCACCAATACCTAGGATGAGGTGGTGGTCAGGTGACAGATTAGTGGAGGTGACCTTTGTTTCCCACAGTTTTCTTAGGTTGGTAAAGAAACTCCAAGTGGCCTTTCTTTACCACCAAAATTCAAACTTGGCGCCAGTTGTTAGGAAGAGGTGGTGGTTGGATGACTTAGGTTAGTAGAGGTAGCCCAACTGACCTACCTTCCCGCGATTTTATTAGGTTATTAGAGATAACCATGGCGTGATGCATTATCCTGTTGGAATTTGAACTTCCCGCAATTTTTCTGGGGGAGGGGAGGAGGGTTATGTTATTTGAGGTAGCCAGATTGCCCTATCTTCCCGCCAAAATCCGCCTTCCTGAATGACGTCATTGGCGCCATCTTGTATGATGTCATGTGCTGTTGGCAAGTCTACACGCCGCCATCTTGGATGACATCATCGCCGCTATCTTGGATACATCTGGCAACAATGAAGAGTTGTGCAGAACATAGGTTGCCCCAATACTCTCTTGTAACTGTATTTAAGAGTACATCTAATATGGCCTATTATTTGCATGTTTTGCTTTTAGTATTGTACTATGTATGTGTCTATCTCGTAATGTTATGCCAGCCTGTAACTAATATATTTTTTAAATTTTAGAGTTATTTTTAAGTTTTCGGTTATTTACTGTATGTCTTACTTTTTGGGTATTCTTACTTTTAACATTGTCCTCAATAAGGGTGTGGAAATCTGAAATCTAGATTTTATACAGGAAATATACCGTTTAATGGTGGTGTATTACATAAAATAGTTGAAGGGTTAGATGATCGTGGGGGCTGAATAAAGGTAGCAAGTTATCAGCGAACGGGGAACAGCTCTGCCGCGAGCTTACGTTACCTCATAAGTCTGACTTGTTATCTGAAGTAGAAGCGGTAGCAGGCTTCTAACGAAGAAATTGAGTGTAGGGCGGTACCAAAGGAGAGAAGGAAGAAAAGAGTCTTGCTGCTAGATAGCAGCCATGGGAGGGATGTAGGCCAGATGGTAGAGGACAAATTGGTAACAGGGTACCAAGTCACAAGTATTGCGAAGCACCCTGATCCTGATGACAGAGGTAGTATGGCTTCTCTTTGACAAGGATTTGGAGCAGGGAACGGCCAGCATAAAAACAGAAATTATAGCATTGGGAGAGTACCTGGGTGAAACAAGAGTACCAACTACCCACACAAGAGTGAGTTTTTTGGAGGTCCTGTGGTGCTGTGACTAGCCAAGGATTAATACCGCTGTGAGCCAATGAACGCAGGATTGAGCAGGCTGCTCCGGCTGAAATGAAATCGCACACGAGTGCAGTTTCTCTTGCTACAATTCGGAGAAGGGGATTTACCAGGCACGTCCTTCACCTGAATAGGAGAGCGAAAGATATGTTGAACGAGATTCTTGCAGACAGTGATCAGGAGGACTCTGACACTCGAAGAGAGATCCCTATTGTGACTGGTGTCAGAGGCTCACCTTTTTAAGGTTCGAATCAGGATTCAGGCATCTTGTTAGGAAAGAAGATGAATTAACGGAAGAACCCCATAAAATGCTTAAGAACGCACAGAAAAGTAAGGTTAACTTATTTCGATGTAGTATCAGAAGATTGAGTTATAAGGCAGAAGAGAATCTAATCTGTTTCGAAAATTTAGAGAACTCTGAAAACATGAACATCCTGTGCCCATCTCAGCCCCACATAACCAGAGGGTTAGAAAAGTTAAGATATAAAAATTACACTCACACCATCGTACTGATGAGGAGCTTTTACGTATGTTGAGGCACTACACAAACTCAAAAATATTGTGGTTAGTGGATTTGTGGTGAACAGCACATGGAAGCCTGTGGTTGCGAATTAATACTGAAAAATAATTCACTTTTCATTGTAGCTATATACAGACTCCTGCTGGGAAATTTTTCACTGTGTGTGAGCAATTTGGATTCCTTACTATGGTGTTTTCAGTGTAGGTTTTCTAAAGGACTCTCATAGGAAATATGACCTGTTAACCTTTTTTGAATCCTACAATTTAATCTCAGTAATTAACTTTCCAACACGGTTGGACAAAAACAGTAAAAACAGTAACGTTTTCATTGGTGAAGGTCAAGGGAAGAAAATAACTATACACCCAGTAATAAATGCTATCTCTCATCATAATGCACAGTTAGTTTGGCTAAATAACGTAGTGCCTTGAATTACTGATATTCCCCAGTGGAAATAAGAATAACTGATGAATCAGAAAAAAACGTGTTCAAGAAAAGTTTACAACAAAATCCCTGGGATGCAATTTATTATGAACAAAAATGCTGACACGAAACTTAATGTATTCCACGACAAATTCATATCATTATTTGAAAAATGCTTCCCATATATGCTAATGAGGAAGGACACTAATGAGCAGTGAAAAGACTACGAATCATTAGAGGAACTGAACTATCTTCAGAAAGGAAAAGGGAAATGTATCTGTTGGTAAAAGCAAATAGAGATCCCGCAGTAGTTGGCCACTATCAAAAATACTCAAAAGTACTAAAAAAGCTTATTAAAAAACAAGGAACATGCACTTTATGTCAGAAGCCAGTAACTCTGACAACGGTCTTAAGGCATATAGAATATAGTCATACGAGAACAATTGGCCAAACAGCGGGACATCACTATTGAATTAAATGGAAGAAATGTATTTAATAAGCATTTCTTAAACATAATAGAAATACAGGGACAATATGAGGGCAAACAGTTTAAGAAAAAAATCACTGTAGTATATTAAAAGATCAACTCTCATAAAATTAAATCATATTAATAAATCACCAAGGTAAATTGGTGCTGACCACCTTAAGACATAAAGTCAGATTATCTGCAACGGGAAGACCTTGCCGAAAGAGTTACTGCATCTGCGGGAAACTTCCTGCAAAAAGGGTTACAACGAGACGCAAATAAAGACAGACTGAAAAGAGGAGGGAGGGAAAACCAGAAAAACATATGCAGGGCCGTAGATGGCCAAGATCGCCAGAAAAGTGGAGAAACACCAGATGGAGACAGTTTTCCACGCAACACGAAAAATTAAGGCTGTGCTTGGCTCTTCCGAACACCGGCTAGGACTGCTGACGATGGGTGCTTAGTGTACTGAGTGCAAATGTAGGGTGCAGTATATCGGACAGGTTCTGAGACTTGGTTGTCAAAGAGGCGGTACAAATACGTTTGCACAACGATTTGTAGGATTGGTGCATAAGTCTGTAGCGTTTTTCTATAAGTTTAATAAACACACCAGTCCACATAACAGGAACTTAAGAAATGCAGAAATCCTTGGTTTTTAGGTGAAGAATTTTCCGAGCCATATTCGGAGCGCATTTTCAGCCGGAAAGGAAGTTATTCAAAGGTTGTTCGATAGACACCGGAAAAGGCGAAAATCAGGGGGCGCAAGATCAGGTGAATAAGATGGGAGCGGAACGACTCTCCAGCACGACTCCTGTACAACGTTTTGTGTCAGTCCAGCAGGATGCAGGCGGAAGTTACCATGGAGTAGTGTCACTTCGCGCAGTCGTCCTGGTCGCTGTTCTTGACAATAAAAGTCAGCAGTGGTGGTTACGCGACGGGGAAGCAATTCTTAGCACATCACACCGTCACTGTTTCACCATATGCGTAACATTACCTTTTATGGAAGCGGATGGACCTTCTCGAATAGTTGCTGCTCTATTAATAGCAATAACAACACTCAACACTCAATAACCGTTCAAATTACCGTAAAATTACAACAATTAAACAGTCAAGATGATGAGGTTACCAAAAGCCACATAGCTGTATGAAGGTCCTTTGCTCGCACTACTGCCGGTTTCACGTCAGTATAGACCCATCTTCAGGTTTGTAATGGTTATATTTCCATAACGTAGATGCGCAATTACGGAGTCCCAGCTTTAGGAAAGTTATTCACGTTAAAAGTCAAACCATTTTCTTGCTGTGCTCTGTACAGTGGTATTATCCCCATCAACGGCACGAATGTTTTTGGATACCTCTGCTGCTATCACCTCTCTATTGAACTCTAGAAGAAGAATATGCGGTCTCTTCAAAAATTCCGGAACATTCGTAATTTCGCACAAATGATGTGTTGGAGCGGAATACGGTTGGCATCCTCGCACAAGCCTGTGTCTGATATGTAACTGCCCGAAATTTCCATGTTGTATGTGTGTTAGTTATTATTCAGTGCTGTATTGAGTAGAACGCCGTGTCGCACAGTTATCGAACTTCGAAATGGGAGGACTAGAGGAGCAACGTGTCTGCATTAAATTTTGCCTGAACAGCAAGCAAATCTTTTCAGAGACACACCAAATGTTGCAGGAAGCCTGTGACGGTGGCTGCTTAAGCCGTACACGGTGTTACGAGTGATTCACGCGGTTTAAAAATGACCCGCCGGAAGTTAAAGTTGACACTATTTCAGGACGCCCTTTGACGTCTACCGACAACGTCCACGTCAGGAACGTCAACAAAATTGTGCGTGCGTGTCCGAGAGATTGAAGAAGAAGGTAACATTTCAGCTGGATCATGTCATTAAATCCTGACGCAGCATCTTGGAAGGGATTGGGTTGTCACCAAGTTTACCCCTTGCCTCATGAGTTAAGACCAGAAAGACCTTCACCTCGCAATCTGTGAAGAGCTTTTGGATGGCGCAAGTGAGGACGAGATGTTGCTTAAGAGAATCATAACTGTTGATAAGACGTGGATCTACGGTTATGATGTTGAGACCAAGGCTACCATCGGGACGTGTTGCGACGCTTGCGAGAAAATGTGAGAAGGAAACGGCCTAAAATGTGACTAGACAATTCATGGCTCTTGCATCACGATAACGCAACTGTACATTCATCCCTGGTGGTGAGTGACTCTTGCACAAAAAGCGAAATCACTGAGCTGCCTCATCCTCCGTACTCTCCAGACCTGTCCGCTACGCACTTACCATTACTTTTAAAGCTGAAAACCTCGCTGAAAGGACGGCGATTTGCAACGATAGACGAGATAAAAGAAAATTTGCAGACAGTGCTTCGCACGATTCAGCAGGAGGTGTCCCAAGATTGCTTCCGGAAATGGATGGTTCAAATGGCTCTGAGCAGTATGGGACTTAGCTTCTGAGGTCATCATTCCCCTAGAAATTAGAACTACCTAAACCTAACTAACCTAAGTAGATCACACACACCCATGCCCGAGGCAGAATTCGAACTTGCCACGCCGACATCCGCTGGAAGTAGAAACGGCGTTGGGAGCGGTATATCAATTGTGGAGGGGAGTATTTGGAAGGGGACCATCCACAATAAATAAAAGGTAAGTGTTGTTGTTGTTGTTGTGGTCTTCAGTCGTGAGACTGGTTTGATGCAGCTCTCCATGCTACTCTATCCTGTGCAAGATTTTTCATCTCCCAGTACCTACTGCAACCTACATCCTTCTGAATCTGCTTAGTGTATTCATCTCTTGGTCTCCCTCTACGATTTTTACCCTCCACGCTGCCCTCCAATACTAAATTGGTGATCCCTTGATGCCTCAGAACATGTCCTACCAACCGATCCCTTCTTCTGGTCAAGTTGTGCCACAAACTTCTCTTCTCCCCAATCCTATTCAATACTTCCTCATTAGTTACGTGATCTACCCATCTAATCTTCAGCATTCTTCTGTAGCACCACATTTCGAAAGCTTCTATTCTCTTCTTGTCCAAACTATTTAGCGTCCATGTTTCACTTCCATACATGGCTACACTCCATACGAATACTTTCAGAAATGACTTCCTGACACTTAAATCAATACTGGATGTTAACAAATTTCTCTTCTTCATAAACGCTTTCCTTGCCATTGCCAGCCTACATTTTATATCCTCTCTACTTCGACCATCATCAGTTATTTTGCTCCCCAAATAGCAAAACTCCTTTATTACTTTAAGTGCCTCATTTCCTAATCTAACTCCCTCAGCATCACCCGACTTAATTAGACTACATTCCATGAGGTAAGTGTAGTGGAATTTTGTGGACAGAGCTCCGGAAACTTTTCTACAGACCTCGTATCTCGGAAATGTTCCGATTTCTCCACTTGGCAGTCCATACTCTGGCGTCCGCAGCTCTACTCGCTGCCCCCAGTTCACAAAATAACAACGTGTCAGCTCAGACAGCAACAATGATCTACAAATAAAAAATGACAATCGATAAATAAACCCATCGGAGCCGGAGTATCAACATGCAGAACATAAACCCTACGGACTTATTCACCAACGTAACAATAAACCGGAACAACGGATTTCATTTCAGCACAACTGCGTAACACGACAGGAACGCCCCGGTGTGAAGGCTGCGGGGTCCGCGGAGAGGATGGACAGCCGCCGCTACTCGACGCCCGCACCAGCGCCGCGCCCCGCCGCTTTCCCCCTCCGCCGACCCCGTCGCGTTCCCCCACCACCGGGGGGACACGTTCTTCCGGAGCCGCGTGATTGACGCACATACATAAGTAGTCAGCGGGCCAGCGGCTACGTAGATACGACGAACACAGCATCCCGACACTTCGCCTGAAGATGATAGGTGCATAACTCATTGAAACATTGCGACAAGATGACGCCACCACTCGGCTGGTCACTTGAGAAAATTTTGTCAGGTAGTATATCTTGTTTCTCTTGGCTTGTGAAAGACGACTATTTTTTTGGACTAACCAGCACACGACACACATGTATCGTATAGACAACATTAAAGCTATTTCTCACGTTTCATACAGGGTGCTACAAAAAGGTACGGCCAAACTTTCAGGAAACATTCCTCACACACAAAGAAAGAAAATATGTTATGTGGACATGTGTCCGGAAACGCTTACTTTCCATGTTAGAGCTCATTTTATTACTTCTCTTCAAATCACATTAATCATGGAATGGAAATACACAGCAACAGAACGTACCAGCGTGACTTCAAACACTTTGTTACAGGAAATGTTCAAAATGTCCTCCATTAGCGAGGATACATGCATCCACCCTCCGTCGCATGGAATCCCTGATGTGTTGACGCAGCCCTGGAGAATGGCGTATTGTATCACAGCCGTCCACAATACGAGCACGAAGAGTCTCTACATTTGGTACCGGGGTTGCGTAGACAAGAGCTTTCAAATGTCCCCATAAATGACAGTCAAGAGGGTTTAGGTCAGGAGAGCGTGGAGGCCATGGAATTGGTCCACCTCTACCAATCCATCGGTCACCGAATCTGTTGTTGAGAAGCGTACGAACACTTCGACTGAAATGTGCAGGAGCTCCATCGTGCATGAACCACATGTTGTGTCGTACTTGTAAAGGCACATGTTCTAGCAGCACAGGTAGAGTATCCCGTATGAAATCACGATAACGTGCTCCATTGAGCGTAGGTGGAAGAACATGGGGCCCAATCAAGACATCACCAACAATGCCTGCCCAAACGTTCACAGAAAATCTGTGTTGATGACGTGATTGCACAATTGCGTGCGGATTCTCGTCAGCCCACACATGTTGATTGTGCAAATGTACAATTTGATCACGTTGGAATGAAGCCTCATCCGTAAAGAGAACATTTGCACTGAAATGAGGATTGACACATTGTTGGATGAACCATTCGCGGAAGTGTACCCGTGGAGGCCAATCAGCTGCTGATAGTGCCTGCACACGCTGTACATCGTACGGAAACAACTGGTTCTCCCGTAGCACTCTCCATACAGTGACGTGGTCAACGTTACCTTGTACAGCAGCAACATCTCTGACGCTGACATTAGGGTTATCGTCAACTGCACGAAGAATTGCCTCGTTCATTGCAGGTGTCCTCGTCGTTCTAGGTCTTCCCCAGTCGCGAGTCATAGGATGGAATGTTCCGTGCTCCCTAAGACGCCGATCAATTGCTTCGAACGTCTTCCTGTCGGGACACCTTCGTTCTGGAAATCTGTCTCCATACAAACGTACCGCGCCACGTTTATTGCCCCGTGCTAATCCATACATCAAGTAGGCATCTGCCAACTCCGCATTTGTAAACATTGCACTGACTACAAAACCACGTTCGTGATGAACACTAACCTGTTGATGCTACGTACTGATATGCTTGATGCTAGTACTGTAGAGCAATGAGTCGCATGTCAACACAAGCACCGAAGTCAACATTACCTTCCTTCAATTGGGCCAACTGGCGGTGAATCGAGGAATTACAGTACATACTGACGAAACTAAAATGAGCTCTAATATGGAAATTAAGCGTTTCCGGGCACATGTCCACATAATATCTTTTCTTTATTTGTGTGTGAGGAATGCTTCCTGAAAGTTTGGCCGTACCTTTTTGTAACACCCTGTATACCTGTATGGTGGTGGCGCACCCCAGTGTTTCCTCTTTATAATTTCGCTTATTTGGGTATGAAATCACGAATTCCGCATAGAACAAGAATCAGTTTCTCGATTAAAACAGACCAATCCTATGCTACAAACGTTTAAATTATTCCGAAACTAATGACCCGAATTTGAAGAGTGTACCGCTTTCGAAGTTGTCCCTAGAACAACTGCGATACTAGTAGCACAAAATACAACAGTTGGATTTTGAAATGCGGAAGTAATACCGATATCCCTGGAATTAATGAAAAGAAACTATACGATCCGGCCGGTGTGGCCGTGCGGTTCTAGGCGCTTCAGTCTGGAACGGCGTGACCGCTACGGCCGCAGGTTCGAATCCTGCCTCGGGTATGGGTGTGTGTTATGTCCTTAGGTTAGTTAGGTTTAAGTAGTTCTAAGTTCTAGGGGACTGATGACCACAGATGTTAAGTCCCATAGTGCCCAGAGCCATTTGAACCAGTTTTGAAACTATACGACATTTAGTGAGTACTTTCTCACAATCCATCTGAATGAAAACAGATTTACGACGCATTAGATGGTTCTGCAAGTAAGTGAAGTGAATAGCTTAGCTGAGTCGCCCTGTAGGTCCGGAGAGGTGTGTACTCCTCAGCTCCAGTCCGCACTTAAGTTGTGGCGCAGAGCGTCAAAAGGCAGGTATCGTTGGCGGATAGGGCAGCCAGTGCCTTCCGCTCATGTAAGGCGCTGCCCTGTTCCAGAATTTGCGAATACAGCACAGGGAGCGGCTGAACAAGGTTAAGTCTCACCTCGGAGTCGTCCGCAAAAACGTCGTAGTTGACAGTGACCTCTCCTCTGTACACAGTTTCTTTGGTTTCCTCATCCACGACCTGCGAGAAGTTGGCTGAAACCCCAGAGTATTCTCCATCGTCGCAGACCGCATACTCCAAGACGTCCACAGCGTACGGACCCTGCCAAGCAGAAACAACACGTGTGTTACAACAGAAAGAACTAGGTAATCAAGTAAACACAACAAAATTGGTCCTGATGATGAGTAGGGGCTAAGGAAAATCTTGATGATGCCGTATTGCTAAGTTAGTCGTCTTTCATCAGAACGTTTTGCTACTACAAGCACTACCAAAATTCACGAAAAGAGTTCAGGAATACATGTTTTACATAGAGCATACACGGAACATGAATAATCACAATTTGTGAGTTTATATCAATGCTTGCCAACATTTCGTAACCGCCGGAAGGTACACAAGGGTGAAAGAAGACGTATGCCATTCATTGTGATTTCGGTCGTCAATGTGTCACTCAAGCATTCAAACACAGTTTGCAAATACACCGACGGAAGGAATCGCAACACTAACAAGAAGTTGTGCGACATAAACGAAAGTTGGTAGGCGTGTTTCTACAACTGAAAGACAGAGTCAAATTTTGCGGAGGTCGCATAAGAGTGGATCTAGTAGCGGCACTATGAGGATGAAAATCAGGTTTGCTTCAAATGCACGCTGTAACGATCGTGAGTTATCTTTGAGATTGGCAGTGGTGAGTAGATGTTAGTCAAGAATGCCTTGCAAGAAGACCGGGCTCCGGATAGCCACATAGCACTACCGAGACGGCGTGTGGCTCTGGCACATAGTACTGCGTCTGCAGAAGCAATTTCAGCAGCAGTTGGCACCACTGTGACACACCGGACTGATACAAATCGGCTAGTTCACAGACAGCTTCGAGACAGTCGGCCTGGAGCGTGCATTCCACTGACTCCAACCACGGCCATTCGTGTCAATCATGAGTTCATTGAAGGGCAGGGTGGAGGCCTGTTGTGTTTCTTTATGAAAACTGGTTCTGCCCCGGTGCCAGCGATGGTCGTGTGTTGGTTAGAAGGAGGCCAGGCGATGGCCTTCAACCAACCTGTCTGCGCGCCAAACACACTAGACTTACAGTTGGACTTTTGGCCTGGGGTGCGATTTCGTCTGACAGCAGGAGCACTCTCGCGGTTATCCCACACCCTCTGACTGCAAATCCGTATGTCAATCTGGTGATTCGATCTGTTGTGCTGCCATTCATGAACAGCACACCTTAAGTGTTTTCTAGCAGGATAACGCTCGCCCACAAACCACTGTTGTAAACCAACATACTCTACAGAGTGTCAACATGTTGCCTTGGCCTGCTCAATCACCAGATCTACCTTCCATCGAGTTACATAGGACATCATCGGACAACAACTCCACCGTCATCCACAACCGGTATTAAGCGTCCTTGTGCTGACCGACCAAGTGCAACAGTCCTTGAACTCCATCCCTCAAACTGACAGCCGTGACCGCTCGACACAACGTATGCACGTTTGTATGCTTGCATTCAATATTCTGGCGGCTACACCGGCTATTAATGTGCCAGAAATTCACATTTGCAATGGTTTATCCCGCGCTTACATTAACCTGTGATCTTGCATTGTTCATCGCTTAAATATGTTACTTACACAAACGTATTTCGGAAATTTTATTAATATACATAAATTATTTTTTGGTCCTGCGATTTTTCCTATCGGTGTATTACTGCTATCAAATTCCGTGAGTGCAATGCGTGACAATAAATAGAAGGTAATAGCATGTTTGTGAAAGGCAATGTGCCGAGTTGAGTCCCCGGTCCGACATACTGTTTAAATCTCGTAGGAACTTTCAAAGTAGTACATACTAGCTATAGAGTGAGACATCCACTGTTCAAAAAACTCCAGGTGGTACCATTCAAGTATTGCGAGGTCAGATTACCGGAGATATGGTTTGTGAACTGGAGATCAAAGTTGTAAAAGAGCTGGCGAAAGAGGCATTTCAGAAGCAGAAAAGGCTTTTAGCTAGTAGTTTGAACGCAAGATTAAGGAAGCTACTGGTGAAATGACTGATATTAAGCGTGCCCCTGTACGGATGTACGGATTAGAAACTCGCACATTGAGAAATCAGGACGAGAGGAGAATTGAAGCTCGTGGAATGTGGATATGGCGCGGGATGGAGAAGTGCAGCAGGACTGATAAAGTCAGGAATTGGGAGGTACTGAGAAGGGTTGGAAAAGTTCGGAAAATGTTGGTAACAGTGAGTAATAGGAAGCTAAACTGGATAGAACATAATTTGAGACGATATTGCCTTCTAGTAGAAGCAACTGAAGTCTTTATTCGAGGGAAGAGAGGGAAGGGCAGAAGAAGATACCAGATGTTGAATGGCGTCAGTAGAGCTCAAAAATGGTTCAAATGGCTCTGAGCACTATGGGACTCAACTGCTGAGGTCATTAGTCCCCTAGAACTTAGAACTGGTTAAACCTAACTAACCTAAGGACATCACAAACATTCATGCCCGAGGCAGGATTCGAACCTGCGACCGTAGCGGTCTTGCGGTTCCAGACTGCAGCGCCTTTAACCGCACGGCCACTTCGGCCGGCTCAGTAGAGCTCAACGTGGGTACCAGAGAATGAAGACCAAAGCATTGAACATATAAACATTGTGGACTAAGAGGTCTAAACTTACTGCAAGGCAGATACCCAAATGATTATGATGTTGCAGTCGTTTCCCCATGATATATTTCCTTGAGGAGCGCTGCAGCAGTAAGGTATGAAGGGGAGCCTTTATGTGGTTTAGAAGGTATGCAGAAGCACTGGCAGGTGTGAAGCACTAAGGCCTGGTTTGTTCAGTCCGCGAAACGCAAGGTTTGGGGAAGGAGTTGCAATCTGATATACAGCTTTAAAGAATCAAGTATTTCTCTTAGCATAACGACCATGATGACAAAATTATAGAAATGCAGAGAGATACTGACAACAGTATTCTTGCATGCCGTTCTCGAATCGAATAAGAATTGGGAAAAAATTCTGCACTATGCAAACTACAGCCGCACATCACACAGACACTTGGGGAGTGCAAGTACGGATGCAGAGACCAGCTCTTGTCTTCGCAACATGTGCTGCGTCACAGTCAATGATGCAATGATGGATGAGCAAAATTTTGCCATTGCTGCTATTAACATGGACAGCAAAAGAAAGCTGCTGAAGTCAGCTCTTGCGTATCAGAGGGAAGAAGATTCGTGGCCGACCAACGAACTGGTGAACTGGCAGACTAGAACAAGCAGCAGTGACCCGTCTGTAGTGGGGATTGCGATGTTGGAGGTTCTTGCAACAAATCGACAAAACGCTTACCTGTGCAAACGTTATTTTGTTCTTGCATCTGACGGTGTATGTAAAACACGAAATCCGTTATCAATACAAACGAAGACTTTGGCTGATTGCAGCATACTGTAGAATGGCACAGATAACCAACGTCAATGTGTGTTAAGAATCAGAGCCTGCTGCACATCCGTTTATTTGTTGTTTTCATTTGTGTAAGAGTTCTTTGCAGCATCTGGCCTGCTCTCAGTATTCATCACTTTAACGTGCGACGGTAACATATTCTTACCACATGACTCATATTCTATGACCGATGTACAGTATGACAATTGCCAAGACCGCGTTAGTGACCGTACAGGAAGTTCAAAAATGTTCAAATGGGTGTGAAATCTTATGGGTCTTAACTGCTAAGGTCATCAGTCCCTAAGCTTACACACTACTTAACCTAAATTATAGTAAGGACGAACACACACACACACACACACACACACACACACACACACACACACACACCCATGCCCGAGTGAGGACTCGAACCTCCGCCGGGGTCAGCCAGGAAGTTCGTAATTTTGTAAAAAGCGGGGCACGAGGGAGTTCTGAATATCGATCTCCCGCGCTGTGACCACTTAACCACGACGCTGTTGTTCTTGCAATTGACTCGTTGTCTTGAGCTTGGAACATTCACTGTTTCCATATTACTACTTTTTTCACAGTTCGGTACGCCTTCTTTCTGTTTTCATGCTTGCTCTGTGTTCAGTTTTTGACGGGCAATCCACTGGAGCATTTTACTCCTAAATCTGAGGGGGATGCGGTGGGGAGTTTCTGCCATCAATAAGACGCCTCAGGGAGCGCGCCTGAACCACTTTATCGTGGATTTCTCTCGGAAGAACCAGAGGTCGAGATACGACCTAACGTAAGTGAACCAGACTGGCCTCAGGATTTCGGGTAACCACAGCAACCTGTGCTACCGCCGTCACCCACCCATAGGCTGCTGCTCATTGTGCGCCAGGCGATCAGTCTCATCAGAAGTCGTCGAAATTTTTCACTTCCTGGTCATCTGGGAAGCTTCCGTATCTCATAGGTGTGTCAAGTTTCAAAATACACCACCTGACAAAGAGAGAGGCAAGTGAAGGAAGAAACAAAATGAAACTCCACGGGCTGAGAGGATACATAATATTATTGCACCGATTACAGTATCGAGTCACGTTTACAGACAACAGTATGAGCCGACTTATCGGCCTGGATGCAAGCACTGATTCGGTTGGGCAGCGAGTCACAAAGCAGTTGTGTCCGGAGGCAAGCCGGCTCGCAGCTGTTGTGACTGGTCCTCGATATCCCGGTTGCTGGCACCGGAGCAGAGTTCACGTGGGAGATGCTTCCGCACTTGTTCTTTCGCCGTCGGATCTGGGGACCTTACTGGCCACGACAGTAGCTGAACATCACACAGCCAATTCACAGACACTGCTGTGATTGGGTCAATATTGTACTGTTGAGAAATGGCACCACGACGTCTTATGAGAGGTAATATGAGGGGTACCAAAAAAATCGGAATAACATTACCATGGGCGGAGTTTGTGTAGCACGCGTTTCTGCCGGTACGCGAGTATGGCGGAACTCATTGCCAGTTAGCTGCCGCCTGTATTCTACATCTACATCAACCCAACGGTGTGAGGCGGAGGGCACTTTACGTGCCACTGTCATTACCTACCTTTTCTGTTCCAGTAGCGTATGGTTTGCGGGAGGAACGACTGTCTGAAAGCCTGCGTGCGCGCTCGAATCTCTAATTTTACATTCGTGATCTCCTCGGAAGGTATAAGTAGGGGGAATCAATATATTCGATACCTCATCCAGAAACGCACCCTCTCGAAACCTGGCGAGCAAGCTACACCGCGATACAGAGCGCTTCTCTTGCAGAGTCTGCCACTTGAGTTTGTTAAACATCTCCGTAACGCTATCACGGTTACCAAATAACCCTGTGACGAAACGCGCCGCTCTTCTTTGGATCTTCTCTATCTCCTCCGTCAACCCGATCTGGTACGGATCCCACACTGATGAGCAATACTCAAGTATAGGTCGAACGAGTGTTTTGTAAGCCACCTCCTTTGTTGATGGACTACATTTTCTAAGGACTGTCTCAATGAATCTCAACCTGGTACCCGCCTTACCAACAATTAATTTTATATGATCATTCCACTTCAAATCGTTCCGCACGCATACTCCCAGATATTTTACAGAAGTAACTGCTACCAGTGTTTGTTCCGCTATCATATAATCATACAGTAAAGGATCCTTCTTTCTATGCATTCGCAATAGATTACATTGGTCTATGTTAAGGGTCAGTTGCCACTCCCTGCACCATGTGCCTATCCGCTGCAGATCTTCCAGCATTTCCCTACAATTTTCTAATGCTGCAACTTCTCTGTATAATACAGCATCATCCGCGAAAAGCCGCATGGAACTTCCGACACTATCTACTAGGTCATTTATATATATTGTGAAAAGCAATGGTCCCATAACACTCCCCTGTGGCACGCCAGAGGTTACTTTAACGTCTGTAGACGTCTCTCCATTGAGACCAACATGCTGTGTTCTATTTGCTAAAAGTTCTTCAATCCAGCCACACAGCTGGTCTGATATTCCGTAGGCTCTCACTTTCTTTATCAGGCAACAGTGCGGAACTGTATCGAACGCCTTCCGGAAGTCAAGAAAAATAGCATCTACCTGGGAGCCTGTATCTAATATTTTCTGGGTCTCATGAACAAATAAAGCGAGTTGGGTCTCACACGATCGCTGTTTCCGGAATCCATGTTGATTCCTACATAGTAGATTCTGGGTTTCCAAAAACGACATGATACTCGAGCAAAAAACATGTTCTAAAATTCTACAACAGATCGACGTCAGAGATATAGGTCTATTGTTTTGCGCATCTGCTCGACGACCCTTCTTGAAGACTGGGACTACCTGTGCTCTTTTCCAATCATTTGGAACCTTCCGTTCCTCTAGAGACTTGCGGTACACGGCTGTTAGAAGGGGGGCAAGTTCTTTCGCGTACTCTGTGTAGAATCGAATTTGTTGAGTGATTCCAGTTGCTTTTCTATTCCTTGGACACTTATTTCGATGTCAGCCATTTTTTCGTTTGTGCGAGGATTTAGAGAAGGAACTGCAGTGCGCTCTTCCTCTGTGAAAAAGCTTTGGAAAAAGGTGTTTAGTATTTCAGCTTTACGCGTGTCATCCTCTGTTTCAATGCCATCATCATCCCGGAGTGTCTGGATATGCTGTTTCGAGGCACTTACTGATTTAACGTAAGACCAGAACTTCCTAGGATTTTCTCTCAAGTCGGTACATAGAATTTTACTTTCGAATTCACTGAACGCTTCACGCATAGCCCTCCTTACGCTAACTTTGACATCGTTTAGCTTCTGTTTGTCTGAGAGGTTTTGGCTGCGTTTAAATCTGGAGTGAAACTCTCTTTGACTTCGCAGTAGTTTCCTAACTTTGTTGTTGTACCACGGTGGGTTTTTCCCGTCCCTCGCAGTTTTACTCGGCACGTACCTGTCTGAAACGCATTTTACGATTGCCTTGAACTTTTTCCATAAACACTCAACATTGTCAGTGTCGGAACAGAAATTTTCGTTTTGGTCTGTTAGGTAGTCTGAAATCTGCCTTCTATTACTCTTGCTAAACAGATAAACCGTCCTTCCTTTTTTTATATTCCTATTAACTTCCATATTCAGGGATGCTGCAACGGCTTTATGATCACTGATTCCCTGTTCTGCACATACAGAATCGAAAAGTTCGGGTCTGTTTGTTATCAGTAGGTCCAAGATGTTATCTTCACGAGTCGTTTCTCTGTTTAATTGCTCGAGGTAATTTTCGGATAGTGCACTCAGTATAATGTCACTCGATGCTCTGTCCCTACCACCCGTCCTAAACATCGGAGTGTCCCAGTCTATATCTGCTAAATTGAAATCTCCACCTAAGACTATAACATGCTGAGAAAATTTATGTGAAATGTATTCCAAATTTTCTCTCAGTTGTTCTGCCACTAATGTTGCTGAGTCGGGAGGTCGGTAAAAGGAGCCAATTATTAACCTAGCTCGGCTGTTGAGTGTAACCTCCACCCATAATAATTCACAGGAGCTATCCACTTGTAGTTCACTACAGGATAAACTACTGCTAACAGCGACGAACACTCCACCACCGGTTGCATACAATCTATCCTTTCTAAACACCGTCTGTGCCTTTGTAAAAATTTCGGCAGAATTTATCTCTGGCTTCAGCCAACTTTCCGTACCTATAACGATTTCAGCTTCGGTGCTTTCTATCAGTACTTGAAGTTCCGGTACTTTACCAATGCAGCTTCGATATTTTACAATTGCAATACCGATTGCTTCTTTGTCCCCGCATGTCCTGACTTTGCCCCGCACCCTTTGAGGCTGTTGCCCTTTATGTACTTGCTCGAGGCCATCTAACCTAAAAAACCGCCCAGTCCACGCCACACAACCCCTGCTACCCGTGTAGCCGCCTGATGCGTGTAGTGGACTCCTGACCTATCCAGCGGAACCCGAAACCCCACCACCCTATGGCCCAAGTCGAGGAATCTGCAGCCTACACGGTCACAGAACCGTCTCAGCCCCTCCACTCGGCTCTGTACCAAAGGTCCGCAGTCAGTCCTGTCGACGATGCTGCAGATGGTGAGCTCTGCTTTCATCCCACTAGCGAGACTGGCAGTCTTCACCAAACCAGATAGCCGCCGGAAGCCAGAGAGGATTTCCTCCGATACACAGCGACGCACATCATTGGTGCCGACATGAGCGACCACTTGCAGATGGGTGCGCCCTGTACCCTTCATGGCATCCGGAAGGACCCTTTCCACATCTGGAATGACTCCCCCCGTTATGCACACGGAGTGCACATTGGTTTTCGTCCCCTCTCTTGCTGCCATATCCCTAAGGGGCCCCATTACGCGCCTGACATTGGAGCTCCCAACTACCAGTAAGCCCACCCTCTGCGACCGCCCGGATCTTGCAGACTGAGGGGCAACCTCTGGAACAGGACAAGCAGCCATGTCCGGCCGAAGATCAGTATCAGTCGAGTATCATATACTCTTCGTCCATATTGAGTGTAACTCGATTTTGACCCATGAAGTCGGCTCCTATGATTATGGGTACAGTAAGTTCCGCTTCTGTTTCATGCCCCTGACATGAAAAGGTTACACGCGCTAGACAACTAATCACAGCTAACGCACCCATGAGTCATAGGTTAACCTGTCAATATGTTAGCCTTGTTCTCCCATTGGTTTGTTATCGTTACTTTATTTTCCTCATTACTTTTAACGACTGTCATCTGAATGCTTTGGGATGAAGTTATTTGCCCATAATCTTTATTAAACGCCTCTGTTACTTCTTTATATATATATATATATATATATATATATATATATATATATATATATATATATATATATATAATCATCTGCCTTAGATATCGCTATTGGTATTATCAATGGTGCTTTATCCTCTTGGCATACTATTTCTCTCTCCGTTTCGTATAAATGAGCAACATCTTTTACAATTTGGTCATCATCAGTTTTTGTACTACAGTCTATGTTCACCGTTAATAACTCCTGTTCCTCATCATCGGTCGATTCCCACACAATTGAATCCCGGAATGCTGGTGTTTGTATCCGATTACTCCCTAAACCTACTTCGGAATCTTGCTGATCAAAACTAAGTCTATCTACATGTTTAATTATATAATTAACTTCATTTTACGATTGAATCACTTGTGACTGGTCTTCATACCGTTCATCTTTTCAATTCTGTCTTTTACCTGGATTTGGTGGGCTGAATTCGATTTCCTGTACCGGTTCATTTCGCGTGTTTTGTCCTGCTAAAGCTTGATATTCCCAACCTTTCTGCGTTCTGTCCATTCCATTTCCACCTGCGTAACATGGATTTTGTGGTTCAAAACCTCTAATCCTACTGCCTCGTTTGCACGGTGATTATATCTTGGATCATAGTTACCACCGTAGTGTCTAAGACCAAATCCACTGTTGTAATTCCGCGGCCCAGCAAAACCATAATTAATTTTCGATCTCTGTTTATTTCCAAAACCATAGTTATTATTGTTATCCCATGGACGATTACCATCCCTTCCAAAATGATTACCTTTTCCTACGCTATTATTGCCATTGTCATTATTGTTAAAGCCTTATCTGTTGCTATTATCCCCCATACCATTGTTTCTTCGTGTCATCTTCACTGAAGATGAATTCAAGTTCTCTTAACATCCCTTTAAATGCTTGTATATTATCTCCTACCAACCAGTGACTGCTGATGTCGGAACGGTAACTGTGCATATACGTATCAGCTCCTCATCACTGTATGGATTACTAAACATTGATTCTTTTTTGTCATTTCTTCGAAAAATCTAACTGGATTCTTTTCTCCTGTATTTTCGAATAACTATTTCTGTATCAATTCATACTTTATTCTATTTTGGGATTCCGTGGACCAGTATCGCTTCAAGAATGTGGACTTAAATTGTTCATACGATTGACAATTTGCAGCTACTCTTTGCATGGTTTCCGCTATTGCGCCTTCCATATGCCCACAAATGAAGTCAAGTTTACGTCTAAGGGGCCAATGCTCTGGTAAACCGATCTGGAATTGATTTACAAACGCGCATGTGTATAAGCCGTTCCCGCTTTCATTGTAATGTTGGAATTTTCTGACTATCAAAAGGCGATCATTGTCAAATTTTTCTATTCCACCATACGGCGTTTGTGTTTTCACAACATTACCCGTTCCCTTCAACTGACGTGTTTTTTTGTATTTGTTCTGCTATATTTGGGTCCTGAGATGACCCATCTAGCTTCGTATCTACGCAGTGGTGTGCTGTTATCTAAACCGTACCGTTCCTCGTTTATCGGACTGAAAGATTCGTTTAAATTTCCCGTTACTGGATCAGTCTTTTGTTTTCCTATTTGATTCATATTGACTTGCAGTTAATAACCCGTTGTACTATAACTTGGAAATTGAGAAATTGGTAAATGTGTCGTCGCAACTTGCTCTGTTCTCGCGTCACTCGCGTACGTTCGGAGGGTCGGCTGCCGCTCTGGTGGAATTGCCGCCTTTACCGTTTCTCGCTCCATTGTCTGCTGTGACCGCACATTACCTGCTTCGTTCACCTGTGTTAACTTTTCGCTTCCCATTTGCTTCTGTTTCGTTTCGGTAACTACTGACGCAACCTCTTGTGGATGTACGACTGAAAGTTCATGATTTTTTTTTTTGTTTTTCCGCTACTGCTACGAAAGATTGCACAACTGACTTGTTTACTTCTGGATTTTTGTCCATCACTATGTCGGATGATACTACCGATTCCGTTGCCTCACTACTGCTTTCTGTACGGTTCTCGATACACTGCTTCAGTTCTGTAAGAAGCTGTTCATACTGTTTCTGATTTTTTGAGACGGTGTTTTCAGTGAGTGTATCGAATCTTTTTAATGCGACTCGCGTGACACGTTTTCTGACATTGAGCTCTTCCACGATTTGTTGCTCCTTACCAGACGTCTTACGTGCTATATTATCATCTCTTTGATTAACATAAGACACTGCGTCCTGCACCTGGTCAACGTTAGAACGCATCTTTTTCTGGTCAACCATTAACGATTGTATCAGCTCGCGCGACTGTCTCGCCTCTCTGCAGATGTTAGTAACTGTTCATTGACTTCCGTTCGTAGCCCTCCGCGGTGGCCGAGCGGTTCTAGGCTCTTCAATCCGAAACCGCGCGACAGCTACGGTCGCAGGTTAGAATCCTACCTCGGGCATGGATGTATGTGATGTCCTTAGGTTAGTTAAGTTTAAGTAGTTCTACGTTCTAGGGGACTGATGACCTCAGATGTTAAGTCCCATAGTGCTCAGAACCATTTGAACCATTTGAAGCTTCCGTTCGTAGTTTTTGGTGATATTCGCGGACTTTTTCGAATCCAGCAATGGCTTCAACTTTGAGACAATTTAAGCCAGCATTTGTCTCAGTTTTTAAATCTGCTTCGATCACTGTCCGCATTGTTACTTTGTGCCAGGAGGGCTCTCAACAAGGGAAGTGTCCAGGCGTCTCAGAGCGTTGTTGGGACATGGAGGAGATACAGAGAGACAGAAACTGTCGATGACAAGCCTCGCTCAGGCCGTCCAAGGTCTACTAATGCAGTGGATGACCGCTACCTGCGGATTATGAGTCGGAGGAACCCTGACAGCAACGCCACCATGTTGAATAATGCTTTTAGTGGAGCCACAGCACGTCGTGTTACGACTCAAACTGTGCGCAATAGGCTGCATCATGTGCAATATCACTCCCGACGTCCATGGATAGGTCCATCTTTGCAACCACGACACCATGCAGCGCGGTGCAGATGAGCCCAACAACATGCCGAATAGACCACTCAGGATTGGCATCAGGTTCTCTTCACCGATGAGTATCGCATATGCTTTCAACTAGGCTATCGTCGGAGACGTGTCTGGATGCAACCGGGTCAGGCTGAATGCCTTGGACACACTGTCCGGTGAGTGCAGCAAGGTGGAGGTTCCCTGCTGTTTTGGGGTGGCATTATGTGGGGCCGACGTACGCCGCTGGTGGTAGTGGAAGGCGGCGTAACGGCTGTACGACACGTGGATGCCATCCTCCGACCGATAGTGCACTCAACTTGGCAGCATAGTGGCGAGACATTCGTCTTCATGGACGACAATTCGCGCCCCCATCGTCCACATCTTGTGAATGACTTCCTTCTTGATAACGACATTGCTCGACCAGAGTGGCCAGCTTGTTCTCCAGATATGAACCATATCGAACATGGATAGACTGAAAAGGGCTGTTTATGGACGACGTAACCCACCAACCACTCTGCGGGATCTACGTCGAATCGCCGTTGAGCGGTGGTGCACTCTGGACCAACAGTGCCTTGATGAACTTGTGGATAGTATGCCACGACGAATACAGGCATGCATCAATGCAACAGGATGTGCTACTGGGTAGTGGAGGTACCAAGTGGCAGACTCTGCAAGAGAGGCGCTCTGCATCGCGGTGTAGCTGGCTATCCAGGTTTCGAGAGGGTGCGTTTCTGGATGAGGTATCGAATATATTGCTTCCCCCTACTTATACTTCCCGAGGAGATCACGAATGTAAAATTATAGAGATTCGAGCGCGCACGGAGGCTTTCCGGCAGTCGTTCTTCCCGCGAACCATATGTGACTGGAACAGGAAAGGGAGGTAACGACAGTGACACGTAAAGTTCCCTTCGCCACACACCGTTGGGTGGTTTGCGGAGTGCAAATGTATATGTAGATGTACCGATGTGTACAGCAATTTGGATCACCACCTTGAAGGTCTCGCTGTATGGTGGTACAACATGCAGTGTGTGGGTTTCATGAGCAATAAAAATGGCGGAAATGATGTTTGTGTTGGTCTCTATTTCAGTTTTCTGTGCAGGTTCCGGAACTCTCAGAAACGAAGTGATGAAACACTTCTTTTGATGTGTGTAGTTTAGACAATAAGAGAAATGTGGTGCAACAGAAGAATGCTGAAGATTATGTGGGTAGATCGCGTAACTAATGAGGAGGTTCTGAATAGAAATGGGGAGAAGAGGAATTTGTGGCACAACTTGAGTAGAATGAAATCAGTCACTAATTTATCAAAGAAAAGAAAAAAATCTCTACTGCTGATACGGCACAACTGTCCTTACGAATTTAGGGTGAAATCTTTGAAGACAGAGTAGTTACGTAATGTCTCTCGTCCTCGCGCTCACCGGATCTATTGCCGCCCGACTGTTTGTTTTCGGATGCGGCTAAAACATTCGTGTACCAAAATAGCCCATTAACAATAGATGAACTGAAGATAGCGGTAATTGAGCAAAATATATGGGGGGAACCATACAAAATACTGACAAAGAGGATAGAAACCCCACTAGTTCTGAGAATGATTGAATAATCAGCGAAAGGATAACGTTCTACGAGTCGGGGTGTGGAATGTCAGAATCTTGAACTTGGTAGGGAAACTAGAAAATCTGAAAAGGGGAATGCAAAGGCTCAATCTAGATAGAGTAGGGGTCAGTGAAGTGAAGTGGAAGGAAGACAAGGATTTCTGGTCAGATGAGTATCGGGTAATACCAACAGCAGCAGAAAATGGTATAACAGGTGTAGGATTCGTTATGAATAGGAAGGTAGGGCAGAGGGTGTGTTACTGTGAACAGTTCAATGACCGGGTTGTTCTAATCAGAATCGACAGCAGACCAACACCGACAACGATAGTTCAGGTATACATGCCGACGTCGCAAGCTGAAGATGAACAGATAGAGAAAGTGTATGAGGGTATTGAAAGGGTAATGCAGTATGTAAAGGGGGACGAAAATCTAATAGTCATGGGCGACTGGAATGCAGTTGTAGGGGAAGGAGTAGAAGAAAAGGTTACAGGAGAATATGGGCTTGGGACATGGAATGAAAGAGGAGAAAGACTAACTGAGTTCTGTAACAAGTTTCAGCTAGTAATAGCGAATACCCTGTTCAAGAATCACAAGAGGAGGAGGTATACTTGGAAAAGGCCGGGAGATACGGGAAGATTTCAATTAGATTACATCATGGTCACACAGAGATTCCTAAATCAGATACTGGATTGTAAGGCGTACCCAGGAGCAGATATAGACTCAGATCACCATATAGTAGTGATAAAGAGTAGGCTGAAGTTCAAGACATTAGTCTGGAAGAATCAATACGCAAAGAAGTGGGATACGGAAGTACTAAGGAATGACGAGATACGTTTGAAGTTCTCTAACGCTATAGATACAGCAATAAGGAATAGCGCAGTAGGCAGTACAGTTGAAGAGGAATGGACATTTCTAGAAAAGGGCCATCACAGAAGTTGGGAAGGAAAACATAGGTACAAAGAAGGTAGCTGCGAAGAAACCATGGGTAACAGAAGAAATACTTCAGTTGATTGATGAAAGGAGGAAGTACAAACACGTTCCGGGAAAGTCAGGAATACAGAAATACAAGTCGCTGAGGAATGAAATAAATTGGAAGTGCAGGGAAGCTAAGGCGAAATGGCTGCAGGAAAAATGTGAAGACATCGAAAAGATATGATTGTCGGAAGGACAGACTCAGCATACAGGAAGATCAAAACAACCTTTGGTGACATTAAAAGCAACGGTGGTAACATTAAGAGTGCAACGGGAATTCCACTGTTAAATGCAGAGGAGAGAGCAGATAGGTGGAAAGAAAACATTGAAAGCCTCTATGAGGGTGAAGATTTGTCTGATGTGATAGAAGAAGAAACAGGAGTCGATTTATAAGAGATAGGGGATCCAGTATTAGAATCGGAATTTAAAAGAGCTTTGGAGGACTTACGGTCAAATAAGGCAGAAGGGATAGATAACATTCCATCAGAATTTCTAAAATCATTGGGGGAAGTGGCAACAAAACGACTATTCACGTTGGTGTGTAGAATATATGAGTCGGGCGACATACCATCTGACTTTCGGAAAAGCATCATCCACACAATTCCGAAGACGGCAAGAGCTGACAAGTGCGAGAATTATCGCACAATCAGCTTAACAGCTCATGCATCGAAGCTGCTTACAAGAATAATATACAGAAGAATGGAAAAGAAAATTGAGAATGCGCTAGGTGACGATCAGTTTGGCTTTAGGAAAAGTAAAGGGACGAGAGAGGCAATTCTGACGTTACGGCTAATAATGGAAGCAAGGCTGAAGAAAAATCAAGACACTTTCATAGGATTTGTCGACCTGGAAAAAGCGTTCGACAATACAAAATGGTGCAAGCTGTTCGAGATTCTGAAAAAAGTAGGGGTAAGCTATAGGGAGAGACGGGTCATATAAAATACGTACAACAACCAAGTGGGAATAATAAGAGTGGACGATCAAGAACGAAGTGCTCGTATTAAGAAGGGTGTAAGACAAGGCTGTAGCCTTTCGCCTATACTCTTCAATCTGTACATAGAGGAAGCAATGATGGAAGTAAAAGAAAGGTTTGGGAGTGGAATAAAAATACAAGGTGAAACGATATCAATGATACGATTCGCTGATGACATTGCTATCCTGAGTGAAAGTGAAGAAGAATTAAATGATCTGCTGAACGGAATGAACAGTCTAATGAGTACACAGTATGGTTTGAGAGTAAATCGGAGAAAGACGAAGGTAATGAGAAGTAGTAGAAATGAGAACAGCGAGAAACTTTACATCACGATTGATTGTCACGAAGTCAATGAAGTTAAGGAATTCTGCTACCTAGGCAGTAAAATAACCAATGACGGACGGAGCAAGGAGGACATCAAAAGCAGACTCGCTATGGCAAAAAAGGCATTTCTGGCCAAGAGATGTCTACTAATATTAAATACCGGCCTTAATTTGAGGAAGAAATTTCTGAGGATGTACGTCTGGAGTACAGCATTGTATGGTAGTGAAACATGGACTGTGGGAAAACCGGAACAGAAGAGAATCGAAGCATTTGAGATGTGGTGCTATAGACGAATGTTGAAAATGAGGTGGACTGATAAGGTAAGGAATGAAGAGGTTCTACGCAGAATCGGAGAGGAAAGGAATATGTGGAAAACACTGATAAGGAGAAGGGACAGGATGATAGGACATCTGCTAAGACATGGGGGACTGACTTCCATGGTACTAGAGGGAGATGTAGAGGGCAAAAACTGTAGAGGAAGACAGAGATTGGAATACGTGAAGCAAATAATTGAGGACGTAGGTTGCAAGTGCTACTCTGAGATGAAGAGGTTAGCACAGGAAAGGAATTCGTGGCGGGCCGCATCAAACCAGTCAGTAGACTGATGACCGAAAACAAAACAAAGTTCTGAGAACGCTAAGGTAGGATGACGGCACGATGACGACGGGATGGAGGAATACCGCGGAGTTTCTGCTGTATAAACTGCTCCCTGACGACGTTATCGATACAGACACACAATATCATGCAACACTAAGGGAAAACCTACACGCACCATACAACACTGCAACTGTCACCTGTCCTTTTGCGCAAGAAGAGGTTGCGCCAGCAATTTCAGAAATCGAGAACAAGAAAGCACCTGGACCAGATGGTATCCACTGAGAAAACTAGCACCGCAGATCACCCCGTTCCTAACATCGTTGCTGAACGATGTCTTAAGGCTGGGCAGGGTACCTACAGTATGGAAAACCTCCAAAGCAAACGTTATTAAGAAATCAGCGGACAAGGATCCTTCAGATCTAAAGACGTACAGGCCAGTATGCCTAATAAACACCCTAGCAAAGATCTACATCTACATCTACATCCATACTCCGCAAGCCACCTGACGGTGTGTGGCGGAGGGTACCTTGAGTACCTCTATCGGTTCTCCCTTCTATTCCAGTCTCGTATTGTTCGTGGAAAGAAGGATTGTCGGTATGCCTCTGTGTGGGCTCTAATCTCTCTGATTTTATCCTCATGGTCTCTTCGCGAGATATACGTAGGAGGGAGCAATATACTGCTTGACTCTTCGGTGAAAGTATGTTCTCGAAACTTTGACAAAAGCCCGTACCGAGCTACTGAACGTCTCTCCTACAGAGTCTTCCACTGGAGTTTATCTATCATCTCCGTAACGCTTTCGCGATTACTAAATGATCCTGTAACGAAGCGCGCTGCTCTCCGTTGGATCTTCTCTATATCTTGTATCAACCCTATCTGGTACGGATCCCACACTGCTGAGCAGTATTCAAGCAGTGGGCGAACAAGCGTACTGTAACCTACTTCCTTTGTTTTCGGATTGCATTTCCTTAGGATTCTTCCAATGAATCTCAGTCTGGCATCTGCTTTACCGACGATCAACATTATATGATCATTCCATTTTAAATCACTCCTAATGCGTACTCCCAGATAATTTATGGTATTAACTGCTTCCAGTTGCTGACCTGCTATTTTGTAGCTAAATGATAAAGGATCTATCTTTCTGTGTATTCGCAGCATATTACACTTGTCTACATTGAGATTCAATTGCCATTCCCTGCACCATGCGTCAATTCGCTGCAGATCCTCCTGCATTTCAGTACAATTTTCCATTGTTACAACCTCTCGATACACCACAGCATCATCCGCAAAAAGCCTCAGTGAACTTCCGATGTCATCCACAAGGTCATTTATGTATATTGTGAATAGCAACGGTCCTATGACACTCCCCTGCGGCACACCTGAAATCACTCTTACTTCGGAAGACTTCTCTCCATTGAGAATGACATGCTGCGTCCTGTTATCTAGGAACTCCTCAATCCAATCACACAACTAGTCTGATAGTCCATATGCTCTTACTTTGTTCATTAAACGACTGTGGGGAACTGTATCGAACGCCTTGCGGAAGTCAAGAAACGCGGCATCTACCTGTGAACCCGTGTCTATGGCCCTCTGAGTCTCGTGGACGAATAGCGCGAGCTGGGTTTCACATGACCGTCTTTTTCGAATCCCATGCTGATTCCTAAAGAGTAGATTTCTAGTCTCCAGAAAAGTCATTATACTCGAACACAATACGTGTTCCAAAATTCTACAACTGATCGACGTTAGAGATATAGGTCTATAGTTCTGCACATCTGCTCGACGTCCCTTCTTGAAAACGGGGATGACCTGTGCCCTTTTCCAATCCTTTGGAACGCTACGCTCTTCTAGAGACCTACGATACACCGCTGCAAGAAGGGGGGCAAGTTCCTTCGCGTACTCTGTGTAAAATTGAACTGGTATCCCATCAGGTCCAGAGGCCTTTCCTCTTTTGAGCGATTTTAATTGTTTCTCTATCCCTCTGTCGTCTATTTCGATATCTACCATTTTGTCATCTGTGCGACAATCTAGAGAAGGAACTACAGTGCAATCTTCCTCTGTGAAACAACTTTGGAAAAAGACATTTAGTATTTCGGCCTTTAGTCTGTCATCCTCTGTTTCAGTACCATTTTGGTCACAGATTCAGGAGAAGCTAAGACATCTCTTGTACCGCAGTCACTGTACAACAGTTTTCTAGACTACTGTAAGAACCGAGTAGTCGAATGGCAGATGGACAGCCGGAAAGTAATCAAAAGCATTACCAAAGGCTGTCCTCAAGGTTCGATCTGCGGCTCCATCTTCTGGGACATAACAATCGAACCTCTCCTACAACTTCTGGATGGGGATGACAGGTCAGACGGAATTGTCACCTACGCAGATTACCTATTATTTGTAGTCACTGCAAACAACAGTGCCCAGTTAGAAGAGAATACTACAATTACTCAGTGGTGTCACAACATCAAACTCAGGATAGCCGAAAACAAAACAACATACACTTTACTGAAAGGGTCACTGCAAAGGAGTCCTTCGGTTAAAATTGGGGACACAAACATCAAACTAGCACACGTTATGCGCTATCTTTGCGTACACATAGATGAAAAATTGAATTTCCACGAACACATAAGTCTAACAACAGACAAAGCAGAAAAAATACTGCACAAATTGGTGAGGCTAAATTCAAACACAGTACAGACTACCTCTACCAGTCATACGGACATACCACTGTGCGCTCTCCAAGCTAGCACGTGGGAACACAGACTGAACGTGGTCACCATCAAAGCATCGGTCAGACGAGGGCAGAGAAGTGTCCTACTTAGGCTATCTAGAGCCTTCGGTACCACCTCTGCGGATGCACTGTGTGTGGTGCTCGGAATATTCCCCACAGATATCAAGATCAAATACTGAGCTGCATGGTACTGGTTAAAGGTGGGGAGACTAGATAAGGTATACACAATAACCGGTGTGCCAATAGAGACGATACGTCACCTTAAAAGTCGGCGTCTGGATACATGGCAAGGTGAGTGGGGTGTAAGTGATAAAGGACGTAGACTGCACGACTTCCTCCCTGACGTAAGGGAGCGTTTGAGAATGAGACATATCGAACCCAGCCGCGGTATGGTACCTTTCTTAACCGGACACGGACATCATCGCAAGCACTTAAACCAAGTGAGTCTGAGGCAGACACCTACATGCACATGCGGGGAAGAAGGTTCCCCAGAACACACTCTCTTTCTTTTTCTGCGGGCAATACGCGAACAATGGACTTACACTACACTTAGACTACACAGATACTGACATAGATTAATACACAGCAATAAGAGACGAAGAACAATGGGTACAATTAAACGCACTGACGAACAGTATTTCAAAAACAACACATGAAGAGTACATGCGGACACGACAAACAGACGTGCCTATGTGCAATGTAACAACAATCTCCAGAGGGTGGACAGCGATACCTACAGTGACAGCGAAAATAGTGACAATGAGGAGGAACAGGAGGAGGAAGCTGAGATGTGACAGTAAATAAGCATAAGGTTCTGGCGTTCTAGTGAGTGTGTGTTTCTGTGTGTGTGCGACTGGCGGTCAACGGCTCTAAGAAACCATTCCGAGTTATTCACTGTCAGTCACATTCGGTGATGGTACTAACAAATCTCTGCTCTATCCTATCATCTTTTTATATTCTTCTTAAAAGAACAACAAAATTTTATTTATATTTCAACCTTAAATTATTATTATTTTGAGAAGTATCATTCTTTGTAAATATTGTAGATAAAACAAAAGAAAAGAAAACAGTAAAAAGATGAAAAACGAAAATTTTAAGGTGTACGACATGTTTTAAACATCAGGTAAAAGGTCTATAATTTGGCAAAAAATAAATAAAAAAATTGATTATCTGCATTCGATTCCACGTGAAACAATGGTAAAGGCGTTCGCAAATAAATGTAAACGTGTTGAACTATGCCTTCAAGGAAGGGGAAAACATATCCTGCATCTACTGTGATATTGGTGTTTACAGTGCATTTGATTGTAATTAATGCAATTAATTAACTTTATTGTTTTAATTAAAATAATGTTGAATCCCCCCTCCTGATATAACTGCAACCACTGGGAGTGAATCCCCACCCTAGCTTATACAGCGACATGTACAGTACTGGCCATTAAAATTGCTACACCACGAAGATGACGTGCTACAGACGCGAAATTTAACCGACAGGAAGAAGATGCTGTGATATGCAAATGATTAGCTTTTCAGAACATTCACACAAGGCTGGCGCCGGTGGCGACACCTACAACGTGCTGACATGAGGAAAGTTTCCAACCGATTTCTCATACAAAAACAGCAGTTGACCGGCGTTGCCTGGTGAAACGTTGTTGTGCGCCTCGTGTAAGTAGGAGAAATGCATACCATCACGTTTCCGACTTTGATAAAGGTCGGATTGTAGCCTATCGCGATTGCAGTTTATCGTATCGCGACACTGCTGCTCGCGTTGGTCGATATCCAATGACTGTTAGCAGAATATGGAATCGGTGGGTTCAGGAGTATAATACGGAACGCCGTGCCGGATCCCAACGGCCTCGTATCACTAGCAGTCGAGATGACAGGCATCTTATCCGCATGGCTGTAACGGATCGTGCAGCCACGTCTCGATCCCTGAGTCAACAGATGGAGACGTTTGCAAGACAACAACCATCTGCACGAACAGTACGACAACGTTTGCAGCAGCATGGACTATCAGCTAGGAGACCATGGCTGCGGTTATCCTTGACGCTGCATCACAGACAGGAGCGCCTGCGATTGTGTACTCAACGACGAAGCTGGGTGCACGAATGGCAAAACGTCATTTTTTCGGATGAATCCAGGTTGTGTTTACAGCATCATGATGGTCGCACCCGTGTTTGGCGACATCGCGGTGAACGCACATTGGAAGCGTGTATTCGTCATCACCCAGCGTGATGGTATGGAGTGCCATTGGCTACACGTCTCGGTCACCTCTTGTTCGGATTGACGTTACATTTCAGATGTGTTACGACCCGTGGGTCTACCCTTCATTCGATCCCTGCGAAACCCTACATTTCAGCAGGATAATGCACGACCGCATGTTGCAGGTCGTGTACGGGCCTTTCTGGATACAGAAAATGTTCGTGTGCTGCCCTGGCCAGCACATTCTCCAAATCTCTCACCAATTGAAAACGTCTGGCCAATTGTGGCTGAGCAACTGGCTCGTCACAATACGCCAGTCACTACTCTGCGAAGAGACTTTGCGAACGCACTGTATTACGTTCAGAGTAAGCAGTTGATTTCAAGTGACCACAAAGAGTGCTTAATAACGAGCAGACGCGCTCCTTTTGTAATAAGCTACGGTTCTTTAACTTTGGTGATGACTCATTACAGTGGAAACAGTTCAACTATTATGCAGGGTAGTCTTACTAAATGCGAACAAAGTGCAGGAGGCCATCGCTGGGATGATAGGGAGCAAGAAATGTCGTATGGATGTGTGGATGGATACGAAGAGTGTCTGTGCCACAGGGTATCCGTTAATTCATCATGCGTCCATAGTAAAAATGTAGCGTCTGGTGTGTTGTCATGAATGTTTCAATCTTTGCAACCTACACTCTCAAAGATCTCCCATCTACCACCTTCAAGTGGATGTACCCTCAATATCCCCCCCCCCTCCCCTCCCCTAGCTCCGCAATGCTTTTCAGGCCATATGTCCATATTATCCATATTATGACACTGTTCGCTCCTTTACAGGGATAGTTTCCTGCTGTTTGTTACCATTCAGCAAAATCACCCTGTATATCTACCGAAAGCGAGCAAGATATCTGCGAATAGAAAACTTAACGTACTTCGAATACATTGCATGTTCCAGTGGGCCAATGTCAAATTTTATTGAAGATACATGCATATAATTCGATGACAAGTTAAAACTATGTTGTGCTGTCTACGAAGTGTCAATATGATTACTTTACGTACGGATAAGGTCATGGGCGCCTTGCCACGGTTGGCGCGGCTACTCTTGTCGTAGGTTAGAGTCCTCCCTCGGGCATGGGTGTGTGTGTTGTCTTCAACGTTAAGTTAGTTTAGGTTAGATTAAGTAGTGTGTAAGCCTAGGGACCGATGACCTCAGCAATTTCGTCTCATAGGAACTTACCACCAATTTCCAAATTTTCCATAAAGATTTCGCTTCAGCTCACTTTGAGCATTATAGCTTTCCTTCGCTTCATACGGTATTACGCGAGGAGTAATGTGAGGTGGATGATCAGAAACAGTTGTGTGACATTAAAACTAGTTCGCATAAGAATAAGGTCTCGAATGAAGCAGTCTCTATATTCACAGAAGTGCGTTAGAATGAAACGACCAACCACCAGAAGACCATCGCCTTGTCTTGTTCCTGATTAGCCAGCAGAAAAGATCGACTTCGAAAATCAGAGACACTACTACGCTACAAAGTGACTCCATCACATTCAGTAGCAGGCAAGCATTTCCGAAGGAACATTTGATCGTACTCCCTAATAAAACACACACTGCTATTTCGTATTTATTCGCCAATACCGGGCTCTCGACTTTCACTAAATATGTCCTTACTGAATGAAATATATGTAATGTTCAGGTTGTGATCCAAGGACGTCGACATGTGGAGGTGTGGCTGTGGTTGTAATTTATACACGGATAAGCAAAGCGATTAAGACGGTCTCTAATGCAAAGCGAGACATCGAAGGTCGAGTCCGAGCTCTGCACAAATTTTCATTGTCATCATTGTAATGCAGAGCCAAAGGTGGTTCATATTTGCAGCTGCGAATACATTTCCTATAAATGTAACTACACTGCTGAAAGAAAAAAAAATAGTACACCTGGAAAGACGATTTCGGTCTTGATTCGATGACGGCGTATGCCACCTGAGGGATAGTAGATTTACTGATAATGGTTTCAACGTCTTCCGCCAACAATAGCTTAGTGGCGTAGGTAAAAGAGCGCCATCTGTATCTACGCTTTAATAGGGGGTGCTCAGAGCCAGAAGGCCAGTGTGGTGCAGATGTGTCAAGCAAGGGGGTAACCATGTCTTGGAGACACACCTAAAGGCAAACGAGCAAATTTGAGAAGGGCCAAAATGTGGCCTTCCGCGTGGCGGAATGGTCCTTCCTTTGGAGTACTACTACAGAAGTCGGACGCGCTGCGTCAGTTGTGCAACGATGCTGGTACCAGTGGCCACGGGGTTCTGGACGTTCACGCAGACCAATGTCCGCCAGGATCGTCGTACTGTAAGGGCAGCAGTGGTACGACACAGCTACGAACCGGTTACTATAGTACGCGCAAAATGCCGCGGCCGCCAGATGCGCAGTCGGCTGGGGCAGCTTGCTGAGAGCGGCAGTGATGGGAGGCAGCTCAGAGCGCCGCAGGGGAAATGCAGAGCACTGGAGGGGAAGCGCTGTGCTAAACTGAAGCCTACAGTCACGTTTTTGATGAATATTAAGCGGGACCCCCCCCCCCCCAATGCTCTGACTTGCATGGTGACCTATCAGAAAGATCTGTCAGGTCTTCTTCGGTTATTATCTAAAAAGAATTGCGCAGAAAATACAGCGATTTATTTTCGCCTGGTTTGTTAACCATTTGTAGCTTTCAGAGAAGAGTCACGAATGGAGAATTTTGGGTAAAATCTACACATTTCTCTTGTTGTCATGTTAAAATTTTCTTCTGTTGCCAAAACGTAGCGGAGTTTACACAATCTCACTTTAGTATGTTGTGCAGACGCCATTGCGAGAGAATTTGGGAACAGTGGTTTACTAAGTTTATTGAGGAATTGAGGAAAAGTAAGGCCAGCATGAAATAGCACATCCTCGGTACAAAATAAACGTGTGATGACTTCAGTTATGTTGTTCCAAAACCCACAGCATTAACGAAATAATGGGAACATCATAAAGAACCAGATACATAAAGCTACAATTTTTTTTTACCTAATAGCTTCTGTAAAATGGTTTGAGAAAGATTGCAGGGCATGCGCGTCGATTCTGTCATCACCTACCGGCCGAAAGGTGGAAAAGTCACGGTGGCTTCCCCTGCTAAGCAAACGAATGAGCTCGGCCAGCTCTTGGGGCGAAAACCCGTCACTGCACATCGGCCACCACATCCTGCGCGACTTATAGCAGTGGGACTAGAGCACGCACGGCCCTAGCCCGTCTTCCACTCACGACACAGCATCGACGTGCACGGCTCGACTGCTGCTGTCACTGGAGTGCGCAGAAGATGGAATGGCCCGCCGTGGTCTTCAGTGACGGAAGCAGATTCTGCCTCCTGCGTCTTCTCTGTTGTATTATGACATAATTTCCCGAGGACCTTCACTGTTATATATGGATACTTTATGCAACGTATTGTTGCGGCACCTCCGTTTAGGATAGGGAAAGTTAGTTTTGTGCATTATACTGAGCACAAGTTACAGCCAGGTGCGGGGCGGATTGCAGTGAGTTACGCATAACAATAGCTGCGAAGTAGAATAGAGGCCACAGGGCCGTCAAATTGCTGAAAGAGTAGACGTAGCGGTTTTGCATGTCGCATATCACAGGCAGGAGGGGCCCACTGGCCAACCTAGCGTGTTATGAGTGCGTGAAGCGTGATTGTGTGGCTAGTGGCACCGGGAAGTCGCTTTGGGTAAGTGTGGGTACAGTATGTGTTATTGAACCATTGGAAGATAATGAAGTTTTGGGTTCACTGGGTTCTTTTGTGGAACGTGGTGTTGTACGCGTACAGGAGGGGAACAAGGGCGAGTAGTTCCCGTGAATGTGGATAACTGTAGCACTGTAGACGCGAATTTGAGGAAAGGAGTTTTAGTAGCAAATTTGAATGTGCCAGATGACGAAGATTGGTGTTCGAGAGGTAGGCGAAGCGATCCACTACTAACTACCGATAGAACTGCACTGAGTGACATAATTAAGCATTTAAAAGAAGGAGAAAGAGTGCATATGGAAGAATTATTGCGGGAATTTAAGGATTTGTTTTTTCCACAAGGGCCGTTTCCAGCAACTCCATTAGTTCAACATAGGATACCAACAGGGAATGGAGCACATGTTTACCGTAAAGCATACAGAATACGGAGGTACTTGCAGCCGATTTTTGGAGGATTTCATTGATCAGCACCTTGCGGACGGTATTACAGAGCATAGTAAGAGTTTCTGGGGAGCGGACATTGTCGTTGTGCCTAAAAAATCTATGGGTGGAACTAAGAAATACAGGTTCAGTTGTGACTACCGATACCTCAATAATAAGACAGTACCGGACGAATACCCCATTCCAAACATACCGGAGACTTTGGATCACTTAGGACAGTGCCAGTACTTTTCTACGATGGATTTGACAAGTGGTTGTCATCAGTTAGAGGTGACTCCAGAGGATCGCCCAAAATCTGCTTTCTCTACTCCTAGAGGCCGTTACCAGTATATTAGAATGCCATTCGGTTTGAAAAACGCTCCGGCAACTTTTCAGAGGTTGCTAGACAGTGTCTTGAGGGGTATGAAACCACGGCGCTGTCTAGTCTATTTGGATGAGATTATAGTGTTTTCAAGCAGTATGGAGCAACATAGACAGCGGTTAAGGGAAGTCTTTATGAGGTTAAGAGCAGCTTGTTTGACGCTGAGCGTGGAGAAGCGTCATTTTGAATTAGAAGAAGTAAAATATTTGGATCATATTATCAGTGCGAACAGATCCGAGGTTGGTACAGGCTGTAAGGGATTTTCGGGAACCGAAAACAGTTAAGGAAGGGCAGTCATTCATCGGAATTTGTAGTTTTTATCGAAAGTTCGTGAAGGGTTTTGCAGATTTAGCACAGCCGTTGACGCGATTGTTACGGAAGTGTGTGAAATTTGAGTGGACAGAAGAGTGTCAGAAAGCGTTTGACAAACTGAAAGAAATGTTAACATGAAGTCCGGTTCTTTTGTTTCCAGATTTTGAAAAGGAGTTTATACTAGCATGCGATGCATCGAATCAAGCATTAGGGTGAGTTCTTAGTCAGGAAATTGATGAGAAAGAACATCCTGTAGCCTATGCGCCGAGGCAGTTGAATGCAGCTGAGAAGAAAAAAAAAATGTTCAAATGTGTAAGAAATCTTATGGGACTTAACTGCTAAGGTCATCAGTCCCTAAGCTTGCACACTACTTAACCTAAATTATCCTAAAGACAAACACACACATCCATGCCCCAGGGAGGACTCGAACCTCCGCCGGGACCAGCCGCACAGTCCATGACTGCAGGGCCTTAGAACAGAGAAGAATTACTCAACAACAGAGACGGAGATGCTTAGCGTAATCTGTGGAATTACATATTTTAAATGTTATTTATATGGGAGAAGATTTCGGGTAGTGACAGATCATGCTGCATTGAAGTGGTTGTTGAGGTTGAATCCGTCCACTAGACTCGCTCGATGGGCTGTGAGGCTTAGAGAATTCGACTACGAGGTGGTGCACAAGCCTGGGAAGAAGCACAGTAATGCGGGTGCACTAAGTAGGAAGGCGCAAAAGTAGAAGTCATAGGTTATGACCTAGCAGTATGGCAAGAATTATAGGACGCGGACAACGATTGTAAACTGTATTGGACACAGCCACAATTTAATATGTACGACGGTCTTCTGTGCAGGGAAACGAAGTTAGGGCCAGGGGTAGTAGTGCCAGTGAAGTTGAGAGGTGAGGTTTTAAAGGAAGCACATGATCACGTGTTATCTGGTCGTGGAGGGTGTAGGGCGAGGAATAGGAGAATAGCGGGGAGTTATTGGTGGAGAGGTAGGAAAGTAGATGTGGATCAGTATGTCAAGAATTATATACCATGTGTGCAGAGAGCAGATTTGAGCCGGAAACAGCTACAGCTACAACGATTGCCGGAAGCGACATGTCCGTTCTCTGTGCTGGGGATCGATGCCTTAGGATGTTTCACGCGAACACCATAGGGGAACAGATTCGTTCGACAATAATGGATCATTTTTCGAGGTATGTGGAGATGGTGGCTATGCCAAATCAACAGGCAGCAATGGTCGCGCAAGCGTTAGTAAACAACTGGATTTTGAAGTTTGGTGTACCGGAGAGAATAATTACTGACCAAGGGACCAACTTCATGTCGGATTTAGTGAAGGAACTGTGTAAATCGTTGACCATAAAGAAGTTGAGGACGAGCGCATTGCATCCATAGGCCAACAGAAGGACAGAATGTGTAGACAGAACAATCGGGAAGATGCTGAGTTTTTATGTGGCATATTTAAAGCATACTGTATGGGCATACAATGCAAAAGTCCATACAAATACCGGTTTGTCTCCGTATGAGGTAGTGTATGGGCGAGAAATGCCGTCACCGTTTGATTTGATGAGGCTACAGAAAGGAAGGACCGGTGAATCTGTACGTCAATTCGCAAGGACAATTCGAGATGTTTGAAAACGGGTACAAAAGGCGAATACAAAGGCTTTGGAAAGGCAGGAAAACGCAGTAAAGCGGAAAGGAAGTTTACCGCAGTATAGAGTGGGGCAATGGATAAGCTGTCCAGCCCCCATACGCAAAAAGGGAAAACGAAGAAGTTCGTCACGAGGTATCAACGACTCCAGAGTCCTACGATTGCCTGTTTAAATTCTTAGCTATCGACAGTACTGGGTCAGGGAAGACGTGTTTATTGAAGTAGTTCCTGTAATGTAAATTTAAGGATGAAAGTAGTCACACAATCGGTGTTGGGTTTGGATAAAAAATGGTGAATGTTCGAGGAAAATCCTTGAAGCTACAAATATGGGACACATACACAGTGCAGCTACTTTTAGCCAGGGGGAAAGAATAGACTGTTCAAGGGACATCGTGGAGCCAAAATTGAACTTGCAACGGGTCGGTATGCACTGGATCTTCTCCACCTACGAGAATTTGGTAGTAGCAAGTTGTTTTGAGCGGGGAGTGTTTGAAGAAGCGAAACGTATAGAGCTCGGGGGGAGCGGAATTTTAAGCAATCGAACTAAGTGTAACATAATAGGACCAACCTTCCACCTGCTAGCATCAATTTCAGGAGTCACGCAATTGAATGTTACACAGCCACATGCTGTACTGGCGAGAGGCAACTTCAGAGTTTTTGCCAAGGCAGAATCTGACCTTGTTAAATCAAACTCTGGAGCCAGGTCTGTTGAGATCCGTAAGCCAGTTCGTTTTAGAGCAAGAGGGGCGCATATCAGCCGAACAGTTTGTGCAACATGTTGCTCAGTTTAGGGAAAGGTAACGGCAAATAACGATCATTTTCAGCACCTCTGTGCCAAGTGTCATCGCAGCCTTAACTTTATGTGTTGTTTTCTTTCTGATCAGGCGGAGAGCTAATTCCAAGAGAGAACCAAGGGTAGTCCAAGTCCCAGTGAATTGGATACCGAGGGCGTGAGACGAGTAGGTAAGAGGTTGATCGAGCAGTTGTCGTCCACTAAGAAATTTTTACGTTTTGTTTCATGACATGGTTTTAAGGGGCACTAGACCACATTTAAGTTTTCTGAAAGTAAGGAAAAATGTTATAGGTGCCGACCCAAACAAGTTAAGAGCTAGTTAAGGGTCGAACCGGGGACCGAGTCTTTCCGAAAAGGGGAATAATGAATGTAGCGGCACTACCGTTTAGGATAGGGAAAGATGGCTTTGTGCAATATTCTGAGCACAAGCTACAGCCAGGTGCAGGTTGAATTAAAATGAGTTATGCATAACAACAGTTGCGAAGTAGAATAGAGGCCACAAGGCCATCAAACTGCTGAAAGAGTAGACGTAGCAGTTTTGCATGTCGCAAATCACAGGCAGAAGGGGCCCACTGGCCAACCCAGCTTGTTATGAGTACGTGACGTGAAGCAGCGCGCATGGCAAAACAGAGGCGCACAGCCGCGTATAAATAGGTGCAGGTTTCTAACAAGATTCATTTGAAGTGTTGCAGCTCTCCTATATGGCGGGGCGTGTCACACGACCAGCTACGCAGAGCGGCAGATGGGGCGCCAGCGTTCCAGTCCACGGCGGGTCGCTTGTTCGACCCTCTGAGGCCGATGTGGGGTCCGTAGCCAGCCAGTGGCTGGCCACTCCATGGCTCACTACCGTGGGCAGTTGTCCTGGCTTCCAACACACGCCGGAGCCATCCTGAGTCGGACTCCGGATCGCGGGCGCTTGTTGTCAGCGCGATCTGAACCACGCCGGCGAGAAGCACACAGCCGGGTGCCAGCAGCTCACACTGAGCTGCGCTGAGCCACCAGTCGACACGCAGTGCGAGCGTGGGTCGCTGAAGCAGCCATTGCACGCCAACCCATTTTGCAGACAGTGAAGTGGTGTCCTCAGCATTGCGGGACCCGGTGATGCAGACTGAGGGGAACATGATACTGTAGTTGGAAACGATAAATCACTTGGAAAGCTAGGATGAGTCTCAATACGGTGCCTTCTACCTCTTCCCGCTACATTTGGTCAGCCTGATACATTCGGTGGCAGTAGTTCCCACTACAGTATGTTGCGAACAGTGGTAGTAGTAAAGAAGTAATAAATTATACTGACATGCGCGATGCTGAAGTTTCATTGCATGAACGGCGAAGACGTAGTAACTTTCTTTTCCGTTCGTCATTTTGTGGGTGGGCGGCGTCAGTGAGAAAAGAAATGTGTGAAGTTTTTTGGAAGTCATTTTCAAATACTGGACGAATATAGTTTGGATTATATTCACACTTTGAGCTGCAAAAGATGTATACACAGTTTCTAACTTTATTACTAGACTTCTTGTGTTAAACCGTTAACCTAAGATTATACCTATTAATGAGTAGATTGTGACAGTGTTTTAACTGAATTTTCTGATTTTGAGAAGACAGAAATAGAGAGCTGTTTTACTTGCTAAAAACATTGTAAAGCCAAGATCGCATAAGTATTTCTTTATTTAAAACAACTAGTTTCGGTAAACTTTGCTATCATCTTTAAGGCTGAAAAAAATTTGACGGTTATGTGAAGTGTTTATTGTAAGTTGAAAATTACATCAATGGGTCATGTGGATAAAAAAGTAGCACATTGTAAAAGCTTTAGCATAACTAAAGTATATAAAAACATAAAATACCTTGCGCAAATGGCCATGTCAATGCATAAAACGCTCACAGATGATCATCATATCACAGAAACACAGTACACAGTAGCACATCTGATTACCTAAGCTGTGCATATTCTAAACATTGAAAATCCGCCTTAAGCGGCACACAAGGTACAGCTGCAGTACCTTATACGACGTTTAAGGCCGATTTTTAATAATTAGAATATGTGCTGCGTATGAAAATAGGTATGCTTCTACATTATGCACTGAGTTCTCATCTGTGAGCGACGGGACCAATGACGTCAGTAGTTTGGTCCCTTATGAACTGACAAACACGCACACACACACACACACACACACACACACACATACATATATATATATATATATATATATATATATATATATATATATATATATATATATACGTACACACATCAAAAATGTTTTGCATCACCCCGGTTTCTAGAACATCTGAAGATAGACGTTGACTGTGGATATTGTAGCACAGGCACAGTTCCTTCGACTGTTCAGAGATGCCACTAAACCCGCCCAAAGATGTAAATAACCATGCATGAACAGCGTCTATTAGATGGAGTGGGTCAGACAGCCGATCAGTTCCAGCCATTCCACCAGGAAGGAGGTACACGACTCGAGTTCAACAATGCGTAGACGGTCAATACCGCGGTTCGATCGCGTCCGCATTGTTACTTTGTGCAACGAAGGGCTCTCTACAAGGGAAGAGTCCATTCATATCAGAATGAACCAAAGCGAGTTTGTTCGGACATAGAGGAGATACAGAGAGACTGGAACGATGTTTATGTTGACCTCTGTTCCAATTTTCTGTATAGGTTCCGGAACTCTCGGAACCCACGTGATACAAAACTTATTTTGATGTGTGTATAACTTGAAATAACACGTTTCATAACAAAAAAGATTTTTTAAGAACTGAAGATGATAACAAAGTCGGTCGAAACCGGTTGTTTTAATGAAAGAAATATATATGCGATCTTGGCTTTAGAATGTTATTAGGCAGCTTTTTAATTTTTTAAATTCGGCCTATAATTATGTGGAACTCTGAAAATAAAGATTTTATTGTCCATCTGGTACTGGATGACCAAGTTACAATTTCAGATTATTCTCGAGGAATGAGAATTGCGCATGCAGCAGACAGAATTTACGTGACTTTGAATAGTGACTGTGACGTTTAGAACCGCAGTGTAAAATTCCAAAGGGAGAAAAGGCGTTGGCGCATCCCCTGGTGAAACAAAGGCGCAACGCGGACACTCACGGCGAGGGCGATGTTTGCGCTTGCGCGGGGCGCCGCGGCGGCTGCCGTCGCGGCCACCAACAGCAAGACTCGGGCCTCCATGCTGGACGCGACTGGACCTCGCGATGCACTCACTGCTGTGCTCGCTGCGTCGCGGCGTCGCGTGACGGCCTGCGCGTCCCACTTTGCTGAATGCTCCAGAGCTAACAAAGAGCCGCCTCTCCATGCACGCTTGTGCACCGTGCTTATCTTCCCTGCAACGCTCGTCGGTCACGACAGCATGACACAGTCCTCTTCCTGTTTTGCGGAATTTGCTACCTGTTAAAGCATATTTCGTGGTTGAGCGGTTAACTCCGTTTCCTGGGGATGTGCAGTCACACGGTCCAGTTCTCGATGATCTTTACAAATTTTTTTTTTCATTAGGAATGTCTGACTCGGCAATTGAGCAGCCTTGCCAGGCCAAATAAAATATTGTCGGACATTGTAAGCAGTGATAGTGCAATGCAAGCCTTCATGGTGCTGTGTAAATGAAATTCTTGCATCGGGTGTTTTTATTACGAAGAACTTTTGTTTTACTGATTATATCCAGAATGCCGTTTCCTAAATGAACATTTTTTATCCTCAAATATGATATTTTGAATCAGTTCCGGAACAGAGAGTTCTTAATTACTCCAGAGTGCACTTCACCGCATTCACATATTTGAAACTTTCTCCTGTACAGAAACTGCAGCCAAGTTATACTGAGGTAACAAATGTCAGGGGATACCTCCTAATATTGTGACGGACCTCTTTCCACTCGGCGTAGTGTAGCAACGCGACGTGGCATGGACTTGAAAGGTCATTGGAAGTCCTCTGCAGAAATATTCAGCCATGCTGGCCAGCCAGTGCTTCACGAAGGTGTTGCACCTGCAGGTGTGCATTGTCCAGTTCTAACATCAGGGACGCCCTCTCCTCCGCCACGGAGGATGTGAGTCCAGCAGCTGCATCATCGGTGACACTCTTCAACATTTTGTGGAAGTCAGCATTCTTGTCTTCGTGTCTGCTCTTCAGCCAGCAGCAACGTAGTGAGGGGCGGTGGGTGGAGGGTAGAATGGCGAGTGCCGGGGGGAGGGGGGCCACTGATAGCACCTCTTGCCCGATGTTGCAAGGCACCACAACCTTTTCTTTTGCAGCTCTTCTTCCTGTTGTTATGACTCCAGTTCTTCATATAACTGTAGCTGCAGTGATTTCCCAAGTGTGCGCCAACGCAGCTGGCGCACAATACTACTTTGTTGTGTGTCACGATGCAGCTACGTGTGTCATGTGCTTACGCACACTTCAAGCATGCAACAGCATTTCTGCAGTACTTGGCGATGTGGTCAAATAGCTGTCAGTGGTAGCACTGCTCTGCCTTCATATTTTTCTTCTTGCTGCTGTGGTTGTTACTGGTCAACCTGAGCAAGATCTCAACTGGCTGTGACTTGCCTCCCTTTCTGTTCCAGACATGTTCATTGTTCATGGAGGTGTCAGGCTGTGTGTCGGGATGAGTAAGCGAACGAGACAAGAGACAACATTGACGATGAGACCTACAGATAGTTGAGCACCAGAAAATGCTTCCTCACTAACTGGATCTAATATTTATGCCTGGAGGATGCCTGGAGTTCTGTCCGCTGTCCACTGCAGATGATTGTGTGTTCCCTCTTTGGAGCCACACTTCCGCACAACTGCAAGTGTTCTCTATTTTGTCCGCGCCTGCTGCGGCAGGTGGCCGCATCATCGTATTTCACATACGGTCCACGCCCACAGTCTTGCAGCACTGTAGGTGTCCTTACACTGTCCGAGCCAGCTGTGGCTGACTCTCGCGACAGTGTTCCATACTCAGTTCACACCAAGTAAGTGTACTCCCTGATGTTGGAGTTCTATATTTCATCCGTTCCCAATGCAGCAACTTCTTGCTGCGGATACCATTGTCCAGTGCTCCATATTAGGTGTGCTACCATGAGGCGATCCCCAATGTTTCAGGCTATTTTTGTGGTTCCATATCATGTCTGCACCTGCTGTGACCATCTCCCATGGCTATGCCCCATATGTGGGGCAACAGTAGTCTCTCATGCGAAAATCTTAAAAAAACTGTTCTCCTCATGTTATTAGTTTACGGCCCATTAATTTGAGCTGTTAAATGTAGATTAACATAGCAAATAAATCTATAATCTTGCAGATTTTTATATTGCTAGGATATGATTTCTATTATTTTTCTCTTGTCTTCTTTATGACTGATAGAAAATAGCAAAAATTTCAAGAAATGGAGTCTTTGCAGACACAATGTGATGGGCTACTCACTCCTGGGTGCAAATTAGTGGCGTTACACCTGGTCAGAAAAGAGCAGAGAATGTATTTTTGAAAATACCAGAGCAAGTAATTCTTCAAATATTTTTCTGAGAAACAATAAACATTACCATTGTGTGTGAATGCATAAAAAGTGCTGAAAACCATCACATTGTAACTACTAGAGTATCACATCCAGTAGGCATATGCCGACTTGTTAAATTTAAGATTCTCTCAGCATTATACCACATGGAAAGTAGCAGTGTCATGCTTAGGTCAGTATCAGTGAGTACTGTGATTTGACCTGACAAAGACAAGAGCTGGTACACATACGCAAACATATTGCTTTCTGCTTAACTACTGGTGTAATTATACATATGCAATAAGTAGGCAATAATGTGGGATTGGAAACACTATTTCGTAGGAAGAGGTAGCGATGGATTATGAAAACTTCTTCTTGCTCATAGTCTGGACTTCCTACACTATTTTGTGGCTGACTTGTGCTAATTAAACTCCATTTATGCGTGATGGTCATGAAGTGTGTTGATATCCCCAAAAAGTTTTAACATGTGAAAATGTTTGAAATTACCAGTGCTACTGAAAGAATGTTTGAATAAGTCGTGACAAATACTCCAAAAAACTACACTCCTGGAAATGGAAAAAAGAACACATTGACACCGGTGTGTCAGACCCACCATACTTGCTCCGGACACTGCGAGAGGGCTGTACAAGCAATGATCACACGCACGGCACAGCGGACACACCAGGAACCGCGGTGTTGGCCGTCGAATGGCGCTAGCTGCGCAGCATTTGTGCACCGCGCCGTCAGTGTCAGCCAGTTTGCCGTGGCATACGGAGCTCCATCGCAGTCGTTAACACTGGTAGCATGCCGCGACAGCGTGGACGTGAACCGTATGTGCAGTTGACGGACTTTGAGCAAGGGCGTATAGTGGGCATGCGGGAGGCTGGGTGGACGTACCGCCGAATTGCTCAACACGTGGGGCGTGAGGTCTCCACAGTACATCGATGTTGTCGCCAGTGGTCGGCGGAAGGTGCACGTGCCCGTCGACCTGGGACCGGACCGCAGCGACGCACGGATGCACGCCAAGACCGTAGGATCCTACGCAGTGCCGTAGGGGACCGCACCGCCACTTCCCAGCAAATTAGGGACACTGTTGCTCCTGGGGTATCGGCGAGGACCATTCGCAACCGTCTCCATGAAGCTGGGCTACGGTCCCGCACACCGTTAGGCCGTCTTCCGCTCACGCCCCAACATCGTGCAGCCCGCCTCCAGTGGTGTCGCGACAGGCGTGAATGGAGGGACGAATGGAGACGTGTCGTCTTCAGCGATGAGAGTCGCTTCTGCCTTGGTGCCAATGATGGTCGTATGCGTGTTTGGCGCCGTGCAGGTGAGCGCCACAATCAGGACTGCATACGACCGAGGCACACAGGGCCAACACCCGGCATCATGGTGTGGGGAGCGATCTCCTACACTGGCCGTACACCACTGGTGATTGTCGAGGGGACACTGAATAGTGCACGGTACATCCAAACCGTCATCGAACCCATCGTTCTACCATTCCTAGACCGGCAAGGGAACTTGCTGTTCCAACAGGACAATGCACGTCCGCATGTATCCCGTGCCACCCAACGTGCTCTAGAAGGTGTAAGTCAACTACCCTGTCCAGCAAGATCTCCGGATCTGTCCCCCATTGAGCATGTTTGGGACTGGATGAAGCGTCGTCTCACGCGGTCTGCACGTCCAGCACGAACGCTGGTCCAACTGAGGCGCCAGGTGGAAATGGCATGGCAAGCCGTTCCACAGGACTACATCCAGCATCTCTACGATCGTCTCCATGGGAGAATAGCAGCCTGCATTGCTGCGAAAGGTGGATATGCACTGTACTAGTGCCGACATTGTGCATGCTCTGTTGCCTGTGTCTATGTGCCTGTGGTTCTGTCAGTGTGATCATGTGATGTATCTGACCCCAGGAATGTGTCAATAAAGTTTCCCCTTCCTGGGACAATGAATTCACGGTGTTCTTATTTCAATTTCCAGGAGTGTATTTAGATAAAGCAGAGACCGCATCAACATGTATTTGACAAATGCACATAACTATCTGTTTTCTGTCGCCAATAACCAGGCAATGAGAAGCAGCGAGTGCAGAAGATGCCAGCCTGTCAGTTAAAGGAGCCAGTGTCTTAGCCATTTGTATAATATTTTCATAATCAACTTGTGTATCAGTAAATTACTTTCGGTATCAATTTCATATTTTATGTTTTAGTTTCATTAAATAGTTAGATCTCTTCACTTACTTGTCTTCCTACATGACTAACTGAATTGATTTTCTTTTGATGCCTTTATTGAGTGCCCTGTCCCTCCCCATTGTAACCAGTTTTTTAAGTTCCGAAAATTGACATATTTCCTCACTGAATTGTCAAAGAGCTACCCATTTTTTAACTGCCACCAAACACGTTTTACCTGTTGGAGTGTATAAGTGGTAAGATCCTGTCTGAACAGTTTCATCAAATCCTTCTTTTACACCTATAGTACCAATGGAAATGATTTCCTGAAACATAACTTAAAGGACTGAATGTAAAGAGAACTTTCTCTTGATGCAAGGTAGTAACATAGGCGTGGACAGTAATTGACAACAACATTAGCTTTTGGAATGATATCTTCTTCTGGAAGAAGAGGAAAACAATTTAAGGAAATGTAATTAATCAATGTTTAAGGGGAAGCCATGGTAAAGGACAAGAGGCAAGAAAACTCACATTTAGAATAATTTGTTGAAAATCTTTTTTTTTTTGTGCTGTTCAATTTTAGGAATTTGCAATGTCTATATTCTTTTATAGTCAATTAATTTCTTGTTCCGCATAACATTTGAATGATTTTTATGGAGAGAATGTTAAAATGAGTCAGTTTGAAGGTCTTGTATACAATTATTTTGTATATATGGCTGCATACTGGCCATTTATGGAGTGCATACAGTATATTACAATGGCTTAATTTTATCAGTGAAAATGCGTACTGGTATATTAATCATTTCATGATTCACTTCATTAGTGGAACATATTAAAATAAACCAAGGTAAAAATAATGTCATCTTATGCACTAGATTAAATGCACTTGAACAACAGTAAACATGTTCCATGTATAGGTTCACCACGACAGTTTGTAACAGACCACCCATTATTATTCTTATTTGTTCATGATATTTTCTGTCAAACAGAAAATAAGTTGAGTTGATGGTTTGCCTAAAGAGTATAGTAAAACAAATCATCAGCAGTGTTCTCCTTGGATGACAGCATTTGAGCTCTTTAGCGCAGAATTTCTTTCTGATAGATGGAAATGTTTTCAGGTGTGGAGATGTAGGTCAGTGTGTGTGTGGGTTTCCTATGCATGCTGTGACTCAAGGATGTGTCTATTCTTTTATTAACCAACACATCAAGGAAATGTAGCTGGCCTCCTTTTTCAAGCTACATCCCAAATTTTATATTCAGACGGATTGAGTTGAAATGCTCCAAGGACTGTTTATGTTTTCTTCATTCCACTTGGGCACATCACATACGTGTCATCAAAATATCGACAGAAACACGTTAACTTAGCAGAATCTGCTGACTTCACTTCAGAATTTTCAGTGGTAAACCAATTCACTGAATACTTTTGAGCAAAAAGCACAAGCATATGGCAAGTTCACACGGAAATAAAGATGTTTGTGTTCTGTACTACACTCACGTTTTTTCATTACAAAACATATACAGATTTGAGCGCTTCACAAATACAGTTTCAGAATCAAATTACGATTTTAGGTCAATATGATCAAACTATCATTGTAGTTTCCCTCTCCTGTACCTCTTTGTCAACACATTTAGTACTGGCAAATTCTTTTTTGCTCTGCTGTTGTAGCTGTGATGTCTGATTGAAAATTTGGGGTACATTTCCACAAATGATATCTATTGCAAAAGTGCAGTTAACAACTTTCAGTCCTTCAAGAAGCCCCTAACAACAATTTTGTGTAGTTCAGTGGCTGGGTGCAGGTCTTTCAATTGGACTCATCAACTTGTGTATCCCTGATCAACCAGGGGTAGGAGTAGGGGACCTACAGTTTAATGTGGAGTCTAAACCACAAGTCACTTCTGGCCGCTCTTTATATCACTGTGAGGTGAAGGCTACATCAAAGGCAGACACAAAATTTCCATGTCTGCCCAGAAACTGATCTCACAGGCTCTTGGTTACTAGGCATACACTTTATCACTGGCCTGCTAGGCATGACAAGAAGCCCCCACAAAAATTATAGACTAAACACCATGTGTTATTCTCATTGCTCATATCAGTGCAATAAATACTTTGCACATAGTGTTATTCTCATTGCTCATTTTAGTGCAATAAATACTTTGCACATATTCTTCTGACTGTTAGCAATGAAATGTATCGGCAAATCACATGCACTGTATTTATATTCCATTATTTTTGGTCATTCCTTCCTTTTATAGTATTTAGTGAATCTATGGCAGGTAAACTCACCCAAAATGAATAAGATGTGATGTTCCAAATTTATTTGGTTTCATTTATTCGTTACGTTGGCGCATAATTTCAAAGAATTTTTGTTTTGCATATTGGTATTTCATTTTCTATGGGTTTATTTATCAATTGTTACTTTTTATTTGTAGTTCACTGTTGCAATTTGAGTTTACATATTACCATTTTGTTATTTGCAGATAGTGAGTGGAGCTCAAAACACTAAAAAATGGAGTGCCAAGTGGAGAAATTTGAACATTTCTGACACAGTCTTCTGTTTGAGGGCATTAGAGGTTTTGACAGCTGAAGAAGTGGCCAGAAAAATTTGTCCTGTCTAAGGAGGTTAATGCATTTGGACAGAACCTGCCAAGAAAATGTTTTCTCATTTCAAGGAGGATCATTTTGACATTAGTGACTCTCTAAATGCAGGAAGACCTTCAGGATTGATGAAGATAGTTTAAATGCATTAATCCACAATGATCCAGGTCAGTGTACTTAAGAAATGGCAGATGTGATGAACTGTGGTCATTCCACCATCATGTGACATTTGCATGCAATGAGGAAGGTTCAGAAATGGGATGTATGGGTACTGAATGCTCTAAGCCCCTGAGGTGTAACTATCACTGCTGACGTTTATTGTAAACAACTGAGATAGTTTGTTGATGTAATCCAGGACCAATGACAATGAAGACTATGTTAAGTAATGCAGCTCCATAATACCTGCCCACATTCTGCTAGTCTGACAAGAAAAGCTATACAGAAGTTGGGCTAAGAAGTTGTTTCACATCCACCTTATACAATTGATCTTGAGCCATCAACATTATTGAACAAACTTCAATGAACTCCCATTCCAGATGAAAATGTGCTCTAACAATGGCTTGGTGAGTTCTTCGCATCAAAAGCACATGATTTCTACAGCCTTTCGTTTTAAAAGTTACCCCAGCATTGGCAGACTGTTGTAAATAGAGATGGAAAATATATTACTGATTACTAAAGTCTCCGTTATGTGTATCTATTGTGTTTATTAAACTTATGGAAGAATGCTATGAGCTTGTCCTCCAAGCTGGTAGTTTTACTGCACTGGACTTTTGTGAACAGGCACAAGCTTTCGAGTAGCCAAGTTTACTTGTAACTGTAACTACAATATCTTTAGTGATAAAAAACTTGACACAGTTCATTACATCATCTGGCACTTTGTACTTATAATATCTTCAACAAATTTGGATTGGCATTGCAGTGGCAGATCAGCCACTCTATTTGTGATTGGCCTATTGCATTTACCCACAAAGCTTCATACATTTACAAACCTTATGTCTACTTGCACTTGTGGGTACGTAGAACCACTGGCTCCCTCCTCCGCCCCCCCCCCCCTGCCCCACCAAATAGTATCGCTGCCCTACTGCAGCAGGAACAACTATACCTTTCCCCGATCAGTCCTCTGTAGTACACACACTATGCTACATGCATTGTGCATATGCTGCGAGAATAAAAGTATTCATAGTAAGTGACGGGAGTGTGAGTGATTATTTATCATCGTAATTACCGCATCCGCTCTCCACTACATACATGCTGATATCGTAAACATCACACCCAATTGTCTAACATGCAGTCAGTGCCTACATTTTTCCTCAAATGATTCAGTGTTACTATCTCTTCGTGAAATGTGTTGGTACTGCGAAAGATCATACAAAGTGATTAGAAGTTGGTATCAGTGGTGGCACACAGATGTAACTTTAGTGGCAGAATGCCCTGTACAAATGAAATTTCATGGTAGAGTGAACATATTTCTTGGAGGCTAATTATTCAGCCACATTTTACTTATTTCACAGGCTTACCTTTCACCAGTTGAATCTGATAGTGCATGATTTGATTTTATCAGGGAAGCAAAGACAACGTTGGTCAAACCCACTGCTGCCTGCACCAAAGCAGAGTTTATTGTGCGGTATCGTTACCTTTGTCTCTAGTAAAGCCAACCAGTGCCCTTGAACAGTGCAAGGAGATCCTTTACCAGTGGTTTGCTAGACACAGTTTCTTCAGGTCTGATCGATCCAAATATTCTGTCTTTTAATCTCCAGTTCCTCGCATTCATAGATCGAATGTGATGCGGTTTCCTCACCCACACCACACATCCAACATTGGGGGTCTACTTCTATTATCCCTATTGTATGTAGGTGTTTTTTGAAATTCACATGGCCTGTCAGTAGTCCAATCATGAGTTTCATCACTATCTTGTCTAAGCCCAGGATTGAGACTCTTCTCTTACAACATGGCTTTGGCATCAATACATGCTGTCTCCTCGTCCGATCTCATAGTTTTATTTTGATCATCGCCTTGGTGATTGTCAGGACAGGTTCCGGTCCAATAAATGGTGTCATCGCCCCTATCCAGGCCAACCCATCGGCTTGCTCATTACCACTAATCCATGAGTGTCCAGGAACCCGCAATAGGTTTATCCTATTGCTTTCCCCTAGCTCCACGAGGACTTTGTGACATACTGCCACGATCTTTAATCTTGTTGTAGAGGCTGCCAGTGTTTTCAGGGCTGTTTGGGTGTCTGAATAAATGAAAATGCTATGACCTCTGTAGCACCTCTGCAAATTCTCCTCCACGCACGGCCAGGGAGCAGATATTTCTGCTTGAAACACAGTAGTCACTGTTGTGGCATGGCAAGACAGCCAAGACACTATGAGGAAGCCTAAAGGCACGCATTTAAGCTCACGCAGGCTGGCGTGAGGTCTGGAACAGTTAAAGGAGTTATACTAGCAAGAAAAGTACGTAGCTGCTGGAATACTTAACTTTAATCCATAATTGGTGAACATCGGTCTGACGGTACATGCATCACAAGATAAATAGCAATTGATAATGGCGCCTTGCTAGGTCGTAGCAAATGACGTAGCTGAAGGCTATGCTAACTATCGTCTCGGCAAATGAGAGCGTAACTTGTCAGTGAACCATCGCTAGCAAAGTCGGCTGTACAACTGGGGCGAGTGCTAGGAAGACTCTCTAGACCTGCCGTGTGGCGGCGCTCGGTCTGCAATCACTGATAGTGGCGACACGCGGATCCGACGTATACTAATGGACCGCGGCCGATTTAAAGGCTACCACCTAGCAAGTGTGGTGTCTGGCTGTGAAACCACAGTCACCTTCCCTAGAGAGATTGTATTCTCCAGCCTTAGCTGCACCCTGTATACCCCAGCCCCAACACCTTTGTCTGTGCTCAAACCATCAGTGAACCAGACTATGTCTACAGTGTAGTGTTCTCCCAGAGCTCTCTACTTCCAATTACTGCACTGAAAGGCCTGTTGAAACACCTGGGAGTTATTATATAGTCGGCCGGAATATCATCAACCATACCTATGTCTACCTTACTCAGTATTTTAGTGTGAGAACCTGGATACCCCAGTGAGTTCCAGTTTTTGCCAGTCTTTAACTTGTGTGCTCCAGCTGCTGCCTCCATCTTTACCTGCAGGTGTAATGGGAGCATGTCCAGCATGGTTTCCATCCCAGCAGTGGGTGTGCTGCTAATTCCACCTGTAACGGCTAAGCAGGCCAATCTCTGCACCTTAGTAGCTACCTGCTGTTGTACCTTTCTCCACCACACTGTATCCCCATAAGTGATCGTTGGTCTAACTACCATGGTGTATATCCAGCACATATACTTGCGGCTTAAGCCCCAGTTTTTACCACACGTTCTCCTGGTACTCATTAGAGTACCTTTCGCCTTGAAACAGGTGCTCCTTATGTGAGGGGTCCACGGCAGTTTCTCATCCAGGGTTACTCCTGGATATTTCAGTATCCACTTCACTGGTAGAGTTTCATCGAGAAGATTGAGATTGCAATATGTGTGTTGGATCTGCTTCCTTGTAAATGGTACTGCAACAGTCTTCTTAGGACTGACCCTTAGACTCTGTTTCCTGCACCAATTATGCACAATGTTCAATGCTCCTTGCGCCACAGCTCTGGCTGTACTTGAAAATTTGCCAAGAATTACTATGACAAGATCGTCTGTGTATCTCTGGCAAAAGTACTGTCTAGAGTTTAATTTTACAGTCAGTTCATTCACCACAATGTTCCACAGTAGAGGGGACAAAACCCCTCCTTGTGGACAGCTCTGGTGGTTTTGATTTCCATTTTTCCTTGCATAATGGTGGCTTCTACCTTTCTGCCACTAAGCATGGCTCTAATCCACCTGCAAATGGTGGCCTCCAAGCCATGCACTTCTGTTGCCTTAACTATGGATTCGAAGGTCGTGTTGCTAAAAGCCCCTTCGAAGTCTAAGAAGATGCAGAGGGTTATTTCCTGAAAGTGTAGTGCTTTCTCCACCCTCCCAACAAGTTAGTGGAGGGCGTTTTCACACGATTTTCCTGGTTGGTATGCGTGTAGACGGACCCTAGTTAACTTCCTCCCGCTAACATGCACGTTGACCAGTTTTTCTAATGTCTTAAGAAGAAAGGAGGACAGACTGATTGGTCTCATATCCTTGGCCTTGGTATGATCAATTCTCCCTGGCTTTAAAATGAAGACCATCTTCACTGTCCTCCAAACGTTATGAATGATTCCTGCTGCTAGGCTAACCCTAAATAACCTGCATAGGAATCTTATTATGTTCACTCCTGCTTTTGCAGGAGCGCTGGAAAAATTCCACTTGGGCCAGGTGACTTGAATGGTTGGGATGTTCTCACCGCCCAGTGGATTTTACTATGGTCAACACATTCTCCGGCAAATTCCCAGTTCTCCCTTCGAATACTTGAAAACCAATACCTCACAGGAGTCACGTCCCAATCTATCTCGTCTGTCAGAGGACATTGAGGAAAATGAGTCCTGAGGAGTAGTTCCAGCGTTTTATGTGCTGTCCTTGTATATTATCCATCCTCTTGCCTTTAAGTTCCTCTAGGATTACTTGGTATCCTAGTGAGGATTTTGTGAAGTCTGACCTGAACAGCTATACTCTCTACCTCTTCACAGAATACCTTCCAGGATGCCTGCTTTGCTTGCTTACCTGCAGGATTGTATTTGACAAGGGTCTACCGATATTCTGCCCATTATCATTTCCTTCTCACAAGGTTAAACGGTCTTCATAACTGTATCCTCTGTGATTCCAGGTTGTTGTTCCACCAAGATACATTACTATTCGTGCACTTCTTGGTGATTGAGCAGGTGTCATGGTATGTCATGATGGCTGCTACTTCCTCAAGCTCTACTGGATTCGTTATTGAATTACTGACTTCCGATAAGCTTGAGTCGAGGTCCCTTCTATACACCTCCCAGTCGTTTTCCTGGGATTCATATAGGACGTGATCTGTCTAATGCCGATTTCCATCTCGAGCTTAATATACATGTGGTCTGATCAGGATGGCTCTAAAGCCACATGCCATAGTTCGACATAAATACCCATCAAAGTGAAACCAAAGGTTATGTCAATTACCTTTTCCCTTCTTATATTGCTAAACATAAGTTCCTTGCCCCTATTGAGTATCTCTAAGTTATTAGCTAGAAGAAATTCTAGAAGGTGCTCTACTGTTGGTGTGGGTGCTGTCCCACACTAAGTTGTCGCATTAGCATCTCATCCAACCAATAGTTGGTCGCCCTGTTGTGCACAGGCTTATGTCAGTCTCCTCGCCTCCTGAGAAGGAGGAGCACTGTCCTCGTAAGGAAGGTATTCCGAGACCATTACAAACTCCCTTGTGATACGTTCCTCACATTGCTGCATCCTGATGGTCACTAAGTCCCTAGAACATCGCCATGAAGGGGATTCCATTTTTTACTTAAATGCACGTTCTGGAGTTTCTTGTATTTCTAGCAGAAACCAGCTTACCTCCAGTGCCACTGAGGCCTGGTACACCCCCTTTATACAAATAGGGTTCCTGAAACAGAACCACATCCACTTCTTGCCTTTCCAGAAGCCGACTCAGGGCAGCAGTGGCCCATTTACGGTGTTGCAGCACATTCAGTCTCCATCTTGAAGTCATTGTCGCTTCTGATGTCTTTGATTATCCTGATGGCAACCTGTGAGATCCTCAAGAAAAGTCTCAGGTCCAGTTCTCGCATTGCCGTCAGGGACTTCACTCTGGCTATCGCTACAACGGTTGGGCCGTTTGGTACAACCTTCCGATTGATTACCTTCCAATCCTCTGTCGAGACTTTCGGATTTTGAGACCCTATTTTCTCAATCAGAGTCTCTGGAGAGGTATCCTTAAGGAGTTTTGGCACCCAGATTAATTTCTTTGCGGTCTTGAAGAGGTCAGCTGCTATCTTTACCAGCAGCTTTGTATCCTCCCACAGTGATAGTAGGGCCACCTTTTCCTTAAGCCAGTCCACTGTGCCCAACCTCTCACAGACAAAGATAAGAGTACCTTGATCCAGATAGACTCTCCTGAATTTGGGTTCTGGACCAGCGTCGTCCCCCAATCTTCCCGGAGAGAGCCATCTGCACGAGCTCCTCCTGCTGCGAGGTGATCTTGACTGATGGATGCCCTTGCTGGATAACTGCCATCCTAAAAACCGAGGCTGCAGTACTATAGGCCTGTTTCCCTACTTTTTGCTGCAGCGTTTTCTGGCTACGCTTATCCTGAGAAGGTGAGTCTTAGATTCCTCCCTTGTTCTCTCACTGCCTGCCCTCAATGTAGAAGGGGTCTGTACACCTCCTTCGCACTGGGACAGTCTTTTCTTGGAGATCTTGGGCTCAAACCCCTTTAGTTCCCTCCACTTTTGTTTAGGAAACCACTCTTTTCCTTCCTTTATCTTTTGTTCTATAAGAAGTTTCCTCCTCTGAGCCCCAGACAAGCCTCTGCTCTTAATCTGGTCCAACTTCTTAGTAACCATTCCCACTTCTTGAACAGGACTGTCCCCCTGCACAACTGAGGGGACGTTTTCCACCCCCGATTTTTGGTTGTGCGAGGTCTAAACTTGCCCCTCAATACTGCTGTTTTCTTTTGTGTCCATTTTGATCCCACGAGAGTTGGGGATGTAGACGGTTCATACCACAGAAACCCCACACGGTGCAAGGCTAATTACTCAAAAAGGTCACCCAGTATCCTTTAGGCTCCATTCACAATGCATCTTCCCATGCATCTTCTAGGTCAAGAATATTGTAGAAGTGGTGTACTGGTCATCTTCTTGAGGAGGTCCTGATTGAACACTGCTTGGCCATTTTGTCTACTATGTCAACCCCAAACTTAAAGTTTCTGGAGATTTTTTTATTATTTGTACTCATAGTAACACTAGGAGGAAGGGAGCTCATTACTAACACATTTTTTTACTTTCTTTCCTTGATAGACTGCCAAGGAAGTATCATTGGATTTTAAATTTTTTACATAAAAAACTGATTTATTTGTTTTCGGTGGCCATTGACATTGTCAGTGGTTCTCTTACTCCAGGCCATCCATGACACTGTCAGCTCAGTGTATCAAAGCAGGTTTGTAATCTATGATGCAGTTTTCTGTGAATTTGTTCCAAACAGCCGAAACCAATGAAAATTTATGCCTGGGAACGTAAAGACTGTATATACGTCTGGTCGAACCTCGGGAATCTTATAGTTTCTCATAATCTATTTCTATTCATCCTGCAGAACTCTTTGTAAATTGGAAATTTCTTATCTTCACTAAGTAATGTTCCAATATGTTTCAATCTTCATTTCACTATTATCTTTGTAATGTTAATTCTTGCAGGGGGAGACAAACAACGGTAATTTGAGCTCATTATTGTCCATTCACACCACAACAATATGAGAAAAGTTAATTATCATATCACAAAGTAAATAGCTTTTGTCTGGTAGTACATAAAATAAACATAAGGTATACCAATAAACAAAGTTATAGTATTATTTTAAAGCGGTCAGTATGACCACTATTAGTGTTATAGGCGAAACCTGCAAAAAAAAGTAATTAGTTTGCAAAATGTGTTGTTCTTCAGTATAATGAAAGTATATTCCAAAACTTGGAGAAAGGAAATCCCCTAATCATTCTGCGAAACACAGCTAACACATAGAAACAAAAAAGGTTCATTTTGACCCCTCTGGGCATTCTAGTGTTAAGCTGCAATGTGTGGAGGGTGCAGTTCAGTCTCCAGGCGGTTATTTGATGTTCAGGGGGTATTATCATATCATGAGTTGGATTCACACATTAAGGTTGCTCTCTACAGGAACCATTATGTTCATTTCAGCATTATTGGTGGACATGTGTTACCATGTCTCCTACAGCTTCATGATGAATGTGCAATGGGCACTCCCATCTTCCAAGATAAGTCGTGTCCTTAGGGCACAAGCATATTTTATTAGTGCGACAACCATCTGGTTCCCTATCACATTTCAACAGGCTTGCTAAATCACCCAATCTTAATACCATACAAAATATCTGGGAATATTTGGACCAGCGAGTGAAATGTAACATCTCAGCAGTTTTTTTAGCTCTGCAGGATCTGATCATTAGTGATTGTCTTCAGCTGGTTATGGTGCTTCTGAAAAAAAAAGTTGACTTCCTTGTATTGTCAAGGTTAGATGTGGTATTACATGGTATTAACATGACATCTCTCAGGTGCTTTAAAAATGAACATGACTGTAGAAAACACTTACTTTGTGATAAGTGGTTTAGGTCAGGTTTTTACCATTTTCGGATCCTCATACCACGATGATAGGTGGTGGCAGTGAATGTAGTAGGTGTTATAATTCCACAAATATCAACAGCAGTTAACGTTCGTGGAGTTATGACACCCGTTCATTCACTGCCACCACCTACCATCGTGGTATGAAGCTGTGAAAATGGTCAAAAACTTATCAAAACTGATCACCACAAAGTAAATGTTTTTTGCCATACAGACTCTTTGTGTTAATTGTTAAAGTACTTTTTTGGCAGACTGCTGTCCTCCTTGAGAAATGTTCTCAAAAATTACTCTCATAGGTGTGACTATTTTTTCTCTGGTGTGCAGATTTCCCACACCTGAGAGAAAATGTTTTAAAACTTATCGATGTACCACCAAGGACTGTGAGCTTTTTTGTGTCAGGAAACTGCCACAAATGGCTCATCAGTAATGTTGCTATCCATGATGCTCTTCGCCGGTAGTAAATAGTAAATAAGCAGTAATAATGATTTTGTATTATTGTAATGGAATCAACATGTGATGCAGGAATATACAAAAGAAATATGTTCTTGATAAGAATTCCAGATCCTGTTTTAACAATTATGCAGCTAGGCAGTTGTCATTCACTAGGTGTATCACTAACCAACCATTGTCCTTAGAGCACCACCAGTTACACCTCACTTTAGTTGTAATCCCATGGGCTCTGTGGTGTTGCTCTAATCATGCAATAAAGTGGCACCTATCATTTCTTATTAAACAATGCATTAACTAAACGATCCACTGTGATCTCAGGCACAATAGCAGCACATCGAAGAAAGATGGAGCTACATGAAACAGATATGCTCACTTAAACAAATGGAGTGTTGTCACATTATGAGAACAGGTGATACAAGGACGCAATCAGAGTTCATCTGCAACAGTCATCATCATGCAAATACATCGGATGTCCCATATATCAAGACCAGAATAACCAACTTTTTGCCAAGGTGCACAATAAAAAGGTACCAAGCAAATGTTGTTTAATTACCTGACGGACATCAGAACATCAGCCAGAACAGTTCGCATTCTTGTAACTTTATTCATTAGTAGCTATGAACAACAGTACATCATTTTTAAGTAACATCCTGCATTTTTTATTCAGTAATCAAGGTGCTCTGCTCAACACTTGTTAAAAAACATATCACAGTGTACCATTCTGAAGGTTTGTGGGAGTACAAAGAGCACCAACAAAGAGAAGATACAAATTTTACTCGTCTATGGAAAATGGAAATTAGCAGAACTAGTGTGCATTATCCTTTTGTTTACATTTCTTTACTGTCAGTTGCAGTGAATAGACCAGTTACTTTACTCCAGGCATCTGCACCGCACCAGAAATAAATCTCCATTGTTTCTCACGAGTTGTCTCATAGTAAGTAGGTGGACATCTCTCAGTCTGCTTCTTCTCAGCCCATTACTGATGTTCTGTATGTTTTCTTTTTCTTACTTGCACGTAAATTTTAAGTCAGAATGGGACTCTGCCTGTCACATGACATGCTCTCTTCAAGTAAGCTACATGAGCAAACTTCAGAGACTGAATAAATTTTTCAATTTAACAGAGTAAACTATTTTAAGGATAACCCCTGTTAAGACTGAACAAGACGAAAATAATCAATCGTTGGTAGAAGCTTTAGACTGGATGGTGAAGCACGTCCTTGAAACAGTAGTGTCACTGAAAGCGACAGAGTCAAGTTAGAGTCTTGGTGTAACATGAAACTTACGTCATCAATGTTCAACATAGTAAATATCGGCACATCACTACAGTATACTTACAATAAATGACAACCAGCCGCACGCCAAGCCGCGTGAACAGTCCCCTAAACAGGTGGCTTCATCAGTGAACAGAATTCAGTCATGCACTTGGTGTTATTCACAGCACAAACCGTTCCATCCATACAAACGCCAAAATTGCCCACTCGTCTAACACAGTGTGCCTAGGAAGCTGTTTTCTCAGATAGCTAGACAACAATTGAAGCAAATCATATTAATGGATAGCAGGTATCTTGGTGTATTTCAGCTATGAAAGCTTCACGGGTTATCAGCCGAGTGGCGTCGTCTTCTAGCCTCAATGTTTCAATGGACTGTGTATCCATCATCTTCAGGCGAAGATTGCGTATCCATTATCTTCGCCTGAAGATGATGGATACGCAGTCCACTGAAACTTTGCGACTAGAAGACGATGCCACTCGGCTGATAACCCGTAAAGATTTCATAGCATATTAATGGAGTTTTTACTGTAAAGTGAACTGACAATACTTAGGTTAGCGGACGTAATATGTGTTGAGTGGTACTTAAGATAAGTAAATAAATTAGAGAAATTAGAAAATAAATGATAAACTTAGTTTAGTTTAGAAGTATTACACACTGGCAAACAACGGACAAAGCAGCAGTGGGAACGGCCGGCGTTTGCAAGTCAGCATAGCACGTTCAGGAGAAGCTGTCGATTCAGCCGTCAGGGCATCGCCCGACCGGCTCACGTGTTTCTCAGTTGTCACGTGTGAGCAAAGGCCCTCGCCTACATTCCAAGAGCCAATGACCGACGTTAAGAAGATTCTTCGAGAAGCTTTTCAACGTGACAGACGAGGCAATGACCGTGAAGTCGTTGACCTCCAGTGAACTGAAGTGAATAAATACGCGAGACGCAGTGGGCCCGACAAGAAAAAGAGAAGAGTAGCAGTAGTTTTCAGTCAGTTTCGGTGCTGAAGACCGTCATGCAAGAAGAGACTACATCATGCACAGACGCACCAAATCCACCGCTGTAATGGAATAGCAAGCAGCAGCCTCGGCGCCAGAAGACAGAAGTTAAAAGGTATTCGAAGTCTGATTTTTACGTACCAGGGTGACTCGTGAGGACGGGAAGGAGACGGCCTCACATCAGCAGTCACCTGTGAGCTGGGATGAAGATTGGACAGCCGAAGACTGGCAAGCGGGAGTCCGTTGTTCGAGTCCGGGACACTGGCCTTCCCCCGCCGCGCCGCTCCGCTGGCCGATGCACAACACACGCGGCCGCTAAGAGATGAGAAACACTGGGACACCACATCCAAGGTATCACCGTCCTATGCACGACTTCGCTCGCAATAATTAAACAGGCCACCTCGCGCTGCGCGTCTCCAGTCAACTGGGCGAGACGGCGACACGAGATACACACCGCCACGCGTTATCAGACGCCGCCGCTGCCGCAGCAGAAGGCTTCGCAAACGACACAGCTGCCGTTCTCCGAGCCAGAACATCGAGTAAGGAAACAGTTGTACAAATTTTCATTAAAAGTTATCTTATGTAAAAATGCTGTTTAATTCTACCTCATACCAGAGCCAAGGAAGAACCCACCCTGCCCACATGTTGTTAAGAGAGAAAAAGTAATTTTAGTATTCTCATCCTGACAATTGACTAGCATCAAAAGAGAAAACCCAGTTACATTTAGTATCAAAAGTGTTACGAATGATATGTCGCAAGCAATTGGCGACACCCAAGCAAAACATAAGTCATGACTAAAGAGTTAGGATGACGGCTCGTACTCTAGTGTGGCTCTCCTAGTGCAGCCGAGGCTAGCTGGAGCGGAGCTTATGTTCTCTTCGTATAGGTGCCGCTCCTGTTGTCGTAGTCAGGGTACTACTGGCTGACGTCTTCTCACAGCCTCGTTACGCCTGAACATTCCTCCCCTCCCCCCCCCCCCCCCCAAGAGGCGAACCGTCGTCATTTAGGTAGCGCGCGCGACAGCAGCGGGGAGGCCAGAGAGTGGATGCTGCACTGGACCAGAAACTGTGGCTGCAGGGGACGTCAAGCTTCCGGTCGTACCCCGCCGTCCGGCCTTCGCTCTCGCGGAAACGTCTCCCAGAAAAAGATCGGAAGGTTATCCGTCCACCTCGGGAGGCCAAGTACCAGATGTGGAAGGCGACGGCGACTACGGTGTGGGCGGGTCCAGCTCCATCGGTAGGACGAGAGGAGGCGGAGGAAGCTCAGTCTCCATGGGGTCGTCCCGCTGTGTCTTGCTGACACCCTCTGGCTGCTGCTGTGGCCGCGCTGTTCTCTGGGTCCGGGAATTTGCGGAAAGAGACACAGAGGGTCACAGTGCACATCACAGTGGCGAAGCAGATTGTGATGTCGACGCTGCATCCCGTCTGGACCTGTAATGAGATACGTGCAGACGTCAAGTCGAAGGATGATCTCGCCTCGCGCTCACCGTCTGCTGCCGCAAAAATCCGTGAAAAACACAATATCACGGAGCGCCGGATGATGAGAAGGGTGGGCAGATGGAGCAGTGTCCGATGATGTCGGCCGTGAAGCAGTTCCACCGGCGATCGTCCATCTCGTGGATGCAAACGATAGGAGGCGAGAAACAGCTGCAGTGCTTTATTACTGGTGTGTATGTGTGTGTGTGTGTGCGTGTGTGTGTGTGTGTGTGTGTGTGTGTGTGTGTGTGTGTGGTGCGAAGATTGGCCATCTAGGGCTAGAATGTTCTGACAAAATGATCCGCTTCGCCGCTGGACTATGGATGTAACGGTGCGCTACTTAGATGCTCTATGCCATTGCATTCACAGACTGTTTCAAACACACGAACTGAGGCCGTTGTCCAACACTATGACTTCAGAAAAAACTAGGAGGCCAAAACTAGGCGACAACGCCTGAACTGTGCTACGTGACGTTGTCGACTTCATTGGCACACCAAAAGGAAACTTACTCTTTATGAGTCAACGACAATCAACCAACGAATATTCCGAAAAGGACCCGCAAAATCTATGTACACACGTTGCCATGGTGATTTCGACTTACGCCAAGCAGAGAATTTTTGTGTCGGACCGGACCGATTTGGGTGTCCATACCCTGCCAAGTACAGTGTCGACGCCTTAACTGTTTCGCACTAACAGTCCCCTAGTGTCCTTGGCGAAGTAACAGCAACACTTCTTTTTGCTGAGCTTTGGCTATCAACATACGTGACTGTCCACCGTCATTTTGAATAAGAATCACACCTTGCTGTGTAGCGAGTCTATGCCGACGTACAAAGTATCGGCGCACTACAGAGTTCTCGACGCTTTGCAAAGAACGAGGCCAAGATGTGCGAATAAATGTTAGAAAAATGTTCAAATATGAATCATCTTCCGTGGCCTGTGCATTTTTCGTATAGTTCAGGGGATAGGATTGAGGCAATTAAAAATCATGAGCATCGATGTGACAAAATGCAACGGAAACGTCAAAGTCTGTATCACGGCGTATCGGAAGACGTGAAAGTGCGTTCGCATTGCCATGTTGAGCCGCCGTACGATACGCAATGTCGTACTGGTATTGAGACAACAACAAAACTCACCTTTGCAATTTTTGGGAAGTTGATACAGGAACCGGCTTCATCGGATGAAAGAACTACTGCAATGGCCTTTGATCCGTTACTAAATAAAATTGTCTGCCATACAAACAGAAGTAGAATTTGGTGATAGCATACACAATAGCTAATGCGTCTCCCTCTATTTGTGAATAGTTACACTGAGGTTTGGACAACATTTTTGCTGCGAAAGTAATACGCCTGTCTTTATCACCAAATCTTTGCAAAAGCACTGCACCGATTCCGTAAGAGGAATCAAGCACCGATCACTGAGCAATGCATCTTTAAGTTTTTGAAAAGCTTCATGGCACGCATCTGTCAAAACAAAGGGGACTTCTTGCGATTCAAGCGATCCAATAGATCTGTGTTTTGTGCAGCATTCGGTACGAATCGAAGATAATAGTACATTTTCCCTACGACTGACTGCAATTCTGTGAGATTGTGAGGAACTGGAAAATCACACATGGATAACAAATGTGACTGAAGAGGATGTAAAACTTGACTATTTATGACATGACCAAGAAACTGCAACTCAGGTTTGAAAGAATCACACTTGTCCAGTCTACACTTCAGTCCTGCATCAGATAACACATGAAACAATGCATGCAAATTTGCAATATGTTCTTGAGGTGTACGACCTGCTACGACAGTATCGTCCAAATAGTTTGAAGAGTTTGGCACTTGCCCAGTCGGCTGTTCCAAATACCGTTGGCAAACGGCGGGTGCGGAAGCACTGCCAAAAGGCAAACGCAAATATTTAAACAAGCCCAAATGAGCATTTACGACAGACACTTCTTGAGATTTTTCATCGAGTGGTATATGAAGATATGCGGCGCTCAAATCAATTTTGAAAAGTAGCGACCAGCGAATAATCTGTCCATGAGATACTCTGTGTGGCAATGGATAAGTATGAATCACAGTTTGTGGGTTGACTGTAGATTTCAAATCAACACAGGACGAACGCGATTTGGAGGTTTGGGGAGCAAACCCAGTGAACTTGCCCATTGACTAGCTTGTATGGGCGCAATAGCTCCGCTATCTTGCAATTCTTTAATCTCAGCTGCTACATCGTCTTATAATGCAATGGGAACAGTTCCCGCTCGGCAAAATTTCGGCTGAGCATTGTCTTTCATATTAATATGTGCAACAAAATTATTAGCCTTGCTTAAACCTTCAGAACAGAGGTCAGGAAATTCTTTTAGCAAGCTCGCTACACTGTCGGTTGCACCGAATGCAGACACTGTCATTGTCCTGAATGTTAAAGTCAAAATATCAAATGATCAAGACCAAATATGTTCTAACAGGCGCGTGATTGTAGCACAGTGGGAGTCACAGTTCACGTGTGCAAGCAATGCATGGCAGGCAAAGAGCATTTTCTGCGAATGGGAATGTCTTGTCCATTATAATCCGTCAGGTGCGTGCTAGTTTTAGGCAGGCGTGGGGAGCTTAACAGTTCGTATGTGTTACGATTCGGCAATGTAACAGAGAGATCCATGTCCAACTGAAATTTCAGACGTGGCAAGCACAAGCGCCGGCCGCTGTGGCCGAACTGTTGTAAGCGCTTCAGTCCGGAACCGCGCTGCTGCTACGGTCGCAGGGTCGAATCCTGCCTCGGGCATGGATGTGATGTCCTTAGGTTAGTTAGGTTTAAGTAGTTCTAAGTCTAGGGGACTGATGACCTCAGATGTTAAGTCCCATAGTGCTTAGAGGCATTTGAACCAAGCACAAGCTGCCGCGGCCGAATGGGTCGATTGCAAACAAGGGACTCAACCCGGAAAATTGCTAGTTGCTCAGACTTATCAGCCGACAGGGCACCTGAATCATACTGATATAGTATTTGCACTACCTGCTGAAATAATGGATCGGACTGTTTCAAAATCTGTTCTCTAAGTTTGACATCAGATACATTGTACACGATCACATCACGCAACATAATATGTGAATATAAAGCACCACAAGCACATTTGAATTTGCATTTCCTCGTCATACCCTGCAAATCTGTTGATCATTCACGATAAGTTTGTTCTCACCGTTTATTACAATTAAAGAATTGATACCTAGCTGCTACAACATTCACTTGTTGGTCATCACCGTTAGTTAGCGAATCTACAACCTGATCATACGAAAGCTCATTCGGAGTGGCATTAGGAAATAGTTTGTTAATGAGCCTGAACACTGCACTTCCTACCGTTGAGAGAAAGTAATAGCTTTTCACAGTACCTGTTGTATTATGGGATAATATGTGGGCTTCATATTGTTGCAACCAGTCGAGCCATTCCTCTTCTTGTTCACGAAACAGGCGAAAAGGTGGTATAGCTGTAGGTGTTGGTGTAAGTGGTGCTTGTTCTGTTGGGCGTGCAGTGTTGGCCAGTAGCTGCTGCACCGTGCTGAGCAGTGAAGGTATTTGCTGAGTCTGGAACTGTGTTGCATCTAACGCTGGCGGCTGTCGCGCCTGAGCAGGGGGTGGGATGGGGGGGGGGGGGGAGAGCATGTTGGGAGAGACAAATGCAAGAAACAGGCAAGGCAAGCAAGAAAAATAACTACAAAAGTAAGGAAGATTTCTGCAACGCCCACGTGAAACCACTAATTAGCACAAGAGACTGTTAAAGCAAGTAAACACCCCTGCAAAGTAAAGACAAGAGTGAATTAAAGCGCCATGAAAACACAACTGAAATTCCGTGGCCGCCAGGCTCTGGATTCTGCATATAACCTGTCGCCAATGCGGGATCCTACCCACTCGTCTGACATAGGGTGCCTACGAAGCTGTTTTCTCGGATATCTAGACTAAAAATGAAGCAAATCACATTAATTTAGTTTATTACAGTAATGTGAACTGACAATCCTTAACTTAGCGAATGTAAAATGATGTGTCGCAAGGAATTGGCGGTACGCAAGTAATAAATGTTATTCGATGTATATCATTTCAATGCAAGCACAACACAAGTCACGGCTATCCTAGTGCGACCGATGCTAGCTGGAGAGGCGCTTATGTTCTCTTCGGCTAGAGGCCGCTCCTGTCGTGGTGTCGTCCTAGTCAGCGTGCTATTGGCTGACGTCGTCTCACAGCCTTCTGTGCTGTATCGTTCAAGCCGACGTGTTGGCGCTTTACGTTTCGCCGAAACGCAGGCAAGCACAGTGTTACGCTTGTGGTGGTCACGTACAATCCGTATGTTTGCAACGGAACAAACAACAACTCTCCCCACTCACGAAAATCTAGTCAAAAGGGACATGTAATGAATGCAGTGTATTCAAAGCCTGCAAATGGCATTAGCAAAACAAGCAAGCAAACAGATTCTTCAGTGCTATACCAGTCCAGCAAACTTTTTGTTCATCTGCATATTAGTGGAAAACATGTGAAATTTCAGTTGTACATGGGTCCCTCTGTTACACTGCTTAATCGTAACATATATGAACTGTTAAGCTCCCCACGCCTGTCTAAAACTAGCAAGCACCTGGCGGCTTATGATGGACAAGACATTCCCGTTCTCGGAAAATGTGCTTTGTCTGCCATGTATCACTCGCATACGTGAATTGTGACTTTCACTGCGCACATTGTGTAACGCGATTGTGAGAACATATTTGGCCTTGATCCGTTTGATTTGATTAGTTTTCAGATTCAGGACAATGTGTTGTCAGTGACTATATTCAATGCCAAAGACAGTGTAGCTAGTTTGCCGAAAGAATTTCCTGAAATCTTTTCTGAAGCATTGGGCAAGGCTAACAATTTTGTTGCACATACTAATATCAAGGGCAATGCTCAGCCGAAGTTTTGCCAGATCAGAACAGTGTCCAATGTATTGGGGACAAAATCGCTGCTGAACGTAAAGAATTGGAAGACAGCGGAACTATTGCGTCCATACAAGCTAGTCATTGGGCAAGTACACTGGTTTGCTCCCCAAGCCTTCATGTCGCGTTACAGTCAACCGACAAACTGCTACTAATACTTATCCATTGCCACACAGAGGATCTCATTGACAGCTTATTCGCTTTTAAAAAATTGATTTGAGCGCCGCATACCTTCAAATACCACTCGATGAAGAATCTCAAAAAGTGTCTGAAGTAAATGTTGATTTGATATTCGCGTTTGCCTTTTGGCAGTGCTTCCGCACCCGCCGTTTCCCATCGGTATTTGGAACAGCTGACTGGGCAAGTGCCAAACTCTTCAAACTATTTGGACGATGCTGTCGTAACAGGTCGTACATCTCAAGAACATATTGCAAATTTGCATGCATTGTTCCTTGTGTTATCTGATGCAGGACTAAAGTGTAGACTGGACAAGTGTGATTCTGTCAAACCTTAGTTGCAGTTTCTTGGTCATGTCATAAATAGTCAAGTTTTACGTCATCTTCAGTCACATTTGTTATCAATATGTAATTTGCCAGTTCCTTGCAATGCCACAAACTTGCAGTCAGTTTTAGGGAATGAACTATTATCTTCGATTCGTACCGAATGCTGCACAATTCGCAGCTCCATTGCATTGCTTGCGTCGCAAGAATGTCCGCTTTGTTTGGACAGATGAGTGCCAAGAGGCTTTTCATAAACTTAAAGATGCATTGCTCAGTGATCGATTCATAGTTTACTTCGATCTTGACAAACCACTTCTACTCAAACTTGACGCTTCCTCTTACGGAATCGGTGCAGTGCTTTCGCACGAGATGGGTGATAAAGACAGGCCTATTACTATCACGTCAAAATTGTTGTCCAAAGCTCAGTTAACTATTCACAAATTGAGAAAGAGGCTTTGACTATTCTGTGTGGTGTCACAGAATTCCATCACTCTTTGTATGGCAGGCAATTCTATTTAGTAACGGATCACAAGCCATTGCAGTTCTTGTTTCATCCGACGAAACCGGTTCCTGTGCGAACTGTCCAAAAATTGCAAAAAAGTCCTTTGTTGTTGTCTCAATACCAGAATGAGATTGTGTATCGTCCACCGGCTCAACATGCTAATGCAGACGCAATTTCACGTCTTCCGACTGCCCCTGATATAGTCTTTTATGCTTCTGCTGCATCTTGTCACATCGATGCTCAGGATTTTGAATTGCTTCAATCTTTTCCGTTTAACTATAGAATAATTGCACATGTCACGGAAGCTGATTTAGATTTGAACATTTTGCTAACATACATTCGCACATCATGGCCTCGTTCCCTGCATATCATCAAGATGTCTGTAGTCCGCCGATACTTTGCACGCCGGCACAGCCTCGCTGTACAGAAAGGAGTGATTCTTGTGATCCCTAACGTTTTGCAAAAAGAAGTGTTGCAGTTACTTCACCAAGGACACTGGGGGATTGTTTGTGCGAAACAGTTAGCGCGTCGACACTGTACCTGGCGGGATATGGGCACCCAAATACAACAGATGACATCACAGTATCTCGCATGTGCGGAAAATCAGTCCGCCCCGCCACAAAAATTCTCTACTTGGCCTAAGTCGCAATCACCATGTCAACGTGTGCAAGTCGACTTTTCGGTGTGTGTGTGTGTGTGTGTGTGTGTGTGTGTGTGTGTGTGGTTTGAGGTTTTCGGGCGCTAAACAGCGTGGTCATCAGCGCCCAAACGAATAGAAACAGGAACACATGCAGTGAAGGGACGAAGACGGACAGCGAACAAGGAGAACGGCTAAAAGACACAGACCTGACGCAGTTACAAATCCTCACATACAGAGGCAAAACAAGAGGAGAAGAAACGCACTAAAAAAGGAAAGGAAACACAAGGAAAAGAGAACAGAAATCGAATTGAAACAAGTAGGTAATCGTGACTGGCGGACCTCTTACCTAAAGCCTGGGTGAGCCAGTCATCCAGCAGCACATTAAAATCCTCTCCCTAAAATCCGAGACAAATTGGACAGGATACAAAACCGTAAGACCTTAACCACAGTCGTTGCGTCGTCTTGCAAAATAGAGGGCAAATCCGGTGGCAAGGAAACCACCGTCCTCTGGTCAGAGAATAAAGGACAGTCAAGTAAAATGTGGCGGACAGTAATCTGGACGCCACAAGCACTGCAGGTTGGGGGGTCCTCCCGCCGGAGTAAAAATCCGTGCGTTAAGGGACTGTGCCCGATGCGGAGGCGAGTGAGGAGAACCTCATCCCGCCTGCATGACTGGTAGGACGTACGCCATGGCCGCGTGGTGGCCTTGACCAGACGCAGCTTATTTTCACCGACTGCCAGCCACTCCTCTTCCCATTGACGCATAACACGAAAACGCAAAAGGGAGGTAACAGCATGGAGGGGGACGGCACATTCAACAACGTGAGGGAGGGAACATGCATCTTTGGCAGCCACATCCGCCAGTTCGTTTCCCCTAATACCCACGTGCCCCGGCACCCAGCAGAAAGAAACCTCCTTCCCCTGCCGTTGCAGGTGGAGTAGGGCATCATGGATGTTCTGGACGACCGTATCCGCTGGGTACAAGTGTTGCATGGTCTGAAGGGCACTCAGGGAGTCAGAACAGATGAGGAACTTAAGACTGGGAACACATCTCATCTGCTCCAATGCCCGCAAGATCGCAAACAATTCGGCATCAAAGATGGTAAACGCTGCAGGAAGCCGTAACTTGACGACTCGATCAGGGAAAACAACAGCACAACCAACAGAGTCCCCCTGTTTAGAGCCATCCGTAAATACTGGTACATGGTCGGCATGCTGATTTAAAATATCGTAAAATAAGGAGGTAAAAACAAACGCAGGACGACTTTTCGGGACTTTTTGGAACACCCGGTGGTTGATTGTGGTTGACTCGTATAGCAAGTTGCCTTTTGCTGCGCCAGTGAACAACGTCACGTAGCACAATTCAGCTGTTTACCTCTACTTTTTGCCTCCAAGTTTTACCTGAAATCATAATGTCAGACTATGGCCCTCAGTTCACGTCAAATTCTGCGAACGCAATTGCATACAGCATTAAACTAGTGCACCGTTGCATCCACAGTCAAACGGCGAAGCGGAACGTTTTCTCAGAACCTTGAAGCAGCAAATGTTCACACTTCGCTCTGCGCAATCCAGAGATCAAGCATTGCAACTGTCTCTCACCTCCTATCGTTCGCATCCACGAGATGGACCATTGCCGGCGGAACTGCTTCACGGCCGCCTCCATCGGACACTGCTCCATCTGCTCCACCCTCCTCAGCACCTGGTGCCGGAGGAAGGCCGCAAGTACCTCTTCGCGCCGCGTGAAACTGTGTTTTTCAGGGTTCTTAGCGGCAGCAGACGGTGGGGGCGAGCTGAGATCCTTCATCGGCTTGGCGCATGCATGTACCTCATTCCAGGCCCAGACGCATTGCAGGGCCGATACCACAATCAAATTCGCCACTGTCATGCGCACGGTGATCCTTCTGCATTTCTTCCCCCAGATTCACGGATACCGAGGACAGTGCGGCCACAGCAGCCACTAGAGGGTGTCATCACGACATCGCGGAACGACCCAATGCGGACGGAGTTTTCGCCTCCTCCGCCTCCTCTCATCCTACTGAGCTGGCCCCGTCCACGCTGCAGCAACAGACGCTTTCTACATCACGGTATGGGCCTCTGAAGGTGGACGCATACCCTTCTGGGCGTTTTCCGAGGGACGTTTCCGCCAGAGTTCAGGCCGGATTGCAGGGTACGACAGGAAGTCTGACGTACCCTGCACCCACAGCTCTTGGTCCATCAGAGCGTCCACGATTATGCAAGTTTCCTAGACACAACAATTTCATTTATCATAGCAGTGGATAGTCAGAGACATATTTACCATCAAATCAGAAAAAAGAAATCACTTCCAGTTCAGATTCGAGTCATACAAAATATGACACTAATTTGAAAACAAAACAATTTATTAGTAAACAGTATAAAATTAGAAACAGTTTACGACGTATTTTCAAAATTTCCGGAATATTTGTAACGTAGGAGTGAAATATGGTTGGCATACCTGCACATGACTGTGTTTAAATTGTGGCTGCTGGAAGTTTCATTATTGTATGTTTTTTAGTTATTGTTCTGTGCTATACTGAATAGAATATTGTGTCTCACAGTTTGCGAATTTCGAGATAGGAGAGTTATAGGGGCAATGCGTCTGCATTAAATTTTGAGTGAAACTCAAGAAAATCTTTACAGAGACAAACCAAATGATGAAGGGAGCCTTTGTAACAGTATTCCGTGACATACACAATCAAAAGCTTTAGATAGGATGAGGTATAAACTACAAATTATTTACTGTTTTTCCAATGCCCTGACTACATAAGCATATTTCGCGATAATACAAAACGTGCTGCTCTTCTTTGAAGTTTTTCGATGTACTCCGTCAGTCCTATCTGGTAAGGATCCCACACCGCGCAGCAGTATTCTAAAAGAGGACGGACAAGCGTAGCGTAGCTAGTCTCCTTAGTAGATCTGTTACATTTTCTAAGTGTCCTGCCGATAAAACACAGTCTTTGGTTAGCCTTCCTCACAACATTTTCTGTGTGTTCCTTACAATTTAAGTTGTTCGTATTTGTAATACCTAGGTATTTAGTTGAATTTACAGCTTTTAGATTACTTATTTATCGTGTTACCGAAGTTTAACGAATTCCTTTTAGCACTCATGTGGGTGACTTTATACTTTTCGTTGTTTAGGGTCACCTGCCAATTTTCGCATCACTCAGATATCTTTTCTAAATCGTTTTGAATTTTTTTTTGATCATCTGATGACTTTATTAGTCGATAAACGAGTGTCACCTGCAAATACCCTAAGACGGCTGCTCAGATTGTCTCCCAAATCGTTTATATAGATAAGGAACAACAAAGGACCTATAACACTACCTTGGGGAAAGCCAGAAATCACTTCTGTTCTACTCGATGACTTTCCGTCGGTTACTACGAACTGTGACCTCTCTGACAGGAAATAACAAATCCAGTCACATAACTGTGACTATATTCCATAAGCACCCAATTTCACTACGAGCCGCTTGTGTGGTACAATGTCAGAAGCCTTCCGGAAATCCAGAAATACGGAATCGATCTGAAATCCCTTGTCAATAGCACTCAACACTCCATGTGAATAAAGAGCTAGTTGTGTCTCACAGGAACGATGCTTTCTAACCCCATGTTGACTGTGTGTCAATAGACCGTTTTCTTCGAGGTAATTCAAAATGTTTGTACACAATATATGTTCCAAAATCCTGCTGCATATCGACGTTAACGATATGGGCCTATAATTTTGTGCATTACTGCTACTACCTTTCTTGAATATTGGTGTGACCTGTGCAAATTTCCAATCTTTCGGTACGGATCTTTCGTCGAGCGAACGGTTGTATATGATTGCTAAGTATGGAGCTAATGCATCAGCATACTCCGAAAGGAACCTAACTGGTATACAGTCTGAACCAGAAGACTTGCTTCTACTAAGTGATTTAAGTTGCTTCACTACTTCTACGTTACTCATGTTGGCAGCTATTCTCGATTCGAATTCTGGAATATTTTCTTCGTCTTCTTTTGTGAAGGCATTTCGGGAGGCTGTGTTTAGTAACTCTGCTTTGGCAGCATTGTCTTCGATAGTGTCTCCATTGCTATCGCGCAGAGAAGGCATTGATTGTTTCTTGCCGCTAACATACTTCACATACGACCAGAATCTCTTTGGATTTTCTGCCAGGTTTCAGGACAAAGTTTCGTTGTGGAAACTGTTATAAGATCTCGCACTGAAGTCTGCGCTAAATTTCGACCTTCTGCAAAAGATCGCCAATCTTGGAGTTTTGCGTCTGTTTAAATCTGGCGTGTTTGTTTCGTTGTTTCTGCAACAGTGTTCTAATCCGTCTTGTGTATCAAGGAGGATCAGCTCCGTCGTTTGTTAATTTATTTGGTATAAATCTCTCAATTGCTGCCAGTACTATTGCTTTGAATTCAAGTCACATCTGGTCTACACTTATATTATTAATTTGGAATGAGTGGAGATTGTCTCTCAGGAAGACGTCAAGTGAATTTTTATCTGCTTTTTTTGAATAGGTATATTTTTCGCTTATTTTTGGAGGATTTGGGGACTACAATATTCAATGTCGCCGTGTTCACTAATCCCTGTATCGGTTTTGATGCTCGTTATTAACTTAGAATTATTTGTTGCTAACAGGCCAAGTGTGTTTTCACAACCGTTTACTATTTACGTGGGCTCAGGAACTAACTGCTCGAAATAATTTTCAGAGAATGTGTTTAGCACAATTTCGGATGATGTTTTATGCGTACCTCCGGAATTAAACATGTATTTTCGCAACATATTGAGGGTAAATTAAAGTCATCGTATGAGTCGGTTACTTGTTTGAAATCAAACTCAAGTTTTCTTTGAACCTTTTACCAACTGTATCATCTAAATTGGGAGGTCAGTAAAAGGATCCTATTATTACTTTATTCCGGTTGCCAACAATGACCTCTGCCCACACTAACTCATAGGAAGTATCTACTTCAATTTCGTGACAACTACATATAACAGCAACAAACACGCCACAGCCAACCGTGTTTAGCCGGTCCTTTCGGAACACCATTAGGTTCTTCGCAAAGATTTCGGCTGAGCTTATATCCGGCTTTAGCAAGCTTTCAGTGCCTATAACGATTTGAGCATCAGTGCTTTCTATTAGCGCTTGGAGATCTGGTACTTTCCCAACGCAGCTACGACAATTTGCAACACTTATACCAATGGTTCCTGGATCTACGTTCTTCCTGTGTTCAGCCTGCACTCTTTGTGACTGAAGCCCTTCTTGTGTTTTCCCGAGACCCCCTTAACCTAGCCGTATGGCTATTTGTACAATTTAAGACAGTAGAGATGTGATTGTAATAGGTCTTTAATTGCTGGTATTCCCTTTGTCCCCCTCTTTATATATTGGAGTTACTCTATTCTTCTTTAGGCAATTTGGAAAGATTCCTACCTATAGTATTTGGTTTATAAGGATTGTGGGAGGCTTACTTATGTACTCAGAAATACGTTTAATTATTTTAGCAGACATGCCATCCAATCTCTCTGAATTTTTCCAGGGACATTCAGGCAGTTACTGTCTCGGAGCTTTTTATGTTATTTACTATTTGGAAGTTTCAGATCCTGACCAACCATCCACTACATATATGTAGTACTGACTGAAAATATCAGATACTAAATATGAGTCATTTAGTCATGTTCCTTCCTTTGCCAGAGTGATATCTACATGAGCTGGTGTTTCCGCCTCTCTCTGACAAAAGAAATTATAGTAACTGAAATAAAAGAAATGGAGCAAGCGACATGACCTGTATGGGATTATGAGTAATATTTGCAGCTGTAAGTGGTGAATAAGGGAACTGTCTCTGGTCATTCAGTACTAGGCTTGGGTTCACGGAAATATTTTTATTAATTTCCATAATTTCAAGACGCTTCATCATCCTTCCTTCGTGGATGTGACGCAATACTTCACGTTTCACCTTGTAACTATGGCCTTCTTTAAGCAGCCGGCCTGCAAAAGTGAAGTCTCCTTTTCTAAGTTTCCAGCTTATGTGGTGTTCCTTCGAACAGGTATATATTGCCTTGCCAGTCTGACCTACATAGAATTTTCCACAGTTACAAGTAATTTTATATATTCCTCTTTTTTCCAAATGTGGCTTGCTGTCTTTCCTATTGGGCAAAATGTGCCCAGCAGTGTAGTGCACATAAATTTCTTTTTTGCATTCCTGGATTTAAGCTTTCTGGCTACATCCAGTGAGCTTTTCCTAAGTATGGAATTGTGCATGATTTATTGTATTCTTGAGCTAGTGGGTTAAGGACAGGCTAAAGAAGAGAATACACCTGTTGTTTCTGCTCTTTGAGCATTACGAAGTCCTCTGAGGCAGCAGGATAGCCATTGTTTGATGACATTTAATTCCTTCTGAAGTTGGCTCCACTCATGGGGATGGATATTAGGTGATGTATCGTAGAACGAAAGGCAGCATGTTTACAGGTCACTGGGTGTTGAGAATTGTCTGGTATTACTATATATGTGGCGGTGGATTTCCTATAAATCTTGAAAGTCTGAATACAGTCACTGATGCCTATAGTTAGATCTAAATAATTTATGCAGTTACCCCCAAACTCCATTGTGAATTATATACTGTTTAGAATTTAGTTGCTCGAGGAATTTTTTAAGTTGTATGGTAGTACCTGTCCATAAGCACAACACATCATCAACATACCTAAACCAGTACCCAATCTTGGAAGAGAGTGGATTTCTTTCGCAAAACTGTGTTTCAGATTTGTCCATGAAGATTTGAGGAAGCACTGGACTGACGGGGTATCCCACGGCTAGACCATCCAACTATTTGTATGTCCTATCATTGAAACGGAAATAATTTCGTGTTAGACAAATTTCTGTAGCTAACCTTATGTCATCTGTGACTACCTGGTTAACTTTTGATTTATCTAGTAAGTCTATGAGACTGTTCAGGCACACTGCTGAAAGGTATACCAGCTTGGCCTGAAGAGGATTTTCATGTCTTTAAATTGTTCACTAAGCCAACAGAATCAAAGATCTCATGAATAGATTAGAACTTGGTTTTCATTTTCATTGGGTCATTTATCTCTCTGGCTTATCCATAACATGGAGCTGAGAATGAAGACATCACAGGACAGATTGGGATATATTTATAGAGTTAAAGAAGTCCATAAAATCTAGCAGCTGTAGGATTCGTGATGGTGAGGAAGTAGGCATCAGATTCTGGAATTATACTTCTATACAGTTTGATAATACCTGTATTTTTTTCATTATAGGATTGTGTCGGGTATTTCTGTGTCTGCTGGAAGTTAGTGACATCTAGGAAATCTTCCACTTTGTTAACATAGTCGCAGTTGTCCATTAAGACAACAGCATTTCCTTTGTGTGATAGGATTGCTATAACGCTATTGCTAATAATTTGGTCTTGAAATTGTTTAATACTTGATGTTCCTTATCTGGTGGGGCACTAGAAACAAGGTTACATGTTTACAGTCTTTTGATCCTTCTTCACTCTGAATAATTTGTGCCGTGATCCAGTTTTTACAGAGCTTCTTTTGTACCTTCCTAGTAACTTTTGAACAGCTAACATTTACATAAGAGTTCATAGTTCCACAAAAAATTTTCCAACTGTTTTCTACATTTTGCACTATAAATCCCCTCCTAGTTTTCTTTTTTCATCTTTCCTACATTTTGCACCATAAATCCCCTCCTAGTTTTCTTTTTTCAGTAAAACGTCTAAGATGTTTAGGTTGGCTGGTTTGGTCTGTCTTAGTTCTACTACTGTATTCTCATTGCTCGTGACATTATTGTAGTAACCCGTTGTAACCGCGACCGTTGCGGTCGCGGGGTGGCCAAGAAAGCGATGCGGTACCAAACGGAGAGATGCCTGCGAACAAACAAACGAACGGAAAGGACGGATACGAAACAACGACGGACAATCGAGAGAGATCTTACGACGACACACGAAAGAATCAACGGAGTGACAGAGACATCCAAACGAATCCATCACGTCCACTAGCAATGAAAACAAAGAATGGTAAAGACGTTGTCTGTTGTCGAGGCGATATGTCAAGACACACGCCACGATTAGACTCACTGATAAAGCTTTTTTTTTCCTTTATTGATTTTCAATTCCCCCCCGAAGGGGGCCGGCTGGCAGCAGCTTAGTACGCTGCTCTACAGCCTACAGACCTTCATTTTAAAAACGGAAGAAGAAAAAAAACAAGAAAAACAGGCGATAACATGGTGACGTCAAGTGAAAAATGGCGGAAAAATGCGGAAAGCTAAAACAGAAAGCAAGTGAGGTTGGCAACGTTAATAAAAGACACAGGAATCAGACAAGTAACATCACACACAATTAAAAAACACGGCGACAGTCTGGTTTCTGTTCGCAAGAGATAAAAGGCACACCCAGAGACAGTATGATGGCCGTTCGCAACACTTCCCAAAAAACACAACACGGAACACTCACTGTAAAACACGCACTGGAGAACACTCACTGTAGAACACTGCACGAAAGTGGCGGCACAAGGATGACACTCCCGAGCCAAAGGCAGATGGGGGGGGGGGGACCTGGAGGAGGGGAAAGAACAAGGAGGGAGGAAGGAAAGAAAACGAAAAAGGGGGGGGACCAAGGAGGGAGAGGACGAATAAAGGGGGAGAAGGGCAGACGCGAGAGGGAATGAGAGGAGGGAAATGTAAAAGGACTCGGGGGAGAGAAGAGGGCAAGGAGAGGGGAGGTGGGGAGAAAGAGGATGGAAGGGGGGGAAGGGAGCCCGGGAAAAGGACAGAGGAATGGAGGGGGAGTGAGGATGAGAGTTGATAGGAGGGATAAATGGAGGGAGAGAGGGCATCATCCAGTAAGGGGAGTTGATGGAAGCCACCTTGGGAAACGAGATGTAGGGTGTAGACATGGAGGGTAGGAGGGACACAACAGTGAAGATGTGGCAGGGGGCGGGGATGGGAGAAGAGAGGAGCAACCAGGGGAGGAGGGGGTTCAAGGCAGCGGGAGGTGTACAGGATGTGGATATGTTCGAGGAATAGGAGCAGATGGGGGAAAGGAATGAGATCATAGAGGACCCGCGTGGGGGGCGGGAGGCGTATATGGAAGGTGAGGCGGAGTGCATGATGCTCAAGGATCTGGAGGGACTTATAGAATTTGGGGGGGGGGGCAGAAATCCAGGCAGGACTGGAATAACAGAGGATGGGACGGATTAAGGATTTGTAGTTGTGGAGGATGGTAGAGGGGTGCAACCCCCATGTCCGGCCAGAGAGGAGTTTTAGGAGTCAGAGGCGGTTGTGGGCTTTGGATTGGATGGAGCGGAGATGAAGGATCCAGGTGAGGTGACGGTCAATGGTGAGGCCAAGGTAGGTGAGGGTGGGGGTGAGGCGGACAGGACGGGCGCAGACAGTAAGGGAGAAATCCAGGAGCCGGAAGGAGCGAGTGGTACGAGTTATAATGATTGCCTGGGTCTTGGAAGGATTGATTTTCAGGAGCCACTGGTTACACCATGCAGCAAAAAGGTCAAGGTGATTCTGGAGAAGGCGTTGGGACCGTTGGAGGGTAGGAGAGATGGCGAGGAATGCGGTGTCATCAGCATATTGCAAGAGGGGTACGGGAGAGGGGTTGGGGCATATCTGCCATGTACAGGAGGTAGAGGAGAGGGGAGAGAACAGAGCTCTGGGGCACACCTGCAGAGGGGTAGAAGGTGTGGGAATTGGCATTATGGATGGTAACATAGGAGGGGCGGTGGGAGAGGAAGGAGGCCATCAGATGGATGTAGTTGATAGGAAGGGCGTAGGTTTGGAGTTTAAACAGGAGACCGGGATGCCAGACATGATCGTAGGCCTTTTCGAGATCAAGGGAGACAAAAATGGCGGAGCGATGGGAGTTAAGCTGGAGGGAGAGGAGATGAGTGAGGCGGAGGAGTTGGTCATCAGCAGAGAAGGAAGGTCGAAAACCACATTGGGTGTTGGGGAGGGGATGGTTATGGTGGAGGTGGTGATGGATGCGCTGGGAAAGGAGCTTGCTGAACACCGATGTGAGACAGATAGGATGATAGGAAGAGGCATCAGATGGTGGCTTGTTGGGTTTGGAGAACATCAGAATATGAGAGGTTTTCCACAGGTCGGGATAGAAGCCAGTGGCAAGGATGACATTGTAGAGGGTGGCAAGGATTGAAAGGAAGGAGGGAGGGCAGTGTTTGAGGTGGCAGTAGGTAATGCAGTCGTGGTCGGGAGCAGTGTTGCGTTTAGTGCGGAGTGTGAGGCTGACGCCTGTGTAGTGATGGGAATGTTAAGTTCAGATGGTGGTGTGTGGCCCAAGTACTGGAAGCTAGGAGCAAGGGGAGGAACAGAGGTATTAATACGGTCCATGACGTCAGGGAAGAGGGAATAATCAAAGTGGGGATCGTCTGGGATGGAAAAAACATCAGAGAAGTGAGAGGCAAAGTGGTTGGCCTTACTGAGGTTGTCAGGAAAGGGACGGTCATTAAGGAGGAGAGGGTACTGTGGGGTGGGGCGGTTCCCAGTAAGGCGGTGGAAAGCAGACCAATACTTGGAAGAATTTATGGGGAGTGTGGTGTTGAGTTGTGTACATGTCTGGCGCCAGGCACGGCATTTCTTCGCAGTAAGCAGGTTGCGGATGTATCGTTGTAATTGCCGGTGGCGGGTAAGTGTATCCCGGTCACGAGTGCGGAGAAAAGAGCGGCAGAGGCAGCGAGTTTCTCGAAGGAGAAGGACGGCCTGTGGAGGCGGGACGGGGCGGTGAGGGTGGATGGCTTTGGTGGGGATATGGGTGGCGACGGCGTCAGACAAGGTCTGGTGCAGGAAGGCAGCAGTGTGAGAGATGTCATCAGGGGATTGGAGGGTAAGGTCGTGGCCGTCAACCTGGGTGTGAATTGAGTCCCGGTAGGCCTCCTAGTTGGCACGGGAGTAATCATGGACAAGTTTAGGAGGGATGTCAGGGCGAGGAGCGTTGTGGGGATGGCGACCATTAGAGATAGTGAGGAGAACAGGAGCATGGTCACTGCCAATGAGGTCAAGGACATCTGCGGTGATGCGCCCAAGGAGGTTGGGAGAGGGAAGGACCACATCAGGAGTGGTGTTGGATTCGGGTCGTGTGTGCTGAGGCAGGGGAACCAGGTCTCCCTGGAGGGTCGTGAGAAACTGATGCCACCGCTTGAGGTCGGCAGGATCACGGCTGTGGATATTGAGGTCGGCGGCAATCACGTAGGTGGAGAAGGTGCGGTCAATGTGGGCCAGGAAATCGTATGGGATGGGGGTGCAAGGGCGGACATAAATGATGGCACAGGTGATGGTAAGGGCGGGGGAGAAGAGGCTGAGGGTGAGATGCTCGGCAGGATTGTTAAGGAGAGGTTGGGGCCGGACAGGGAGGTGCTTGAGGTGGCCTATAGCAACTCCGCCACGCGCCAGAGGGTACGGGTTATCGGTGCAGTGACTCTGATAGAGCCAGAGGCAGGCACTTAAATACTGTATCGGAGGCGCCGCTATTGGCCTCTGGGACCACGTGTTCCACTGTGGCGCCCTCACACTAAAAGAGGGCCAGGAGGCGCGCGCCGCCACGGCTTACGGCGCGATGGTACAGAGATCTCTAGGGGTCTTCGATGTCCATGACGTCTGGCGCGGATTCAAGTTCCACGGCGCGCGGTACCAGAATTATAATGTACTTCACTTGACTGGCTATAATGGTCGGCAATGACTATGTTTATGATTAGTACATCACATCCGTTCTCGGGTATGTTAGTGATAATGTGATCTATGATTGTGTCTACTGTATCTGTACATATTGTTGGACCCTTCATGTGTGTCTGCAGGTTGAATGAGCTTAACATATCAAGGCAACTTTTTGCATGAATATTTTCTGGGATTGTATTAATATGGACCTACATTCAACAGAGAAAATGGAAGATGGTAAAGGAGGCAAAAAGAGGACTTGTACCAACGTTTTGGTGAAGCTGACTTTGGTAGAACCATCAGAGGACGACGACTCCAGTGGTTGGGACATGTCTTAAGAGCTGGAGAATCTATCCCCAACCGAGTGTTCAATTCCCAGTTGATAGGAAGACGGCCAAGAGGTTGTGCAAGGACTAGGTGGAAAGATAAGGTGATGAGGACGTTACAGAAGGTGGAACCAACAGCATACCTAGAAGATGCAATGGACAGAAGAAAGCGGAACAACATCTGCCAGAAATATCTCCAACTGTGATCAGGACAATGCTCCTTCCTGTATCAGTGATTGTGTTATTTATCTTTGTATAGTATATTATTCTGGTTTGTAAAATTTCTTTTGCTTTCTGTCATCGGCCTTTAAGTCCTGTTATGTACAATAAATGATTATGATGAAGATTTTATTAATATTAAAATCACCAACTATTATTAAAAAGTGAATTCTCTGGTAATTCTGCCAAGTAGTGTAAAAATTCTGGGAGGAAGCTTTCCACTTTTGATCTTGGTGAGTGATATAAATGAACCACAAGACCATTTCATCCTTGGAGTTGTATTTAAATGGCTGCTGCTTCAATCAGTAGTTCTGCACAGTTAGGTATGTGATATTCATCACAGTCAATTACATTACGATCAACATACAGGGCCTATTCAAAAAATTCCAGAACTCTGTCCACAAAATTTTTCTACGCTTATCTTTTACTTATTGTGCATCGTCTCCTTCGAAATAGTCTCCTCCACTGTTGATACGCTGTTCCCAATGACGTTTCCGCTTCTGGAAGCAGTCTTCGTGTGCCTCTTGCTGGATCACGCCGTTTGAGAATTTTCCTTTGTCTCGTCTGTTGTTGGAGATCTTCGTCTCTTCAATAGGGGTTTTAAGCTTTAGAAATAAAAAAAAAGTCCGTAGGGGCCAGATCTGGAAAGTGCTGGGGATGAAAGAGCTGAGTGATTTCGGTTTTTATGCAATAGTCACGCACCAAGAGGGATGCATGTGTGGATGCGTTATTGTGATGCGATACTCATGAATTGTCTCGCCTCATTTCAAGCCGTTTCCTTCTCACATTTTCTCGCAGGCATCGCAACATTTCTAGTAGTACCATCAATTAACCGTTTACCCTGTGGCACAAATTAATGATGAACTAATCCCTCAAAGTCAAAGAAAACTATCAGCATGGCTTTAACACTTGATCTGACCTGACCATCTTTTTTGGTCTTGGAGAAGTTTTCGCGACCCATTCTGAAGATTGAATCTTGGTCGCAACATCATAACCGCAGACCCACATCTCATCAACAGCTATGATTCTCTTAAAGAACATCTTGTTCTCATTTGCCCGATCCAAAAGCTCTTCAGACTGTGAGAAGAAGGTCTTTCTGGCCTTGACGCATTAGCCATGGGACGAAGTTGCCGGCAACACGATGCATTCCAAGACGCTGTGTCAGGATTTCATGACATTATCCATCTGAAATGTTACATTCTTCTGCAATCTCTGGGACAGTCAGTGTTCGATTGGGATGTACATTTTTGTCGCCTTTCCTGACATTAGCATCGTCGGTATATGTCGAAGGGCGTCCTGAACGAGGGTCACTTTTAACTTCCATTCAACATTTTTAAACCATGTGAGCCATTTGTAACACCGAGTATGGCTTAAGCACTCATCACCATATGCTTCCTGCATCATTTGATGTGTTTCCATAGAGGTTTTCTTGAATTTTACACAAAATTTAATGCAGACGCATTGCTGTTTTAACTCTGCCATCTCGAAATTCGCAAACTGTGCAACGCAACGTTCTACCTAATACAGCACTGGACAGTAACTAAAAGATATAGAACAATGAAACTTCCAGCGGTTACACACTAAACACAGGCATGTGCAAGTATGCCAGCCACATTTTGCTCCAACACACCATTAGCGCAAAATTACGAATGTTTCGGAACTTTTAGACCAGACCTCATATATAGGTACACCCCCACTTTTGTGTTTACTTCTAGAGAAACGTGCACTTTTTCTATACCCTTTAGATTGTATGAAGTTATTTCATTTTCCTTTAGCCCATGCTCTGTCATTAAAAAAAATACATTTGGCATCTCGGTCGCTAATAACATATCAATTTCCCCTAATTTATCGGTAGCATATTGCACATTTTTATAAAGTAATTTAATTTTAGGCCCTTATCAGCTCTTTTTCTGTCAGCTACATTGAATGCCTCTTTACCTGAGGTTTCCTTCTGTAGTCTTTTGTAACACAAGATAGCACTTTTACACCAGCATCTAAATTATTAATTTCGTTATTTAAAATATTATTTTCACACACACCATTTACCTCGTGTACTTCCCCTGCTAGATGCCTGTGACTAAAAAGCGTGTAACTTGAATGTCATGTTCTTGGTTGCAGGTTACTCTTGCTCATCATGTTGAGTTCCATTACTAACTCACTGTGATCTGCAATCATTGGTTCAATTACCCTGAAATTATTGGTGGTAACTGTGTTTAGACAGGCATCACGTGTTTCTAGGAGCTGATTTGTTACAAACAACCATTACCTGTTTAATAAACTCATAAAAACACTCTCTTTAGTATCACCGTAGCCTATATGTATGTTGAAGCCACCACACAATGCAATTGTAGACTTCAGAAAAGTAACGTAAGATAATCAATTTTCCATTGTGCAATAAAATTTTCAAATTACCCTCTGGTGAATGGTATACAGATATAACAGAAAGATTAATATTTGTTAACACTGCTGTAGCCATTTTAAAATCCAGGTATGTAAAAAAGCTTTAAATTGACTTCCTTTGCACAAAGATTTTTGTTTGAGTACACAGACACACCACCATCAGTTGTCATGGTTTGAGACCATGCATTTACCATACACAGATATTCGACAGATGTGTAATAGCCACCTTCTTCTTCAGTCGACCAGTGCTCAAAGATAAATAAAACATCTCGCTTCACTTCTTCCACAAAGAATGATATAAGGTCCCACTTGGTTCTTAAACACTTCACGTTAACACTTACAAATAGTGTAGCTACAGGCATATTACTTTCAGCACTAATATCCTTTCTGTATGACAACCTGTAGCCCTGGTTTCAATTTCAGATTCTATTTTGTTGGAGGATTGGTTGATCTTCAGAATAGAAAACACCTCATTACAATGTGCTTGGGCGTTATAACGTCCATTAGCTGTCCTTTAGATGAAACTCAGGACAAATCTTGAAACCTTGTTTTTAGTTTCCCTTCTTAAATGTTGCTATAACATGGAAAGATTTTCTCCAGAAATCAGCTGACATGGCTGCTTGTCCTGTTCCAGAGGTTGCCCCTCAGTCTGCAAGATCCGGGCAGTCGCAGAGGGTGGGCTTACTGGTAGTTGGGAGCTCCAACGTCAGGCGCGTAATGGGGCCCCTTAGGGAAATGGCAGCAAGAGAGGGGAAGAAAACCAATGTGCACTCCGTGTGCATACCGGGGGGAGTCATTCCAGATGTGGAAAGAGTCCTTCCGGATGCAATGATGGGTACAGGGTGCATCCATCTGCAGGTGGTCGCTCATGTCGGCACCAATGATGTGTGTCGCTATAGATCGGAGGAAATCCTCTCTGGCTTCCGGCGGCTATCTGATTTGGTGAAGACTGCCAGTCTCGCTAGCGGGATGAAAGCAGAGCTCACCATCTGCAGCATCGTCGACAGGACTGACTGCGGACCTTTGATACAGAGCCGAGTGGAGGGTCTGAATCAGAGGCTGAGACGGTTCTGCGAACGTGTGGGCTGCAGATTCCTCGACTTGCGCCATAGGGTGGTGGGGTTTCGGGTTCCGCTGGATAGGTCAGGAGTCCACTACACGCAACAAGCGGCTACACGGGTAGCAGGGGTTGTGTGGCGTGGGCTGGGCGGTTTTTTAGGTTAGATGGCCTTGGGCAAGTACAGAAAGGGCAACAGCCTCAACGGGTGCGGGGCAAAGTCAGGACATGCGGGGACCAAGCAGCAATCGGTATTGTAATTGTCAACTGTCGAAGGTGCGTTGGTAAAGTACCAGAACTTCAAGCGCTGATAGAAAGCACCGAAGCTGAAATCGTTATAGGCACAGAAAGCTGGCTTAAGCCAGAGATAAATTCTGCCGAAATTTTTACAAAGGTACAGACGGTGTTTAGAAAGGATAGATTGCATGCAACCGGTGGTGGAGTGTTTGTCGCTGTTAGTAGCAGTTTATCCTGTAGTGAAGTAGAAGTGGATAGTTCCTGTGAATTATTATGGGTGGAGGTTACACTCAACAACCGAACTAGGTTAATAATTGGCTCCTTTTACCGACCTCCCGAATCAGCAGCATTAGTGGCAGAACAACTGAGAGAAATTTTGGAATACATTTCACATAAATTTTCTCAGCATGTTATAGTCTTAGGTGGAGATTTCAATTTACCAGATATAGACTGGGACACTCAGATGTTTAGGACGGGTGGTAGGGACAGAGCATCGAGTGACATTATACTGGGTGCACTATCCGAAAATTACCTCGAGCAATTAAACAGAGAACCGACTCGTGGAGATAACATCTTGGACCTACTGATAACAAACAGACCCGAACTTTTCGATTCTGTATGTACAGAACAGGGAATCAGTGATCATAAGGCGGTTGCAGCATCCCTGAATATGGAAGTTAATAGGAATATAAAAAAAGGGAGGAAGGTTTATCTGTTTAGCAAGAGTAATAGAAGGCAGATTTCAGACTACCTAACAGATCAAAACGAAAATTTCTGTTCCGACACTGACAATGTTGAGTGTTTATGGAAAAAGTTCAAGGCAATCGTAAAATGCGTTTTAGACAGGTACGTGCCGAGTAAAACTGTGAGGGACGGGAAAAACCCACCGTGGTACAACAACAAAGTTAGGAAACTACTGCGAAAGCAAAGAGAGCTCCACTCCAAGTTTAAACGCAGCCACAACCTCTCAGACAAACAGAAGCTAAACGATGTCAAAGTTAGCGTAAGGAGGGCTATGCGTGAAGCGTTCAGTGAGTTCGAAAGTAAAATTTTATGTACCGACTTGACAGAAAATCCTAGGAAGTTCTGGTCTTACGTTAAATCAGTAAGTGGCTCGAAACAGCATATCCAGACACTACGGGATGATGATGGCTTTGAAACAGAGGATGACACGCGTAAAGCTGAAATACTAAACACCTTTTTCCAAAGCTGTTTCACAGAGGAAGACCGCACTGCAGTTCCTTCTCTAAATCCTCGCACAAACGAAAAAATGGCTGACATCGAAATAAGTGTCCAAGGAATAGAAAAACAACTGGAATCACTCAATAGAGGAAAGTCCACTGGACCTGACGGGATACCAATTCGATTCTACACAGAGTACGCGAAAGAACTTGCCCCCCATCTAACAGCCCTGTACCGCAAGTCTCTAGAGGAACGGAGGGTTCCAAATGATTGGAAAAGAGCACAGATAGTCCCAGTCTTCAAGAAGGGTCGTCGAGCAGGTGCGCAAAACTATAGACCTATATCTCTGACGTCGATCTGTTGTAGAATTTTAGAACATGTTTTTTGCTCGAGTATCATGTCGTTTTTGGAAACCCAGAATCTACTATGTCGGAATCAACATGGATTCCGGAAACAGCGATCGTGTGAGACCCAACTCGCTTTATTTGTTCATGAGACCCAGAAAATATTAGATACAGGCTGCCAGGTAGATGCTATTTTTCTTGACTTCCGGAAGGCGTTCGATACAGTTCCGCACTGTCACCTGATAAACAAAGTAAGAGCCTACGGAATATCAGACCAGCTGTGTGGCTGGATTGAAGAGTTTTTAGCAAACAGAACACAGCATGTTGTTATCAATGGAGAGACGTCTACAGACGTTAAAGTAACCTCTGGCGTGCGTCAGGGGAGTGTTATGGGACCATTGCTTTTCACAATATATATAAATGACCTAGTAGATAGTGTCGGAAGTTCCATGCGGCTTTTCGCGGATGATGCTATAGTATACAGAGAAGTTGCAGCATTAGAAAATTGTAGCGAAATGCAGGAAGATCTGCAGCGGATAGGCACTTGGTGCAGGGAGTGGCAACTGACCCTTAACATAGACAAATGTAATGTATTGTGAATACATAGAAAGAAGGATCCTTTATTGTATGATTATATGATAGCGGAACAAACACTGGTAGCAGTTACTTCTGTAAAATATCTGGGAGTATGCGTGCGGAACGATTTGAAGTGGAATGATCATATAAAATTAATTGTTGGTAAGGCGGGTACCAGGTTGAGATTCATTGGGAGAGTGCTTAGAAAATGTAGTCCATCAACAAAGGAGGTGGCTTACAAAACACTCGTTCGACCTATACTTGAGTATTGCTCATCAGTGTGGGATCCGTACCAGATGGGTCTGACGGAGGAGATAGAGAAGATCCAAAGAAGAGCGGCGCGTTTCGGGTTATTTGGTAACCGTTATAGTGTTACGGAGATGTTTAATAAACTCAAGTGGCAGACTCTGCAAGAGAGGCGCTCTGCATCACGGTGTAGCTTGCTCGCCAGGTTTCGAGAGGGTGCGTTTCTGGATGAGGTATCGAATATATTGCTTCCCCCTACTTATACCTCCCGAGGAGATCACGAATGTAAAATTAGAGAGATTAGAGCGCGCACGGAGGCTTTCAGACAGTCGTTCTTCCCGCGAACCATACGCGACTGGAACAGGAAAGGGAGGTAATGACAGTGGCACGTAAAGTGCCCTCCGCCACACACCGTTGGGTGGCTTGCGGAGTATAAATGTAGATGTAGATGTAGAACCATGCCCTTTTCTCTCTATATAGCACTCCTTGCTAATTGCCAGAGCCTATCATCAGAGTTATCTGATTCAGGCAATATTACAACAAGTTTGTGACTGATACTATGTCAGATACTTGAGGTACCGGTCTCATTTTCTGTACGTATAGTTGTCTAAAATGCTGACTTATTTGCCATCTTAGGATTTACAGGTGCAATAAGAGTGCTTTCATGCATTATGTGCCTGTCTGAATTTGTACTGAGTGAAAGTTCCTCTTCTGAATGACTCATAGATTGGTAAGGTTTGGATTGTTTCTGATTTCAGTTTTTGTTTTGTTAAAAGAAATATTATTCACACATCACTTCTGTGCTTCTTCTTGGTCTGGAGACTGTTCATTATCTGGATTGCTTATTGTGGTTGCAATGTTGTTTTGTTGTCCACATTCAGTTTGTTTTTTAACGAATTTTGGTGGACTCTGTTTCGAATTTTAGGTATAGTATATGTACCAGATCTGTGTGTTATGAACTCAATAACTGGATTTAGTTTGCATTTGAGTATTTAGTGGGGCTGCTTCTTACATTCAGTGCAATACTTCACTGCACTTTTCCACTTTTTTTATGGGATGATTTTGTCACACACGACACTAGATTGTCTGACCCAGAATTGGCAATGATCACTATGTTGAGTTGCAGCCTCATTTTTAACTGTCTCTTATTAGTTATTTTGAGTTACTGTTTTCGTTAAATCTTACACTGAACCATTATCACCATTTATTACCAACTGTGTGTTTTTCATGAACCAAGTGGCTGGATAGATTGCATCAAAAGTTACAACATTCATATATTAGAAAACAAATAATGCAGAACGTTACGAATTTTTTAACAGATTAAGCGTTTTATGCTATAGATACATTTAATCTACGAGTGACATTTTAGTTCCTGACAGAGGTTTTGGAGAAATATTAGAAATCTATTTGCTTTCTCCACAGTCAAAAATTTCCTGGATCGAGTATGGTGGATGTAATGTTAAATCTCTTGAAATTTTTTGCTTGAACGTCTCCAGTGGCAGGACCTGCACTTACATAGTAGTGATCTGGACTTTCTCAAGGCAATGTTTGAAAGCTATCTCTTGTTTTTGACAGTTGAGATGCAAAAATTTCCTGGATCGAGTATAGTGGATGTAATGTTAAATCTCTTGAAATTTTTTGCTTGAACGTCTCCAGTGGCAGGACCTGCACTTGCATAGTAGTGATCTGGACTTTCTCAAGGCAATGTTTGAAAGCTATCTCTTGTTTTTGACGGTTGAGAGGCTGGTATGCTTATGCTTTCTTGTTGTGGGTGTTGTGGTGAAGTATCTCATGCTTCTTGCTGGAGAAATCTGGATTTTCCTTCATAAGAAGGAGGCACAAAAATACATAATGACTATAAACATTTATTATTCCGAGCTTTATGAATAACGGGCTACAGTGCTCCTGTGACCTTCGATGTTATGATCCTTACTGCTTTTTCATGAAGGAATAGTACTGCCTTCTGTAGTGTGATTCCATAGTAACAAGCCATAGCTAATATGGTTGTGAAACAATGAATAAGACATTATTAGGAGATACTGATCAGTTATCACATTTCCATTTTCTGTTTTGTGCTGTTGTGTTTGCTGTCTATCATGAACCCCAGAAGTTTCATTACCCCTAGACAATTTAGCTATCCGTTGCCACTGAGACTACATTTCCTTCATTGATTTTCATCTTGTTTATAACAAAACATTCTTTTGTCACATGAGAAAAAGGACCCAGTTCTTCTTGAGCTTTGCTGGCCTCGATGCCATTTCAATAAAAAGTTAGGTCATCTGCAAATTGCAAGAACTGTCCATGAGAGCTCGTCATTTACAAACTCTAGGAACAGCAGAGGGCCATACCGATACTCGTGGCGTGAGGTTTTCTAACTTCTGTTCACATGACGTGACAGCGCTCCTTGAACTGATACAGTCTGCCTTATGTTTTCCAGATGAGATTCTAAGTTTGCCAGAACAGTGCCTTCACCTTCTACTGAGGTTATTTAGAACTATATTATGAGGAATGCAGCCAAATGCCTAATCAAGGTCACAAAGTGTCAGTGGGAAAGATTATTTTTCTTCAAAGCTATGGTTTATCCTAGTAACAAGATCTAGTGCTACTGTTGTAGATTTGCCTTTCTGTAAACCATGCAGTCCACCTGAGATCATTAATCATGAAATAATTGGAGATTTATTCTTTTATTGCAGTTCCAGTGACTTTAGCAAAGATTGGAGTGAATGAGTTTGGTCTGAAGCTTGCGATCATGCCCGCATAATCCATTTTATAATCTAGTACTGTCCCTGCAAGTTTCAGAATGTCCATAAATATGCCAGCAGATACACACTTATTAATTAACATAGTTAATGGTTCATCAGTTACATAGGTAATTTTCGTGAGGACCTTACTGGACAGCTCATATACACTCCTGGAAATTGAAATAAACGTGAATTCATTGTCCCAGGAAGGGGAAACTTTATTGACACATTCCTGGGGTCAGATACATCACATGATCACACTGACAGAACCACAGGCACATAGACACAGGCAACAGAGCATGCACAATGTCGGCACTAGTACAGTGTATATCCACCTTTCGCAGCAATGCAGGCTGCTATTCTCCCATGGAGACGATCGTAGAGATGCTGGATGTAGTCCTGTGGAACGGCTTGCCATGCCATTTCCACCTGGCGCCTCAGTTGGACCAGCGTTCGTGCTGGACGTGCAGACCGCGTGAGACGACGCTTCATCCAGTCCCAAACATGCTCAATGGGGGACAGATCCGGAGATCTTGCTGGCCAGGGTAGTTGACTTACACCTTCTAGAGCACGTTGGGTGGCACGGGATACATGCGGACGTGCATTGTCCTGTTGGAACAGCAAGTTCCCTTGCCGGTCTAGGAATGGTAGAACGATGGGTTCGATGACGGTTTGGATGTACCGTGCACTATTCAGTGTCCCCTCGACGATCACCAGTGGTGTACAGCCAGTGTAGGAGATCGCTCCCCACACCATGATGCCGGGTGTTGGCCCTGTGTGCCTCGGTCGTATGCAGTCCTGATTGTGGCGCTCACCTGCACGGCGCCAAACACGCATACGACCATCATTGGCACCAAGGCAGAAGCGACTCTCATCGCTGAAGACGACACGTCTCCATTCGTCCCTCCATTCACGCCTGTCGCGACACCACTGGAGGCGGGCTGCACGATGTTGGGGCGTGAGCGGAAGACGGCCTAACGGTGTGCGGGACCGTAGCCCAGCTTCATGGAGACGGTTGCGAATGGTCCTCGCCGATACCCCAGGAGCAACAGTGTCCCTAATTTGCTGGGAAGTGGCGGTGGGGTCCCCTACGGCACTGCGTAGGATCCTATGGTCTTGGCGTGCATCCGTGCGTCGCTGCGGTCCGGTCCCAGGTCGACGGGCACGTGCACCTTCCGCCGACCACTGGCGACAACATCGATGTACTGTGGAGACCTCACGCCCCACGTGTTGAGCACTTCGGCGGTACGTTCACCTGGCCTCCCGCATGCCCACTGTACGCCCTCGCTCAAAGTCCGTCAACTGCACATACGGTTCACGTCCACGCTGTCGCGGCATGCTACCAGTGTTAAAGACTGCGATGGAGCTCCGTATGCCACGGCAAACTGGCTGACACTGACGGCGGCGGTGCACAAATGCTGCGCAGCTAGCGCCATTCGACGGCCAACACCGCGGTTCCTGGTGTGTCCGCTGTGCCATGCGTGTGATCATTGCTTGTACAGCCCTCTCGCAGTGTCTGGAGCAAGTATGGTGGGTCTGACACACCGGTGTCAATGTGTTCTTTTTTCCATTTCCAGGAGTGTATATCCTGACTATTGGAAGGCTTATAAGTTTTTACTAATAGACTATGGTTCGATAGTCAGTGGTGATAAGTGTGTGCTCCAGAAATGAGAAATGCAGTTGTTAGGTTGCACTGTTACTACAGTCCGCCCCTGGTACCTGAATGGTCAGCGTGACGGATTGTCAATCCTCTGTGCCCGGTTTCGATTCCCGGCTGGGTCGGGGAATTTTCTCCACCCAGGGACCCGGTGTTGTGCTGTCCTCATCATCATCCTATCATCCTCATCGACTGCAGGTCGCCGAAGTGGCGTCAAATTGAAACACGGGCACCCACCGAACTGCCTGACTGTCGGGCCCTAGCTATACGATTAAAATAAAAAAAAAACTGTTACTACAGTAGGCATCCAATCGATGGATGTCCATCAACTAAGAAGATCCTTAGGAATGGTCCGTTTTTATCATTGACTCTCACTCTAGATTTTCTTTTACAAACTGGCTGGACTTCAGGGTGGCCGGAGAGCTTCATGACTGAGAGCTGTTCCCGATATCTGAGGCCATCTGGCACTTATGCCCATATGTCGATACATGGCTGTTTGCATTATGCACGACCAGAAATGCGTAGCTTTTGCTTTCAAAATGCCTGAGACCCATCTTATCCTGCAGCAGTTTCAACAATTAGAGTTTATCAGTTAGTCTGCTACAAATTTGACACATGTAAGTGGGATAGATAACAAAGCTGCCAAAAATTTTTCGAAGCTTAACTTAATTTCACGCACTGCTGATTTCAAAAAATTCACTGTAGGACAAGCAGCTGATATGCAGCTATTGGGGCTTGTAGGAACGCAGCTTAAAAAAGTGCCTACAGCAGGATAAAAATAATCACTATGGTACGATGGCTCTAGGCATTTTCCTAGGCCACTGGTACCCTCTGTTGTTCACAGCAAGTGTTTGACTCGATGCATAACTTTGCACAACTTGAAACTAACAGCATAATTAACCTTTTCAGATATAGGTACATTTGCTTGAGTAAGAAGAGGCTAAATCTTGTTTGGGACACCAGACTGCTAAAGATCACAAACCAAAACGCCAGTTTTCTGAAACGACACACTGTTTCTGATACACACACAAATACCTGGCAGGCACTCTTCCTCTGTCTGAGGGATTCCGATGTCTCTTCATGGCTACTGATTGGTACACTTGTTCGCGCAAATCTACTCTTGTCACAAACATTTATGGACAAACAACAACCAGGATTTCTTCGTTACATGGGCTGTCTGGTTCGGTTGCCCAGTACACATCACAACAGAATGAGGGTGGCCATTTTGACTGCTCTATTTTCCAAATTCGCCAAATTCTTTGGAGGACAACGCCATCACACCTCTAATTACCAACCTGGCAGCAACAGGATGGTGTAGCGCTGGCACAGACACTCAAAGTTGCACCTTGGTACCGTGACATGTCCTGGACAGCAGCATTGTCTCTATTGGTACTCAGGCTCCACGCCGCTATCATGGCAGACATTGGTGCATCAACAGCTGAGATGGCCTATGGAGAGAGTTCTTTCAGAGTTCTTCATAGCAACATTCCCTCTCTGCACCCATATCACTGTTCCTACAGCCTGTTACCATCCGACAACCTATCTGTCCTATATCGCCTGATGTGTTGAACGAGTCCATGAACTGCCCATTTCGGCGACAATTACTCCACCACCGTATCGGAAGTCTCTCACATCGCCTTGCAAACCAGTCCTCCGCAACAGTGACTAGTGCTGCCCATTTATATGAGAGGAGAAGCTAGTATCTACAGAAGCTTGCCAGAAGCGATGTCAAACTGGTGTATCACTTGCTTCGCTCACTGCAATTTAAGCTGTACTCTTACTTTCCTGTCTAACCACAACCGCTGAAACAAAGACATGAAAATAAATGGCAGAATATTTGTGACTAGCAAGAATATAGATGTAATTGCTGCTCATTTCACATGCAACAATTTAATCTTTCCTTTTCTAATTCAACTGAAGTTTCAAAATCGAAAAAAAACACGCTCTTGAAAGAGAACACTTTTATATGCAAATAACATCAGATATTGCAGAACATACTTCCATTATATTAATAAGAAAATCCCAGAATCTGTTAAAAGTGTGAGGATGGAAAAAGAAAGAGCAAATAGCAGGACACAAAGCCACTTTTTTGCATCCATAAATCCATGTCTGTGATTACAAGAGCGTAGTGAACACATGCAAAGCTCAACAATATTATCATTAATCTTAGGATCTCCTGAACACTTTTACTGCCGATACGTCATTAACTGACTTTTCTCTGTGAACATCATTTTGTGTGTCTTGGAAGAGTTTATTGCCTTCAAAGTAACTTAGTATCTGTTGTTCCATGACTGACTCGAAAACTTTAGATAATACTGGGATTATCGAAATTTGTCTAAGACTAGACATTTCAATGGGCCATTTTTATCAAATGGTACCATCCATGACAGTTTCACGAATTCTGGGGAGATACCAAAGGTTATTTCTTCAAAACTGTGCAGGACATGCCATAGATATCTGCACTTTCTGAATGCTTATACAGAGGAATTCACTATTTTTAAAACGTCTTCAGGTGCACGCCATTCCAATTTTTAATAGTGCAATGGTTTACATTTTTTATGAGCTATAGGATCAGAGCCTGGGTGTGAAATTTCATTACGGTATTTTTCACTCTCATGACAAAGTTCTGGTTGAAAACATCAGTACTACATGAATTGAAGGCTATGGTAGGCTTCTTCCCATGCTCATTTAGGAGTTTCCAAACTACTTTTACTTGTATTATGTGCCTTTTTAATGAACCTGTCATTGTATTTTTTTCTTTTTTTGCATCCTGTATTTCCATTACGTAAATTTTCTTAGCTCTTAAGTAGTTACAATGAAGCAACTCTTTAGCTAGAAAGACTTAGAGCTACTTTCATGCAGTCCATGAACTTTATGACAATGAATTTTAATGTGTCTAACTTAGGTGTATACCACATCTTCCCTTTGATACTGTCGTTCCGTCCCTGTAATTTGCCTACAGGAGTCTTCTTGGGGATTACTGGGAACATGCCATCAAATTTCGTTCTTAAGATTCAACTGCGTCACTGGCCCCATTTGTGCAATTTTTTGCTGCCAGTTTACACCGCAGAGTGCTGCTTTCAGTTCATTTAGTCTTTACTCTTCAATAATCCTTGTACCGAACGTGTAACGTGAATCCCATGTGCTTGGTTGCAATTTACTCTTGCTCTTCATATTGAGTTCCTTTACTAATGCACTATGATCTGCTATCGTTGGTCCAGCTGCACTGACATTATAATCCCAGTTGTTACACACTGGTGATAACTATGTCTAGACAGGCATCACCCCTTGTTAGGAATTGGTTTGCCTCAAACAGCCCATAGCTGTTTATTAATCTCATAAAGTACTCCTCTTTAGTACTTCCACCTCCTAAATAAACGGCATTTCAAAAAGGACTTTACAACTTAAAAGGTTCATTTAAATTTATTGAATGAAGCTGTAGGGCTGGTCTAGTGTTATTTTGTAGGGAAACACATCAAGTTTTTTTTACCTTAAACTAAAGATGTTTTATCTGTCTTCCGTTGGTTATCCTGCACACATCCCATGGGAAGTCAATTGCTTACCAAACTCGCTGTAAAATTGCAGGTGTAACTTGCTCATTGGCGGCGTAAATTCTTGCTCTAAGTTCATGTAGAGACGACGGCACAGGAGGTACAAACACGATATCGTTGATGAATCCCCATAAAAATAAAATCAAGTGGTGTCAGGTATGGGGGACGTGGGGTCCGTGCAGTTGGCGCATCACGGTCAACCCGCTGACCTGGAATGCGGTCACTGAGAAAATCCCAGACATCATCCAGGTAGTGGGTTGGTACATCATCTTGCGTGAAGTAAACATTCTGTTCTTGGTCATCCTCATCGATCTGTGGTGTCAGAAATTGTTGTAACATATCCAGGTACACTATCCTATTGATGGTTCTCTCACGGACGACTTGACGATTTCCCATCTCTTACCGAGCATTCTGTTTCTACAAAACATTTAAGCCATTCATAAGTTGGAGGTCTACTAGGAGGATCTTTAGCATACTTGGTACGGAAATTACGCTGAACTGTTGTGCCGACTTCGATTCTTCAAACTACAACACATATCTAGCACGCTCTGGTCCAGTGAAAGCTCGGGTCCATCTTTAACGCAACTGCCGTTAGCGCTCTTTACGGTGCGATTCGGCACTAGCGGACTACGCGAGACAAAACTTGATGTATTTCCCTACAATTTGACACTACAATCACCTCTGTTCGTACTATGAATTAATTTATATGAATTTTCAAAGTTGTAAAGTTCTTTTTGAAACACCCTTTTTATATTGAGGTCGCCACGCAATGCAATTTTAGACTTCAGACATTAAGGTAAGATGAACAAGTTTCCATCTGTCTTCAGATTTACTGTCTGGTGAATGGTATGCACAGACAACAATGAGATCAATATTTGTTAGCACTACAGAATTCAGATACAAAAGATTTATACCGACTTTCTTTGCACAAAGATTTTTGTTTGCATACACTTGCATTTAGCGTATCCAAATATTCGACGGATCTGTGATAATTACCTTCTGGTCCAGTCAGCAGGGGGAGGGGGAGGGGGCGCGAGGCACACCGAGAGGTGTCGCTGCTCTCACGTCGTCCTCTTGGTAGTGGCGGCTTCGAGGACTTGGTTTGGTTGGACGGGAGTTTCATCTTCGGCCTGCAGCGTCTCCTCTTGGCCAGAGGCGGTTCAGTGCCTTCCCTTGCGACATTTCAGAGAATGTTGTTTCCTCACACAACCTTCCGTGTCCGAGGACGGCAGCAAGTCGTGTCGCTCTGGCAAGAAGGTCGCCATAGGGACGTTGTCGGCTGTATCTGATTCGTAAATCACACTGTTTACGAAAAGGACGGATGTAAAATTCCTACTTTAGCTCTGTTAAAATGTACTTCTCTCCGTTGTCCATATGCTATTCAGGTTGATCTGTCTGTACTATACATAAATAAAACCTTCAATATACGTGGAAATATTGTAAGGCAAAAATGGAATTACTATGTCCAGTCAATAACGATATCGACTTATAAAATTTCCATTACAAATATTGCGATACAAATTTACAGTAGCTCTCCACATAAGATTAAAATTTTTTCATCGTTCTCACTTTTTTGTAAAACCGTGAAGTGATTCTCTCTTGATCACTCTTTCTACGCAAGTAGCAGAATCTCTACATGTGAATTACAAAACTTCTACATCTTACATCATATTCCGCAAGCCACCTAATGGTGTGTGGGGGATGGTACTTTCGCAACTACTATCTGATACCTGCAACCGTGTTCCACTCGCGAATAGTGCTTGGGAAGAATGATTGTCTGTAAGCCTCTGTATTGGCTCTAATTTATCGAATTTCTCCTCGTGGTCAATACGTGAGATGTATGTGTGTGTGTGTCTGGGGGGGGGGGGGGGGGGGGAGTAATATGTTGTCAGACGCCTCCTGAAAATTGCTGTCCCGAAATTTCACTTGTAAATCTCACCGTGATGCACAATGCCTCTCTTGTAACGTCTGCCAGTGGAGTTTGTTTAGTATCTCCGTAACGCTCTCTCCCCAGCTAAACGATCCCGCGACGAAACGTGCCTCTTTTCGTTCGATCTTCTCTATCTCCTCATCAGTCCTACCTCATAGGGAACCCAGGTAGATGAACAATACTAAAGAATCGTGCGAACAAGCGCCTTATAAGCCACTTTCTTCGTGGATGAGCTACATTTCCTTCAGATTCTTCCGCTGAATCTGAGTCTGGTGTCTGCTTTTCCGACTATCTGTTTTATGTATTAATTGCTACTTTGGTATAGACAACTTCATCGTCTGCTAATATCCTTAAAGGGCATCCGAAGCTTTCTACTAGGTCATTTGTATATATTGTAAACAGCAACGGTCCTACCACACTTCCCTATGGTACGCAGGATGTTACCTTTACATCTGTCGATTTTGTTCCGTTAACAGCGACGTATTGAGTTCTATCTGCAAGAAAGTCTTGAATCCAATCGCAAGGGTGCTCCGGTACTCCGTAAGCTAGTATTTTTTTCATTACACGGCAATACGGGACGGTGTTGAATTTAAAAGAAAAGAAGTGCAAAATATCTTACTGCAAGTAGTGCAAGGCGCACTACAGATTATGGCAATCGAACAAACTCATCCCTCAAAAAGAGCGCCCCTATCTTCACAATAGATAGTATATACTTACGTTAAACTGATACGATAATATCAGAACCTATTAAAAAGCGAAAATGACACAGTGACTCAACTTAATGCGCTATCGCGATCACCAGTCCAGAGTAACCATTTATAGTTTCATCCCATGTAGGCTTTCACGGCCGGCGTCTTCATCAGTAAACACTTCCGGGCTAAGTTGCCGTGGTCGATCTGTAGAACTTCTTCTCCCTGACGTTTCGTTCTCAACAACGGAGAACATCTTCCGAGGTTATAGTTTGTTACCATGTTGAAAAAGCATTAATTGTAGCTATATTAGCAGCTGAAATTTAATTATAACTAATTGCAACGCGTTTTTAATGGATTCTCAAAATGCTGTTGCCTTCAAATTGCAGACTATCATAATATGCATGTTACAGTAATTCTTTTACCACAAATATGACGTTTCCTGTCATTTTATTACAACAAAAGAAACAATTAACGGAGGGTTTTCGAGAGCTCCGCAGTTTGCTGGTGCTCACAAACAGCAAACATACATGTGGGCTTCAACTGTAAGTTAATATGGCGCCTTACAACTCTGCAACGAAGACATAGGTGGCGTTCTGCCATCTCACTGGTGAGCGTTCAACCGCAGGTTCAGAATATCTGACGTGCTAGATACTGCTCCGCACGTTCGAAAAGACTCTCCAACTTGCTTACACACTGTGACGTCAGAAACTCGGCACGCTCAACATTCAACGTTCGTCCGTGTGCCGACGGATCAAGCCGCCGTAGTCGATGGTCACCGCCCCGACATAGCCATCGGCCCTGTTTCATCTCACGCAGGATGCGTTCGGGCGACTTTAACATAGAACTTGCTGTTCACATTCGGTAAATGTATGCCTATCGTGTCGGTCGCCGGGATCTTCATCTGTCAGAAAACTCTCCATTTCGAGCACCTTGGATCGGGCATAGTCGTTTCAAAACGTAAATCGGAGTGCATATTTACGGTAACGTTTCGCCATGGATCGTAGACGCTAAGCCGACGAGTGAGAAACGGCTGTCAGACGGTAAAAAAGGCCAGCTCACAACAGCCCGTCCTTACTATGGCACTGCCAAAGAAGTTCTTTAACCGGGCGGGTTGAAAATTTAGAGTTCTTGGTAAGATTCCTTCCAGTGAGCTTAGCGTGACAGATTTTGCGGAATTCATGCTAGCTGGCTTGGAGGAGGTGACTCTAGTCGAGTAAAGCTATTACGTCTGCACTCAGCACATGTTCTAATAGGGAAGACATTGAGTGCGACGTTGCAAAAGGCCAGTGATGTTTACGGCATTCGAGGACCCACATATTATTTATCATGCAGTCAAAATATTGGCTTCTAATGGCAGCAGGTGGCGGAACTGGAGGTATCCAATAGTGAGCACAGTAAGGAGCCGCGGAGTTGAGGTGAACTTCTTAGTCAACGAGTAACTCACAACAGTACTACTGTGCTAGTGGTGTTGTTACAAAGCAGCCGGCCGAAGTGGCCGAGCGGTTCTAGGCGCTACAGTCTGGAATCGCGCGACCGCTACGGTCGCAGGTTCGAATCCTGCCTCGGGCAGGAATGTATGTGGTGCCCTTAGGTTAGTTAGGTCGAAGTAGTTCTACGTTCTAGGGGACTGATGACCTCAGAAGTTAAGGCCCACAGTGCTCAGAGCCATTTGAACCATTTGTTACAAAGCAGAGCAACGGCAACGATAAAAAAAGCAAACATTGCATTATATCTGAAATGCGGTGTTGAGTGGAAAGGTGCTGAGCCATAACGTTTCTAAAAGCACTAATGAATTTATTTTTAAAGGCAAACATCCAAGAATAACATTAACTGAACAAACTAAATGTCAATAACCAACTGATGGCAACACCCGAAAGGGGCAACAGGATAAAATCACTTCCTTTATGTTAAGAATATTAAATGAAGTAAAAAAAAATGCATTTACATTACAAACAGCTAAGCATATGATCAAATGATAATGTCACAAATATCAACCATCGGCTATTCCCAGTAATTAGCAAAACGCCGTTGTTTTCGCAGTAGCCAAAATGACTGACAAAGGTAGTTCAGATTTGTGATGATAGAGGCGTTTGCAGGGGCGAGGCCACTAGCAATAATTCCGCCTTCTCTACTGACATACGACGGCGGTTGCCGCTATCGCAGAACTGGAAATCTTCATTAAAAATTTCAATCATGGTACAGAGGTATCTTCAGTTAGATCACAGTTAACAAGAGATACAGTCACCTATCCTGTAACAGAGAGACAATTCGTTAGTTAATTAGTAAAAATAACTGCAAATGCAGAAACTCTTCTTTACTGTTTCTTTTTTTTTTTTTTTTTTTTTTTTGTAAATGCAAACAATTTAGTAAACAGCTCGAGCTTGTGATGCTAGCCAACAGGTAACTATAGGCATGCCTCAGAAATAAGGTAGCTAGATTCAACAATTTTGACTGACTATACAGTCTGCAAATTATAAGAATTGCATGTGCATTCTATAGCCTTAGATTCTAAAATCAGTTTGGAATAGTGATAGCTACAAGCCCACACACATTGACAGGACTGGAATCAAGTAGTACCATGCAAAACCTTCATAAATAACACATTTACAAACATAACAATGGGCAACCAGTATACGGAGTCAAAATAGCCACCACACGACAACAAGTGACGTGCACACTAATCGGATGCTCACCGTGACTTCTGGCAAAATGCAGCACCCATTGACAAACGCTTGCTTAGAGAGCGCCGAGAGAAGCATGTCACAAAGATTACTCGTAGTCTGAAACACAAGGGTATCTTCCTGCAGACACTACCGCGTCCAGTACTTGCAAATGTGACACCAGACTCCGGACCCGTCAAATACTGTGCATCCTGGCGAAGTAGCTTTTAACGAGTCATGTTCTCAGCTTCGACCAACCCTCGGTCCGCCAAACCCACAGTCAGCAAAAGCACCACTCTTGCCAACACGCCGCCCGTGTCACACTCCCCTCTCCCCAATGTCGCCGCAGCCCTTATTTACCCAACTCTCCTCCGACCTGACTTCTAGCGGCGACAGTAACGCTCCATGTGCTCTTGCGGCCAGAGGGATTCCAAGGAATTTCGCATATTTGGAAAGAAGTGGCAGATGAGTCAGTGGAATGTGTGGTGTCATGCATGCTCGACTGTGTAGACAATGTACACTTGACAGCAAAAAAAGTGGGTCACTGCCGAATACAACCAACATAACGTAGCTGTGTTGCAGGTCCTCTAAACATCAAAACTCCATGGGGTACAGTCGTTTGACTACACACAATGGGTACCACAAGAGACTACTAAGAGACCAAAGGTCTTTATGGCAGTCAGTCTAAGTGTCAACTAATATCGTCATACAAAACATATTCTTAGCGATGAGACACCACATAACACGCATAAACTAACCTTAATTACAACAAGTGACATTCCAGAAGTTCTGAGAAAACGGATTATTTTACATATATTGTACAGTAATCCTTAGTCAAAATTAAATACTTGAGACAATATATGGAGTTACAAAGCTGTACAGCAATTGGAAAAAAGTTTTTCGCTCTCTAAAAGGTTTTCCATCCACATGCTGAAGGTCGCTCAATGTCGAGTGGCTCTGGAAACTGGATATTGGACGAACCAGTAGAAAAACGCGATTAATGGCAACAAGCACTCTAAGAAAATCTCAACATTAACAGCGAATCACAAGTAATATCATTGTTCTCGTAACACATCAACAGCTACATGTACACAAATTTGAACTTTAAATGATATGACCAATGTCGTCATTCTGGACCTGGATTCAAACCCATCACCTTTAGCCACTGCTAACTAAGCTAAACTTTGTTTGTGCCTTATTGAGACCGGATCACTAGGCATAAAGAGACGTGAAGTATAGACGTTTGCATCAGTATCAGTTATCAATTCAGATCCTGAAAATATATGACGAAAATGTTTGTACTGAACTGGGAATCCTGTCATAACAGTTACCGTCCTGGGAACTACCCCCAACGACGTTTAATATGGTGTCATTCACAAGGAACACAGTATGCTCATGTTTAAAATTGAAACGCCATCATATAAAGCTTGTGACAGGTATGCGAACCCAGCATCTAATCGGATTGTTAACGAAGTACAGTCATGCAGAAAAGTATCCGAACGACCTGCATTGCATTTTGCCTGATTCCCATGCAACCCACATACCGCAGCTGTCTAGCAGGTCCTCTGATCGCTCCTTGATACAGTCGTTTAACTATTGAAAATGGCTCCAACAAGTCACCACTAGAAAACACTGCTCTGTATCGCAATAACTCAGGATGTAAAGTAATACCACGATACTAAAAATATCAGGGAACACCTCATCACAGATAAGACTGTCCTTAGGGCTTGTAAGCTCGCATTTATTGCAATAAATGACATACCTGAAATGTTAGCACTCTCATTATTACGTCAGATAGGTATGCACGTAGTAAGTTCGTCGTATTCATGATTTCCTCTTCAAAGTAAAATACCATACTTGTTATTTAACACAAAATGTCATTAAAAATTTACGTAATTCACGAGCAGCTAGTTGAGAATATGTATGAACTTCAAATGACACGACGAACCGCCTCGTTCTGCATATGGATTCAAACCCAGATCACGCAAACTAAGATTTCGTGACTGACGGAAATTATCAGTCATTCCTGATTAGGCATAAAGAGAGTGATATACCTCGATTTTAGACAGTATCAGTTAACAAATATCAGCTGTAAATTACATAACGTAAACATTTTTAACGGTCGCGATTCCTACCTAGCATCTATTGTCCCTGTTAACGAACTACGAGAGATGTTAAATAATACTGCTTCACAAGTAACTTACTTGAAATGCAGTGAGGTAAAGCTTTGTGTTGGACAGGGATTCGACCCCAGAACCTAATCGGATTGTTATCAAAGCACAATCAACTTTGACATATCGGATTTTCTCGGCAGTAGCTAGATGTATTAACTGAAATGACGCAACGAAACATTAATTTTTTCCTTCCCAGGACTCCAACCCGCACATATCGCTGTTATATACTAGAGAAAAGGAACGTTAAGTATGGGTTTGTTACACCAGTAGCGACATGTGAGCATGTCTGAATTAGAAATAATATGACAAAGAGATCAGTGCTGACGAGGAATCGAACCCCACACATATCGTAGTTGACTATACACAAAGAGACGTCAGCTACCGAATTTTTCTCCACCAGCAGCTCGGAATAACATCCTTGAACTTACAGTGATCTCGCAAATAGTTCTGTGTCTCACTGGGAATCAAAAACGTCAGATATCGTTAGTGTTGACAACGAATGAAAATGCATTAAAAATAAAAATTATTATCCACCAGCAGATAGGTGTTCTCATGCTGCAGCTTGATAATACATATATAAAAGTTTAGTGCTGGGCCAGGATTCCAACCCATTCATGCGCAATATGTGGAAATGTTGAGGAATCTGCAGTTTTGAACAAACAACAAGTTGTAGTCGAGCTGTATTGTCACGAAGGGATTAAATTCCGCGCTAAGGGCGGTCTGAGTTGCATTCCCAGTTCAGAACCAATTTTATCGACATACACACACTCAAATAAAAGATGGAATAAGTGTCCTGTGACCACACACAGAGTTTGTTTCGCCACTAGAAATAAATAACTAGTATAAGAAAGGTTACTGGTGATAAGAGTTTCTACATGTCGCCACTCCTTACTTTATTGTGGTTCCACCTAACGTGTACTTGGTAGAGAAGGAATATCATGTTTAATGTGATTTTCAGACCACAATGCCATTATACCTTCTTCAGCTGGCGTAGCCAGAAGAGAATAGAATCTGCCTCTCCCTATCAAAAACCATCGGCAGAAGTTGGAATCGAACCGAGACTATATAAAACTATCACCAGTCCAACAGACCAACAAACCTTCTCCTCTACCACTAATTTCTCTATTAAAACACCGTTTCGGCACACAAGATAGGATTTCTGACACACAGGCTCCCTGTAGTGGTTTGCAGGATGTGCAGTACATTCATTTACTTGGTTGACCGAATCGCCATGAACTAGCTGCCTTGGCTACCCAGTGCATACATTCGACTCTATTTTGTAATCACCGAAATAAAATAACGTAAGTGCCACCTACACAGAACTGCCAACAGTGTGGGATGCAGAAATTTAAATAGGAAGTGTTCCTTTGCATTTGAGCTACTCTATTGCGCTATCTGTTTGTTGAAACCACCGTGCAGTGCAAAAGAAATGCTGTAACTGTCTGTCTCTCAGAAGTCTAGATCCGGCCATATGCATTATCTCATAGCAGTGTGGAATGCCGAAGTTCTGGATGAACTGTTGTTCACTTCCTGAGGTAGTCTAGCTACGTCACAGCTACTAGCGTAACGGTAAGCGGAGCGCACTGTTGATCAGACGTCGCGTGTTCTATTACATTCGCTACTACGTTTTCTTAAAACGCAAATCTGCTCTCTGCTGATGTTATCAATTTAATGGAACTTTGAACCTAATTCTCTTCACTTCTCAACCCAAAATAGTCGCATGTGGAAAAAAGGCTAACTTCTGCGTCATTTTGTTCTTTTCTTGTTATTTTCAGGTTTAATAGACGGCCAGGCAGCAGATGCGCTCGAAGCTTTTGTATTATGTATGGGGAGAGCGCATCGTGCCAAAATAGTTAGAAAAGTATTTTCTACATTAGCTGTCGTCTGGTAGTGGCATTTTATTCTTCTTCAAACCTTGTTTGACAGCTTTAACTCAGAACAAGTTTTCTACATGCACATAATCAATAAACTGCATGTGCATTGTCAGACTGTTATAGATAGCATCAGAGAATTCGCATATATCGTTGCTGATTAAGGTGGTTCAAATGGCTCTGAGCACTATGGGACTCAACTTCTGAGGTCATCGGTCCCCTAGAAGTTAGAACTACTTAAACCTAACTAACCTAAGGACATCACACACATCCATGCCCGAGGCAGGATTCGAACCTGCGACCGTAGCGGTCGCGCGTTTCCAGACTGTAGCGCCTAGAACCGCTCGGCCACTCCGGCCGGCTCGTTGATGATTAATTTCTCTCGCATGTTTAGTATTGTTTTAACAACACTAAAAGAAACCTTACGAAAACTGTGCACTGTATTGTAAGAAATGAAATAAAACTACCCACGATAACCTTACGACGAAAGTAACTCTGTTTTAACAAAACTGAGTATCTGTACACAAGCATGCCTCTGTCTTCACGAATTAGTAAAATACTACTCACTTAGATTTCGATTGGGTCTGTGTTTAAATGGTAAGCTGTGTCATACTCAACAGGTATGCAAACGTGGCATTTCATAAATAAAGTTACGTGTTCCTAGAAACCCAAAATTTGCTTGTCAGCAGCGAAGAGGCGTTACCTGTTGTGCAGCATTGTAAGTTTTAACCATTGCACTATGAGCTGAAAGTATTCTCTGACGATTTGCTTATCGATGTTTGATCTAACTGCTTGCAGCTCTTACACAGAAGGGGTAAAAACGTTACATTCAGCGAGGCTGGAACCGCGAACCATGACAGTCGCGTTTCCAGAGGTCAGCACGTCAACACAGAGCTCGCGGATAGATAAGGTTTGAGTCTTCCTGTTACGAGGATAATAGTGGCTAGAACTCGTAAGTCGCTATTTACAAGACGAGATTAGTTGTGATTGCCACGTTCAATGATTTTGCTGGGCTGAAAACCGTAAATTTACAATCTTCCGTTACACCTCAAGCGATAACAACTCAGGTTATTCAATGGAAATGACAGGAGAAATCAAGTGAACTTTGAGGCTTAATTTCGTGCACACCAGGAAGTAACTCGTCGATCACAGAGTTGTCAAACATACCTTGCGTTGTCGCCAAATTTCAGTTACAGTACCAGCAGGAAGAAGACGAACCGATGTGATCCTACAGCGGGCTGGGGAGTGACCATAGCTGGCGCCTCAAAGACGCGGCTGCTACGACCTGGAATACGTAATGCGTCTGATTCGCATTTCTGTAACTAGGTTTAGGGACTGGAGCTTAGTTACTAATAATACTCAGAACTAACTGCTACTAACCATCATAAATCAGTAACTCTCATAGTTGTTTTTATATTTCTTTCGTAAGTGTATTCAAAACTAAGATACTCATTCACTGTCGTTTTCGTGCCTCGCCGATAGTCGAGCACAACAAACAAATAAAAATAAAAAGAGAATGTGTGTGTGTGTGTGTGTGTGTGTGTGTGTGTGTGTGTGTGTGAGAGAGAGAGAGAGAGAGGGGGGGGGGGGGGGGTAAAAAGTTGTTGTAAAGAAATTGAATGCTGGTATGTAAAGAAATCTTTCATTAAAATGACTCGTTCCACATCATTACGAAATGTCGTATTCATGATCTATGGAACAAGTACTAATCTAATCATATTGCTGACTACCCATGAAGAGTCATGAAGTACCGAAATATTCGCCTATATAAGTAACCAAATCTAAACTTGAAAATAAAAGACGACAGTTTTTGTAATAAACCGGGACTCCTATCAAGACCATTTCATCCCTGTTAACTAACCATGAAAGATGTCTGATATACCTCAATTCAGAAGTAATGAGGTGTGTATGAATTTAAAGGTGAAGCGCATGATGTGAAGTTCTGCGACAGAGGTACGAGCCCAAGACGTAATCGGATTGTTAACTAAGTAAAATCAAATGTTACGTATCGGTTTTTCCTGCCAGCTACTAGGTGTTTAATCTAAAATAAGAACACAAATTTTTGTGCCTGAGCGACAATCGAACCGCACTCTTATCGTTCTTCTTTATTGTCCACGAATATTGCTTAAGTATCAATTGCTTATTCACGAACAGTAAGATGTGTGCGTGTTTGTCCAGAAATTGTTGGCATTATGAACAGACATTAAAAATGCACGTTAATTTTTACTAGCAGGCCGGTGTGCACGTGATAGGGCTTGAAATGAAATTATGAATATTTTTGTAGTGGATCAGGATTCGGACCCACATATTTGCCTTTGGAGGAGACCTAGAGAAGACTGCAGTCTTGGGAAAAGGAAGGAAATGTTTGAACTATACTGTTCCGAGAGGTTAAGATTCTCGAAAGAGGAGATTCGAATTCGAATCACAGTCCAGCACCAAATTTTTCAACGTCTCTAGTTCAATCAAGTACAAGTAAAATAAGAGGTCTGTTCTTTTAGACGGCTATCAGTTCATCAAATAAAATAAAATTTTCTAATGTAAGTAAGTTTACTGGTGACAGTATTTCTGTTTACCCTGACCTCCACCTATGTCATTTACCAACGTAAACCGGCTCTGCCCAGATTGGAATGAAGGGACGTGATGTTTAATGCGGATTCTGGATTATAACAGCTTCCTCTTGAGGTTACCAGAGGTAAAGTAAATCTGTTTGTGCCTGTTAAAAGTAAATGCCTGAACCCACGCATTGCACTTGTGATAGTTCGTTCCACCAGACCATTGTGACCACATTTTCCAGGCCCAGGAGTGTGGTGTAATGGGTGATGTGCTTAGCCTACTAAACTAGTCACGGTGGAAAAAAACGCGAGTCTATTAAATGGTTAAGTAGAAGCAAGTTTATGACGTGGAGATTATGCTATCCTCATGTCAGCAGGATGTAAAGACTCTTCTAGGCGTCATAGCCTCGATTTGAAGCCATTTTGAAATTTTCACTAATTCAGGAAATTTCTTAGTTCGAGAAACTCCACTGTGAAGTGTGAAGTTCCGGATAATTCGATTATCACCGTCATTATTGCTATCATTTTCTTCATACTGCTGCTGGAACACATGTGCTTGAAGATCATTTAAGTCCTTTTGGTCATTATAGAAGTAGTTGCCCAAGAACAAGTTCTTTCCCTGTCTACGGAATCCTTTTCATGTTAATATCAAACATCAGCAATTACTCGTAGATCACATTAAAACTAAAGTAATTGATGAAGACGTTACTTGATAACGTAAACGCGCTGCCTTTCTTCATTTACTTGCGCCTAGAATTGGCTGTCGAATACTGCCAAACCAAAAGCCAAGGGATCTTACTGCCTTCCAATATACGTCGCTGTCGGTTCTTGCATATGATTTGGTCGTTGTGACCTGTTTCAAGTTGTGTATGACACAGAATGTTTTAGAAAATCAGTTGTTTTCCTTTGCAATAAACAGAAAGATTTTCATTCTAACCTATCCAAGTCCAAAATTTTCGCAATATTAGTTAAAATTTAATATTCGTTTCCATAATGTAAGGAAAGTATTTCACAGTTTGAAAACCCGCATCCGACTCACTGGCCATAAATTCTAGCTCAAAGTGACGTCAGTTTAAGTAACCTAATGTAGCGAAGACTGTTTGTCAGTGCTCTTTCTCACCGGAAAATATGCAATTCACTCATTGGACTCGATAAGTACACTGTAGAAGTAATTTCTGCGTGTATGCAATGCAATTTAGTGGTGCTCTCTCTTCCAGTTCCGTGTACAATATGCCTGACCTAAACGAGCCCTTTATCGTTACAGGCCCTGGGCGGCGCAACATCATATTGACAACAGTAATGTGCTTATACTGACAACCTCATTGTTCGTTTTACCCGATTTTGCAATCATTTAAGTAAAACATCATGACCTTCGAGTGGGAGACATTTCGTTCCCCTTTTCCTTCTGTGAAATTTGTCAGTAAGCTTTTTGCCTTCGAACCAGCGAAATGCGGCAGAGTACGGCTGGTACACGATTTACAAACCACGATTTAGTGCCGTTAACACGATTTCTTTAAACATTGGCGTAGCTGAAGGAATTTAGTTTCTTCTTAAATCGTCTTATGCAGCAACGTTCACAGATATCTCAAATAGGAAAAGTTCTTTATCCAGGTACGAAGGTTGTAAAACAAACTTCCCACTGTGTCAGGTTGATCTTTTCGTCTGATAGCACTGCGTAAGTATTTTGTGTAAGAGGTATTAAAGTAGTTTTCCTGTAGCTGTGGGGATCATTGGTGGAAAACGAGTTTCATACCAATGGGTACAGTACTGATAAATATTCAAAATGATTATCAACCTGAGTCTGCGTTCATCCACAAACAGAGGCGTATTTGTAATATTGAAGCTAGACTAGGTATCCTTGTCTTCCTCGAGTGGGCATTGGAAGGCGTTTACACACACGTATACGAGGGTAATCCTAAAGGTAAGGTCTAAGGGACTTGCAAGTCCAACGCAGGCACAAACGAGAGATCCTTGCTTTTAATGGCAGGCAGAAACCACAGTCAAGTCTCGCCGCGTCAGCCGTGCTGTGCGGACGTGTGCTGAGTTTCGTGCGCCGCGGTCTGCTGTGTTTCGGCGTGGTAAGTCGCAGTGCTTCTTGCATCGTTGCAGAAATTCTACGCATAGTTAAATTTGTAATATGAATTCGTGATGGCCCACTTGAACAGACAAGATACTTTGAAATTCTTGTTTGATCGTAATTACGCCCGACCTAAACTACACGAAATCGAAGATTGGTTGGAATATGAAGTGAAAGTTGATTCAGAGGATGTCATTGGAATGGTTCAAATGGCTCTGAGCACTATGCGACTTAACTTCTGAGGTCATTAGTCGCCTAGAACTTAGAACTAATTAAACCTAACTAACCTAAGGACATCATACACATCCATGCCCGAGGCAGGATTCGAACCTGCGTCCGTAGTGGTAGCTCGGCTCCAGACTGTAGCGCCTAGAACCGCACGGCCACTCTGGCCGGCTGTCATTGGAATGCATCTTTCGATAGTGAGCAGTGTTGTATTTGTGAAATTGAGGAATGCAAACTTATGTGACAAAATAGTTGAGTCTTGCGGAGGAATTATGAAGATTAAACATTGTGATGGTAACGTCGGCGAAGTCACCGTAACACATGCAGGGTTTGGAATACGAACGATCAGGATATTCGAACTACCATTCGAAGTACCGGCGGAACAAATAAACGTAGTGATAGCGCCGTACGGTAAAGTTCTCAGCAATGTTGCTGAACGGTGGTCCAACGCACGCAAATTCCAAGTTCTCAACGGAGTGAGGCAATTAAAGGTCGATTTGCACAAGCATGTACCGTCATACATCAGCGTCTGTGGATACCGAGGTGTCGTTATATAAGACGGCCAGCCGAGGACGTGCGCGGCGGGCAACTCTCCCGGCCACGTCCGCGCGGAGTGTTTACAGCGGCGAGTGTCGCAGCTGCCGGCTGGCGAGGCGCCGCGACCGCCTGCTATGACTGCGCTGCCGGCGACTTACGCTACGGCTGCCCGCGGCCAAGCAATGACTCCAAGCCCTAACGTGAACACGGAGAACCATCCACCCCGAGAAGAAGCCCAGATTGCCACTACTGACACAACAGAAGCTAGATCACCCGAACCTAAGGAAATCGTGACAGCTGTGACGGTTTCAACACAACAGACACCGAAAGATATTGGGAGCCACAGAAAATTCTCCGATTCCTCCGCCGTTGAGAATGACATGCAAGAACCATCTCGGAATGAGCAACCTCATAGTGAATCGATTTCTCTATTGACACCATCATCCACCAAGAGCACGGTCGACAATTTGGCTCGAACCGCTTAGAAGATATGAAGAATGCTGAGGAAGACAACATAAGACAGCAGCCGGTGAAACCTAAACGGCAAACACGAAAACAGAGCCCTGAAGAGATTCAGGAACTCGAAAAAAAAAACTCTCCCGTACCAAAAAAATCCTTAAAATAGATCGAAGCGGAAAGCAAGGCGAGGCAGACATCGGAAAACCAGACATCCCCAACCCGAATGAGGACGTACAGATGAACCTCGCCCCTCCAATTGAAGAACCAATGGACACTGTTGACCGCTGTGGACCTGATACGGGGACAGCATGGTCTGACGACACTGAATGCGCTTAGTTGAACTACCGAATGACGCAGGCGTATAAAATCGCCACGCTCAACGTAAACAGTATAGTTTCGGAAGTAAAGTTACAATCTGTGAAGGACTACTTATATGCCGCCGACATTGACATAGCGATGTTACAAGAGGTAGTTACGACCAAAATAGAGGATGTGTACGGATATGAGGCGATCTTAAAACATAGGCAATGAATGTGGAACGGGAGTATTGTTCAAACACGGCATACCATGTACAGCAAAAGCAATACTTGAATCTGGACGAGGCATCACTGCACAAATATATGATCTGCTTCTTGTTAATATATATGCTCCCTCTGGATCCAGCGGAAAAAGAGCAAGGGGCAACCTGTTGCGGGACGAAATTGTCCCACTAATAACGGATCCTCGACTGCACATAATTTTGGGTGGAGATTTTGCGTCCGGAAGATCAAGTCCCAATCTTCAACTTTTGTGAGGAGCTGTTGATGTTAATTAACGGACTAGATATGATAGATGCTTGGTGCCATCTTCGCCCGCACAGCAGAGGATACACGTACGTATCCAGTACATCGGCAAGCAGACTAGACAGGCTGTATTTAACGAAAGGTTTTATTCATATGTAACTGACTGCGAAATTTGGCCTCTTAACTTCTCGGATCACTGCGCATTTCATATAACCGCGCAGCACACTGAACAAAAAACATTCCTGGTAAGGGGCGTATGGCAGCTAAACGTGTCACTTTTGGAGGACGCAGTACTGCAACAGGAGATCCATGATACATGGCAGCGTTGTCTTCGGACGCAATCCAGATATCCAACACGCATCATGTGGTGGCTACAGTCTGCGAAACCACAGATAACAAAATGCATCGCACGATATGGTCGCATGAAAGCGTACTGGCGAAAACGCACCTAGGAGTATCACTTTCTTTGCCTCCGCGAACTATATGATGACCCCATGGGATTAGTAGCAAACACTTCTAGAATAAAACGCACTAAAGCAAGAATAACGGCGTTGGTACGACAACCACTAGAGGGGAAAAAAGTTCGATCACGTCCTCCGATTGAACTGACGCAGGAGAATACGTCCGTATATCATGTGATACGGGAACCCAAGAGAGGTAAACAAAAGTTAATCCACACTCTCAGTGATGAACAGGGGAACGAATACGATCAACAAGTCACAGTAAAAAACTACGTGGTGCAACATTATACAGAGTTTTACGCCGCGTCGGCGACTGATGCGACGGCAAGTGAGCCGCTTTTATCCAACATTCAATCCACGGTTCACCCGACTGACAACGCCGACGTTGTAGCCCACATCACTGAGGATGAAGTATGTGCCATAATCAAAGATTCGCCTACAAAGAAATTTGCTGGTTTAGATGGCTTACCCATAGAATTTTATGGCACATCATAGGACCGGAATTCACCAAAATGTGCAATGAATTATTGGGAGACGTGCAGATGCCATCTCAGTTTACCGAAGGACTGATTGTCCTGATTCCCAAAAAACCACGTAGCACTACGCTGAAGGATTTTCGACCACTAACGCTGCTCAATTCCGACTATAAAATCTTCACCCGCCTCATCAACTGTAGACTGAAGACGGTACCGCCGACAGTACTGTCCCAGGGAGATCAATGTCGACTGCATTATGTGAGTATAGGGACATAATATATTTGTCGTGGCTATGTAAATGCAATGTTGGTCTCATGTTTTTAGACTTCGATAAGGCTTTTGACCGCATCAGCCACCACTTTCTACTAACTGTAATGCAACGGATGGGATTCAGTGCTCATTTTATTCAGATCATACGCAAATGTATAGTCGGAACTTACTCTCGAATCAAAATTAATGGTCAGCTAAGTTCACCAGTCCCGATCAAGCAATCAGTGAGACAAGGCTGCCGCCTTTCTATGGCACAATACGCAATCGCCGTAGAACCCTTACTGTTAACCCTATATCACAGGTTACAAGGTCTACAGGTGTTGGGTACAAAAACCGTGTGTCACGCTTATTCTGATGACATCAGTGTAGTAGTTAACACGCACTCCGAAATGGAAGTCGTTCAACAAATAATCCACACTTACGCCACTTCTTCCGGAGCCAAGCTCAATGAACACAAATCGAAAATTTTACCTGTCGGACCCCATATGGAGACAATTCAAAGAACATGGCCACAAAGGACAGAGAAAACGAACCACTTAGGTATGATTCTAATGGCCAACTCAAGAGAGATGACAGCAGCCAAGCCCGCATCTCGTGGTCGTGCGGTAGCGTTCTCGCTTCCCACGCCCGGGTTCCCGGGTTCGATTCCCGGCGGGGTCAGGGATTTTCTCTGCCTCGTGATGGCTGGATATTGTGTGATGTCCTTAGGTTAGTTAGGTTTAAGTAGTTCTAAGTTCTAGGGGACTGATGACCGTAGATGTTAAGTCCCATAGTGCTCAGAGCCATTTAAACCATTTTTGAACAGTAGCCAACTGGGACCATAAACTAAATATAATCCGGGCTACTCTCCGTGAACACAAAACCAGAACGCTCAATCGGATACAGAGAGCTCTCTTGATTAACAGCTATGCGCTAAGCAAAATATATCACATCGCAGCAGTGTTACCAGTATCCCAGGATACAGCACGAAAGCTTTTAGCTGCAGTGTATTGGTTCATATGGAGCGGAAACATCTTTAAAGTCACCATGCCAACCATAGTGTTAACCCGCACCGCTGGTGGTTTGGGCGTCAAAGACATCCAGAACCAATGAACTGCCATATGTATGGACCGAATCCGCAAAATACTGCAGACACCCCATCCGACAATTACAAAAACGTTATTCAACAGGTGAACCCCAACGAGCAAAAAGGCCCCAGTCGATGTTGGTCGAATCAGCGATCAACTCGATCACGTCCGGACTTACTACCTGGAAATGAGCTATATTCAAGATACTTCACAGATGGTTAACACCGGAAGGACCTATTACCACCTCACGAGACACCATAGGCAAAACCCAATGGAAGCGAAATATCCAGCGGTCAACTGGAGTAACGTCTGGAAAAACGTTAACAATCCCATCCTCCACTCCAAAGTAGTGTCCACATGATATGACATTCTAAACGAGAAGGTTCCCACAGGTGAAAAGCTGCACAATATCAAAATTAAGCAGAGTCCATACTGCGATCATTGCCATACGGTAGATACCTTGGCACACATTCTCATTTGCCGAGACCAATACCACATATGGAACTGGACTAGAAAAAAACTCGCAATAATTACTAGAACTACAGACTCTGCTATAACACTTAAAGATGTACTTCAACCAGAATGGCATTTTTTTCTTGCAACAAAGCACAATAGCTACACTTGGATTATCGGCCAGTTTGCATATTTTGCAGTTACGAATACGCATGCGAGTATAGACGAGTACATACAGTATATAATGGAAGAGCACCACAACCTTAAAACGAGCCGAAAATACAAAGTTTTGTTTCAAAATTTCTTACTTCACACTTTGCCATAATGAAGCGGCAATTTTTGGTTGATGCACGACACTACAACGAGTCGATACTAATTACGCTTCATTATGATTAAGTTGGCATTTATTTATTTATTTATTTTTGTAGTACGGCAATCAAAGTGTCTCAGGAAAACTAATTTTGCCAGAAGCTGTAACATAAAACAAATCAGAAGTGCTTGCTTGATTTCGTGTTCTTCTGTTTTACGGGTATTGGACAGTTTGTCACGGAAAGACGATTTATTCAGTTTCTTTATATATTATTTTAAAAAAATTTAAAAAACCAAAATAAAAAAATAAAAAATAAAAAGAGAGTAGGTTAAGTTAGGGTGAAAGTGGCGGTGGCAACAGATTTTTTTTTTTATGTTAGATAGGATTTTGGGGGTGATATGGGTGATAGGGGCCAACGCCTGAAGTGGAAGAGGTCTAGGAAAAAATAAATAAATAAGGGGGTATGAGAAGAAAAAAAAATAGTCTTGAGGTGAGACGCGCGACTAGATAATACGACGTCTAAAAAGAAAAAAAAGAAACAAAAAATTAAAAAAATGGTCTGTATAAAAAAAAGTGGGGACGTGCTAAAAAAAGAAAGAAGTTGGTAGAGCACTTGCCCACGAAAGGCAGTGTTGGCTGCATGGTGGCAAGGTGATATAGAGCAAGACTATATATACGAAGGTCTCAGGTTCGATCCGTCACCAGTCCCACGATTTTTATGTGCCGTTTTACACAAATTTTCCCTGGGGCAGTGTTTGTTGATGTGAAAAATGCCGAGTTGCACTGTGGTCCGAAAGCCACGTAAGTAACCGGCCGAGCACTGTCACCGTTCGAGTTGTCAAGGTGGTAGACGACAATCTGTCGACCCCAGTTGCAATTCTGGTCATGGCTATGTTTCAGTCGAATACCTCTGTGGGCCTTTCTGCGTATTTCAACATATACTTTTATACACTTGGTACGCTTCCAAATTGATATCTGATAGAGCTGTATTTAGCAACATGAATCAGATATTGATTATTGATTTGTAATTAGTACCATTGTTATTGTTATTCGTCACACCACAACAGCTTTCCTATCACTCATTGCCGCCGATGCACGTAACGAATGGATCAGGATTAATGAAATGTGGGATGTTTCGTCACGGAGAATATACACATTTATCTCGGCGTCTTGTGTCAGGGTAATATGAAAATCGCAATAAGAAAAGACGACAATAACACCCAACTATTTCTGTCCACTTAACACCATGATGACAAATGGCGTCTCACTGTATTTTGATTATAATTCGTTAGCCTTTTTGCGACCTCATTTTAATACCTCGTGGGAGCAGGCATAATATTTTGCTATTTGAACACGGAACAATAACACACAAAGATAGTAGATGGAAGGATACAAAGAAAAAATCAGTCTCATGGGTGTGGATCAAGTTCATCATAAGAAGACTAAACAAGAGGGAAACATTACGAAAGCAATGAATATGCTGGTTAGTATACATTATTTGTATAGATCTGAAGATGAAAAAGCGCAGATCTGCACAGTGCCCGCATCTGCACTTTAGTTTCTGTCTTAATGGGCATAATTTTTAGTTTCTACTGAATTATCAAATGAATTGATTATTACGTGGTACAGAATAATTAGGTAACTGTGTTTCTTACAGCTTCCATGCGCACCAACGTTTTTCTACATTCTCGTGCAATTCATGAAAACTACTTGTATGATCACAAGACTATGTGCCATAGATGCAATAGATTTCGAGGTGCAAACTATTTGTTATCTTACTTTTCGTGACAGGTTGGCAAAGTTGATTTCCAAAGACTTTTTATTGTATTGAAATAATCTTTTGTAACAAAGTAAAAACAGTTTTATTCGTATATATTTTGTGGGAAACTGTAATCGTGATGAAAGATGTGATGTTTGACACAGCTGGTAGGAGAAAACGCTGCATATTAACCAAACCCCGCGCCTCCTCTCCGTATCCTCCTATGATATGAGCACAGGATTATCCTCCTATAACGCCACAGAGCTGTTCCTAGCACAGCTGAGAATTCGCAACATCGTCACAAACATTTGGCAACACTGGGCAGTGCAATCACTTCCGCGTATGGTACTGAACTGACTCGCTAAATTCACTTGATATTCCCTTTCCATTTAAAAGACTCGTGGTATATAATCCTCACGTAAACTAAGACACTGAGACAGAAAACCCAATTTTTTGGCTAAAGAAATGCTATTCTTCACATAAGTGACAACCTTTAATATCTTTCACGATGTGTTATGAGGCTGAGCGACCAATACAATGACGAGAGTGGCGTGCTGGCAGCAGTGTGTCCGTAGCTCCGTGGTACCGCCCATGTCTTGTGTTCCAACGGTTAAGAAAATCGTCAGTTGTAACCGTGGTAGGGGCAGCACGTGCGAGCTTTCTTTGTGTATGATTTCATGGAGCTGCGAATTCCCAGAAAAAATTCTGTAACAAAATCAGAAGAAAACCTTTACACATCAAATCCTCTCGGCAGCTCGACTCAGTAAGTTGTATTAATGGTCGTAGATCTCGGCTTTCTGACTGCCAAGCTGCTATACAATACAAGCGTCTCTGAAGAAATTCGAATCGACCGTCAACGATACGAAATTCAATAATGTTCTTCACTTAAGAATCCCATGCCAGGTTGATAAGTATGAAGGAAATAAATTGATTAGCAAATCGCAAGAAAATACTTTCAGCTCAAAGTGCAATGCTGAAAAACTTACAATGCTGCACAACAGGTAACGCCTCTTTCCGCTGCTGACAAGCAAATTTTGGGTTTCTAGGAATACGTAACTTTATTTATGAAATGCCACGTTTGCATACCTGTTGAGTATGACACAGCATACCATTTAAACACAGACCCAATCGAAATCTAAGTGAGTAGTATTTTACTAATTCGTGAAGACAGAGGCACGCTTGTGTACAGATACTCAGTTTTGTTAAAACAGAGTTACTTTCGTCGTAAGGTTATCGTGGGTAGTTTTATTTCATTTCTTACAATACAGTGCACAGTTTTCGTAAGGTTTCTTTTAGTGTTGTTAAAACAGTACTAAACATGCGAGAGAAATTAATCATCAACGATATATGCGAATTCTCTGATGCTATCTATAAGAGTCTGACAATGCACATGCAGTTTATTGATTATATGCACGTAGAAAACTTGTTCTGAGTTAAAGCTGTCAAACAAGGTTTGAAGAAGAATAAAATGCCACTACCAGACGATAGTTGATGTAGAAAATACTTTTCTGACTATTTTGGAACGATGCGCTCTCCCCATACATAATAAAAAAGCTTCGAGCGCATCTGTTGCCTGGCCGTCTATTAAACCTGAAAAGAACAAGAAAAGATCAAAATGACGCAGAAGTTAGCCTTTTTTTCCACATGCGACTATTTTGGGTTAAGAAGTGAAGAAAATTAGGTTCAAAGTTCCATTAGACTGATAACTTCAGCAGAGAGCAGATTTGCGTTTCAAAAAAACGTAGTAGCGAATGTAATAGAACACGCGACGTCTGATCAACAGTGCGCTCCGCTTACCGTTACGCTAGTAGCTGTGACGTAGCTAGACTACCTCAGGAAGTGAACAACAGTTCATCCAGAACTTCGGCATTCCACACTGCTATGAGATAATGCATATGGCCGGATCTAGACTTCTGAGAGACAGACAGTTACAGCATTTCTTTTGCACTGCGCGGTGGTTTCAACAAACAGATAGCGCAATAGAGTAGCTCAAATGCAAAGGAACTCTTCCTATTTTAATTTCTTCATCCTACACTGTTGGCATTTCTGTGTAGGTGGCACTTACGTTATTTTATTTCGGTGATTACAAAATAGAGTCGAATGTATGCACTGGGTAGCCAAGGCAGCTAGTTCATGGCGATTCGGTCAACCAAGTAAATGAATATACTGAACATCCTACAAACCACTACAGGGAGCCTGGGTGTCAGAATTCTCACATTGTGTACCGTGACGGTGTTATAATAGAGAAATTAGTCGTAGAGGAGAAGGTTTGTTGGTCTGTTGGACTGGTGATAGTTTTATATAGTCTCGGTTCGATTCCAACTTCTGCCGATGTTTTTTGTTAGGGAGAGGCAGATTCAATTCTCTTCTGGCTACGCCAACTGAAGAAGGTATAATGGCATTGCGGTTTGAAAATCACATTAAACATGATATTCCTTCTCTACCAAGTACACGTTAGGTGGAACCACAATAAAGTAAGGAGTGGCGACGTGTAGAAACTCTATCACCAGTAACCTTTCTTATACTAGTTATTTATTTCTAGTGACAAAACAAACCCTGTGTATGGTCACAGGACACTTATTCCATCATTCATTTGAGTTTCTGTATGTCGATAAAATTGGTTCTGAACTGGGAATGCAACTCAGACCGCCCTTAACGCGGAATTTAATCCCTTCGTGACAGTACAGCTCAACTACAACTTGTTGTTTGTTCAAAACTGCAGATTCCTCACCATCTCCACATATTGCGCATGAATGGGTTGGAATCCTGGCCCAGCACTAAACTTTTATACATGTATTATCAAGCTGTAGCATGAGAACACCTATCTGCTGGTGGATAATAATTTTTATTTTTAATGCATTTTCATTCGTTGTCAACACTAACGATATCTGACTTTTTTGTCTCCCAGTGAGACACAGAACTATTTGCGAGATCACTGTAAGTTCAAGGATGTTATTCCGAGCTGCTGGTGGAGAAAAATTCGGTAGCTGACGTCTCTTCGTGTGTAGTCAACAACGATATGTGTGGGGTTCGATTCCTAGTCAGCACTGAACTCTTTGTCATATTATTTCTAGTTCAAACATGCTCACATGTCGCTGCTGGTATAACAAACCCATACTTAACGTTCCTTTTCTCTAGAATATAACAGCGATATGTGCCGGGTTGGAGTCCTGGGGAGAAAAAAATTAATGTTTCGTCTCGTCATTTCAGTTAATACATCTAGCTACTGCTGAGAAAATCCGATATGTCAAAGTTACTTGTGCTTCGATAACAATCCGATTAGGTTCTGGGATCGAATCCCTGTCCAACACAAAGCTTTACCTCACTGCATTTCAAGTAAGTTACTTGTGAAGCAGTATTATTTAACATCTCTCGTAGTTCGTTAACAGGGACAATAGATGCTGGGTAGGAATTCGCGACCGTTAAAAATGTTTACGTAATGTAATTTAAAGCTAATACTTGTTAACTGATACTGTCTAAAATCGAGGTATATCACTCTCTTTATGCCTAATCAGGAATGACTGATAATTTCCGTCAGTCACGAAATCTTAGTGTGCGTGACCTGGGTTTGAATCCATGTGCAGAACGAGGCGGTTCGTCGTGTCATTTGAAGTTCATACATATTCTCAACTAGCTGCTCGTGAATTACGTAAATTTTTAATGACATTTTGTGTTAAATAACAAGTATGGTATGTTACTTTGAAGAGGGAATCATGAATACGACGAACTTGCTACGTGTATTACCTATCTGACGTAATAATGAGAGTGCTAACATTTCAGGTGTGTCATTTATTGTATTAAATGTGAGCTTACAAGCCTTAAGGACAGTCTTATCTGTGATGAGGTGTTCCCTGATATTTTTAGTATCGTGGTATTACTTTACATCTTGAGTTATTGCGATACAGAGCAGGGTTTTCTAGTGGTGACTTGTTGGAACTATTTCCAATAGTCAAACGACTGTACCGGGGGGCGATTACAGGACCTGTTAGACAGCTGCGGTATGTGGGTTGCATGGGAATCAGGTGAAATGCAATTCAGGTCGTTCGCATACTTTTGAGCACGACTGTACATAATATCACAAGTTAAATATCAAATGTTTTCACCAACAGCGAAATTCTGGAACCTTAATTCACGATAGATTTGTATTTGCCTGAGTGGGGTTCGACCCCTGCATCTAGTACCGTCGTTTTCTAGCCAGGATAAGACGATATATAGCTATTTTTGGTTCACCAGTAGCGAGACTCGCATATTTAGCTAGACATCAGGCGACGAAAAGTTCTGTGCTGAATGGAATTCAAACCCCGCACACGTGGTCGTGAAGAAACTCTAACTATCAGATTCTTTTCCAATAATAGCTAGGAATGGCATGTTTGTACTTTCAATGATGTGATGGAAAATACTCTGCTGGATAGAAGTTGAATCCACAACATGTCGTCGTTGCTGATCACAACGAACACAACGTCAAACCCAAATCCGTTTTCACCAATAGGATGGAGAGGAATGTTTGAACTTGAAAAGATGTAAGGAAACGTTTGATCTTGTAATGTTGTGATAAAAGGCTCATCATATGGCTGTGAGTTGAAACGAACGCGTTACAGCTGACAACGCACGAAGAGACGTTGAAAATGCAAGTATTTTTCACCAGTAGTTCGGAGTGCACATGCTAGGGCTTGAAATGAAATAATGAATATTTTGTGCTGATCAGGATTCGAAACCAGATATGTGCCTTTCGAGGACGCCTAGAAGAGTTTGAAATCTTGGAGAACACAGTAAAATCGAATTCGTATCCTAGCCCAGCACCACAATTTTCAACGTCTCAGTTTCAAATAAAGTAAAAGCCTTGTGAACTTACATGGCCATTGGTTCATTAAATGAAATACGTTTTCTAGTTTACGACGGCTTGCTGGTGACAGAGTCTCTTCCTTACGGGGTTTCTCCATCTGTCACAGCTCAAACGAATGCCCAGTCGGCAGCGAAGGGATGTTATCTTTACTGCGGATATTGAACTATGAAGCTTACTGGCGTTCTGCACTTGGCGTTACCAGGGGTGAAGGAGAGCTACTTGTGTGTGTTAAAAATCTACGCCTGACGTGAGATGTGAACCTACACGTTTTACACATCAATACAAGATTAATCCACCAGACCACAGAACCCCCTGCCAAGCACATAATTATGAATTGCAGAGTGTTCATTTAGATGTAGATGCAGATGTCAAGGGACGCGTAACAGGAAGGAGGGCGGGATCTGGGAACGGATAGAGGTGCAGAAGGACAAAATATAAGCGTGAAATGCTTGCAAAGTATTGCTTACTTAGATGTGTGCCACAGTTCGTTTTATCTTAGGACCGAGAGATAGGGAAGGACTGTTCTCAGAACGAAGAATGGGTTATAGGGAATGGAAGATCAAAGAATACGGTTTTATAGGTGTTGACAGTAATGAAAGAGAGTAAAGACAGCAGCAATTAAAAGAGAAAATGTAGCGTCATTGGAAACCGCTAGATTTGTTTACAAAGTTTTGGGGGAGTGTAATAGAAGGGCACTTGCGGCAATAGTGTCAGAGAGAGAGAGTGTGAGAGAGAATAGAAGAGATATTAACAACGAGTAAACATAAATGTTCAAATTTGTGTGAAATCTTATGAGACCTAACTGCTAAGGTCATCAGTCCCTAATCTTACAAACTACTTAACCTAAATTATCCTAAGAACAAACATACACACCCATGCCCGAGGGAGGTCTCGAACCTCCGCCGGGACCAGCCTCACAGTCCATGACCGCAGCGCCCTAGACCGCTCGGCTAATCCCGCGCGGCGAGTAAACATAATATGAAATCGTTGGGGTATTGTGTGGAGGACGGAGGGTGTATTCATGGATGGAGGGGAAGAGAGAGACGTATTTGAAATAACAAAAACTACTGTGACAGAGTCCATCTATGCTGATTAGTTTGTATGTATGTAGACAGGGTATAAATGAAATCAAAATAGAATACTTAACAAACTGTAGATTCAAAATAAACCCACTTGAATTAAAAGGGCAACTCAAAGGAAAGCTAACCCATATTGTATCTTTTCTGCTGCCACGCGATCTTCCACTAGCTCCCAATGAGGAAAAATGACGAAAAAGAAGACATAACAAAACATTTTAAGGACTCTAATATTTTATCCAGAATCCTTCATTATTTTGTACTTCTATCACGCGTCTTGGCATAGAATGTATAAGCCTGAAGAAGCAACTTCCCCCCAGGCTTCCAGGACGCAGTCCCAAAGAGCGTCGGCAGTAGTTAGTTGGTTTCGTGGCCGGTTCTCTGTTAATGTTCTGGTGACCTCAGCCCACATGTTTTCCATGAAGTTCATATCAGCCGCCCGTGGCGGCCAGTCCATGACGTTGACGCCAATCGTGGAGAGCCGCTGCTGAACAAATGCAGACTTGTGAATGGCAGAATGGTCCTCCTCCAATGTGACGTCCCCTTCTGCGTACAGCATTCGCACTGACGGAAGCATCACATTTTCCAATATGTGGGCATACTGCGCGCTGTCCAGAGTTCCTTCTATCCTGTGAAGAATTCCCACCCCTCACGCAGAATTCCAACCCCAGCAGGTAACAGATAGCCGGCCACTTCTTCTCGTCGTGGTTACATATTCGAGTCGATGGCGAGTCCCTTGCGGCCTGTGAACGATTCGTGGACCGTCGTTATTGGTGGAAAACACCTTCTCATCAGTGAAAATGACGTTGTCCCACGACGCCCTCAGATGGAGCTCCGCAAATGCTAGCCGGTATAAAACGTTGTCTTCGCTGAGCTCTTGTTTCACGGCGGATCGTGGTGTATGCAGTCCAGCGTCCCTCAGCCTTCGGCGAATCGTGTCACTGGAGCCGGGGAAGTTGGTCTCCTGCCGCAACTGCTTCGCTTTCAGAAAGGGATTTTCTCTGCTCCTAGACACTAGGTCCCTGTCTTCCTGCTGTGAGATCACTCTCTTCCTGCCTGAGCCTGGAGCCCTGTTGGTGGTGCCTCTTTCATGGCAGATCCTCCACCATCTCGTTGCAGTGGTATGTGGTACGCCATACCGTCTGCCAGCTTCTCTGATGGAACACCCTCCTTCCTCAATGAGAGCGACGACTCTACCTCGGCCAGCCGGAGTGGCCGAGCGGTTCTAGACGCTTCAGTCTGTAGCCGCGCGACCGCTACGGTCGCAGGTTCGAATCCTGTCTCGGGCATGGATGTGTGTGATGTCCTTAGGTTAGTTAGGTTTAAGTATTTCTAAGTTCTAGGGGACTGATGACCTCAGATGTTAAGTCCCACAGTGCTCAGAGCCATTTGAACCATTTTTTGACTCTACCTCGAATAGATCTCTCCCAGTGGGCCATTACGGCAGACAGCCTTATTATTTCTGCTTGCCGCTCCTATACTGTTTCCCGGAGAGGAGGTAAACATATTTACGTCAAACGGAGCGGCAGAGGCATTGGCATGCGGCGCAGCCGTGTTGGCTCGTCCCGGGGTGTTAGCCCACCAACGCCACCGCCAGCTCGCTCACTTGCGGCTCGCCTCGGCCAGCCTGGCTGGCCCGTAGCTCGCGAGCCGCGGCTAGTACAGACCCGGGCCGCATGGCCACGATCACCCCTTGAAGTATCAAAAGTTACACCTAACCTACCCAAGTCTGTAGTACAAACTATCGCAGCTACAGCTGTTATGCTACAACATGAGCACGCACACCTACAGTTGACGATTTATTCAAATATTTGACGAACATTACTTTCAAAAATACATTCATTTTAAACATAGCTACCGCAAAATATTTCACCGAGTTAGCAATAGCATGACGCAGGAAACTATACTTTCTTGTAAGCGCTGTGCATTAGATGTAGCCTTAAGAAAACCTGTATTCAACTAAGCGGAATGTAAAAGTAAACAGGTTTTGCGGCAGCATCTCCAAATAATAGTATATACTTAGTATATAATACACGTTTTGTGCACTTATAACATGTACTCAGTGTCTCTAAAACAATGCGTGCTGCACGACGGAAATTTCTTTCTGCTGAGGCACTTCATTTACATCCCAATGATACACGACTACTAGAGAACATTGTTCTTTACGGCAGTCAATCCACTTGTAAATTAACATCATGATATCGCAGATATTAGGCAACACGTTACTAGGGATGAGTAAGGTCTTAAGGTTTGCAACTAAACATGCTACTCCTAGCTGCTACTGAATATGAAGTTGATTATTAACGTGTCTTCATAATCATGTGTGCGGCGTTCGACTCTCAGTCAGCATAGACCTTTTAGTTACCTTATTTCTAGTTAAACGTGTGCACATCTCGCTGATGGTGGACCAACATTGGACATTTCTCGTCTGTTCCTGGTTAGACAACGACGGCGGTAGACGCCGGGTTCGAATCCCGGTCAGGCAATACAACTTCAGTCGTCATTTAAGGTTCCAACACCACTACTGGTGACAAACTGTGGTATCTGCATTCTGATTTTACGTATTTATTCAACAATCCGATTAGGTGCTGGGTTCGCATCCTTGTCCCCAGCATTACATGATGGCATTTCAATTTTAAACATGTGCATCCTTTATTCCTTGACAATGCAACACTATACAACGTCTTTCGAGGTTAATTACCAAGAAGGTAATTGTCATGTTAGGGTTCCTGCTTTCGTACAAACATTATCGTCATTTACGTTCAAGTTGAGAATTGATAACTGATGCTGGTGCAAACGTCAATATTTGACGTCTCTTTCTGCCTAGTGATCGAGTCTCGATAAGGCACAAAGCTTTGCTTGGTTAACAATGGCTTTACGTTCTGGGCTTGCATCCGGATCCAGAACGAAGACGTTGGTCATGTCATTTAAAGTACAACTTCGTGTACAAGTAACTGTTGATGAGTAATGTGAACAGTGATATTACTTGTGATTCGCTGTTAATGTTGGGATTTCTGTAGAGTGCTTGCCGCCGTTAATCACGTTTTCTTTTAACTGCTTAGTATTGCATAAAGTTGATGCGAAACCACTCCGCGTTGAACGTTGAACGACGTTCAGCATGTGTTGGGTAAACCTTTTAGACAGCAAAGAACTTGTTTCCAATTGCCATACAACTTCATAAATCCATATACTGTCTCAAATATTTAATTGTGCCTAAGGATTACTGAACGATTTGTGTGACAAAACTAGTTGTCCCATAACATTTGAAATGTCACTTATTGTAATTAAGTTTAGTTTACAAACGTTAAGGACTGTCTGATCTCTTCTGTACTATCGTGGTGTTACTTTACATCTGGACGGGCTGTCATAAAGACCGGTGTTCTCTAGTAGTCTCTAGCGGTACCCATTGTGTATCTTACAACGACTGTACTGTGCAGGGTTGCGACTATGTGCAACACAGATATGCTATGTTGGTTGCATACATTCAGGTGCAGCCTACACGTTGGAATTCAGTGGTGACCCTCTTTTTTTGCTGTCGAGTGTACATGAGGAGCACTATGACGAGGATATGTTCCTAATCAGTGAAGCTGATACTGAAACAGGTGTAGGGCCATGTAGTTCATCATCCTTGTTGGACAGGGAGCCACATATCCTGTCTCCACTGGAACGTAGTAAAGGACAATTGTTGTCCAAGGAGCAGGTATTAAACATAATTTCGTACAAGGAAGATCATCTCCAGCATAGTAAAAAAAAAGAGCAATTATGAACAGATTTCTAATATGACGTTACAGCGTATAAGAAAACCTATCGATACTCAAGGAAGCAGTGGAACACTGTGTAACTTCAGTGAGACCGATGACCTCGCTGTCTGGTCTCCTTCCTAAAACAACCCAACTTCAAACTGTGTTAAAGTGTTGTAAGATAACGAAATTTCAAACAAAGTGTCAAATTGGTGTTGTTCAGCATACTATCGAATCGGACCGAAAATTTGTAGATGAGATAAACAAACTTATTCCATCGTTCAGTAAGGAATTTGTTTTCCCAACTCCGACCAATCGGGATTTGAAGAGCAACTGCATATGAAAGGAGCCTTGCAAATTACAGGTTCCTGGAGAGTAGTATCAAGATCAACTAACATCAATGCCTTAACGCCTTAGTGATATATATAGGCTCAAAGTGGAAAACAGACTCTTCAGGAACCAAAGAAACAACCTTATAGATAAAAACATGAAATAAACGTTACGACAAAAGTGTGTCCCTGCTATCAGCTGTGGACCCACATGCGAGGATTATAGAAAGATTAAAAATGTCCAGCTATGAGAAAGACTACGTCCATTCTCCAGTGAGACTTGATTGGGTTCGCGCTTCACGTGGTAGAGTTTAAAAGGAGACCTTCAAAGCACTACATAAATTTAGGTGGCCATCGATAATAGCCATCTGAGGAACTGCTCGTAACTGATGAACACAAAACAGACACGATGTTCATCTGCTGCACACTTCTCTTCCGAATATTATCGACGCTGTACACACTGATAATATTCGGCTTAGCGGTTAGTAGTATTAGTTGCTAAATATTCTAAGGTTCATACTTTCGGCCTATACTTCTGTTTGGTTCCTCGGGAAGCTGTGAAAGCCATTAATAGTTACGTACAAGAATTTGTCACTGGCAATGGCTACAGCCCTGTTAGTTTTGACATCTTAACCACGTGAATTACGAAACAAAAGAGCTGCAGTAAGTGACTGGCTTCACTGAATGAGTTTTTGAGTCTGAAGTTGTCTTACAAAGTATACTACTGGGTTCGTGTAGAAAAGTATATTACTACATTAAGCCTATTTATGTTTTGTTTTTATCGTTTGGAAGGAAGTAGATCATGACAAATTTTTGCGTATCTGATTCCATCTGCTATAGCGTTACATTATATAGAAGAGAATTTCGTTTACAACGAAGTCACTCTATGCCCATAAGACAGTTTGCGTATTCTGTGCTTCTACTAACTTGCTCCTTACTCTAGATCTGTTCGTAGGGCCTTCTCCACAACTGGAAAGCTGGATGAAGACAAAAAGTCGTGCAAAAATAAGTTACGCTGGATGAATCTCTTCGCATAGATTTGTTCTTTTCTTTTTAGTCCTAAGTCTTCTGAATAGTTCGACGCGGCGTGCCAAAAACTCCTTGTGTCAACTTCTTCATTCGTAGCAAAATCTGCAGCCTATGTCATCAATCATTTGCTCTACAGTTTTTTCCCTCTATAGCTTCTTCCAATATCATGGAAGTCATTCCCTGACGTCTTAACAGATGTTCTATCATCCTGACCCTTCTCCTCGTCAATGTTTTCCACTTACACCTTTCCTCTCCTATTCTCACAGAACTTCCTTATTCTTCACTCTATCTGTCCGCCTAATATTCAACATTCGTCTGTACCACCACATCTCAAATGCTTCGATTCTCTCCTTTTCCTGTTTTGCCACAGTCCATGTTTCACTGCCATACGATGCTGTGCCACAGACGTACATTTTCAGAAATTTCTTCCTCAAATTAAGGCCTATGTTTCATACTAGTAGACTTCTCTTGGCGATGAATGCCCTTTTTGCCAGTGCTAGACTTCTTTGATGTCGTCCTTGCTTCGTCCGTCATTGGTAATTTTGTTACCTAGCTAGCAGAATTGTTTAACTTCCTGTAATTGGTGACCGTCTATCCTGACTTTAAGTTTCTCGCTATTCTCGTTTCTACTACTTCTGATTACTTTAGTCTTCGATTTACTCTCAGTTCATTTTCTGTATTCACTAGACTGTTCATTCCATTCAGCAGATCATGTAATTCTTCTTCACTTTCACTCAGGGCAGCAATATCAGCGAATCGTATCATTCATATCCTTTCACCATGAATTTTAATTCCATTCCTGAATCTTTCTTTTATTTCCATCACTGCTTCTTCGATGTACAGTTGGGTGGAAGGACTACACTCCTGCCTTACACCCTTACTTCCTTCTCGGTCGTCCTCACTTACTATTCCCTCTTGATCCTCATACGTCTCTCCCTAGAACTTACCCGCATTTTTCTCAGAATGTGGAAGATATTGCACCATGTTACATTGTCGAACGCTTCTTCCTAGTCGACAAATCCTATGAACATGTCTTGAATTCTCTTTAATCTCGCTTCCATTATCATCAGGAACGTCAGAACTGCCTCTCTGGTGCCTTTAGCTTTCCTAAAGGCAAACTGATCGTCATCTAACACATCATCAGTTTTCCTTTCTATTCTTCTGAAATTATTCTTGTCAGGAACTTGGATGCATGATCTGTTAAGCCGATCGTGCGATAATTCTCTCACTTGTCAGCTCTTGCAGTGTGGATGATATTCTTCCGAAAGTCAGATGGTATTTCGCCAGACTCATACATTCCACACACCAACGTGAATAGTCATTTTGTTGCCAATTTCCCCAGTGATTGTAGAAATTCTGATGGAATGTTATATATCACTTCTGCCTTATTTGATCTTAGGCAACGGCCTTGCCGCAGTGGATACACCGGTTCCCGTCAGATCACCGACGTTAAGCGCTGTCGGGCGTGGCCGGCACTTGGATGGGTGACCATCCGGGCCGCCATGCGCTGTTGCCATTTTTCGGGGTGCACTCAGCCTCGTGATGCCAATTGAGGAGCTACTCGACCGAATAGTAGCGGCTCCGGTCAAAGAAAACCCTCATAACGACCGGGAGAGCGGTGTGCTGACCACACACCCCTCCTATCCGCATCCTCACCTGAGGATGACCCGGCGGTCGGATGGTCCCGGTGGGCCCCTTGTGGCCTGAAGACGGAGTGACTGCTTATTTGATCTTAAGTCCTCCAAAGCTCTCTTAAATTATTCTGTTAATAATTGATTAGAAAACGGTCACATTCAAACGTTGCGTTGAGCGACACCACCGTGTTGCTGACCACAAAAGGTAAAGTCTGTGGCGCCAACCTGTGACCGTGCCGTTGGCCTTAATTGTAGGGAGCACACAGCCTTCGTTCTCCATGGCACCAGGAGGTGGTGAGTATCCAGCCTGCAGACCCGGTCGTCTTACATCGCTGGGAACCATCCCCTACCCACATGTGATAGCAGAACGAGGGGACCTGGAGCCGTCCTAGAGGGATTGGCACTGGGAAAACCCCCGCGACTAAACTCAAGATTTAGAGGACTAGTAGGTGTTGTATCTGCCCTTTATGCTGTCTGGTTCCTTAGTAGACACAGGATCGAGGCACAAATGCTGTTCATGAACAGAAAATTTAGATATTAATTTATTGTAAATCGCGCTGCTTCCTGAGCGAGAAGGCGTGTCGGTCACCGGCACGAATCCGCCCGGCGGATTAGTGTCGACGTCCGGTGTGCCGGGCAACCTGTGGATGCTTTTTAATGCGGTTTTCCATCTGCCTTGGCGAATGCGGGCTGCTTCCCCTTATTCCGCCTCTGTTACACTGTGTAGGCGATTGCTGCGCAAACACTGTCTCCACGTACGCGTACACCATAATTACGCTACCATGCAAACATATGTGGTTACACTCGTCCCGAGGGAGGGGGGGCGGGGGAGTCCACTGAGGGCTGAACCGCACAATGATCCTGGGTTCGGTGTGGGGCGGCGGTGAGGTGGGTGGACTGTTACGGCCTGTTGTTGGCGGGACGAATCCTCTACGTCGTTTTTAGGTCCCCAGTTCAATAAACAATACACACTATGAAAGTGTGTAAATGTTATTCACCGAGAAAACATACAAAACGGCATCAGGGCATGTTCTAAATTAAGTTAAGCCGTCGCTGGATCTCCGGAGAGCGGATACTTGCACCTCACTGGCAGCGGCATGTTCGTCCATGGCAGCGCCCCGTGCCTCGGTGGCGGCTGTAGGAAACACGCGGGGGTATTCATTGGACAAATGTATTATACTAGAACTGACATGTGATTACATTATCACGCAATTTGGGTGCATAGATCCTGAGCAATCAGTACCCAGAACAACCACCTCTGGCCGTAATAACGGCCTTGATACGCCTGGGCATTGAGTCAAACAGAGCTTAGATGGCGTTTACAGGTACAGCTGCCTATGCAGCTTCAACAGGATACCACAGTTCATTAAGAGTAGTGACTGGCGTATTGTGACGAGCCAGTTGCTCGCCCACCATTGACCAGACGTTTTCTATTGGTGAGAGATCTGGAGAATGTGCTGGCCAGGGCAGCAGTCGAACATTTTCTGTATCCAGAAAGGCCCGTACAGGACCTGCAACATGCGGTCGTGCATTATCCTGCTGAAATGTATGGTTTCGCAGGTATCGAATGAAGGGTAGAGCCACGGGTCGTAACACATCTTAAATGTAACGTCCACTGTTCAAAGTGCCGTCAATGCGAACAAGAGGTGACCGAGACGTGTAACCAATGGCACCTCATACCATCACGCTGGGTGATACGCCAGTATGGTGATGACGAATACACGCTTCCAATGTGCGTTCACCGCGATGTCGCCAAACACGGATGCGACCATCATGATGCTGTAAACAGAACCTGGATTCATCCGAAAAAAAATGACTTTTTGCCATTCGTGCACCCAGGTTCGTCGTTGAGTACACAATCGCAGGCGCTCCAGTCTGTGATGCACCGTCAAGGGTAACCGAAGCCATGGTCTCCGAGCTGATAGTCCATGCTGCTGCAAACGTCGTCGAACTGTTAGTGCAGATGGTTGTTGTCTTGCAAACATCCCCATCTGTTGACTCAGGGGTCGAGACGTGACTGCACGATCTGTTACAGCCACGCGGATAAGAATGCCTGTCATGTCGACTGCTAGTGATACGAGGCCGTTGGGATCCAGCGCGGCGTTCCGTATTACCCTCCTGAACCCACCGATTCCATATTCTGCTAACAGTCATTGGATGTCGACCAAAGCGAGCAGCAGTGTCGCGGTACGATAAACCGCAATCGCGATAGGCTGCAATCCCACCTTTATCAGTCGGAAACGTGATGGTACACATTTCTCGTCCTTACACGAGGCATCACAACAACGTTTCACCAGGCAACGCCAGTCAACTGCTGTTTGTGTATGAGAAATCGGTTGGAAACTTTCCTCATGTCAGCACGTTGTAGGTGTCGCAACCGGCGCCAACCTTGTGTGAATGCTCTGACAAGCTAATCGTTTGCATATCATAGCATCTTCTTCCTGTTGGTTAAATTTCGCGTCTGTAGCACGTCATCTCCGTGGTGTAGCAGTTTTAATGGCCAATAGTATAGTTGTGGACAGATATTCCCTGAACTCACACTGATTGTCATGATGGTGTTTTATGGATTTCAAGATCCACAAAAGGCAAAAATGAGCACTTCCCGGCAGTTTAACACTATGTGGGCCTTGTAGTTTCACGGGTAAGAGCTCTATCAAGTGTGCTATCCAAGCAGAAGAAACACCTGATCTCACAGCTGTACTTCTGCCGATATCGTTTCTCCTACCCTACAAACTTCAAAGAAAATGTCGTATATATGTTGAGGGACTAGCACTCCCGGAGAAAGGATAATGCAAACAAATGGCTTAGTGTCAAACTTGGGAATTGGTTACAGAATGAATTTCCTGGTTTTAAACTTAGGGCAGATTAAAACTGTTTGCCGGTCCAAGATTCGAACTCGAAATATTTGCCTTCATGGGTAATTCTTCTAGCGTAGCGGTCGTCAAACTACAGCCCGCGGGCCGCATGTGGCACGTCTCAGCCGTATTTTGTAATAATATGCATCCAGAAGCTTACAGCGTAGCACATTAATTGACGTTAACAGCTTCTTACGGTTATAATTTTCCTGGCCCTAAAAAGAAGAGTATTTACAGAGATAATAATGTTTTAAGATATGTTTAATTTTAATTAACGCTGGTGAATTACGCCGTGAGATAACAAGGAGAACTCCTCATTACAATCCGCTCAGATTCATTGGTAAGATGATTCATTGGATAGCCCGTCAAAAACTGAACACAGGTCTGGCATGAAAGCACGAAGAAGATGTACTGACCTGCGAAAAAAGAAAAAAAGTACAGTGAACGGTCCAAGCTAGACAAGTGCAAGCCACGGCGTCGCATTTAAGTGGTCGCGGCGTTGTACTGCAAAGCGGACCAGCCGTGAAGAAACGTCGCACGTACTATTTAATTTTTTTTCTTTCTTCTTTCACAACATTACGAACTGTCCGTCGGGTCGCTGAAATGTTTGTTCTCTTTCTGTAAATTTGGCAGCTGTCATACTACACATTGGTTATCGAATATGAGTGATGTTGTAACCTCCCCCTCACTTATCGACCTTAATGACAGTGAAAAATTAAACTGCGTGTACCTAACGGAAATTTGGGAAAAGCAATCGTCACCGAAGTTAATCTGTCGGTAAAGAGGGAGGAAAGGGTTACATCTAAATGAAAGGAAAAATGCAAATGAAACTGGTGGAAATTAATTTTGAAAAGGGGTAAATTTAATGAAGAAAGTAAATGTGCGGCCGTTACGTTAACAATTAACTAGCGGTAATTAGATATTTGAGATTTGGGGCAAATTACGGTCGCCAGTCCTAAGGACAAGTACTATAGTAACTGAAAAAGAAAGGTAATTACACATATAATTAGCACTAGAAGCGTGGCAACTGGAGGTTGACACGTGTAGTGTGAAAACTGAAAGTTTGTCAGAAGTAATAACTTTCGCTGCACTCTGACTTAATTTAGCAAAAGAATTAATAAAACCGGAAAACTGAAAGTTAATTTAGTGACTGAAATTAATAAGAAGCTTTCTTTCTTAAGCACATCGAAATTCAGTAAAATACGGTTAGTCTTGGACTACCTCAACAATCATTTCAAAAGCTACTTGAATCTACGCAATTTAGAAATAAGAGATTTAGCTTTGAACTTGAATTAAATGATTCTGAACAATTAACAATAGTAAGATTTAGTACGTACCAAGCTGAGCTGCAGTCACAGGTAAGCTAAAATACGGTAACAAAACTCGCACTCTTAATTTGTGCTTGCGTAATCTAAATATTGTAGCCAGCTATGAATACTTAAACTGAACTTTGAAATTAAAGCAGTGAAATGGAATGATTGTACTTTAATGCTGGCATCTGAATTTCAACGACACTCGGGTTGATTTCGGAAAAGGAAGGGACCCTGCTTGATAATGCAATTGGGACAATGAGCAACAAAGGTTCATGCTAAGTTGCTGTAATTTTGTGATGCAACAATTTTAAAAGTTTGAAAAGCTGAGGTCTGCCATAGAGTTCTAAAACTTTACGTGCTTCCAGTCTTCCTTGTTGGTTGATTGAAGGTTTGAAGCCGTCGATCGAGGATGTGGCGACAGTCACTCATTGTCGGCAGTCGCTGTTGCAGAAGCTGGATGTTGGCGCGCCTTCTTCTCGACACGGTCACCAAACGAAACGGGCTCTTGATGTGCGCCAGCTAATGCTTCCTGTCCGGGACACCATGTCAGAAACCATCATCGCAAGTCGAGCGCAATTACATGCTGCCAAACCCCGAAAGCGCGGCAACTCGCGGGAGCTTCACACCACACACCTGCTCCACTCGCTACTCCAGCCAGACTCTCCCATGCTCTGCCCGCGCTCCACGCGGCAGAGTTCACACTACCAAAGATCCTACACACTTTGATTCTTCACACGACCTATCGACGTAATCGTTCGATAGCAGTTTTCCCTAGGCAAGACCCAGCGTAAAAATACAAATAATATTTACGAAACAAACCAATTATACATCGACATAAGTGCATATATATATATATATATATATATATATATATATATATACAAACAGTAAAACAATTACAATATATAAAGAGACAGAAATGTCATATCTTGAGGTAACAAAACAAGGAAAAAAAAATAATAGTACAATAGATGGAAATAGGAGGATATGCATTTCCGGCGTTACACGTGCCCCACATTGTCTGAGGATGTTCGTGTAACGTAAACAGACTCAGAAAATGTCCCAAAAAAGAAACAGCGGAAATGCATATGCTCAAAACATCAACAAAATTTAGGATTCGTCTAATTAACCATAAATCAATTTTTAGACCATAATAATTGAGTGGAGACACTCCTAATCTTATTCCACTCTGTCAATTTGCACAAAATAAAACAGGTTGACACCATATTAAAATTCATAGAAGATATAGAAAATGGTTTAGCTATTCCAAAATCGTCAAAATCCGTAACACTATCAAGAAATGGAATACTATTTACAAAGTTAATCAGAGTACATGGTCATAAAAACAGGTAGATCAAAATACGCAAATAAATAATTAAATAGACTACACATTTTGTATAACCTTTTCATAATTAATATTCTCGTCACGAGAATCTATTTAACGGTAAACAAGAAAATAATGTACAGCAGATCGACAAAAACATAAATATTACCAGCAGAATTCTTTCACATCAGCTGTCCGGGAAGAAAAAACAACTCCACCTTCCGTACTCGCAAGTACAAAGAATGCCGACAGCGGCACAAGAGCCAACAGCGGCACAAGAGCCGACAGCGGCTCCGCCTTGCCAGTATTGTTGCACCCGCCTGTGCGGCACGCTTGATCTCACTCGCCCTTGTCACAGCGTTTCCAGAACGTCCGTTTCACTGAATTCTTTAGGAAAAACTCACTCCCGAGTAATCTCAAGGAGTCCATAAACACTATCACAGTGGATAACTCAACACTGTCCATCATCACACGCATGTACTAGCCTGAAACTTAAAACAGCGTCTAAGTACATCGGCAATGACTAGTAAATCACATATTTATGAAATCTTACAGCTATTTACAACATCATATTTACATTCCTTAATCTACTGTGACTCAGCTGAAAACTTAAACTAGCAGCTTGGATTTTTCAGTTGATTAGATCATGATTAAATTGATTAAAATTAAATTGATTAATCAAAATTAATTACTTATTAATTATAACTTCTTTAATGACCTTGGTCAGTCAAAAGCATGGCAATCTAGCAAATCGTTAAATCTTACACTCTATTTTACATACTGTACAAATTACCCATTGTGTGGTATTAATCGATCCTAGGTCGGTACAGTTTCAAGTCTACAATGTTCCGTATACTTAATAGTTTTCCAGAGCTTGGATACTCTGAGCAATAAGAATTTGTGTGAGGTATACCAATGACTTTATAAGGTCCATTATAAACAAACTTAAATTTAGAGATTTCATTGTCTATCTCGCTCGATTTCTCGTGACCTTTTACAAGTACTAAGTCTCCGATTGCAAACTTAGCAAAATGCGCTTTAGCGTCATGACGACGTATGCGAGCATCGGCTTTTAGCTTCATTACTTCTCGCAAACGATCTTTTTCCACACCAATACTAATGTTAATCCGTGGAGGGAATTTGATTATCTCTTCTACTAAACTTTTACTTCTGTCATCCAACAGGATTTCCTCTGGAGAAAATCCCGTCGATTCATGTCTCAAGGTGTTCATAATTCTCTTAAATTCTGCTTCATATTTGCCCCATGCCCTATGGTTGTGATGGCAATAGGTACGGGAAAGTCGGCCTCGTCTTTGTTCGTGTGTTACGTTTGACACACCGTCTACAATACTTTCCAATTCACTTTCTACATTATTGTCAATGCCGAGATTCTTCACATTATAGTAGTTCAGATTCATACCTACGTCAATAACATCCGGCCAGTTAACAATGTGTATAGGCTGGTATTGCCTATGCACACCGTCTCCTGCCTCGTCAAAACTAACTACTATTGTTTTATCTTGTGACGTACATGTCAAAGTTTTGCTTTCGCAATTAATCACTGCACGGTACTTTAATAGCCAATCTAACCCGATAATTACTTCCGTAGTTAAGTCTGGCACGACGACAAACTCTTGTTCAAATCGTGCCCCACATATCTCGAAGTTGACAAAAATCTGTTTTGTGACCGGTTTACTGGCCTTCCCTGTAGCACCGATAATTTTCACTCCTGTTACTGGCATAACTACGATGCCGGGTCTGTCTTTCAGTAACTCAAATATTTTCCCAGATACAGCACTCAATTCTGCACCGGTGTCAATCAACACGTTTAGTTGTAGGTCGTGCATATCTGTCTACACTTGTCCTCGACTGTTTCATTATTTTCCCACAGTAAATCCTCGTCTATATCCAGGTCATTCCAGAAAAAACCATCCAGCTTTGATCCTAAATTCGGCTTTCCAGGTCATTCCAGAAAAAACCATCCGGCTTTGATCCTAAATTCGGCTTATCTGGCGGCTTTTTCAGCCTCTGTTCACATACAGTTTTAATTTCAACACGTTTGTCCTGAGGCTTAGTCTGTAGCTTCGCCTCCAGTACCGAAACCTTTTCCTGTAACTCGTCAACTATTGAGTGTTGCATTGCTATCAACTCACTAATTGTCACCTTCGTTGATTCCTCTTTAGTCAGATTGATCTCATCTGCCAATCTACCTGGAGAAATGTGCCCAGTAGTATCTGCAATTACTTCCTCTAGATCTGCGCAACCCACACTGTTATCGTCTGACTGTATAATGTCAGCTCTAACCTCATACACGCCGTAATCTATGTGCTTTTCTACTAATCGTGTCCGGCTATCACTAAAATTTTCGTAATCTTTCTCCTTAATACTCTCGCAATGTTTAAACTGGATGTTCGCGTCGGATGGGTCGGCTACTTCTACCACTACAACTTTCGGTAAAGTCTGCCGGTTAGGGCCAGAACTTTCCGTTACTACTTCAACATTCAACTCCTGCGGGACGAAACACGACGCATCTTGCTCGTGCTCCCCATTAACATCAACTGTTTCTAGTAAAGTCTGCCGGTTAGGGCCAGAACTTTCTATCACTTCACAACTACTATCTTCCTGTGGGACGAGACGCGGCAAATCCTGCCCGCGCTCCCTATAAACACTTCTCCCGTACAGGCCCCTACAATCTCTTAGTTCGTCGTATAAGCGACCGAACTGCCTTAACCAGACCTCATCCCTCTCTGCATCCCCTCGCTCAATGACGGACGTTTTATCCGACATCTGATATTCTCTCAACACTTGCGAATCATTCTTAAACTTAATCTCCAGTTCCGCTGTGGGTGTTACAGCTGCCACTTTATAATCGATTTCCGGAACACTACTGAAATTGTTCTCACTGACAGTGAATGTATTTTCTACTGCCGTGTATACAGCTGATCTACTACTTGTGGGCGCACTCCTTTCTCTTAACACTGGCACACTCTCCCGCCGTTGATTATTCCATACGGAATTTTCATAACGACGACACCTGGGTTTTCTCTTGTTATTGGGCCTCCAAAATTGCGGTATGCATTATTCCCATGGTTATCGTTGTTGTGGTTGCTGTGGTACCCGTTGTTGTTACCACGGCCTCTGCCACTGTCACGATTATTGCGCCAATTGTCCTCGTCCTCCACTCTTTCCAGGAAATCATTGATTGTCCTGTAATTGCTCCCTACGTATCGTTTTGTATCATCTGGAAGCTTCTTGTAGAGTTCCCAGACTATTTCGGATTCCGAGCGGCGATCACGCAAATATTCCAACTTGCGGATCCAGCCCTCACAAAACTCCTTCTTCGAGCCGCGCGAATTCGCATCGAAAGGCCTCGATACGACAAATTCGCGCCAGACACTTTGCTGTTTTTGCTCTGACCAGTATTCAGCCAGAAACAAATTTTTAAATTCGTCAAAAGTCAGGTTCGTAATGTTGAGGTTTAAGCCCCAACGCTTGGCATCACCAGCCAACACATCAATAATCGCATTAGTTTTTCTCTCATCAGTCCATAATCTGGGTAAAACTCCTTCACAATTCTTAATGAAATCCGTCGCGTGTATACCGCCTTTTTTCAAGGGGTCGAACCGCTCCTCTTTCGTCAACAATTCCGAACTATGTGCATAGATTGGCACATAGCTCTGTTTTTCGTAAAGTTTCTTCTCTAATTCCGACACTCTCGTAATTACTTGGCAAGTGGTTGTCGCAAGCGTTTCTGCTTCCCTTTTTTTCTCTTCGCAGGTATTAGCCTGCTTCGTCACTTTGGTATCTACTTCGGATACTAAAGCCTTTAAAGTTTCCACCTTCTTTTGATCCTCTTTTTTCACTAATTGAATTTGTTCCGTCACCTTATTCTCGATGATCGGAGCAACTGATTCTCCTACACTTTTCTCGATTCTGCTAATTTCGGAATTAAAACAAGTATTTATGCTTGCAATTTCCGCCTGAACGCCTATCATTTCCTGTTTAAGATTACCGATTTCGGTATTAATTACAACAATATCTTCTTTGATTTTATCAACTTTTTGTTAACAACTCCAACATTGTCGATAACAACGTTAATAGCTTTGTTCTGATTGTCTAGCATCCGTTCAAAGTTTTCAGACTGAGCTTCTTGCTTGGCAGCCTGAGCTTCTTGCTTGGCAGCCTGATCTTCTTGCTTGGCCGATTGACTCTTGATTTCGTTAATCAAAACATTCAATAAATCAGTTAAATTCCCGGAAACTACCGGTTTTACTTCCGTAGCGGCTTCCTCTTTAATTGTCCCCCCGTATTCGTCATCAAGGGATTCAGATTTGATTTTCACTTCCGATTACGAAACATTTTCTAAAGTTTGGAATTCCATTTCTGCTCTTTGTTGCGTTTCGGCGGTCGCGTCTTTCATGGTAGCCGCCTGCCCCTGAACAATGGGTACCGCGGTGCGCGTTTCCCACTGTTCGACCGATTGTTCCGTATCCAAGTCTACCAAATTTTGGCAATTGTTGCCTTCACTCATTTTAATAATTTTCAATATAAATGCCACATCTCAAATATAATTAGGATTACTCCCACTATTTATTCCCGCTGACGTAACGGCCTGTACGTAACCAGTACTTTGTTACGAGATTTGCAACATACAAAATTCGTGTCCAGAAAAAGCTCAAATCCGATGATTGTCCTGTCACCAGGTCGCCACGTGTAACCTCCCCCTCACTTATCGACCTTAATGACAGTGAAAAATTAAACCGCGTGTACCTAATGGAAATTTGGGAAAAGCAATCGTCACCGAAGTTAATCTGTCGGTAAAGAGGGAGGAAAGGGTTACATCTAAATGAAAGGAAAAATGCAAATGAAACTGGTGGAAATTAATTTTGAAAAGGGGTAAAGTTAATGAAGAAAGTAAATGTGCGTCCGTTACATTAACAATTAACTAGCGGTAATTAGATATTTGAGATTTGGGGCAAATTACGGTCGCCAGTCCTAAGGACAAGTACTATAGTAACTGAAAAAGAAAGGTAATTACACATATAATTAGCACTAGAAGCGTGGCAACTGGAGGTTGACACGTGTAGTGTGAAAACTGAGTTTGTCAGAAGTAATAACTTTCGCTGCACTCTGACTTAATTTAGCAAAAGAATTAATAAAACCGGAAAACTGAAAGTTAATTTAGTGACTGAAATTAATAAGAAGCTTTCTTTCTTAAGCACATCGAAATTCAGTAAAATGCGGTTAGTCTTGGACTACCTCAACAATCATTTCAAAAGCTACTTGAATCTACGCAATTTAGAAATAAGAGATTTAGCTTTGAACTTGAATTAAATGATTCTGAACAATTAACAATAGTAAGATTTAGTACGTACCAAGCTGAGCTGCAGTCACAGGTAAGCTAAAATACGGTAACAAAACTCGCACTCTTAATTTGTGCTTGCGTAATCTAAATATTGTAGCCAGCTATGAATACTTAAACTGAACTTTGAAATTAAAGCAGTGAAATGGAATGATTGTACTTTAATGCTGGCATCTGAATTTCAACGACACTCGGGTTGATTTCGGAAAAGGAAGGGACCCTGCTTGGTAATGCAATTGGGACAATGAGCAACAAAGGTTCATGCTAAGTTGCTGTAATTTTGTGATGCAACAATTTTAAAAGTTTGAAAAGCTGAGGTCTGCCATACAGTTCTAAAACTTTACGTGCTTCCAGTCTTCCTTGTTGGTTGATTGAAGGTTTGAAGCTGTCGATCGAGGATGTGGCGACAGTCACTCATTGTCGGCAGTCGCTGTTGCAGAAGCTGGATGTTGGCGCGCCTTCTTCTCGATACGGTCACCAAACGAAACGGGCTCTTGATGTGCGCCAGCTAATGCTTCCTGTCCGGGACACCATGTCAGAAACTATCATCGCGAGTCGAGCGCAATTACATGCTGCCAAACCCCGAAAGCGCGGCAACTCGCGGGAGCTTCACACCACACACCTGCTCCACTCGCTACTCCAGCCAGACTCTCCCTGCTCTGCCCGCGCTCCACGCGGCAGAGTTCACACTACCAAAGATCCTACACACTTTGATTCTTCACACGACCTATCGATGTAATCGTTCGATAGCAGTTTTCCCTAGGCAAGACCCAGCGTAAAAATACAAATAATATTTACGAAACAAACCAATTATACATCGACATAAGTGCATATATAAAGAGACAGAAATGTCATATCTTGAGGTAACAAAACAAGGAGAAAAAATAATAGTACAATAGATGGAAATAGGAGGATATGCATTTCCGGCGTTACAATGTGATAAGAACACATCACCGTTGCAAGTAAATGTGATGAACAGTGAGAGGAGGCGAGATACCACATAGATGTCTCACAGAAATGAAAGCAACAAATCAACAGGTGTGAACTACGTTATAACAAAGGAATTAAAGAGTCGAGACTTCCAAAACGGAACACAACTTCAAAAACGTTAGAAACAGTGAGAAAATGTGTGACTGTGAAACAGTTGCGCCCATTTGTTGCAACTTATGTGACAAACTACTATGTTTTAATTTCCTTGTGAGTGATCACATTCACATTCATACGAACACGTAAATCGGGCAAGGAGGGATATCTTACTCACCAGGCGTACAAATTAGGTGTGTCGGTAAGAGATTACTGTCATATGACACGCGTAGTTTCACTAATGGTGTGTGTAACATACTGTAGGCGTATTCCGGTAGAGGATTCGGTTGACTTCTCACGTTCTCATCAAACGTTTGCGGTTCCCATTCGAAAGCCACTTTCTTTTGGCTGCTAATAGAGTAATTGTGCAGAATCAACTTTCATTATAGGTCCCTTTCTTACACCACGCTGTTGCAAACGGTCGTTACACCACGACACAGATAAAAATTTGAATACGGTGAACAGCGGGGAAATAAAAAGTGGTACGAGCGAACTTCGAACACGGCTCGCCTGCACTGTGACCATTTTTTTTTTTCATGTAGGAACCTTTCCGGCGCCCAAAGGGAAGGGTAGGGGCAGAATGGACAGGGGTTGCAACTCGAGGCCTGGCCGCTATGTCCCATTCACATCCTCCAGGAACCAAGGAAAGCGTAGGGAATGTGGAGTAAAGGTATAATGAACATAAAGGTTTACTTTTATTTTTATTTTGTACGTTAATACCACCGAAAATAACAGTAAACCGGAGTCGTGAAGAGGAGGGCGCAGCATGACGTCAGTCTCGACTTATAGTATTTCCGAGAAGAACATTCCGATGACCAGAAATTAAATATGGAGGAGACAGGGATCAACTCTTCATGATAGGAGCACCCCAGCTCTGCTGTCGGTCAAGAAAGAGACTGCAAAGAGAGTTCGAGAAAAATTATATTTTGGATTGCGGACAACTTCACAATTGCGTTCATTAAAGAGCTTCCAAAAATCAAGGATACTTTTCTCGCCATCAGCAAACAAGTACTGAGCTGCGTGTCCACCAACACACTTCACAGAGTTCATCTTCGCCTGAGGAAGTATCCCACATTCGGAAAGAGGAGCAGTTGAGTAGATATCTGATGAATCATATGGGTAATTAGGGACAACATCTGTCGCAGCAATAATCAGACACCTCTTGCCGATCTGCACACCAGGCTATGCTCGTCTGTGTCCAAAATATCACAGCTGGATCCTGTGAAGGGGCGACCGGCACATTTGCTTCTCATTGACAGTATGGTACCATGCAGACAAGACGTCAGCACCAAGATAAGGAGCGCACATAAGGCACGCCAGTCGACGTGGGGATGCTTCCCCTCACCCACATTCGGTGATGTGTGTTGCTGAAGAACGCCATAGATCGCTTTTGTGGATATCAAGTGCACTGACATTACCCCAGTATGGACGTAACTCAGGTCGAGGAAAAAGTAGCGGACGTAAAAGAAGGAGGCGGGACGTCCAAAAGCGGGATACGTGTTGTGAGAGAGTGAGGTGCAAGGGCCTCCAGCAATAGGCTGGTAAGGCACGTAGGACAACGGCGCCACAACATAATGTGGGAGCCAATGAAAAGGGCTATATATCAGGCACATCACAGAGGCCTAAACCGTCCCTGCACCGCAGGAAGGTGAGGGTATCATACCTTATGTTGACCAGCAAGCTACTGCAATCATATGAACCCAATGCCGCTAGGATGCGACGGTATATGAAGTGTCTGTGCCACGGGGAGGGTGGGGGGGGGGGAGATGGGGCGGTGCGGGAAGGATGGAATATGTGACGCCAAATATACATTTACATATTGCGTCCGTTGCAGAAGATCGAGTAAATGGTGATCTAAGAGCTGAGCCCGAAGTTGCGAAACTAGCCGCTGGCAGCTGAAAGCAACTGTGCGCAAAGGAGCAGCGCTGACCGCAGGAGGCCCTACACCAAGGCCCTCGATTTGCGGATGTTAAGGCAGCTTCCAGAAGCTTCGCCGTAGGGATAACCCACGTCAGTAACTCCCTGAACTCAGCACTACGAGATTGTCTATATAAGCAGTGCAGCTGAATACATGGTCACCGAGAACCAGCCGAGAGAGACTTTGACGGACGCCGCAGAGCAACGTTTCCTTGGTGAAAGCATACAACAGCGCAGAGAGTGGGCAGCCTTGATACACTGATCAACAGATCGAGATGGGAGGAGTGAGACGGCCATTGTGGAGTACATGAAATGCAGCTGCACGAAGGAGACTCATTACAACGTCGACAGTAGTATCAGGGTATCGTATATTAAGGAACATCCCTTCTAGGTAGTCGTCATCGACCCAATCGAACCCCTGGCTGAAGTCAAGAGCTACCAAAAGTCCAGGAATACGATGAGCCTTAGTAAGAATGATTATTCCCAATAGCGACAGACAGCAGTACGGATGTTGCTGGCATCTCCCAAAGAAGTCTGATTGGGGGAAACGATGAACCGTCCATTTAAACTGCACAGGCAACAGCCAGGTAAAGATCTTTGTATTGCTGTTGAGTAACGTCAAGGGGCAGTAATCTCATATCCGTGAGATACCCCGAGGCTGGTGGATGGGAATGAGGAAACCATCTGGAATTGGCACGAAAGGTCCTGACAAATTACCATCCACACTCGCATCGGAAGAGGACAAAATGTCCAATAAAACTCCAGTGGGAGGCCATCAGGGCCAGGCGACCTGTTCGTAGAAGCCACCTGGACAGCACAATTGACTTGATCCTCAGTGACGTTAGCAAACAGATCCATCATTGCATCCATGGCAACTGAGCCAAAGGAGAGGCTGGAGACCACCATAATGTTTGTAGAGTGGTGACGTTGTTTGGAGTACAGTATAGCATAATGTGCATGGAGGGCAGACCCTACATCCCGTTGTGTGTCTAAACGACGCCCATCATCGGTCGTAATAACATTAACGAAAATGTCCCTTAAAAAGTTCTTAAGGACTTTTTTCGATATTTCGTCTGTGAGTTTATTTAAGGTGTTAAAAGTGTTGTCGTGCCTTAGTAAGTGGTACGTGTCATTGTTTGGTAGCTGTTGTCTTAGGTCATGGGCTACGTCATCGAAGAGGTGGCACTCATACACCACATGTTCTGGGGTGCCTTGCACAGCACCACAGTCACACGCGGGTATAGCCTGCTTCCCAAACCGACATAGATATGTTGGGTATGGTCCATGTCCAGTAAGAAAGTGCAGCATTCCTCTCGTAGGCGTGAAAAATGTAAGTTTTATCCGTTCCTCTATGTCCGGTAGCAGCTCATAGGTTCTGCGTCCCGTATCCTCGTTGCTCCACTGTTCCTGCCACAGTTCGATCCCTCTCTTTTTGATGGCGTACTTATCCCCAGCATAAACCCCAAGTATCTCCCTAATTTTGTCCCTGTTCTCCTTCTTCGCCCAGTACCAGGCGGCCTGCTCACGAATTTTTATGTCCAGTGGACAGATCCCCATTAGCACTAAAAGCGCTCCCTCAGGTGTTGTCCTGAAGGCCCCTGCTGAACGTAGGAGCATGTTCCGCTGCACTCTTCTTACGGCCATGGTAGGCATGACCCTCGTGAGTCTGTGTGCCCAGACCCCTGACCCGTATCCTACTACTGAGGTCAAGATACTATTATGGTATAATTTGATTAAGTTGGGTGGAAGGTGAAATCGTTTGTGACCAATTCCAATGAGATTGTTTAGTAAAACCAAGGCTTTTTGGGATACGGTATCAATTTGTGATGCAAAGTTCCACCTCTCATCGATGATTACACCTAGATATCGGGCCGCGCGGCGCCGAAGAACTGGCGTGCCATTAATTCTTACAGTAGGGTTTCTGACCAGTTGGCCTTTGAGAAGCAGGTATGTAGATTTACTGGGCGTAATCGTCATTTTGGTTTTATGACACCATGATATAAGTACGGTTATGGCTCTCTCCACGTTGGGCTCTAAGTCCTCGCGGCTTCGGCCGCCGACCAGCAGGAGGAGGTCGTCTGCGTATGCTATGACCTCTAGCACGTCGTCACAGCTCTTCAGGTCTTCCAGTAGTGGCTCCATGTTGATGTCCCAAAAGAGAGGTCCTAGGACAGAGCCTTGAGGACATCCTTTGGTCACAGTCTTCCTGACTATGCCGCTAGGTGCCGATAGCCAGACCTCCCTGTCTGCACAAAAGCTCCTCAGACAGCCATATAGCAGCCCTGGGCAGATCTTCTCCCGCAAGCAGGAAAAGAGTGAGGGCCACCACAGGTTGTCGAATGCGCCACTGATGTCCACCATGATGCCGACGACATACTTGTGCGGGGTGGAGCCACAGACCTCGGCGGCCAGGGCGATTGCGTCAGACGCAGAACGCCCAGACCGAAAACCGAATTGTCTGTCACTCATCCCGCACAGCATGCGGTGTGCTGTCAATCTGTTTGCCAGTAGCCTCTCAAAAAGTTTGCCCAGTATGCCTAACAAGCAGATGGGTCTGTATGACTTAATTTCGGTAGGATCTTTGTCTGGACCCTTTTTGATGATAATTATATTTGCTTTTTTCCATATTGCTGGGAATTTCCCGAGTCTCAGGCACTCGTTGTATAACTTAGTGAGAGAAGCTACGAGCTGGGGGGCAAGGAATTGCACCACCTCCGCAGTAATGCCGTCCGGGCCAGGAGCTTTTCCCCTTTTGAGGGCCTTGATCTGGGCAGCAGCCTCCTCCTCAGAGAAGGGGTAAGTTCTGATATTATTGTCATAATCCCTTAGGTCTTCTCTCCTTATTCCTTTCTGTTCTTCTGTATCATTTTCCTCCATATCGTCAGGTAACAGGACCGGAAGGAGGGCCTCAGCAGTTTCCTGCCATGTGCCCGTCATCCGGTCCCCGTCCCTGACGGTGTATAGCGCCATGGGTGATCTTATTTTTTCCCGTACCAGTTTGTACGGGACTCCCCAAGGGTCTGTAGCCAATTGGCTTTTCACGTAATTTTCCCAGCTTCTGAACCTTACTGCCCTAAGCTCCTGCTGAAATTGATCCTTGCTTTCTCTATAGATCTGCAGCCATCTTTGTTTTTCTCCCCAGACGACACTCCGCTGGTAGTACCTCCTTGCCCTCCTCACAGCCTGGCGCATCTGTCCTAATTCGACCGACCATGGTGTGGGGGTGGCCGCAACGGCTCTCCTCCTGGTTGGTACAGCAGCTCGCACCGCCCTGGTGATCGCCTGTACCAGTTCTTCGGCGCACTCTGCCACGTTTTCGTCACCAACCATGTCCCAGTTGCACTCCCTTTCCCCAATAGTGAATGTGATTAAGTTATGATCACTGGTGGTTGCTCTGTCCCACACTTTCCAGTTGTCGACTTTTGTGATGATGTTTGGTGTTACTAGCATAACATCAATGTTTGTGCCTTCTCCCCCGCCGCCAGATTGGGTGGGGGGGGGGGGGGTTCCCTTGTTTGTTGGCAACCACCAGTTGCAATGCCATGATTGTCTCTTCAGCCTTTAGCCCCCGATCGTCGTGTGTGCCACTGAACCATAGGGGGGACTTTGCATTTATATCTGCCGTCACGAGCATCCTGCGTCCCCGCAATGCCGTGGCAACTTGTGTAAGTGTCTCCAAGAACTCGTCTATTTCCCTTCCACATTGGAAGTATATGTTGGAGATGTATAACACTCCTGTAGGTGTTTGCAGTTCCACGACACTGCAGTGTTCGCCAGAAAACTGCGCAATGACTGTGGCTCTAAATACCACTGCAGCTTTTGGCTCTATGTCAGAGTGTATTACTTGCCAGTTGGCACCCATGAATGGGATCCACCCCGCTTGGGAGTACGGTTCCTGCAAACAGAGTACATCTAGACTCTTCTCTTCCACCACCTTCCGAAGTTCCTGCAAGACTAGTTTACTATTGTGGGTGTTTATCTGACTCCTAGAACTTAGAACTACTAAAACCTAACTAACCTAAGGACATCACACACATCCATGCCCGAGGCAGGATTCGAACCGGCGACCGTAGCGGTCTCGCGGTTCCAGGCTGTAGCGCCTAGAACCGCACGGCCATTCCGGCCGGCGAGAACGCAACAGACCACACTTCAGCAGCCTGCACCCAACTGACAGTATCGCAGGAGATGCAAACACAATTGAGGCAGCTCGGAGAACGACTAGTGAAACGCGTAAACCGTGGACTATCGCCATGAAGATACTCCCAAGAATCTACAAGGTTGAAGCTCTGGAGAATTGTCGCTATCGCCGCGCATGGAGAGTGACTTGGCAGCTGGTCTTTGGGTACTTGGGTGCAGTTGAAATCGCCGACCCAGGAAAAGCGGCGTGACTGTCTCCGAGAAGAAGGCGGAACATGCACGGCGGCGACCCGAACCAGGTGGCGTATAGACAGTGACGATCTTGATGCCACTAAACGTGAGAACCATACCTCTGGCATAAGAGAGACAGGGAACTGCATCAGCGAGAATACCTTCACGAAAGAGGAATGGCACCCCACTACCAATAGGGGAAGCATGAGAGACATATGCTGTAAAACCATGGCGAGCACAGAAAGTTTCAACGTGCACCTCCTTAAGGAGAGCAATGTCAATGTCTGAAGCATATAGCATTTCACAGAGTAAACCCAGTTTGTGGCGTACGCGAATGGTGTTCACGTTGACCGTGGCTATGCGAAAGTCTGGAAAGCTGCCATCGCCAGGAGGACATGCGATTCAAACACCAGGGAAGCACAGGGAACTCTCTTAGGTTCCTGTAGAAGGACACATCACTGTTATGGGGGAGGGAGCCGGCCCCACGAAGGGGGTCCATCGCTCTGTGTACCTCCAAGATCTCCATTCTCGGCAGTGACGTCGTCCACCCAGAAAACAGACGCCTCACAGGGTCCGTTCAGCAGAACACTATCAGAGATGCGCCCACAGGTGGCGTCGGACACAGAAAGGGAGGCAACCGTGTCAGACACAGGCGGGGGGGACGTCGGTGTCCGCCGGAAGGACGTCTCGTCGTCAGGGTGTCAGAGGACAGCGCACCACCAGTAGCAGTCATCCTGTGAAGACAGCCATCAGAAGGGGTACGGCGTTGTCTCTTCCGTTTCCTCGGCGACTGTTGCTTCCTAGCCTGCTGTTCCATGTCGAATGGCAGGCGGCTATTGTGAGAGAGGTGGCCAGATGGCAGAAGAGCGGAGATCGGCACAGCTCCACGATCAACAATGGCAGGGTCGGGACAGACAGCTTGTACCTGCAGGCAGTCATCGTACATTTGTTTTGCCTCCTGCAGAAGAGACAGACAAAACGTCCATTGCGTCATCGAGTCGACAGCGGTACTGATTCAGAGGCGGTGCAGCAGGCAGCACTGCCGCAGAAGCATAAGACACAGTCGGCGTCGCGTGAAGAGCGGCGTCTTCGCTCCGCGTCTGAACCAGTCTACGTCGGAGGCATTCAGAACGGACGCGGCCTTCCCGGCCACAACCTGAACAGGTTCGCGGCTGGCCGCCGTACATGCCGACAGCCCTGCTGCTGGCAATAGCCATGCAGGAAGGCACGTGTTTCCCTTGTTCAACTTTTCTCTGACGGACACGATTGAGGACACGTTTTGAACTACCACGTTTCAGGAACGTGACTGACGACGATGCTGTAATGTTTACAACCAGATACCACAACGTATGACGGTGCCTCAAACGGGAGTTCGAAAACCCGTATAGTTCGAGGCTAAAACCAGCGTGATTAACCACATGTCCCTATATGTCCGTCAGAGTATCAAATTTTGAGGATCGAATAATGAATTCCGAGTACATCTTGTGGCTGCGAAGCCGCTCGGCAACCCCTACCAACCACCACGACCTTATGGAACATGAACAAACATCCGCGCTCACGTCGTGGGCCTAGGACGTCGAGAATGAGCAGGATCCCGATCCGGGGCCCACTGAGGTCTGCAACAATACGGGGAGGACAGCGGCCGGTGGTGTGTGACGTCACCCGCGACGTCCGCTACTCTCCATCGTCACCATGGATTACCCTTCCCAACCACTGTACTGCCAGGCTTACCACCTGGCCACGATGGATACCAACGTGATTAGCTCTAGTGCCAAGATATAACATGTGAGAGCAACAACACGAGCTACAGGAGTCGACTTTGCTTCCTGTGAGAAGTACGAACGACCGCACTCCCGAACTTTTATGACTACGCAACGTACGTGACGCCTAGTGGTCCCATGGACACTGGCGTGGCGATTTTACTGCGTGGCGGTATCGAAGACACCGACATCACTTGTCTCCCCTCGGCGTTTCGCCAGATTAGCACAAGCGGCACTTCGCGCACGATTCATTAATGACTATATACCTTCGGGCACCATCAAAAGTCGTGACTGGGCTAGGGCCTACTCCGCTGACATTCCCCCATCATTTCTAGGCTGATACTAACGCAGCGTCTTCACTGGCTATTTTAATTGCGTCCTTCATCCCAAGGACGAAACCCCGCACTGCACTCCTTGTCGGGAACTGGGTATGGTGATTCACGATCTCCACTTCTGGGATACGTGGGAAAAGATACAATGGCTCTGGACCCGCACTTTTTACCAGTCTTTAGAGGAGACGAGTAGATTTTACACAGGACGGCCTCTGGCATTTTCTGACCACAGAGGCTACATCTGCACGATGCATCTCCACCCTCAAAGTATCACATAGTAACAGCCTTCTGAAGATGAATGCAACACACCTCTGGGACCCGGGCTCGCTGGGCAAGTCGCCGCAACGTGGGCCAACTGTGAACGACGTCACACCCGACACCACGTGACTTTGCCGTTATGGCTCCCGTGACGCTTCCTTTCGCTGCTTACTGGCACTTCAACGATCAGCGAAAGTGTAGTGTCCTTTCTCTATGACCAGCCAGTATTCTTCATCTTGTAGAGATACGTGAAAGCAAGTCTACGCAACACTGTCATTGCGGTCAATATTTGTTGATCGGTAACTTTGGATTAATATTGTTACCATCGGCTAGCTGTGTTGTTTAGCCGTTGTCGCCGAAGATGCTCATAGTAGTCACTAGGCGGCCGATTCGCATTTCAGAATAAATTAATATCTTTGATTTGTGTAGCACACGTGCAGCGAATTAATTCCTTCAAAAGTCACAGAGTTCATTTAATATGGCACGATGTTTTGTCCGTTGAAAACTATTCCCTTGCATATTAATATGGAATATACTATTATTAATATTACTATTATTATTGTCCAGAGATAATCCAGTACAGGGTCATTCCATCTCAAATCGACTAACAGTCTGAACCTTGATATCTCAGATTTGGATGAATTTTTTTTTCAGGTAATGTACCCACTAACACTAGTTTAAATTTGAAATTTCAAATTTTTCTGACCTTTGGTTTTTGCGTTTCAAGGGTTTAAAAATAAAAAAACTCCGTTTTTCATCAATCGATGAAACTTGCACTATTGTTTTCCTCTATAAATTCCCTTCAATTTGATATCTAACATGACTATGCTACCTAAATCTGATAATATTAAACTATTCCAAAAAAAAAAACATTTTTTGAAATTTCCAAAATACGTACCCTCGGATTCTTTTATAAAAATTATGTGCGTTGTCCAGTCTGACTACATGCATGCAAAATTTCAAGATGGGATCTCAATGGGTTCTTGCATAAAATAATATTTTACTACCGCAATACACACCAGTGACGTGAAAAGCAGACTATTTTTACACTATGAATACTTAGGTAGGCCTATGTAATTCTAACAAACTTAAATTATTATGTTAGCCTTTTTATGCAACATTACACTCTTATTGTTTGTTAATTCATTAAATGATATTTTAATGCGAGAATAAAATATATAAAAAATAACAACTTAAGAATCTTACGATTTTGTACGAAATTCACTTTTTATTATAAAAAAAACTTGAGATTTTCATATAGGGTCAAGGCTCTAGTTTTGGCCACTACCCCACTTATGGCCACCTTGATGTAACGGGGAAGCTATACTGCATCCTTTCATCATATATTATAAATGGGAGGGAAAACTAAAACATCTGCAATATGTCTTCATATCAGATTGCCTGAAACATAATGCAGTCGCTTTTTATGTATTCCAGAAAAAACTGCTAGAAATCATAAAGCAAAACTTGCCTTTTGCACTTAAAAAGATTACTTACTTTTCTGATTGCAGCACTGCACAATATAAAAATAAGAAAAACTTCCTTAATTTGTGATTTTGAAGTTGAGGCAGAGTGGGAGTTCTTTGCAACATCCCATGGCAAGAACGCAAGCGATGGCCTTGGCGGAACTGTTAAGCGGCTAGCTGCTAAAGCCAGCTTACAAAGGTCATATGACCAACAAATCTTAACACCCAAATCACTTTCTGTATTTGCCATGGAAAACATAAAAAACATTGAATATTGCACAACAAAGGACTATGAACTGACCAAAGAATACTTACTTCCTCGGTTTAGTGACTCAAAAGCGATTGTGGGAACACAAACGTTTCACTCATATAAACCATGCACAGAGAGTCAAATTACTGTCAAGCCTTATCATTTTAGTATGGATGAGTCTCTTGAATATGTGACAACGCTGAACCAAATAACACCGTCACATATGGAAAATTTTACTGCTGGTTTTGTGACAGTAGCATATGACGACCCTTGGTGGCTAGGATGCATTGAAGAAAAATACTAAGACATGTACCGAATAAATTTTTTACACCCAAAGGGTCCAGACCAGTCGTTTTACGATCCACAACCAAGAGATATATTAGATGTCCCAGGAAAAACAGTGAATACAACAACAGCTACGGGAAGAACCTACACTTTAAAAGCTAAAGAAATTAAGGTGTCTTCTCTTGCTTTGGAAAAATATCTTAAAAGACCATAAAAGAAGCACGTTTAAATTATGTTACACCTACCCTCACTAAACACTAAGTTGTATAAATACCATGTGTATTAACTTTTTCAATACCAATTGGTATTAGAAATACAGTTCTATCCATGCAGGTATCAATAAGTTAATCTTTTTCCCAAGCGAATTTACTTACATGCCAGTTTCTAATATAAGGAACTTGTTGTAAATGATTACAAATAACACTGGAAAACCAAGAAAAAGATACTCTCTGCCATTTACAACTAAGGATGAAGGTGAGTGGCTTTATTCAAAATTTTGACTTGTAGCACTTATATTACCAATTAAAATGTGTTTACTTCCTTCTGATGCATAGTTAAAAGAATCATGAACATTAAATTAAAACAACACTATATCATTTAATGAATTAACAAACAATAAGAGTGTAATGTTGCATAAAAAGGCTAACATAATAATTTAAGTTTGTTAGAATTACATAGGCCTACCTTAGTATTCATAGCCTAGAAATAGTCTGCTTTTCACCTCACTAGTGTGTTTTGCGGTAGTAAAATATTATTTTATACAAGAACCCATTGAGAGCCCATCTTGAAATTTTGCATGCATGTAGTCAGTTAGACTGGACAACACATACAATTTTTATAAAAAATCCGAGGGTACGTATTTTGTAAATTTCAAAAAATGTTTTTTTGGAATAGTTTAAAATTTTCAGATTTAGGTAGCATAGTCATGTTAGATATCAAACTGAAGGGAATTTTTAGAGGAAAACAATAGTGCAAGTTTGAGCTCTCTAGGTTGTATAGCTTTTGAGCTACAGAATTTTAAAACAATCATCGATTGATCAAAAATGGAGGTCTTTTTATTTTAAATTTTTGAAACTCAAAAACCAAAGATCAGAAAAATTTGAAATTTGAAATTTAAAATTGTGTTAGTGGGTACATTACCTGAAATAAAAATTCATCCAAATCTGAGACGTCATGGTTCAAATCATGTAGTACGATTGGTTGATTTGACACGGAATGACTCTACATGGTTCCCTTCTCGTGATACTCTGTTCGAAATCGTGGCACACTACAGGTTTTCCTTGACTCGGTTTTTATTAAGCCCGATAGTTAATGTCCAAACAGGGTCTACAAAGAAAAGTCAAATTGCGACGCGATGTTTGAATAGTAGCTTCGGCAACAACTGAAGTTCTGAAATTTGAATTAATGATATCAGTCTTTTATCGAGTGAGATGTTCGCTGGATGTTAGCGCTATGTCAGTTCTGTCAATTTACATACTCCCTTTTAGCGCGGTGCAGTGAACTTAAGTCATGCGAATACTCATGACTAAAACGCTAAAAGCTCGGACACTAAAATCTCGAACATAGAGACTCCCAGATGTTTGAAAACACCAAACGCGAAAGACTACTAGACGCCAGAGACTCAGAGACGCCAAAGACGTTAACAATATGTGCGCTGGGTTTATGCGGTACTTGTGAAACAAAAAGAATGTTCGTTAGAAACTCTTTGAGTAAAGCTCCTTGCTACTCTGCATGTAATACTCTATTCCATTTGCTCTTATTATTCTTTTATTTAATATGCTTTGCTTTAAAACTGGAATCTGTGATTTCATATGAAATATGGGAAACATTCATGGTCAGTTCGAATAAATTTTAGTTTCAAAGAAGACCAGATATGTAACCGGGGCCAACTGTGAACTACGTCACTCCCGGTACCACTTCTGCGTGGTGGCCCTTCTGTGCCAGATCGGCAATGTGAAAGACTGTTATGCAGTTTAGCAAGGACACGTCTGCGTGGCGCGCGCAGATTGTGAACTTTTTACTATGCCACGCTCAGGTCCTCGACGCTCGACCCTTGTCGCCATATAGACAACGAGAAGGACACTGAATCAAGGCTCACATACTGTCGTCGACGAAGCGCTGCTTAGGAGGCACCGTAGTCCGCTCGCGATAATACAAATTAACTGCTGCACCATATCGTTGCGGACATGCCTTACGACACAAGAAGGTTGCTTCTGTACGACACAAGCAACCAAAGTGAAACCCATAGAGGATCATTTTCATCATCTTTACCAGAAAAGAGCCGAAGACGACGAGGACACTGTGAAAGCGCTACAATAGGTGACACGCAATATCGACTGCAGCAGTGGCGACATTAATAGAGGAAATCTCGACGTGGAAGACGCCTTGAACAAAAGTACGGTCAGCAAGTCTCCAGGGCCTGATGGATTACCAGTCGAATTCTACCGGACCTTCCGTGACATCATAATGCCCTGCTGGGTTACAGTGTTCCAAGAACCATGTAGACTGCACAATATCGTCTTGCTTCATCGAAGTACGGTCAGCAAGTCTCCAGGGCCTGATGGATTACCAGTCGAATTCTTCCGGACCTTCCGTGACATCATAATGCCCTGCTGGGTTACAGTGTTCCAAGAACCATGTAGACTGCACAATATCGTCTTCCTTCATCGAAGGACTTCTCAGACTAGCACACAAGCCAGGAAGAGGGCAACTGGTCAGTGACAGACGGCCGCTTACATTGTTGAAAGTCGACTACAAGATCTTCGTCAGGCTTTTGGCAGGCCGCATTAAGAAGACTTTTGTAATAACACATCACAGGGGGGGAGATGCCAATATACAAAAGACCACAGGTGTCGTCAGCAGCGATCGTCTCGGCATGCAGCCTGCGAGCGGCGATCGTTTCCATAGATTTTAATCGGGCATTTGACAGAGTGCACATAACTTTCTGCTACAGGTCGTGGACCATACGGGATTTCCTCGTCGAAATCCTGCGGCGCCTCCCGGCAGCGGCCAGCTCTCAGGTCCAGGTCAACGGACGGACGGTGGGCCCAACACCCATCGAAATGTCTCTGCGACGGGGTTGCACTCTTTCTACCTATCTTCATGCAATCGAGCTAGAGCCACCCCTCGGCGGGTCTCAACCACAGGCTATCTGGCATCACCCTGCGCGCCATCGCCTTCCGCTATAGAGCGTTTGCCAACGACCTGCTACTGCTGGTTAGTTCCGCTAGTCCTCAGTGTATTTAAGCTGGATAGTGATATGCACAGGTTGCGAGCAGTTTTCTGAACAGCAACAAGTCGGCGGTGCTGTTTATGGGATACGGTTTTTGGGTCGGTTGCTGTCGTTCCCCTCTCGCCAGTTACGGAGCTCAGACATCGGGGAGTTGCGTTTACGAAGGATGTGCGCGGAACGGCCGCGGAAAAATATCGTGGTTGCTTCCTGGGACGTTCCCGCAAGCAGCACCATATTGTGTGCTGGGGTCGGCAAATTTTGCAGCTGTCTTCCTGTATGGTGTTTAACTATTGAAATGATTGTAACTTATTAGTGAAGTGCACCAGCGGTATCTTCTGCCTTGTGGCCGTTAACGTTCCGGTTACCTGCCCTGGTCGTTAGCGTAGTTTTCCGGTAGTGTATTTTCCTCGCTGTGTTGATGCTGTCCGGCACGGCGTGTAGTTCAACAGCTTGATGTTGTTCTCCTTCTTTCTTTTTCTTTTTCTTTTTCTTTTTCTTTTTCTTTGAGTGGTTATTGTGCCTTGACTGTGTTTAGATGCCAATTATCAAGACGTAGTGCTAGTGCCATCTTCGTCCTCGCTGATATTTTCGATTTTCGTGACGTTTGTTGGGAGGAAGGGAATTGATTACGTTGTTGGTTGGTTCTTCAGCCAACGGCCCCGCCACAGTGGTAACACGGGCTCCCGTCAGATCACCGAAGTTAAGCGCTGTCGGGCTGGGCTAAAACTTGGATGCACTCAGTCCTTGTGAAGCAAAGTGAGGAGCTACCTGATTGAGAAGTAGCGGCTCCGGTCTCGTAAACTGACATACGGCCAGGAGAGCGGTGTGCTGACCACACGCCCCTCCATACCCGCATCCAGTGATGCCTGTGGGCTGAAGATGCCACGGTGGCCGACCAGTACCGTTGGGCCTTCATGGCCTGTTCGGGTGGAGTTTAACTTATTATAAAAGAATCTTTGGAATACGCATCGCTGGAAATTTAACCGTGACAGTGGCTATTACTTGGATAACGCGTGGAATACTGTCATCTCCGAGATTTGCTACAGAAGAAGACGCCAGAATACTCCGATGGCTGTGATGAGCGGCAACGCCAAAGACAGCTGATTTTCGCCGTTCCACTAGCGCGGGAACTTCGGCCGGGGGTTGTGGTCTATCACCGTGACTCTGACGCATGCACGACATTACTGTCAGCGTGCTAAAAAGAACGTAACGGAGAACGTCTTGTCAGTATTCGATGGCTCACCTGAAGATGATTGGCAGGTGTCCAGTCGAAATACCGTGGAGCGAAGTTTACGACGACCGGCTGCAATCCCGAAATCTCTTAGAACATTTAATCCACCGTGAAAATTTTAAATTTCACAAGTACCCAACGGTCAATTGGCCATGAGTGTGGTAGACCGTACACCAACACTTTCTGCCAAACACCGTGCGCACGACGTGGTATCAAGTCCCCAACAAAAATATGCTTCGAGGCACCGGCTCCACCCTATCGGATTAACGGACTCTCCACTTCCCCCGACTGTTGCCTTCTGGACACCGAAGAACATCGGTTCACGTGTGTGTCGTCATTCGGCGTTTGGAGACTGATACAGAACATCTTAAATTGCTACTTCCAGATCACTCTTGACTTGATTGACCCTCAGTCTCTTCTGTGTCCGGATGACTATTACTTTCTTTCTCCAAATATCATGTGTGTAGTTGTTCAAGGGAATGACAGTCGACTACATCTTTGGGGAAGGGAAGAAAATGGAACTTGATTACTAGTGATAATGTAAAACGCTCACAATGCTCTAGAACGCACACGCTCTTTGCTAATTACTTACACCACCTCCCCCGCTCCCCCCTCACCCCCCCCCCCCCCCCCTCGATAGTTGGGGAGTACCAGGCTCACTGTAATGTCCCGCACAACATCTCATCGAAGGCAGAATGATCTGGGTTGCAAGCAGTGAGAAAGGGAAGCGATTGGCTGATTCAAGGAACGCTGATTCACTGAGACATTAACAAGGCAGCATGAACCCGCTGCAGATATTTTAGAGAACATTAGTGGAAATAGAACACGGCTGTGGCAGAGACAAGAAAACTCCAGTTGCATCTCTTCTTGAAGAAACATTCTTTTAACTGAAGTGGCGTAAGCAATATACAAAGCTATTTTAGTTTGTGCTTTGAATTATCTTTTTATTGTAACATTTTGTTTTATAGCATTCATACACATTTAATAATTGTAATCATGTAATCATAACAATAGGTAAATAAAAAGAAATTATAGGCCCGTGGAGCCTGTCACATTGGGGGAATTTTTAGCAATAAGTGCTACGCCTGAAGAGTGATAATTCATTTCCTTTCTACTAGTATGGTTAAAGTGACGGTGCCGAATAGGGGTGTATTTCATTTTCATTTCTTTTATTTTTGAAGATTAAACTTAGATAAGGAGATAGGTCCACGTCCCTCAAAAATAAACAAATAAAAATTAGTGGTCACAGTATCCACCCAGTAAGCAGGAGACCCGGATTCGAGTCCAGGACCGGCACAGATTTTCAACTTTCCCTATTGATTTAAATCAATGCCCACTCGCAGCCAATGTCTGTAATTCCATTGTGTACCAGTTTTATGTTTACGTGCATGTGCCACTGAAGCAGTAATGTTACGTTGAAGCGTTGACGAGTTTGGAATGTTGTTCTAGTTCGTGTTAACTACCACAGCGGTTACATATTAAAATGGCAGATATACATTTGTGTACACTCACAAAGTGCGTCGGTGGGTGTAGAAATAAGTAGCTGAAAATCGCGAACAGCCTAAATAGGCTGTTAGTGCCATAAACCAGAGCGACTTTATAGCAGCAAGAGTGCAAAACGGAAAAAAGGAAAGATCTTGCCCTTCTGGGCTCAGGCGGGCCAAACGGGGCGACCGACCGCCACGTCATCTTCAGCCAATGGCGTCATTCGGATGCGGGATGGAGGGGTGAGTGGTCAGCGCACCGCCTTGCCGGCCGTGGCCTTTGCAGAGCTTGGAGCCTCTCACCTGGCATCACGAGGCTGAGTGCACCCCGCTCCAGCCCGCTAACCAAAGAAAAATCGCGCACAATACTACGAACTGAAATCCTACACATGGCAGCCAGCTGTGATAACCACTGAGCCACGGAGGCGGATGGGGTGGAGAAATGAAATGTCTTTCACTGCATTTACGTCATTTCATCTCATTCTATATTTAACTGACTGCATGATTTTCTCTGGACTAGGGTCTACATGAATTTCATAAAAGACTGCACGCTGTCTTCATCTGTTCATTATTAGTTAATTTTCGCACTATTGCACAGTTTCACCATGATGTCGTTTTCAGCTTTCCACTTACTTAAAACGTATTTGATCTGTGTGGCAATTTTCCCTACCTAAAAAATGTGCGGTATATGTACCGGATTTGTACCCGATCCGTAGGTGAAAGACGCCGCACTTTATAAATTCATGAGCTTGATAGCAAAGATAACCGCACTGGTATCAAAACACGCCAAAAAGAAATTACTGCTAATAAAAACTCGTCAAACATTTGGAAATACTTGAGTATTTAGCATACACTAAGAGCTAATCGTGAATCTGGAAAAGTTTTGATGGGATGTTTATAAACTTACCTGTTATTCCCTCAAAGCTTATGTAAAACATCCTCGATCAATACGTAACCACTTTTATTACGGCCTGGTGCCGATACGGACACACTAAGTCCGTGTTTGCTGAAACTATGAAGGGGCAGCAGTCTGCACCACATGCGCCGCCTCTCCCGGATTTGGCCTCGGTTCATTCAGAGAGTCGTAAAAATATTATCGCAAGGTACTCGAAAGTATCCCAAGCCAAATATTTTAAGTAGTGCAAAAAGAAACTAAAAACTAAAAGGTGAAGGCCGCACAGACCTATTTAGGTTACTTGATTTCGTGCTCATTGACTGCACTCGTTTCGTTTCAGGGAATTCAATTCAACTGCTACATATGGCGTAGATTTTTGTTCGAGCACGGCAACAGGTAAAAGAATAGCTTTTGTTCATTTGACTTAAAACACGCGTCAGAGATCCCCCAGCCGGTGTAAAAAAAATTGGAGCCGCCGCTTCCCGTCGGTCGGCTGTGCACCTGCGCAGAAGCGGACCGTAAAAGCCCGGTACCTCTCGTTCGCAGTTTCACGGCGGCGAATTTTCGCCGGAAGTGGCTCGTGTCAATGTGCGGAGAGGAAAACCACGAGCCAAAGTTTCGCCACACGGCCTGTTGTTGTTCCTGCGAAGGCCCACCCTTGTTGTTTACACAACTTGCCCACCTAGCACTGAACGTGAAAATAAAAAGAGAGCGGCGGGCCGGACGGGATTAACGGACGGTATGAACAAAAAAAGAGGAGGAAGAAGCGAGGCCCGATTGAGCAGTAGGAGAACAAGTTGCAGTCGGAGTGAATGGAGCGCAATGTCAGCTCCGGCCGGCCGCAGTCGGCGGGGGAAGTCGGCCGCCCGCTTGCCGCATCTCAGGCGAGAAATTCAGGCCAGCCGGCAGCGAGTTTTGGCGGTGGCATTATTCCGAGTCGCTAGCCGCCCCCGCATCCCGCAGACCCAACCGGGGGGGAGCGGGCGGAAGACCTGCTTCTGACCGAGCAGCAGCCACTGGGCCGCAACTGCCGCAATTTCAGCTCCGGCATTGGGACGAGGCGCACGTCCACCTGCTACACACAGGCCAGCGCTCTGGGAGACCTCGATTTCCCGCGAGTGGAGGATAAATCAGAATGGTATCCAGTCTTAAACAATAATTAAGCCAGTCATTGGATTTTAATCATTACCAGCGAAATAAAAAGCTTTGTGATCAATTTTTTGTTTGCCCGCATCTCGTGGTCGTGCGGTAGCGTTCTCGCTTCCCACGCCCGGGTTCCCGGGTTCGACTCCCGGCGGGGTCAGGGATTTTCTCTGCCTCGTGATGGCTGGGTGTTGTGTGCTGTCCTTAGGTTAGTTAGGTTTAAGTAGTTCTAAGTTCTAGGGGACTGATGACCATAGCTGTTAAGTCCCATAGTGCTCAGAGCCATTTTTATTAAAAAAAAAAAATTTGTTTGTTTGTTGGCAGGTACTTATTTGCAGTCCTTGTGCACATTCAAAAATCGCGTGCCGCTGTAAGTCGCTCTATCTGCCCATTTTGACTTTCCCGTTCTCACTCTTATTCAGCCCAACTCATTGTCATTATCTCTTTGTGTCTCTCTGTCACTGTCTCTCGTCTCATAACCATTCTCCTTCCTTCTGACCTAATGCTCCTGTCACTTCTCATTGTCGCTGTATACCTCTTGCTCTCTCTTACCATTGTTACCTCATTCATTTGTTCTGACTGCTGCTGCCTCTTCTCACTGTCGCTAATTCTCTGCTCCTCGTTGCCACTGTCACAGACTCTGTCTCTCATTATCACTGGCTTTCACCCACTTCCACATTCTCCTTCTCTTTATTCTGCTTCAACTGCCACTGTCTCCTTCACTCTTTTGCTAGCACTATTCTGTCACCGTCAGCTATGTTCTACTGCCAGTGTGCCCCTCCCTTTCTCTCACAATGCCGCTGTCTCATTTGCTCTTTCTGTACCACAACTACTGTCTATTATCTTCCAGTATTTATTACTTGTCTCTCTCTTTCCTGTTGCCACTGTTTCCTTCTCTCTCAGTATAAGAAAACGAGAATACGTTTGCAACAAATTATTTTTGCAAAAATTTTTATAGCTGCTGAGGAAGGAAGAATATGCCAGCTGGTACCCGACTTTTTTAGTCAGGGTCTTCTCAATAAACAGGAACAATTCGCATTTTTTGTGCTCCAATAGGAGCATTTTTCCGTTGCTTTCCTTCTTTTCCCTGTTACAGCAGGGCATGTCACTTATAACAAAGGAACTTTGCAGATCAGTAAAATGTCGGTAGTTTACTTACGTGAAACTGAAATAATCCAAAACTGATTTTCACACTTCAGACTAGTTTACAAGCACGAAAATTTTCATGTGCTTCAGTATGTACACCATGCCCGCCCAGCTAGCCGCGCAGTCTAACGCGCTGTTTCCCGAACAGGAAGGTCCCCGGCACGAATCTGCCCAGCGGATTAGTGTCGACATCCGGTGTGCTGACCAGCCTGTGGATAGTTTTTAAGGCGGTTTTCCATCTGTTTTGGCGAATGCGGGCTGTTTCCCCTTATTTCACCTCCGTTACACTATGTTGGCGATTGCTGCGCAAACACTGTGTCCACATATGCGTACACCATAATTACTCTACCGTGCAAACATTTGGGGTTACATTCGTCTGGTATGAGACATTCCCAGAGGTGTTCACTGGGGACCGAACTGCACAGTAACCCCGGGTTTGGTGTGAGGCAGCGGTGGGGTGGGTGGACTGCTGTGGTCTGTTGTGGGGTTGTGAAACACTGAGGGTTACGGTGGGATGAAGCCTCTCCATCGTTTCTAGGACCCCAGTACAATATACTCAGAATACACACACACGTACACTATCGGGTTCTCATAGCTCTTCTAATGATAACGGAGATGCTTTACAGCATATTTCTCCGAGATATGTTGCTATCAATTACGTTTCCGCCTTACACTGGATTACTCACGTATTTTATGTGACACGTAGCGTAACTTTGAACCTCTGCATGTTGGAAATGCGTAAAGATATCAATAAAATTTTCAAGGTTGTTATAGATCGGGATATAGGCAATATATCGTAAAAATTACAGTCATTTTCTGCGCTTAACCGACTTGAAATCCGCGACTCGGTTTAGCTACCCAAAAACCATGCTTTTGGAGTGTTTCTCGGTAACGGAAAAAATATTTTTGAAAACGGTAAGATGGCACTTTTAGATAAATGCCTAGACAATTTATGCTAAAATTTGAGCAATTTGCTGCTGTTAGTTATTTAAATATCTGCTGCTGACTGCGAAAAATGTTGAAAACCACTTTTTCCAATTTTTCTCAAGAAACACCCACGAACTAAATGGTACCTCCATAAGTCTCTTAAGGCGAACCGTACAGCACATCTAATGAAAGGAACCAATCGATTTGCTACATTTGTCTAAACTGGAAGAGTATGTAATATTCAAGTTTCGACCCTGTACTGGAGGACTGGTAGAGTAAGACGATCCTTCTGTTGTATATACAAATAGTCCCTAGCCCAAGAGCTATCCAATACAGTTGACGTTACCTATCTGTCACCAGCAGAGCTCCGGATAAAGCCTCGTTTTCATGCGCGGCATGCGTCTCCATACAGGATGTATCAGCAGGAATGTTCAGCATTCAAGGATATGACAGAAACGACCATTCAAAGTAAAAACGTCTAGTAAGCATGGCCTCTAAAATGTATACCTTAAGAGCTATAACGACTTGTTCAGTAGAAGAAATATGTTTCACAGTAGCGAAGATGAGCAAACGCTCATAGCTCTTAAGGAATGTATTTTAGATCTCATGTTGACTAGACATTTTTGCTTCGAATGTTTCTTCTTGTCCTATCCCAGAATACTGACCATCCGCCTGTGCCACCCTGTATATTGCAACCTGTGTCTTCCCCAATTGTTTTTACTCTTACTGCTCTGTCAAGTACCACAGACAGCTATTCTGACATCTTGCCACTTTTTCTGTGCAAGTTTTTCACTACTTTCTTCTCCCCAGTGGTTTCGTGGAGAACATCGTAAATTCCTTATCAGTCCACATATTTTTTCAACCTCCTATATCGCCACACACACACACACACACAAACGACGGTCAACAGCGTATATGGAACGTAAATGTGCAGTGGAAAGTGTGTCGACGCCACAGTAGCAGAGTAATACCCAAAATTAACCAATGATCACAACAAAACGTAGTATCACTGTTAAAAATTCCGCAACACGATATATTAACAGTGAACCACACCAAACAGTTTTTCAAACGATAAACTCTCGAAATTTTATCTATGTCCACATCTCATTTGAACGACGAAAGCAATAACGACGACACATTTAGCAGGCAAATAAAAACCAAGTACAGACAAGAACAGGTCAACAAAAGTAACATCAAGCGTAAAAAAAGTGGCATGTGCCTCAATTTTACAGAAATATGTTGTTTAAAGGTTATATTCCAAACAAAATTTCGATTCAAACGTTGCACTAACTTGCCTCTGCCATATATGACGTATTAATTTAGACTTGTGAATGATTTCTGTTGGAAGGGACAAGCAATCTGATACAGCAACAAAATCTGATGTCAACATATGTCACCTACATGAAAATCTATGTTCGTATGTTTCAGAGACAATAAAAGAAATAACCATAGACGATGTCACAACTGTGGATAATATGTTGAAGAATAAACAAAACAAAAACTGTACTCTCACAAGACGGTGGACCCTCTTTAATTAGGCATTTTGGGAATTTGAAATAAGTTACGTTTCGCGCAAAACCGGTTGGCTCCATACCACAGTTCATTGGAACCATGACCGACGAAACGTCGAAGATTGGTTTCTTAATATCGAGGTCACTCTAAGAATGTAGCTTTCTCTTATGATCACATACAGCAGCACTGGAACAATATTATTTTCAAAATTAAAATTTCTCAAAAACGGGCTTCGGACATACATGTTAAAAGCAGGATTCACTTTTAGGCTTCGCTCAGTTCTTAAAGTAATGTTGTAAGATAACTAACTTCTGAAGGTATTATACATTCACTAGTCTGAAGTCTAGGCGTAAACAATTTAGCCAGCAAGAACGTTTGAAAGTTTCACTTTAAGCCCTAGTGAGAGAGCATGTATTGCATTTCGATTAAATGTAAATGAAATTTGTTTGGTTGGTAGATTCATTTTACTGTCTTTCATTTGTCTAACAAATACGTTTGCCTACGCTTAAAATTTATTTTTAAAAATGTAAACACTGATTTTTGCCTGAACATAATTCTGAACTTTTCCCTCTTTTTCGAAAAATTAGTTATTCATAGCTATGTCAATAAATTTTGTTGAATATCTTAATGGATTTAGTTCTCTTCATTTTTTTAATTTCTCAGTTGCTTACGTAATAAAATGCGTAGCACGTTTTACACAACTACATAATAGTAAACTTTTTTAAGAAGGTGTTGCTACAGATCTAGTAAATACAGGAGAAACATCACGAATCACCGTCAGGAGCTCCTGATAAAAAATTCTTTATCACACAATCAGTTTCGGACCACAGACAATCATCAAGTATTATATTTACAACATCATACAAGCCTATGTACAGTCAATGGCACCCAAATAATATAAAACTCATGATATCTCACTGCTTATACAGAGTGTCCCAGGGGGAATGGCCAATTCAGTGATATGACAAGAATTCTCATTTGAAGCAATAAACTTCATATTGACATAAGCCCTATTTCGAATGGTTTCCGAGATAGAACGCATTTAATGCACATTCGTTTTTGCGCTAGTGGCACGCCCGCGTGTCTTATCCATTAATCTCATTGATGTTTTATTCTAGCCCAACCTACCTCGTTGCTTTCGACATCTTTGCTCGGGCGTCTTTCTACCATTAAACTATTTTGTTCAACAGAGTGATTGATTACGATCTATTGTGAGTTATGTAGTGCGAGGGATTGACATGTATCAAAGAGAAGGAGCGATTAAATGTGTTTGACACGCGCTGGATAATGTAGCACACATCTGCACTAACGAAGAATATGTGGGTGTGATGTATGTTTACGGCTTCTACGGTGATAGTGATCTTGCTGCTGTTGAGGAATAAAGGCGGCGCTTTCCGACGCTGCGGATTCCGGTTCGTAGAGTGTTTACCGAAGTTTTCATCACGAGACAAGGATTCTTCCAAGTTCCTATTTTTTTCTGAACGTGTAGTTGAATAACCCGTACAGGAACAGCAACATATTGTTGAGATGGTGCAGCGTAGTTGTACTAACAACAGACGGTGACTTTCTGCACGCATCAACGTCCCATGAATACGTGCTATACGGTGAACATTGCGTGCGGAGAATAAGACCTTGCATTCATTTCATTTCGGCATGTCCACAATCTTTACGTTGGCGACATTGCCACATCACCTTTTTTTCACTGATCAAATGAAAATCGTCATTTGCTTCCATTAATACTGTTCACTTATGAAACCACGTTTACACGGAATATAATAAACAACGCTCATAATAATCACCGATAGTCGCAGGAAGAACCATACGCTTCAATGAAAACCAACTCTCAGATTCGTTTAGTATTAACGTTTGGTGCGGCACGATCGGTAACACGTCGATAGCTCCATTCCGTTTGGACGAGCGAATGACGGAGCACAACTGCTCTCGTGTTTTGGAAAATTCGATTGCTGAACACTATGAGGACGTTCCTTTGCCCACGCGGACTACAATGCTCCTTCAGCATAACGCAGCCCCCCCCCCCCCCCCCCTGAAAGTCTGGCCGTACCTTTTTGTAACACCCTGTATATATTTTTAATTGATACTTTGTAAAACGCATGTTGGAATGTTTACTAATTGTTCTACACGTCTACTTATGTAAAACTGGCAACGTATATATTAATACAGAAAATGAATAAGAATGTGCATTAAAGTCGTTCTATCTCGGAAACCGTTCGGAACAGTCCGTATAAAGTTTTTTACTTCAAATGAACATTCATTTCGTACGCCTAAATGTTGACCATTCCTCCTGAAAAACCCTATAAAAGCATTGAGAACTTGTGGGTTTGACGGTATTTGACGCCATTATTATATGTGTCTTGTGTACTGTTGTAAATATTTTATGATACTTGATGACAGCCTCTGAACCAAAACTGATTGTATAGTAGAGAAACTTTTACAATAGGTGTTGGCGTTGGATGGTGATGTTTTGTAAATAATAAACCTTAATGCTGCACTCCGCACTCACAGCGTAGTTCGTAAACACCTGCACTGTTTAGAATGTTGACTACATCCTTGGTGGAACCTATCATTTTGTGGATCCTGTGATTGCTTCGAAAAATCGGCGGAGGACGTTGCCTAGCCGTTCACTGACGCCTTTTACTTATGGTAAGTGTACCAGTGGAAGCTTCTCTTCTTTGCCTTCTTCTCGTGTTCTGCTCCCTTTGGATTTAGCTACCTTGCTTATGATTTTGTCATCACAGCCGTTGGCACGAAACGTGTGCTGTAGTTCCTATAATTCTTCTTTGATGTTATTTTCATCGCTTATCCGGTATCCTCGGGCAGTAAACGTTTGCACGACAGAGTACTGAGTGGTGGTGGCTCTCTGCGTGCAGGTACCAATTAGTGTGCGTTGGTTTCCGGTACACTTTGTGTCCCAGTTTACCTTCGGCAGCTCTGTATACTTCCACATCCAAAAAAGGCAAGGAACCATTGTTTTCGGTCTCATGTGTGAACTTTATATTTTTGTGCAGGCTATTTAAATGCTGGAGGAAGTTTCCCAATTCCGTTTCACTGTGAGGCCAGATAACGAATGTGTCGTCCACATATCGTAGCCAACAACTGGGACGTAACGGAGCAGAAGCTAGGGCCGTTTGCTCAAAGGCTTAAAGGCTTCCACCATTACACCCAGAAGAAGGCCGCTGCAATCGTTACCGAAACGTTGGCTTTTCTATAGCAGCAGTAGTTTTTACATTATGACGCGGTACCAAACCCAGAAAACTTTTATGTCGACTGACACTGGCCGCGGAAGCCTACGCAATTATATTCCATGAAGATGTCCGTAGCTACAGGGGAGAGAGGGGAACCCATCGCCACTCCGTCTAGCTGTTCGTAATATTTATATTTCCCCCGCCAGGTGAAGTACGTAGATGACAGGGATAAGCGCTCCAGATCGAAGATATCTGGTGGGATCCGATTCTGTAGAATGCGCATAGTGCAGGTGTTTACGAACTACGGTGTGAGTGCGGAGCTGTCTACATAAGAGAAACAGGGAGACCTGTCAGCTTACGAGTGGCAGAACACGAACGCTATGTACGATTACAACAACATAACAAATCGGCGTTAGCAGAGCATCACCGTGACTGTGGACAACCTATCAGGTTCCAGGAGTCCCGAGTACTGGCGAAAGAATCGTGGATGCGAGAACGCAAAATACGGGAGGCGATCGAAATTATTAAACAGCCTGACAACATCAACAGAGAAGATGTCTACAAACTCCCGGCGTCCTGGCTGCCGGCCATCCCAGTCCAACGGGCCGCGAGCGGTCGCGGGGCAGAAGCTACACGGGACACGGACGTATCTGCACAAACAGCTGTAGAGCAACTGTGAGTCCACTTACGCGCACACCAGGAGGAAAACATGGCGATCAGAAGCCGAACGCTGATTGGCGGGCAGCTACCAATCGTTGACGACATGGACATCAACGAATAGCTTCTTTCTTTCCATCTTCCCTTACGTCATGACTAGCCAATCATATTAGAGGGCCAATGAAAAGTTTTACAACAGTGACGTCAGACATCGATAGTCTGTAATAAATAGAAGCACCTATCCCCATGTAAAACCAGTCGTTCCCTGAGGAAGGCCGTTGCAATTCGGCCGAAACGTCGGTTTTAGTTTATTATTGTTGTTAGTTTTTAGCAATGACGTGGCATAATACCCAGAAGAATTTTAATAGCCAAAAACGTCCTTATTTGTGGTAGATTAAGTATCAGATATGTTAATGCTAGCATGTGATTCACCCCATTAAATAAAAGAGTTATAACAAGTTTCAAGACTTTGATGTAAACACCAGTCAATACAAGATCTCTTAAAGATGTAGTTAAGAAGTCATGTCCTATTGTCAGTTCCGTTCTAAAAATTCTAGACAGTGAAGCTTATATGTAGGAGAGCTACATCTTTTTCTGTAATTAAAGCCAGCTTAATTACATTCATACAAAAATTACAAAGCTACTAAATTAATACACATTATGTATCAGAGAAAGTGGCCATTTAGATGCTGCTACTTGGGGATAGAGCGGATGACGCCAGGTGTTCCCTTGGCCGTCCGCTGCGCCCGTATATGAATACGGCCGGAGAGGTAGTGCACTTCGCACCCGGCTGCCGTACGGTTCGCGTCAGTCGAACCGGCTTAGGCGCTTCCTCGGTTGACGTCACAGCTAGACAGCAACTGCATTCATGTTTTTGCTACTAAATAGGAAGTGAACTCGCGAGGACGCTACACCGTCCCGGATCGCTTAGATTTCGCGAAAGTAGCGGCTAGTGTTCCGCCTGTAATGTTACCAAAACCGCGTGGCAAGTGGTGACTGTTTTCCACTTTTGTGGCGAGCAATTAACTTCGATTATCAGAGGTCGGAGTGAAAGACCATTTAATGGGAACTTACCATAGAAGTCGCCTCTGAACTGTTCATAGTGCTGTTTATCACAAAAATATCATATTTATTATTACTATTATCGCCAGGAATATTACTATGTTGTAAATGTGAAAGGTGATCAAATATATCTATCAATTAGAACTCAAAATCTTCATTTATAGTCATAGTTCCTGATCCCGTTGAGTAAACAGAGAATAGTAATATTCCCTTTCGTGGGAAAGACAAGAAAGTGGAATTGCAGACTAGAAACTATGGTCAGTACGTTCTTCATCACCTTCTGTCTGACCACACATATAGTTTTCAGGCTCTCTTAAAAGACGGCGAACAGTATACTCATATTTCCAAAATTTCCTATTTCTTATTATAAGTCCGCCGCCCCACACACTCTGGTGGCCGTTTTACCAGTCACAGAAAATTGGAAGTCTAATTTTTTACTTAACCGTCGATCACACTGAAATCCAATCGTGTATGGGTGTCAGGCAGTGAATATAACACTCCGCAAGTCTTTATACAATGAATGGTGAAGGATAGATCGTATCATTATTAATAATTTTTGTCGTGTTCCATTCGCACAGTGTTGTTGTGATCTTCAGTCCTGAGACTGGTTTGATGCAGCCCACCATGCTACTCTATCCTGTGCAAGCTTCTTCATGGCTCTGAGCACTATGGGACTTAACATCTATGGTCATCAGTCCCCTAGAACTTAGAACTACTTAAACCTAACTAACCTAAGGACATCACACAACACCCAGCCATCACGAGGCAGAGAAAATCCCTGACCCCGCCGGGAATCGAACCCGGGAACCCGGGCGTGGGAAGCGAGAACGCTACCGCACGACTACGAGATGCGGGCAGCTTCTTCATCTCCCAGTACTTACTGCAACCTACATCCTTCTAAATCTGTTTGGAGTATTCATCCCTTGGTCGCCCTCTACGATTTTTACCCTCCACGCTGACCTCCAGTGCTAAATTTGTGATCCCTTGATGCCTCAGAACATGTCCTACCAACCGGTCCCTTCTTCTTGTCAAGTTGTACCACAAACTCCTCTTCTCCCCAATCCCATTCAATACGTCCTCATTAGTTATGTGATCTACCCATCTAATCTTCAGCATTCTTCTGTAGCACTACATTTCGAAAGCTTCTATTCTCTTCTTGTCTAAATTATTTATCGTCCATGTTTCACTTACACACATGGCTACATTCCATACAAATACTTTCAGAAACGACTTCCTGACACTTAAATCTATACTCGATGTTAACAAATATCTCTTCTTCAGAAACGCTTTCCTTCCCATTGCCAGTCTACAGTTTATATCGTCTCTACTTCGACCATCAGTTATTTTGCTCCCCAAATAGCAAAACCCCTTTACTACTTTAAGTGTCTCATTTCCTAATCTAATTCCCTCAGCATCACCCGACTTAATTTGACCACATTCCATTATCCTCGTTTTGCTTCTGTTGATGTTCATCTTATATCCTCCTTTCAAGACACTGTCCATTCCGTTCAACTGCTCTTCCAAGTCCATCGCTGTCTCTGACAGAATTACAATGTCATCGGCGAACCTCAAAGTTTTTATTTCCTCTCCATAGATTTTAATACCTATTCCTAATTTTTCTTTTGTTTCCTTTACTGCTTGCTCAATGTACAGATTGAATAACATTGGGGAGAGTCTACAACCCTGTCTCACTCCTTTCCCAACCACTGCTTCCCTTTCATGTCCCTCGACTCTTATAACCGCCATCTGGTTTCTGTACAAATTGTAAATAGCCTTTCGCTCCCTGTATTTTACCCCTCCCACCTTGATAATTTGAAAGAGAGTATTCCAGTCAACATTGTCAAAAGCTTTCTCTAAGTCTACAAATGCTAGAAACGTAGGTTTGCCTTTCCTTAATCTATTTTCTAAGATAAGTCGTAGGGTCAGTATTGCCTCACGTGTTCCAGCATTTCAACGGAATCCAAACTGATCTTCCCCGAGATCGGCTTCCACCAGTTTTTCCATTCGTCTGTAAAGAATTCGCGTTAGTATTTTGCAGCTGTGTCTTATTAAACTGATAGTTCGGTAATTTTCACATCTGTCAACACCTGCTTTCTTTGGGATTGGAATTATTATATTCTTCTTGAAGTCTGAGGGTATTTCACCTGTCTCATACATCTTGCTCACCAGATGTTAGACTTTTCTCAGGACTGGCTCTCCCAAGGCCGTCAGTAGTTCCAATGGAATGTTGTCTACTCCCGGGGCCTTGTTTCGACTCAGGTCTTTCAGTGCTCTGTCAAACTCTTCACGCAATATCGTAAATCCCATTTCATCTTCATCTACATCCTCTTCCATTTCCATAATATTGTCCTCAAGTACATCGCCCTTGTATAGACCCTCTATATACTCCTTCCACCTTTCTGCTTTCCCTTCTTTGCTAAGAACTGGGTTTCCATCTGAGCTCTTGATATTCATACAAGTGATTCTCTTTTCTCCGAAGGTCTCTTTAATTTTCCTGTAGGCAGTATCCATCTTGCCCCTAGTGAGATAAGCCTCTACATCTTTACATTTGTCCTCTAGCCATCCCTGCTTAGCCATTTTTCGCTTCCTGTCGATCTCATTTTTGAGACGTTTGTATCCCTTTTTGCCTGGTTCATTTACTGCGTTTTTATATTTTCTCTTTTCATCAATTAAATTCAATATTTCTTCTGTTACCCAAGGATTTCTACTAGCCCTCGTCTTTTTACCTACTTGATCCTCTGCTGCCTTCACTACTTCATTCCTCAGATCTTCTCATTCTTCTTCTACTGTATTTCTCCCATCTCCTTAAATTCCCACTTTTTGCAGTTTCTACAGTTCATAACCAATAGATTGTGGTCAGAGTCCACATCTGCCCCTGGAAATGTCTTACAACTTAAAACGTGGTTCCTGAATCTCTGCCTTACCATTATACAATCTATCTGATACCTTCTCGTATCTCCAGGATTCTTCCATGTATACAACCTTCTTTTATGATTCTTGAACGAAGTGTTAGCTATGATAAAGTTATGCTCTGTGCAAAATTCTACCAGACGGCTTCCTCTTTCATTTTTCTCCCCCAATCCATATTCATCTACTATGTTTCCCTCTCTCCCTTTTCCTACTCTCGAATTCCAGTCACCCATGACTATTAAATTTTCGTCTCCCTTCACTAACTGAATAATTTCTTTTATCTCATCATACATTTCATCAATTTCTTCATCATCTGCAGAGCTAGTTGGCATATAAACTTGTACTACTGTGGTAGGCATGGGCTTCGTATCTATCTTGGCCACAATAATGCGTTCACTATGCTGTTTGTAGTAGCTTACCCGCACTCCTATTTTTTTTATTCATTATTAAACTTACTCCTGCATTAGCCCTATTTGATTTTGTATTTATAACCCTGTATTCACCTGACCAAAAGTCTTGTTCCTCCCGCCACCGAACTTCACTAATTCCCACTATATCTAGCTTTAACCTACCCATTTCCCTTTTTAAATTTTCTAACCTACCTGCCCGTGCCGTAGGACGCCAGTTTTCTTTCTCCTGATGACGACGTCGTCTCGAGTAGTCCCCTCCCGGAGATCCGAATGGGGGACTATTTTATCTCCGGAATATTTTACCCAAGAGGACGCCATCATAATTTAACCATACAGTAAAGCTGCCCTCGGGAAATTTTCGGCTGTAGTTTCCCCTTGCTTTCAGCCGTTCGCAATACCAGCACAGCAAGGCCGTTTTGGTTAGTGTTACAAGGCCAGATCAGTCAATCATCCAGACCGTTGCCCCTGCAACTACTGAAAAGGCTGCTGCCCCTCTTCAGGAACCACACGTTTGTCTGGCCTCTCAACAGATACACCTCCGTTGTGGTTGCACCTACGGTACGGCCATCTGTATCGGTGAGGCACGCAAGCCTCCCCACCAACGACAAGGTCCATGGTTCATGGGGGAGTTCGCACACTGAGCGCGAGAAAAACGCCTGTTTATACTCCTCTGTATCCGCCAAATCTCTATTATGAGAAACAGTCAAATGAAAATGGAACATGCGCCACAACAGGACCATGGAATGGTTCCATCTAAAAGTAGTCACTGCACACGTCGAGTCATTTACCCCACTGGGAAATGAGACGATCAATTTCTGTTTCGCAGAACGCGGTCGGCCGCTGACGGCTCCACAACTGCACACAATCTTGCTCTTCCTCGTCCTATTACAGCCGACGTCCACGAATGTCTTTATTCAGGTCGCCAGAGATGTGTAAATCGCACAGTGTAAGACCTAGTCTGTACAGAGGATGTTGCAGTCTTTCCCATCCAAATCATTAAAGCGCAGCCTTCGTCTGATTGACAGTGTGTGGGCGGTCATTATCGTGCAATCTTCCCACTTCATGCCATTCTTAGTGTGACTCCTATATAGTTATTCAGTTTCACGTGCTCGAGAAGTTCGTCACTAATCTTGCCATCGGATGCTGTCTGGCTCGTTCTCTTTGTGGTAGACGCTGTCTTGCATTTACTCAGGTTTAATGAGGGCTGCTACTAATTGCACCAAGAGAAATTTTTTTGTAAGGCATTATTCCATTTCTTACGATCGTCCAACGGCGGTACTGTGCTACAGACAACACCATTGCTAGCGAGCAGTCATACAGTACTGCTCGTCCAATCTGATAAATCATTTGTGTATATTCAATACATTAAATGCTCTATTGGGTTCAGTGGGACACAATCAGTGTTACTTTCATATCTGGTGAACATTCGCCGTCGAGTGTGTCGTACTCAGATTAACGTCGAGCATATCACATTTCTGCGACATTACTCGACGTATCCCTCGGGCATGGGTGTGTGTGCTGCCCTTAACGTAAGTTAGTGTAAGTTAGTTTAAGCAGGGCGTAAGCTTAGAGACCGATGACCTCAGCAGCTTGGTCCCATAAGACCTTACCACAAATTTCCAAATTTACTCGCCGTACTGTGCAATGTGTGCAAGTGGGTAAGACAAGATGTTGTGGATTGGCAATATAGCCAACCCACTACGAGAGAAAGCCGAAAGGCACGCGTTTTTGCTCACGCAGGCTGGCGTGAGGTCTGGAACAGGTCAAGGAAATGAGACTAACAAAAAACGTACGTAGCTGCTGGAATACTTAAGTTTAATCCATAATTGATGAACATCGCTCTTGACGGTACATGTTTTACAGCATCAATAGTAACGTAATGGCGCCTTGCTAGGTCGTAGCAAATGACGTAGCTGAAGGCTATGCTAACTATCGTCTCGGCAAATGAGAGCGTATTTTGCAAGTGAACCATCGCTAGCAAAGTCAGCTGTACAACTGGGGCGATTGCTAGGAAGTCTCTCTAGACCTGCCGTGTGGCGGCGCTCGGTCTGCAATCACTGATAGTGGCGACACGCGGGTCCGACGTACACTAACGGACCGCGGCCTATTTAGAGGCTACCACCTAGCAAGTGTTGTGTCTGGCGGTGACACCACATTCCTCCCCCGCAAATCGACGTACGGTGGTGTTAAAGGCTTCCGTCCGCCGTGGGGAGGACCCCATGTTGACGTATGCGACGAGGTGGGGAGCCCAACTGTGGTGTCACCACCAGACACCACACTTGCTAGGTGGTAGCTTTAAATCGGCCGCGGTCCATTAGTACATGTCGGACCCGCGTGTCGCCACTGTCAGTGATCGCAGACCGAGCGCCACCACACGGCAGGTCTCGAGAGACTTACTACCACACGCCCCAGTTGTACGGACGACTTTGCTAGCGACTACACTGACGAAGCCTCGCTCATTTGCAGAGCAGATAGTTAGAATAGCCTTCAGCTAAGTCAATGGCTACGACCTAGCAAGGCGCCATTAGTAACATTGCATGTATCTATAGAGTCTCACTTGTATCGTCAATAGCGATGTACAACAAAGATGGATTAAAGTTAAGTATTCCAGCAGCTACGTACTTTTCTTTATAGCATTCATTACGTACCCTGTTTCAGACCTATCTCTAGCCTGCGTGAGTTAACGCGTGCCTTTCGGCTACTTCCGAGTGGCGTGGCTGTCTTGTTACGCCACAACACTAACAACAGGCGAGCCTGTGCCACCCGCACCCTGCCATTCGGTCAGAGAGGAGCTAGGAAACGCCTGAAAACCTGCTCCAGGGTGCACGCCAACATACAGTATATGCGCCTGTAGAGAGACAGGAGGGGCCGAAGGGTCGACCTCCATCGGGCCGGGGCACCCGGCGGGCGAAGACGCCATCTGGTCCGGAGAGGGCAAGAGGTCCATGTCGGAGGACAACTGGTCACGGGAAGCGATCGGCGGCGCGTGACCCAGAGAGGCGCCCGGCGGTTGCAGCGACGCGTCCACTGCGGGCGTCGCCGGCGGGAGAAAAGGCGGCGGCGGCGGTGGCGGCGGCGCGTCGCCATGGGGCAAAATGGAAGACAGCGTCGGTAACACCTGGGGCTGCGGCGAGCCAGTAGATGGGTCCCCAAGGCGCTGACCAGACGGCACCGTCGCGGAAAGCAGACGGGGAGCGGCAGAACCCGTGCGACGACAGGGGCACAACTGATTGAGATGCCGACGCACCTCACCAGAGGCCCCCAAAACCAGATAAATAGCGCGGCCGAGGCAGCGAAGAATGCGCCCGTCGAGCCAACGCCGTGAACCTCGATAGTTACGATAGCAGCAACGTCGCCTGGAGCAAAAGCAGGTGTCTGCCGCTGCACAGGAACCTGATGCGGCGGATGTAGTAAAGACATCAAGGTTCGATGAGGACGACCGTGGAGCAACTCAGTCGGCGAGCGTCCATCTCGGGGCTGAGAGCGATACGAGGACAAAAAGAGCAATAACGCGTCCTCCCGAGAATGCGACTCTTTCAACTTCAACATCTGTGACTTGAAAGTCCGGACCAACAGTTCAGCGGCACCGTTTGACTGTGGCAAAAACGGCGCGGACGTCAGATGTTGAATACCATTGGCCTTGCAGAACGACTGAAATTCTGCAGACATGAATTGTGGGCCATTGTCGGAAACAATAGTCTGCAGAAGACCTTCAATGCAAAAGATAGCAGATAACGCTTGGATGGTGGCAGATGACGTCGTGGAAGACACCCGGCAACAAAAGGAAAATTACTGAATGAATCTACCAGAACCAACCATCGAGCATTCCAGAATAGACCTGCAAAATCGATGTGTAAGCGTTGCCAAGGGGAAGTGGCTTTTGGCCACGCAAAGAATTTCCGCGGTGGTGCGGATTGTTGCTCGGCACACGCCATGCAAGAAGAGCACATATGCGTAATCGCAGCATCGATTCCGAACCAAGTACAGTGCTGACGAGCAAGTTGTTTCGTTCTCACTATACCCCAATGTCCTTGGTGGAGAAGCCGTAAGACAGAGGACTGTAACGAACGTGGGACCACGACCCTGGACTGATCATTATCAGAATGCAACAGCAAAACACCACGTCGAACAAAAAGTCTCTCCTTGTGAGCAAAAAATCGGCGAACCAACGGATCACCCGATCCGTGACTTTGACAAGGGCCATTGCGTAGCAACAAAACGCAGAACGGTAGCAAGGACAGGGTCAGCAGCTGTGGCTGTAGCTACACGACGAAAATCAATCGGAACGATTCGACCACGTCATCGGTTTCCGCATCAATGAACATGCAAGCAAGTTCGGAGGAATCGAATACTCTATCCTCAGCAACAGGCAAATGGGACAACGCATCGGCGTTTCCGTGCTTAGCAGTGGACCGATACAAGATATCGTAGCGGTACTGCGAAGGAAAATAGACCAGCGAATGAATTTCTGCGCTGTACGTGGAGGTACAGGCTTGTTCGGATGAAAAAGCGATGTCAAATGTTTGTGGTCTGTGATGATGGTAAAGTGACGGACATACAAGAAATCATGAAAATTTGTAACACCAAATACGAGAGCCAATGCTTCTTTCTCGATCTGTGAATAACGTCTTTGCGCAGACGAGAGCAATTTGGACGCAAAGGCAATAGGGCGATCGTGCGATCCATCTTTGCGCGCAAGCACAGCACCGATCCCGAAATCCGATGAATCCACCATCAACAAAAGGGGCTTCCGGGGATCGAATGGCGTAAGGCAAGTATTGGAAAGCAACGCCGATTTCAACTGACGAAAGGCGCGTTCGCATTCCGTCGTCCAGACGAACGGAACACCTTTACGGCGTAAGCAATGAAGCGGAGCTGAAATGGAAGAGGCATGGGGAACATATTTGTTATAGTAATTTATTATTCCCAGCACACTCCGTAGCTGTTTCAAATTCTGCGGCGAAGGCAAGTCTTGTATGGCACGGAGGTGCTCTGGACTGGGATGTATGCCTTGGGCATTGAGTACATGTCCCAGATAGGGTAAGTCACAAGCAAAAAACACACATTTGTCCTTCCGCAAGCGAAGACCATTTTGTCGCAAGACCTGAAATAATGTTCTGAGATTGGCTAAATGTTTTTCTTCTGTCTTTCCGGAGATCACAATATCGTCCAGATAGTTTGCTGCAGTAGGGACCGACGCACAAACAGTTTGTAGATATTGCTGAAACAATGCAGGGGCGGATGCACACCCGAATGGCAGTCGTTTGAATCCATACAAACCAAGATGCGTGTTAACCACCAAAACGCGCTGGGATTCTTCATCCATGGGTATTTGCAAGTACGCATCTGCTAGGTCCAACTTCGAAAAATATTTACCCGGGCACAGTTTGTCAAAAAGATCTTCCGGGCGGGGTAAAGGAAAAGTTGCAGTCACTAGTTGTGGATTCACTGTTGCCTTGAAGTCCACGCAAAGTCTCAATTTTCCGGAATGTTTTTGCTAAATTACTAAGGGTGATGCCCAGAGAGAAGCCTGCACACGTTTAATTACACCTTGTGATTCCAAATCGTTTAAGGTTCTTGCGACCTCATCATGCAATGCGTGGGGAACATTGCGTGCTCTGAAAAATTTCGGTTGGGCGTTTACTTTCAGTTCCAAATGTGCTTTATAGTTCTTAGCGCAACCGAGGCCTGGTGCAAAAATGTCTGCAAATTCTTTACATAGACGAGAAACACTGTCTGAAGGCACAGTCTGGTTCACTGATAGGACATGATTTACTATAGACAAGTTAAACAACTGAAACAAATCGAAACCAAACAAGTTCACTGCAGAAGAAGAACGAAGGATGTACAATGACACAAGTTTTGTTTGTCCCTTGTACGTTGCAAGAAGGCTGCACTGTCCTAACACAGGGAGCCCGTGACCTGAATATGCAGTTAGCTCAACATTTGCGGCACGCAACAGAGGTGTGCCCAGCTGTTTGTACGTGTCTTGATTGATCAGTGAAACTGCAGCTCCAGTATCGAGCTGGAATGGTATCACTTTGTCGTTAATGTCCAAGTCTACAAAAAGTTTATTGTCCTGCTGACGACAAGAGCGACTGTCTCGTGCAACGTGAACTGACACTGGTACAAAATTACTTGTGACATGACGGGATTTCAGTCGATGTCGATGCACACTACTTGTGGGACGAACACAGTCACTGTTAGAGAGAGTGGTACTGGGTGGAGTGGAATGAACTACATGAATTTCCATGGGCGAAGTTTCACGAGCCGGAGTATCCATGGTTCGATTCCGATTCCCGATTCCGGCGCAAAGCAAAGGGCCTGGAATGGTTGTGAGTGTCCGATCTGAGCTTTTTCTGACAAACACTCTGAACATGTCCTTTTTTATTACAGAAAAAGCAAATAGCCAGGCGTGATGGGCAATTCTCACGCGAATGTCTAGTAGCACATCGCGGGCATGATTTTAGCACTGCATTTGCTTACCGGCGCGGTACACGTGGCTGAGAGCCTGTCGGCAGCGGTGTGGCCAGGCGCGAGGACTGTTTACTGTTCCGTGCAGCTCGCCCGGCGGGCCGGTTAACCTGACACACGGGTGGCGAAGTTTCAAATGATTCCTGAGCAAAGTCAAGTGTGTCCTGCTCCGTGGAACTCATGGACTTCTAACGTGGCCAGGTGATTGAGTGCATCAAAAGGAAGAAAAGTTGGTGCAACTGCATGTTGTGGCTGCTTGAGTGGTGGAGCGGCGCCTGCCGCATCGTTTTGCCTTGCATGTTGACCCTGGACGAGCTGTCCAAAGGCATCCAGTAAGGCCTGTGTCGTCTGTATCTGTTTGTTGTTGTTGTTGTGGTCTTCAGTCCTGAGACTGGTTTGTTGCAGCTACTCTATCCTGTGCAAGCTTCCTCATCTCCCAGTACCTACTGCAACCTACATCCTTCTGAATCTGCTTAGTGTATTGATCTCTTGGTCTCCCTCTACGATTTTTACCCTCCACGCTGCCCTCCAATGCTAAATTTGTGATCCCTTGATGCCTCAAAACATGTCCTACCAACCGATCCCTTCTTCTAGTCAAGTTGTGCCACAAACTTCTCTTCTCCCCAATCCTATTCAATACCTCCTCATTAGTTACGTGATCTACCCACCTTATCTTCAGCATTCTTCCGTAGCACCACATTTCGAAAGCTTCTATTCTCTTCTTGTCCAAACTATTTATCGTCCATGTTTCACTTCCATACATGGCTACACTCCATACAAATACTTTCAGAAACGACTTTCTGACATTTAAATCTATACTCGATGTTAACAGATTTCTCTTCTGCAGAAACGATTTCCTAGCCATTGCCAGTCTACATTTTATATCCTCTCTACTTCGACCATCATCAGTTATTTTACTCCACAAATAGCAAAACTCCTTTACTACTTTAAGTGTCTCATTTCCTAATCTAATCCCCTCAGCATCACCCAATTTAATTTGACTACATTCCATTATCCTCGTTTTGCTTTTGTTGATGTTCATCTTATATCCTCCTTTCAAGATACTATCCATTCCGTTCAACTGCTCTTCCAAGTCCTTTGCTGTCTCTGACAGAATTACAATGTCATCGGTGAAACTCAAAGTTTTTACTTCTTCTCCATGAATTTTAATACCTACTCCGAATTTTTCTTTTGTTTCCTTTACTGCTTGCTCAATATACAGATTGAATAACATCGGGGAGAGGCTACAACCCTGTCTCACTCCTTTCCCAACCACTGCTTCTCTTTCATGCCCCTTGACTCTTATAACTGCCATCTGGTTTCTGTACAAATTGTAAATAGCCTTTCGCTCCTTGTATTTTACCCCTGCCACCTTCAGAATTTGAAAGAGAGTATTCCAGTTAACGTTGTCAAAAGCTTTCTCTAAGTCTACAAATGCTAGAAACGTAGGTTTGCCTTTTCTTAATCTTTCTTCTAAGATAAGTCGTAAGGTTAGTATTGCCTCACGTGTTCCAACATTTCTACGGAATCTGAACTGATCTTCCCCGAGGTCCGCTTCTACTAGTTTTTCCATTCGTCTGTAAAGAATTCGTGTTAGTATTTTGCAGCTGTGACTTATTAAACTGATAGTTCGGTAATTTTCACATCTGTCAACACCTGCTTTCTTTGGGATTGGAACTATTATATTCTTCTTGAAGTCTGTGGGTATTTCGCCTGTCTCATACATCTTGCTCACCAGATGGTGGAGTTTTGTCAGGACTGGCTCTCCCAAGGCCATCAGTAGTTCTAATGGAATGTTGTCTACTCCCGGGGCCTTGTTTCGACTCAGGTCTTTCAGTGCTTTGTCAAACTCTTCACGCAGAATCTTATGTCAAATTTCATCTTTATCTACATCCTCTTCCATTTCCATAATATTGTCCTCAAGTACATCGCCCTTGTATAAACCCTCTACATATTCCTTCCACCTTTCTGCCTTCCCTTCTTTGCTTAGAACTGGGTTGCCATCTGAACTCTTGATATTCATACAAGTGGTTCTCTTTTCTCCAAAGGTCTCTTTAATTTTCCTGTAGGCAGTATCTATCTTACCCCTAGTGAGACAAGCCTCTACATCCTTACATTTGTCCTCTAGCCATCCCTGCTTAGCCATTTTGCACTTCCTGTCGCCCTCGTTTTTGAGACGTTTGTATTCCTTTTTGCCTGCTTCATTTACTGCATTTTTATATTTTCTCCTTTCATCAATTAAATTCAATATTTCTTCTGTTACCCAAGGATTTCTATTAGCCCTCGTCTTTTTACCTACTTGATCCTCTGCTGCCTTCACTACTTCATCCCTCAGAGCTACCCATTCTTCTTCTACTGTATTTCTTTCCCTCATTCCTGTCAATTGTTCCCTTATGCTCTACCTGAAACTCTCTACAACCTCTGGTTCTTTCAGTTTATTTTTCAGAATCCACATCTGCCCCTGGAAATGTCTTACAATTTAAAACCTGGTTCCTAAATCTCTGTCTTACCATTATATAATCTATCTGATACCTTTTAGTATCTCCAGGGTTCTTCCATGTATACAACCTTCTTTTATGATTCTTGAACCAAGTGTTAGCTATGATTAAGTTATGCTCTGTGCAAAATTCTACAAGGCGGATTCCTCTTTCATTTCTTCCCCCCCCCCCCCCCCCCCCCAATCCATATTCACCTACTATATTTCCTACTCTCCCTTTTCCTACTGACGAATTCCAGTCACCCATGACTATTAAATTTTCGTCTCCCTTCACTGTATCTGTATCTGTAAGCGATAAAATTCGGACAGTACGTCTGGAGATTGTGGCGAAGCCATTACACAAGTAAATCAGGGCAGTATAGTTACGAACGTGAATTGGCCTCGTTGCCAAATGTTGTGGATTGGCAAGACAGCCAACCCACTATGAGAGGAAGCCGAAAGGCACGCGTTTTTGCTCACGCAGGCTGGCGTGAGGTCTGGAACAGGTCAAGGAAATGAGACTAACAAAAACGTACGTAGCTGCTGGAATACTTAACTTTAATCCATAATTGGTGAACATCGCTCTTGACGGTACATGTTTTACAGCATCAATAGGAACTGGTAATGGCGCCTTGCTAGGTCATAGCAAATGACGTAGCTGAAGGCTATGCTAACTATCGTCTCGGCAAATGAGAGCGTATTTTGTCAGTGAACCATCGCTAGTAAAGTCGGCTGTACAACTGGGGCGAGTGCTAGGAAGTCTCTCAAGACCTGCCGTGCGGCGGCGCTCGGTCTGCAATCACTGATAGTGGCGACACGCGGGTCCGACGTATACTAACGGACCGCGGCCGATTTAAAGGCTACTACCTAGCAAGTGTGGTGTCTGGCGGTGACACCATACAAGAAATATGTCACTCTTTTTCCGAAGACACCTCGAAATGTATCACCTTAATGGAAGCAGCTTTGTGTAGAGGAGAGTGACTAAAAATACGCTATGTGATCAAAAGTATCCGGACACCCTCGAAACCATTAGTTCTTCATATAAGGTGCCACCTACTGCCAGGTACTCCGTATCAGCGACCTCTGTAGTCATTAGACATCGTGAGAGAGCAAAATGGGTCACTCCGCGGAACTCACGGACTTCTAACGTGGCCAGGTGATTGAGTGTCACTTGTGTCATATGTCTGTACGCGAGATTTTCACACTCCTAAACATCCCTAGGGCCACTGTTTTCGATGTGATAGTAAAGTGGAAACGTGAAGCGACACGTACAGTACAAAAGCGTACAGGCCAACCTCGTATGTTGACTGACAGAGACCGCAGACCGTTGACGAGGGTCGTAATGTGTAATAGCCATAAATCTACACAGGAATTCCAGACTGCGTCAGGATCCACTGCAAGTACTATGACAGTTATGCGGGAGGTGAGAAAACTTGGATTTCATGGTCGGGCGGCTGCTCATAAGCCACACAACACGCCGGTAAATACCAAATGAGGCCTCGCTTGGTCTAAGGAGCGTAAACATTGGACGACTGAACAGCGGAAAAACGTTGTTTGGAGTGACGAATCACGGTACACAATGTGTTGATCCGATGACAGGGTGTGGGTATGGCAAATTCCTGGTGAACGTCATCTGCCAGCATGTATAGTGCCAACAGTAAAATTTCGGAGGTGGTGGTGTTATTGTGTGGTCGTGTTTTTCATGGAGGGGCCTTGCACCCCTTGTTGTTTTGCGTGGCACCGTCACAGCACAGGCCTACATTGATGTTTTAATCACTTTCTTTCTTCCCGCTGTTGAAGAGCAATTCGGGGATGGCGATTTCACCTTTCAACATGATCGAGCACCTGTTTATAATGCACGACCTGTGGCAGAGATGAAGGAGGGACCCACCACACCGTATTTCATCAGGAGGCCGAGCAGGTTCAAGAGCGTCAAGGCGCAATGAAGAGTGATACAGCAGTATTTGGTAACAAATTTACAGTACTCGATGGGTGAAGCGTAGTGTTAGCGTGCCGCCCGCGTGTTGTCCCGCGACTCCAGCCGGCTCAGCAGACTCCTGGTATGCCGACGCCGCTGCCGCCGTCATCAAGGCCGCTTGCCAATGGAAGTCGGCCGCCGCTCTCCCGATCGCCGCCAGCCGATGGGTTGCGACTTGCTGTTGCCCGCGATTCTGGAGACTGCTGCAGTCCCTGGTCCTCGCCACTCTCCGCCCCGTTTGGCCCGCTCTGTCCGATCATGGGAGGAAGGTGGATGTACTGGTCGCCCGTCGCCCTCGGGCCGCCACTGCCGTCAGGACAGGACCGGACTGGAACCCGTGCCCTCCTGGATGCTGTGCCGCAATTTGCCGCTAGTGGTGCTTGCCAGATGGCAACACCCGCCGCCGTCTGTGGCGCTGTTGCAGCGCTGCTGCGCCTCCCACTACGTACGCCTCGTCCGGCCCCTTGTGCACCAGGTGGGAAGTGAACGTGGCCCGTAGACTCGAGTAGAACCGAGCCCCTCCTGGACAAGCTGCAGACCGATGTCACTGCCGTCTTTCAGGCAGACCGTGAAATCTCCAAGTTACAGGCTGCCGTTCCATCCCACCCCACCACCCCAGTGTTCTGTCCCCAGAGGCGGAATATAGCCCAAAAAAGTACACAGAAAACAGAATACAAGTTTATACAGAATACTTATAACATTGGTGCCAGACTGGCTAAAAAAAAATAGCTCTGAGCACTATGGGACTTGACTTCTAAGGTCATCAGTCCCCTAGAACTTAGAACTACTTAAACCTAACCAACCTATGGACATCACACACATCCATGCCCGAGGCAGGATTCGAACCTGCGACCGTAGCGGTCGCGCGGTTCCAGACTGAAGCGCGTAGAACCGCTCGGCCACTCTGGCCGGCGCCAGACTGGCCCCTATAAGCAAAGACCAGCACAGATCCGTCCCGACGCTCGGCTGACCTGGCACACTCTGTCCCAAACTGCCTGTCTGTTTGTATTGGTTTCTCCCTCGCTTCCGACGTAGTGTCAGAGAGAGACAGCAACTATGACAGGGATAAATTCCCAAACGCCACTTACAAATCGCCACTCTTGGCTCTGGCCTAGTGCCCCGTCTCGTACAACACAATAAATTAAAGCAACGCTGCAGTTTCCTGCCTCGTTGTTGTTCCACTCAAGACAACTAGTGTGTGCAATACCGCCATCGCAGCTTCGCGCCCGCGAGTGCCATGTTTACCTTGCCTGGCCCGCCCCAGATTTCATCGCCCAACCACGCCTTCGTTGAATTTTGATAATATTTCCATTTCCGTCGACTAGGACTGACACTAGCGCGGCATCTGTAAAATTCTAGTACTGAGTGCTGCACGGAGTGGCCGCGTGGTTGAAGGCGCCATGTCACGAATCGCGTGGCCACTTCCGCCGGAGATTCGAGGCCTGCCTCGGGCATGGGTTTGTGTGTTGTCCTTAGCGTAAGTTACCTAAGTTAGTTTAAGTAGTGTGTAAGTCTAGGGACCGATGACCTCAGCAGTTTGATCTCTTAGGAATTCACACACTTTTGAACAAGTCCTGGGTCCAAAATATCTACTCGCATGGTCCTTAAAAGAACCGTTGTTGATGACAGGATTCAAAGTGATGTATTGTGCCAGAAGATCAAGTGGGCTGTCTAACACAGCACAAGCAAATAGAGGTCACTGAACATATATTAACAAATGTCTTAAGCAGAATTGCACAATATTTCGATAAATAAAAAGTTTAACCGAACCCTGAGGAAACTGGTTCCACGTGCTTTCATCTGAGTAATATCCTAGCCAGCCATGAAAACTAGCCGTATTTTTCGAGGGTAATCACCTGGCTCATAACAAATATCCAAGGCATCTTCGAGTTATACTTGACAGAACACTGTCATTTAAACAGTATCTAACATACAGCTAAACTGACACCGAGAAATAATGTTCTGTAAAAATTATGTAGTACAAAATGGGGTTCAGTAGCTTACACCTTACGGTCATCTGCCCTCGGACTTGTCTACTGAGAAGCAGAATGTTGCAGGCCTGTCTGGATAAACAGCAGCCATACAAAGCAGGTAAATAGGCAACTAAATCAAACAACATGGATTATTACTGCACAGTCAAGTCCATTCCATTATTCTGGCTACTACCTAACCTGAGAAGAAAGTATACCTTTCTGAGTGAATATGAGAAAATATGTAATAACCAACGGCTGCCAATTCATGAAAATGTAACTGCTATCCGAATCAACAGACTCCGCAGTGAACGGACCCGACTCAGAACAGCTAGCAGTCTGGCGGATCATAACTTCAGTCTCCGCAAAGCGTGGATGCAAGAATGGTATAATAACACTCCACCAGAGCTCTGTAGCTTTCTCCTAGTCAACAACAAGCCATGGGATATTGTGTCGCTCCACACGACAGTGGAGTACACTCAGCAGGATCCGGACTAACTATGGGAGATGCGGAGATCTACTGTGCTGATGGGAAAATACTTTCACTGTGGAGTGCATCTGTGGGTTTCCAAGACAGATTGTCAGAAATATTATTGAAGAGTGCCCTTGGAGTTCGTACCTTGGTAACTGCAGCAGATGTGATCAATTGTGTAAATGATATGTCCGTAAATTTGTAAAGTATGTACATATTTTAGTTGTATTTTTAAAACAATGTGTAATTGTCATTCGGTAAATAATAATAATATTAATGCTGACAACTTCTGCGTTTTCAGCTACTTTTACCACTTGAAAATGATCTAAAGATGAAACTGCAGTCGAGGGAATTGTAATAAATAGTATAAATCGAAATAACTACGATTCACTTCCAAGTGGCGCAGTTTCAGTTCAGCCGGTACCACTCTTCTCCTTTTCAAACTTCGTTCATTTCCGTCATCCAACACTTCTTGATTCAATTTTACAGCATAGTGTAACCACATTACAGCAGGCGACAACCTCCTGGAGAAACGATAACTTAGATCACTATTGATAATTTGCGATCGAAGCAATGCGTGTTCTGGAAAAACATTATACCTGGCTTATCGAAATATTTACGTTGTAGTATATCGATATTATACTCTATCAACAGCGGATGAGTCGACACGTTTGCCGGCCGTAGTGGCCGAGCGGTTCTAGGCGCTACAGTCTGGAACTGCGCGACCGCTACGGTCGCAGGTTCGAATCCTGCCTCGGGCATGGATGTGTGTGATATCCTTAGGTTAGTTAGGTTTAAGTAGTGCTAAGTTCTAGGGGACTGATAACCTCAGAAGTTAAATCTCATAGTGCTCAGAGCCATTTGAACCATTTTTTTCGAACGTTTCAAGCAGAAGTTTATTTTTCAAATTACTTTCACTATAATTATTTAATTACTATATTTGCAAAATTATTAACCAATCTCGCATTTGGTGATTTAAGTGGGCTACTAAAAAATAACTGATATCTTCGAATTTAGACTTTCTCGGCGAATTTCGATGATGAAGTCGTCTCGGGTTATCTTCCGAGTCAAGACGTCGTTCTGCGGCAACATTTCAACTGGTTTCCTACTTGTCATCTTCGTGCAAAGTGTCGGGTTCATGTCCTGTCTTGTTCTTTATAGCCGCTGGACCGCAGCCTCCTTTGCCTAGTCTGCGTCGGCAATGCCAATCGTGCGCCTCCGGAAGGAGCGTTGCTTCGTGGCGAGGGGGGGGGGGGGGGGTGGAGCAGTCGTGGCCAGTGGAGGTGGGGTGGGGGTGGGGGGTTCCCTGAGTGCTGGCGGCAGCAGGCGTCACGTCCTGCTGAGGATTCCGTCCGCTGCCTTTGCCGGTTTCGCATCGGAGCGTTTTTGAGGTATTTTTGCTATCACGGCATCCCATGTTTTGTTAAGTTGGAAACCGCTATCTCGGTTAGCAAGGGGTCGTCATGGACTCTTAGCTCCACAGCCTCTATAAAGATGGAATCCCGGAACATGTTACCCCAGCACAGCGTCTCTATTTGTTTGTAATCAAACTCCCACCGCCCCCACCACGCGCTGCAGCACCTGTCTCGGAGGCGCGCGATTGGCGCAGACGAGGCAGAGGAGCCTGCGGTTCAGCGGCTATAAAGAGCCGGGCAGCACGTGCCAGAATACGGCGCTGTGGTGTGGTGAAAGGCCGCAGATTCAGTCATCGCAACGCTGCAAAGGATCCAATATCAGGCTCTGAAGACCGCTCCGAAGAAATATTCCACTCTCTTGCTGCACGAGGACACAGGCATCCCGTACCTGAAGGACAGATTCAGGACCGTCGCGAGATCCTTCGACGAGAAGGCAGGGCTATCCTGTAATCGGCTTGTCAGCGAACTGTGCTACCTACCACACCACAGACCGACGACACATTGGCCTGACCTGCAGCGAGAATAATTTTTCCGCAGCAGACACAGGACGTCATCACCACATCAACCAAGGACAATTCGTACAGGTAAGGTATTTTTTTTTCTTCCCCACAGGAACAGCAGGAACACCATTTTATGCTTACACTGCTCAACCTGCCGAACAAGGAAAGCTCATCAATGGAATGACAGCGACAGCGAACCTGACACGTCACCTGAAGATGACAAGTAGGAAACTTGTTGGAACGTTGCTGCAGAATGGCGCCTTTACTCCGTTGATAACCGGAGAAGACTTCATTGTCGATAACTGATATTATTCATCGAATTTGAAATTTTGATGACCTTAACAGGCTGTTCCAGCTCGTCGGCTCCGTTGTGAGCCGCGGAGCGCTCCCTGCTCCAGGGAGCCATGTCGCTCGCTGTGGCCATTCAAGTGGGCCGGCACGCCGGCACGTGGCACGGCTGGCTGAGGCAGGCGGCAAGGCAAGTGTTCTGATGTGCCAGCTGCGTCTTACAAGATCGAAAACCTCATACTCTTAGCTGTTAAGACGTGGTGACATGCTACACCAGGAAATACGATGTACAGGAAATAAATAAGAAACAACTGTTTTACAAGAAATAGCACAATAAATTTATTGGGGCTCTGTAGCTTGACATTTTCTTGTCATTACAAGATGGGAAATATCAGACGTCAAAATGCTCGCAGCGTTAATCCGGAGGATGGCCTTCTTTGTTGCATCCTGAAGAAACGAACGTTCCTTACTTTTTACTCTTTTCATTGCCGAGAAAAGCTGCTCACAACAATATGTAGATCCAAACATTCACATGATCTGAGCGGCATTGTTGTGAAGCTTGGGAAATATTTTTTACTGCAATGAACGATACCATCGTGACAAATCCAACGTGTTTAGTACCTCTCTTTCAAAAAAGTTGAATTTTGCGAATCAATAATCTCCAATCGAAGTGACGATGATAAGCCGTCGGTGGAAACTGAAAAAGGAGTGCTGAACACCTTAAGTTCCATTTCCAAACTAGTGAGGTCTCGGAATCGTGTTTCAAACGACGTGATGAGCTGCTTTAACTTTGCTTGGTAATCACCGAAAGTAGTACCTTCAGGTAGTTTTAAAGAAGCAAGACGATTGAAGAACGTTAAATGTCCATTACTCATCTGCCTCTCAAATAAACGTAACTTTTCCATGAACGCTTTGATCTGGTCGTGCATGTCAACGATTAACTGCCCTTTGCCCTGTAATGCCAGATTTAAACTATTCAGATGCATAGTTATGTCAGCTAGGAACGCCAGGTCTGATATCCATTTCATATCTTTCAGACAACGTATTTCTTCCCCTTTCATTTCGAGAAAAAGGGATATTTCCTCACGAATGGCAAAGAAAACATCAAGAACTTTTCCCCGACTCAGCCAACGAACTGTACTGTGGTAAGGTATATTCCCATAATCCGCTTCCATATCTTTCAGGAATCCTTTGAATTGGCGATGTTTCATACCGTGACGCCGCACAAAATTCACACACTTCGCTACATCTTTCATTACGCCACCTAGCTCTACTGTTTCAGCACACAGTGCCTCTTGGTAAATAAAACGATGAAGAGTCAAAATGTCTTTCCCGAATTCGTCCCTGAGTTTATTTTTCAAACAAGAAGCAAAACCTTGGTGACGCCCGATCATTTGTGGTGCACCGTCTGTCGCTACAGAATGGAGCTTATCCCACGGCAAATTCATATTGTCCACTGATTCACTAACAACCTCAAAAATGTCACGTCCTGTTGCAGTGTAATCGAGTGGTACCACATCCAAGAGTCCTTCAGTTACTTGCAGCTCCATGTCGACACCACGCACAAAGACTGCAAGCTGAGCACAGTCCGATATGTCGGTGCTTTCGTCAAGCGCTAGCGAAAATGTAACAAATCTCTCCGTCTTTTTCCTGGGCTGTGTCTCTAAATCCGCTGCCATGTCCAGGATTCGACGAGACATTGTTTGCTTGGACAGTTCAGTTGCCTGCACCTCCCTTGGAAACAAACATTCTGCGACTGCTATCACGCACTATTTTACGAGTGGTCCCACCGAAAACGGCTTGCCACTCGTCGATATGATGTGAGCGACCCTGTAGCTTGCTCGAATTGCAGATTCAGTAGTGTTTTCTCCGCTCTCATTCACCTGAAAATTATAAACGCATTACAGACCACGAACTATGTTGCATGTTTTGATACCCTCCGTATTACGAAACCGTTTTTAAACGTACGTCTCCTGGTATGTCGTTCTTAAGCCTGGCTACCAGTCCTCTGCGTGCAACGCCTTCTACCTGATCGTAGTGCGCTGCGTGAAGACGTGTATAATGTCGTTGTATAATGTACCTCTTCGCAAATTAAATACTTTATGACACACAAGACACTGCGGATCACCATCCCTCTTAATGAATAGAAAGGTATCCTCCAATAGAGGTACAGGGCTCCCGCAGCTAGTCATAGCTGTCATTGAACACGGATTATTGCGTCAGTTGCGGCTGCATGCGGCCAGGGGGCAGTGAGTTCGCTTTCCCCCTCCACGCTGGCTCCGAGCTGCCGCAGTGAGCGCTCCGGAGCGCTCCGGCTCCCTGGAGCTCGGATGGAACAGCCTGCCTTAAACTACACTACTGGAAATGGAAAAAAGAACACATTGACACCGGTGTGCCAGACCCACCATACTTGCTCCGGACACTGCGAGAGGGCTGTACAAGCGATGATCACACGCACGGCACAGCGGACACACCAGGAACCGCGGTGTTGGCCGTCGAATGGCGCTAGCTGAGCAGCATTTGTGCACCGCCGCCGTCAGTGTCAGCCAGTTTGCCGTGGCATACGGAGCTCCATCGCAGTCTTTAACACTGGTAGTATGCCGCGACAGCGTGGACGTGAACCGTATGTGCAGTTGACGGACTTTGAGCGAGGGCGTATAGTGGGCATGCGGGAGGCCGGGTGGACATACCGCCGAATTGCTCAACACGTGGGGCGTGAGGTCTCCACAGTACATCGATGTTGTCGCCAGTGGTCGGCGGAAGGTGCACGTGCCCGTCGACCTGGGACCGGACCCCAGCGACACACGGATGCACGCCAAGACCGTAGGATCCTACGCAGTGCCGTAGGGGACCGCACCGCCACTTCCCAGCAAATTAGGGACACTGTTGCTCCTGGGGTATCGGCGAGAACCATTCGCAACCGTTTCCATGAAGCTGGGCTACGGTCCCGCACACCGTTAGGCCGTCTTCCGCTCACACCCCAACATCGTGCAGACCGCCTCCAGTGGTGTCGCGACAGGCGTGAATGGAGGGACGACTGGAGACGTGTCGTCTTCAGCGATGAGAGTCGCTTCTGCCTTGGTGCCAATGATGGTCGTATGCGTGTTTGGCGCCGTGCAGGTGAGCGCCACAATCAGGACTGCATACGACCGAGGCACACAGGGCCAACACCCGGCATCATGGTGTGGGGAGCGATCTCCCACACTGGCCGTACACCACTGGTGATCGTCGAGGGGACACTGAATAGTGCACGGTACATCCAAACCTTCATCGAACCCATCGTTCTACCATTCCTAGACCGGCAAGGGAACTTGCTGTTCCAACAGGAGAATGCACGTCCGCATGTATCCCGTGCCACCCAACGTGCTCTAGAAGGTGTAAGTCAACTACCCTGGCCAGCAAGATGTCCGGATCTGTCCCCCATTGAGCATGTTTGGGACTGGATGAAGCGACGTCTCACGCGGTCTGCACGTCCAGCACGAACGCTGGTCCAACTGAGGCGCCAGGTGGAAATGGCATGGCAAGCCGTTCCACAGGACTACATCCAGCATCTCTACGATCGTCTCCATGGGAGAATAGCAGCCTGCATTGCTGCGAAAGGTGGATATACACTGTACTAGTGCCGACATTGTGCATGCTCTGTTGCCTGTGTCTATGTGCCTGTGGTTCTGTCAGTGTGATCATGTGATGTATCTAACCCCAGGAATGTGTCAATAAAGTTTCCCCTTCCTGGGACAATGAATTCACGGTGTTCTTATTTCAATTTCCAGGAGTGTATATCTCATTTGCGAAGAACCGTTTATATGTTTGGTTTTATCAGCTGCAATATTTACGTTGCAGGTAGCTGGTCACTGGTGTTGTATGGATTTGTAAGCTCGTCTCATAAAGGTCTTCATGACTACAGATCGCCAGCAGAAGATCAAGATCAACATGTAGTTCCATGCATACGTTGCAAAATCGCTCTAACATGTAAATTTTGATACTAGCAGCTTAAGTCTGTGTATTGGGCCGGTACTCGAACCTGGCACCTCTGCCTTTCATGGGGAAATGATCTACCAACTGAGCCACTCAAGCACAAGTCGCGACCCGCTCTTACAACTTTCACTTGTGCCAGTACATCTCTTCAATCTTCGAAACTGAAAGAAATTCTCCTGCCCACCTACTGAAACTAACATTCAGCGCAGAAAGGCTATTACGGAGAAATGACTTAGAGAGGTGCTGGCGGAAGTACAACTATGCGGGGGAGGGAAGGGGGGCGTCGATCCTACCTGGATAGCTCAATCGGCAGGGCACTTTCTCACGAATGGCAAAGTCTCCAGTTTCTATTCCGGTTTGGCATATATTTTCAATCTGCCAGGAAGATTTAAATAAACAAACACTTTGCAAAAAAGTCTGCAAGGTGAAACTTATTTCTGCAATGTTCAATTTAGCCTATGACTTCATTTATATTAAGAGTATCTGTATGTGTTGCTTTTCTTGTGCCGCAAATCTATACTTTATTTTTTGAAACACCTCCACATGTTCCAATGAAAGGCGAGACAGTAAGCTGCTGACAGATATTGGTTCCTTCCCTCACGACGAAGACGGATAATACCTTTGACGGTTTATCGATGACACATCATTTATCACCCTCAGCTTGCCTTGAGAAGCCAGCCGAATCAGCGGGATGAAGGAAGTGAGAAACCGGCGGCAGGTTCCCTTGCTGCACAGACGACATTTTCTTCTATAGCAGGTGAAGGGGATGGCTCAGATGAATGCCAGCTCCTGACAACCCCTGTGATTGAACGCGTGTAAATTTCTCGTTTTAAGTAAATGCACCGTAGTGAACTATTCCATTGCCATGTCGTCGAGATAAATGAATGGAAGACGCTCGACTCTGGCAGAAAAAAAATTATGACCACTGTGTACTTATTTAGAGGTAATCTCTAATTAAAGATACTAATGAGAAATCTATAATCTCTACGAAAACTGAGAGTAATAAAATTAAAAAAAAATTTTTCCAAGTATAAAATCCTTTCATTATCTGCGTCTACATCTACATCTACGTAGAAACTCTGCGAGCCACCGTTCGGTGCGTGGTGGAGGGTACCACTGCTTGTCACTTCATTTCCTGTTCCACTCGCAAATAGAGCGCGGGAAAAACGACTCTCTATATGCCTCCGTATGAGCCCTACTTTCTAGTATCTTAACTTCGTACCCCTTACGTGGAATGTATGTTGGCGGTAGTCAGTTTCAAGTGCCGGTTATCTTAATTTTCTCAATAGTGCGTCTCGAAAAGAACGTCGTCCTTCCTTCAGGAAATTCCATTCGCGTTCCCGAAGCATCTCCGTAACACATACGTGTTCTAGCAGCCTGCCTCTGAATTGAATGTCTTCCTTCCATCCTGGTTCGGATCCCAAACGCTCGATCAGTATTCAAGAATAGATCGCATCAGCGTCCTACATGCGGTCTCCTTTATAGGTGAACCACTCTTTCCTAGAGTTCTCCTAAGAAACCGAAGTCGACAGTTCGTCTTCCATACCACAGCTCTCACGTGCTCTTTCCACCTTATATCGCTTTGCAACGCTACGCCCAGATATTTAAACGACTTGAGTGTGTCAAACAGGACACTAGTAATACTGCATTCGACCATTACAGGTCTGTTCTTCCTTCTCATCCGCATTAACTTAAATTTTTCCACATTTATGGCTAGCTGACATTCATCACACAAACTGAAAATATTGACTGAGTCGTCTTGTATCTTCCAACAGTCACTCAACTTCGATGCATTACTGCTGACCACGACATCATCAGCAAACAACCACAGACTGCTGCCCGCGCTGTCAGCGAAGAACAACAGCGGTCCTATCACACTTCCCTGGGGCACTACAGACGATACCCATGTGTCTGATGAAAACGCCGTAGAGGATAACATACTGGGCTCTATTATGTAATAAGTCTTCGAGCCACTCACATATCTGTGAACTTATTCCATATACTCGTACCTTCGCTGACAGCCTGCAATGAGGCACCGTGTCAAGTGGTTTCCGAAAATCTAGAAATATGGAATCTGCCTGCTGCCCTTCATCCATAGTTCTCAGTATATCCTGTGAGGAAAGGTCAAGCTGCGTTTCGGACGAGCTATACTTTCTAAAACCATGCTGATTCGTGCACATGAAGTTCTCAGTCTCTAGAAAGTTTATTATTTTCGAACTGAGGATATGTTCAAGGATTCTGCAGTAAACAGAAGTTAGGGATATTCGTCTGTAATTTCCGTTCTTTTACCTTTGTGATATACATGAGTCACCTGCCCTTTTTTCCAGTCCCTTGGGACTTTGCGCTAGGCGACAGATGCACGATAAATGCAAGGTAGGTAAGGGGCAGTGCCGTAGAGTGCTCTTTGTAAAATCGAACTAGGATTAAATTCGAATATGGTGACTTATTTGCTTCCTATGAAAACATGCATGAGGCTGTGCATGAGTGGCTACGAACGCGACCATGAGACTCTTTTCTTCAAAACAGTCCGTGTACTTCCTATGATTTGGAAGAAGTGTGTTGAACGGCAGGGATACTATGGCGAAAAATGATACACTAGTGAACAACTTTTGTTCAACAAATCGCAAGTAAAAAAACTTGACATTTTGTTTTGAGTCAGCCTAGTCTGTATCGTAAACTGCGGCGCTCCTGTCACACTACCTTGGGGCGCCAGGTGCTGTCATCACTTTATAGGCTGCACCTCCCATTAAGGGCGATACACCGGGATCAATTCGCTAGGAAGTCTTGGATCCAAAACAATATCTGTTCAGATCAGTCTGGGGAAAGAAAATGCAGATTTGTCGGGTGATGATCAGATTGACTTTCGGAAATGTAAGGACACCAGAGAGGCAGTTCTGACGATGCGATTTATAATGGAAGCAAGACTCAGGAAAAATCAAGACACTTTAGTAGGATTTGTCGTCCTGGAAAAAGCGTTCGACTCTGTAAAATGGTGAAAAACGTTCCAAATTCTGAGAAAAGTAGGAGTAAGCTCTATGAGAGAAAAGACCGATAAGTAAACAAACTATAAAGGTGCAACAGGAATGGAAGACCAAGAACAAAGTCCTCGAATTGAAAATTATATTAGACAGGAATGCAGTATTTCGCCCCTATAGTTCAATCAGTACTTATTTTTATTTATTTACTTATTAACATTAGAGAGTGACCCACCAACGTAGTAACTATAGTGGGTAGTTTACTACTACAGACAATTTTCGGAATTTTAGTAATTTTCTTGGTTTTTATATAATTGTTAAGTGGAAAAGAAAAAAAAAACAAAACAAAAAGAAAAAAAACAAGATACATAAAGCACAATTTGCGAAAGGAAGGAGAAAAAAAACAAATTTTACTTTATTCTTAAGAAGAAAATAACAAACGAAAAGAATTAGATACTAAAAGAGGTCAGTTTACCCATCTGTTTCAAGTAGGACACCTTCGGTAAACACTTCGAGCCCGTCTCAACTGAATTAGCATATTCTGTTCTACTGCATCTATATATGTGTGATATTAGCTCTACCTGATTTGTGTATAAGGTAGTACAGTACTATTTGTTACTACAATTTCTACCTCCACTTAACCCCGCCATGAGCGGGAGAGCAGCCTCGGGAGATGACCTCGAGCCTCGTCTCGCCGAAGGGGGCTCGTTAACTGTTTTGTGCTCTTGTGTTAGTGTATTTACGTCTTATTATACTGCAGATGTACGTTAGTGAGCAATTTAATGAAGTTCACATGTTTCACAATTTGCATCTCAAAAAAATTGTTCAAATGGCTCTGAGCACTATGGGACTTAACTTCTGAGGTCATCAGTCCCCTAGAACTTAGAACTACTTAAACCTAACTAACCTAAGGACATCACACATATGCATGCCCGAGGCAGGATTCGAACCTGCGACCGTAGCGGTCGCGCGGTTCCAGACTGTAGCGCCTAGAACTGCTCGGCCACTCCGGCCGGCTTGCATCTCATACATTTTACAAATAAAACAATTTGTGTTTGAAAATATAATCCAAAGAATTAAATAATTACAAGGAGGAAAATTCTTTATTTTGTTTATATTACTAACTTACTTCTAAATTCCATGTATCTATTACTTGTAGTATTATTGCATTCGTGTGATATGCTACTATGCTGTATAATTATCTGGTGATATTGGTCAGTACATCGAAGAAGCAATGACGGTAATAAAAGAGAGGTTCAAGAGTAGGATTAAAATTCAGGGTGAGAGGACGTCAATGATAAGAGTCGCTCATGACATTGCTATCCTCAGTGAAAGTGAAGAAGAATTATTGGACGTATTGAATACACATACAATATGGATATAGGGTAAACCGAAGGAGGAAGAAAATAATGCGGAGTATCAGAAATGAGATTAGCGAAAAACTTAACATCAAAATTGGAGACCACGAAGTAGACGAAGTTAAGGAATTCTGCTGCCTTAGAATCAACATACCATACAGCAGACGAAGCATGGAGAGCATAAAAAGCAGATTAGCACAGGCAAAGATGTTATTCGTGTGCAAGAGAAGTCTGTGATACGTGTATCAGAATAACAAAGTGATTGCAGTGGAGCGCAGTTTCCTGGGAATGGGCCGTGTTAGCGGTTCGCCGGTCCCTACGCGCGCAGTGTGACTCTAGAAGCTACAGCTATGCTATAGCGTACTGTCTCCTCACACCACCTGTTAATTTGCGGTGAGTGAGTTTGCTTTACAGGATCCTAATATTTCCTGATATATCAGCCCTTGTGGATACTTCCGATTGTCCATTAGTTTACTCATGTTGAGATTGAGTTACCGCAAATGTTCCATCTGCAGTCAATTCACAAGGTCGAAAGTTTGCCAAACTAGCAACCAAAGAACGCACTGCAGTATCAACACGAACAACAGCCACGTAAGCCACGCTTGACCAGCTATAACGTTAACATCAGTTAACGCAAAATCAATACATCAACCATGAAGCATTGATGTACCAAGTAAAACATCAATAATATTAGCAGTATCAACATTGGTACTATGTCTCCGCATCTAAAACAGTCTTGTGGATAGCTGGACGCCATTGAAATACACGATCCACGTGGCAACGAGGTTCTCAGCGCAAAAGCGGTTGCGTTAGTAAGGTTTTACATGGTCCTTCAATGTTTCATGGTGGACGTATTGACTCTACATTACCTAATCTTGAGGCTCAAGTTGGTCAAACTTGCCTTACTGTCGCTACTGTTCGTGTTGAGTCTGAATTACGTTCTTTTGCTAGTAGTTTGGAAAGCTTCCCACCACGTGATTTGGTTGCATAGCTAACATTTATGCCAACACAATCTGAAGTGTCTACAAGGACTGATATATCAGGAAATTTCTTTATTGATAAACCTATGTGTGTGTGTGTGTGTGTGTGTGTGTGTGTGTGTGTGTGTGTGTAATTGTCGCGTGTGTATATTACCTAAAGATGGCAATGTATCAGTTCTTTTTATGGGTCGTGGAACGTCAAAGAAATTTAAATTTTTCGGTGACATGACTGCGTTAATGGTATTTCAGTATTCCTCGTGTATATAATGATACTGTTTTCCTGCTATTTAGCCGGCCGTGGTGGCCGAGCGGTTCTAGGCGCTTCAGTGCGGAACCGCGCGACTGCTACGGTCGCAGGTTCGAATCCTGCCTCGGGCATGGATGTGTGTGATGTCCTTAGGTTAGTTAGGTTTAAGTAGTTCTAAGTTCTAGGGGACTGATGATCTCCGATGTTGAGTCCCATAGTGCTCAGAGCCATTTGAACCATTTTTTTCCTGCTATTTGTGTATTTCAACAAAAACAATAGGACATCCACCGAGTTTTACAGTAATCAGTATGATGCCAGTTTAGTTGTCGTACTCGATACGAAAGGGGTCCTGAAAATGGATCTGAATCCTTCTTGTGAATACAGTAACTAATAACATTAATATAAAATGCTTATCGATCACTGTAGAGTGTGTGTGGGGCGTCATACTTGTGCATAGAAGTCTTCTTCAATAGCGATATGAGATTTGTTATCGAAGAGCAGCAGAAGTAGCTCACTCAAAATACGAAACACAGACCATATCTGCGAACACTGAAAAAAGACAAATTACGGCCGAGCATAAATGCCACTTAGCTTAGAGTCACTTCCTTGCTCAGTACTGTCGGTACTTGCTATGGACCATGGAAGAGTCACCAAAATTGCGAAAAGAATGTAATTCTTATTTAGCAACTGTTCCTGTGTGGCGTTCAGTATTAATCGACATCGTTGACGTTATTTGTTCACCTGCGTCCTCTAACAATTTCTGAATTTCTGCCACAGTGAAGCTTTTATTTTTTCTTGCCACTTTATATATGATCTGCGCCCACATCATATCTATGCTGTTAGCGAGGCACTGGTATGATGGAAACCTAAGAGCACTGTAACCTCGTCCTTTAGCAACTTCGACATCTACCATCGACATACTGTTCAAAGCGTGACTTATTTTGCTTCACTAATGTCATGAACTCCGCCTTAGGCAAATCGTTCTGAACCTGCATACTGTGACCTTTCAACCATTCAGCAGTGTTCGTATTAACCTCCAAAATCGTCTGCAGGTGTTTAGATTACCTTCGTTAGAGACAGTAGAGTCGCACCATTGTCTCTCCTCTTCGAAATATTCCCGTGCCGAACACAAACGCAAAACGTGAGCAGATCACTGAACTTCCCAATAAGCAACCACAATTTTCTGTGAGTTTTCGCTTCACGCTTCAGATATTCTGTAGCGTAAGATAAACTGGCTGCACATTGGAACAATGCACATCGCGGAAGCAGATCGCAGCTGTTTTGTTACCAGCCATAAACTCCGTGTGCAACTGGTTTCCGCTACCTGGCTCAAAAGACTGATCTGACAACGCTGACCGGGAGGGAAGGTGCGACCAAGCACGTTCTCTGATTGGTTGTTGCTATATTTAAGTGCACTCGCCGGCACAACAGTGGATTCTTTGGTTTGCTCCCGAAGGAGACGGAGTGGAACTGCAACGTGTAAAGTATTAGCTCACTTTATTACAATATAGATATGAAGATTTGCTTAACTTTGAATTACCCATTTATGCAGGCATGTTCTGAGTATTTGCAACTGAGTATTCACATGCACATATACATGGATACACACTTAAGGGGCCGGCCGCGGTGGTCTCGCGATTCTAGGCGCTCAGTCCGGAACCGCGCGACTGCTACGGTCGCAGGTTCGAATCCTGCCTCGGGCATGGATGTGTGTGATGTCCTTGGGTTATTTAGGTTTAAGTAGTTCTGAGTTCTAGGGGACTGATGACCACAGCAGTTAAGTCCCATAGTGCTCAGAGCCATTATTATTTTTACACTTAAGGGCCTGGCCGAGGGTTCATCGAACCACATTCACAATTATTCTCGATTATTCCACACTGGAACAGCGCGTGGTAAAAACGGACGCCTATATCTTTCCGTGCGATCTGTGGTTTCCCTTATTTTATTATGATGACCTTTTCCAGCTATGTAGGTCGGCGTCTACAAAATATTTTCTCATTCAGAGGAGAGAGTTGGTGACTGAAATTTCTTGAGAAGAATTCGCCATAACGAAAAACGCCTTTGTTTTAATGGTGTCCATCGCAAATCCTGTATCATGTCCATGACACTCTCTTCCTTATTTCGCTATAATACAAAACGTGCTGCTTTTCTTTGAAATTTCTCGATGTACTCCGTTAATCCCATCTGGCAAGGATCCGAGACCGCGCAGCAGTACTCCAAAATAGGCCAAGTGTACTATCTGCACTCTCTTTAGTAGATCTGTTACATTTCCTAAGTGTTCTGCCAATAAACGCAGTCTTTGGTTCGCCTTCACCACAACATTTTCTACGTGTTCGTAATTGTAATTCCTAGGTATTTGGTTGAATTTACGGCCTTTGGTTTAGTCTGAGGTATCGTGTAACCGAAGTTTAACGGATTCCTTTTAGCACTCATGTTTTTGTCCGCACACTTTTCATTATTTATGGTCAATTGCTAATTTTCACCCAATTTTCTGAATCGTTTTGCGATTTATTTTTATCTTCTGATGAGGTTACTAGACAATAAGCGATAGCATCACCTGCATGCAACCTACGACGGCTGCTCGGATTGTCTCCTAAATAGTTAATATAGATAAGGAACAGCAGAGGCCCTATAACACTACCTCGGGGAATGTGAGGAATCTCTTGATATAGAGAAATTTACAAGACTCTTCAGTTGAAGAATAGATGAGACAGTGTTCACAGTAATTCTGATTAAGATATTTAATATACTGGTGGCCTCCCTAAGACGATGCTTTGGTCTTGATCGTTGACTACGAACTGGACCGAGTTTTCCTCTGCTCAGCCGTGAGAAGACCATCGACTGTGGAGGTGTCGTGAAGCTCTAGAAGGCGTGGCTTAGACTGGTGATACTCATTCGCCGTTGTGACGTACAGTGACTATACTGTTCTGCGGTTTCGTTGCGAGGAGTCAACGTCACTTTGGCACAGTGGTGGACAAAGTCAGTTGGAAGCCAGGGATGGAGAAACTAAATGAGGCTGTCTAGGAATTAACGTATTTGTAATGTACATAGGTGTAGTGACTGAGATAAAAATTCAACTATAATCAAGTATTTATAATGTGTGTGCTATCTAGTTATTGTAAATCACATATAATTGTAATACACATAAACATACACAGGGTGATTCATGAAATATGCAAATATTTTAATATGTTATTCTACAAGTAAAACTACAGAAACAAGTTCATATAAACATAGGTCCGCAAATTTTTGTTTACAGAGTTACGGCTAGTAAAATATTTTGACTGAAATTTAGCAACTACGCTAATGTGGAGCCATCGCAAAACTGTTCGAGATTAAAGTAAAGCAAGCTTTCCATTTATTTTGCTGTTATTGATCTGGTTAATCTAATAAAACATATCCCAGACGTGTATCTGTAGTAGTTTTCCAAAACATCCAGAGAAGCAAAGATGTAATTTCGTAAAATTTTTAATTTATTAACTACTTGGCCCAATTTGTTTTTTTAAATCCCAGACAATTGCACAAAGTTTTCAACAGAAGTTTTAGAGAATTTAATTTTGGAGAAATGATGGTCATAACGTTAACTGAAACTGTACAAATGTGTCAGATAATCTGCTTTTATTAATGCCTGAGCAGACGTGAATTCATGTGAAACTGAAGAAAATAAAGCTCAGTGTCAGGGAAGTTGTACAGTGTACATATAATTTCACAATACATTTGCAATAGATATTCGCACTATGAATGCAATAGACGAAATTAAGAACAACCCTGTGAAAATGAAACGAGGATCGAAATCTGTTTATACACGTGCAGCTAAGTGCATTGAACTCGATGGAGACGTTTCTGAACGTTCATTGTAGGTGTGACAAGGCGCCTCAGACCGCGCGGCCCCCCTCCACCCCCCCCCCCCCCCTCCACCCGTCAGAGGTTCGAGTATTTCCTCGGGCATGGTGTGTGTGTTGACCTTACCATAAGTTACATTAAGTAGTGTGTAAGCCTAGGGACCGATGACCTCAGCAGTTTGCTCCCATAGGAACTTACCACAAATTTCCATTTTCTTACAGAAAACGGTTCACCTATAGTTTTACAATAATTCTACAAATTCTGAACACGCCTGTTGGCTATTGCTACGGTTTGATTATAAGCAGGCGGGTACCCGAGTTTATGTTTTGCATACATATGGCGTCTCAAACACCAAATTGGCTCTTATTTACTGAACATATTTTGACCTTGCTCGGTACTTTATTAAAAATCGTGTGGTGCTTGGGGGGGGGGGAGGGAGGGGGGCTTCCAACTACTGTCGAACCCCTCGACATTTGGGGGCACTCTGGACCAGAGGCTGGGGGCGGTGCTTTGCCACGCAGCTCTTCGGACGATGCCACAGTATCAAACATCGGCCTCAACCTGAGGAGGAAATTTGTAAGAATGTACTCTTGGAGCACAGCATTGTATTCTTGAGATTCTTCAGCTGCGGGAATGCCGAAGAAGAAGAAGAGAATTCAAGCATTTGAGACTGCAAAGTCCCCCCGCGGTCCCACAACTCCATACAAGTTTATCAGTTGAGCCGAGATTCCGTAAAAAGTGGTATAGATGACGTACAGTATACTGGTGAAACCTTGCCACCGGAGACTGCGCTAGGTACGATGACCCCTTCATGAATTACCTTAGTGAATCGACGCGCAGTATTTCCTCCTTCCTTTTCACCCTAAGTTATCGTAGATTTTGTCCCTCAAAGCAGCTCTTGTAGCACACTGGATTCTTCTGAAGATCCAAGCATGCTATCTTTGATTCCAAGTGGTGATACAGGTAGGTAATTTATATGAAATAAGTCACGGTAGGCCATTACAGGGCGTTTATTTGCAAAAATTGTGAAATACGAAGAGTTTAGTATTATGAAACGGTTCCTCTCAAAAAGTTAATAAAATCTAAGGGCGTGGTAAAGCCGACTATCACTTATGAACGGGCTCGGAGTGCTTTTTATCGCCAACTGGCGAGATTGAGGCACAGCTGAAATCTCTTGCTAAAACTTCGTAGCCCTTCATTCATCTTGGGTAAGTTAGTAATAGTCACTGGTTTACTGAATCTACTTGTTTATTACATAGCATTATTATTGTTTTGAAGAGCTCGTGACCCGTAAGCTTCAATTCATACCGGTTATGCCAAAGATGGCCATTAATTATTACTATTTAATAAAGTGAAATCGGCGTTTCGAGCCAGCAGTATTGGCACCAAAAGTACTGTATTCACTGCAGAGTAAGAGCGTTTCTCTAAGCCGGTAGCTACCTCTGGCTCTGTGGGAACCAACTTGCTACTTGCTGCCGTCTTACTATGCAGCTGCTTAATGCGGCAAGTATTCCAGACGAAAAATTTGGACAAATAAATATCTTCAAAGTAGAGGAAACCTCACAAATCGCCGTTGATGTTTTCCTCTCGAAATTGTAGTTCGTTTTTCTTGTTTTTTTGTTTTTTTTTTGAAACAATATCTTAATTCTGGAAACAATAAAGCTAAGATATTAGGGTTTGCAGGAGCAGCCAGTACATTCTGGTCGTTGCTTCTTTCCTATGCACTAAAGTAAAGCTTTTCTCGAAGTTTCAAAATAGATATAAGATCTCACCATAATCTGCCGTAAACAAAATTCTTTTCCCTTTTTCGTTAAAATATATTGTTAGAGTTTTATTAAAAAAACAGATTTTACATTCTTACATAAATATTAGAAACATACTGAAATTCAGTTCCCTAACATCCACTCTCATTTAATTTACCATGCTGTCATAATGTCTTATTGCCCGTTAAACTTTTTAATATGTTGAATAATTAACAGGAAGTAATATAGAAAATGACATATTCTAAATTCAGCTTTCCAGACAATGAACACAAAACGTGAAACATGCTCTTTAAATAGAATTATTTGATAATCGTCATTAGTAAAATAACATTTTGTTGCAGTAACTTATTTACACAAAATTAAACTTGTACTCGCATTTTCTCCGCGGTTTGGTCATCGTGCAAACGAAATCCATAAGAACCTTCTTTAAAATTTAGTCATTACATAAACATAAAAACAAACACCTTTGATAGCGACTTGTTATTCAGAAACGTCTCCATCGAGTTCAATGCACTTAGCTGCACGTGTATAAACAGTAGGACTACATATGGGATATTTATTTTCATTTTACTTTATAACCCTACCTGTCTGTCGACCATAATAATTTTACTGAATATTTACGACTCGACGCTCGTTCTTTTACGGCATACACCACTGAGACATTACTATTGTTTACACCACGTTCCACTCGTTGAGTGCATCTGCTGCTCATGATACTGTGTTCTCGTTATGGCTTATCATTGTCTGCCACCGTCAAGCTTTTCCAAACTGCACATGTTCCTTTATTGACTGATTGATTTCAGCTCTGCTCACTCTGGTACCATGGCTCTGTATCTCCAGTGTTACAAGCATCATGCATTTTATCATAGGCACATGTAATAACGAAATATACTTTAGATGTGATATGCTAATAAGCTATCACCTTGTCCTTCATAGCAGTGTAATAATAATCTCATATTTTCCATGCTCAAAATGGCACACTAATATTTTTCAACCTGCCATACAATTAATTAATTAATCAATTAATTTCCTCCTTTAGTGTCCGCAGCTCGTGGTCTTGCGGTAGCGTTCTCGCTTCCCGCGCACCGGGTCCCGGGTTCGATTCCTGGTGGGGTCAGGGAGTTTCCCCTGCCTCGAGATGACTGGGTGTTGTTGTGTCATCTTCATCATCGTCATTAATCCGCATTACGGTCAGAGGAAGGCACTAGTAAACCACCTCCGCTAGGACCTTGCCTAGTCGGCGGTGCGGGTCTCCCGCATCGTTCCCTACGCTCCTCGGAGTATGGGACCTCATCATCATCCTCCTTTAGCTAATAAATAATATTCTCCATTTAAACTATTTTAAGAGTAAAGAAATACCATTGCAACACAAATTACAATGTTTATGTGGAATATATGTTTATAAACATCATTTATCATGACCTCTGTTCACATTTTTATATATAGACCATCAAAATCCCGAGATGGTAGAAGGGCCCTGTCCCAAACGTCCTCAACTGGAGAGAGATCCGGCGACCTTGCTGGCCAGGGTACGTTTTGGCAGGCAGTAGAGACTCTTGCCAAGTGCGAGCGGGTAGTGTCTTTCTGAAATGTAAGCCTAGGACGGCTTGCCATGTCGACGTACCGCTGTGCTGTAAGGGTGCCGCGGATGACAACCAAAGGGTCGTGCTACGAAACGAAGTGGCACACCCGTTCACCAGTCGGGCCGTATGGCGGGCGGCAGCCAGGCTGGTATCACGCAGCACTGCAGTCCGGTACGTTTCCACGCACCTCTTCGGCCTGGAATCCTGTCGACTATAGCAGAATTGTCTTCAGTGATGAGCCCCGCTTCCCACTGAGCCCCGAAGACGATTGGAGACGCCCTGAAGAGCGGTCGGATACCAAGCTGGCTGTCGCCCGCCATACGGCCCGGCTGATGGCCTGGGGTGCCACCTCTTTTCATAGCAGGACCCCTTTGGTTGTCATCCGCAGCACCCTTACAGCACAGCGGTACATCGACGATATTCTACGCCTTGTTTTGTTGCCCTTCACGGAAAGCCATCCTACGCTTACATTTCAGTGATATAATGCCCGGGCGCACATCGCGAGTATTTCTGTTGCGTATCTTCGTGGTTGCCAAACTCCTCCTTGGTCGCCAGGTCTGTTCCCAATTTAGAACGTTTGGAGCATTTTGGGCAGAATCCTAAAACCAGCTTGGTATTTTGACAGTCTCCAGGTCGCCCTCCTACCCAATGATTTGCAAGAACACTTTACCTGCTAAAATTCCATAATACAGTCTGCTACCCACGATAATCCACACTTGTCTTTTGTATAGTTACCTTGCAAAGCAACTAAACTGGGTGGTTGGGTGACTTGGAAAAGTAGTCATTACTACGTAGCCGAAAGCATAGCGACCAACTTTACTTACCTATCTGAAACATCCGGGATTGACGACAACTCTGTTTGCCATGCTTCGAGCTCCTCCCATCATAGTCCAGTGGCTGTTAAAATATTTGAAAAATTATTCTTATCAATCAATTTCTCTTTTGCGAGCAATGCTAGAGATTTCTCGTAAATAAATTAGTATACTGTCGAAATATTTTTACCCGTTCTCTCATTGCAAAAGAGATGGGATGATCTTCCGTTTGTCAGATGTGTTACAGCTGTGAGTCTGGTACGCACTACTGAATAAAGTCTGGGAGGCAGAGTTGTTATTTATGGTTTCTAAAACTGTCAAAAGCGTAGATTTTCCCAGTAATTTTTACTGGTGTGTTAAAAATATTGGAGAAAAGAATCTAGTGAGAGTAAATCTGATAATTCAAAGGACAGACCTAAGTGGTGGTTATATAGATGTCTAAAGAATGTAATATATCGAGCAGTTGCATATTAGGTGGTTGATAGGGTAGCGACTCTACACGACCGAAAGTGCTTCCATCTTTACCCAGACGTTGTTTTCTGTCATCGGTATGAATAATTGTCACCCTGTGTTTACCATACATATACAGAACACACTTGTGAAAGAGAAGTGGTAAATACTAAGACAGCTCGATTTAACATCTAAAACACAACATTCAAGGGAGTTAAGACAGATTTGAGTGACGTGTAAAGAGTCACACATATTCCTAGCAGCCAGATCGCTTATAGAACTGTATCGCCTTAGTTTATCGTTATTTGTCGAGCAGACCTAGACCGATACCTATTGAAGTTTTTCGGATATACATCCCTAAAATCATTCTGGAACTTATCAATTCGTATCAGATGGTATTCATCGTGAGGTATTTTCTGATTATGACAGCTGAAACAGAACATATAAGTGTTTCATTTGTGGATGGATGTTTACATAGTGTAGAAGATAGTTTTAATGGATTATTCGGTAATGATACAGTGCAATATTTCAATACTTTACTTGAAAAAAGACAATCAGGAACTATAATGGTTTATAAAGTAATGTGCTGTATACGTGGTGTTCCTTGCTGCATATCCAGATGACTGCCTGTTCATCATAAGGAAAGTGCTATGGAAAATTCTCGTAAGAGTAAATCTGAGAATACAAAAAACAACTACCCATCTATTCTGGAGGCTCTGGTTGGTCGAGATATAGGATAAATTATGCCTTCCTGATATGTATTGAAGGAATTATTTGTCGAGTGCATATACTGTGCTGAACTACCCTTTCCAAAAACGCATCCAAGCACAGCGCTGTACTACACAGTTCGGCTAATACGTTGGTTCTATTCTATACATACGAGTGGTATTTGCTAGGGCGGTCTCCCTCCCTCCCACGAATACCTTCCACGCAAAATAGTGCAACTGGGCTAGTAATTTACAATTGGATTGCCAATACGATCAATGTATGGCCAAACGATCATGTGACTGGAAGTGCTGTCTTCTTGGATCTTTATATATAAAGCAGCATGACAGCTACAAGCCATCTTCTGTAGTAGTTCAAAGTGTCAACATGGATTTCCCCAAGTTGATTAACATCCCTCAGGTATTAGGCAGGAGGACGAGACCAAGTGACGAACGCTTTTGTTTGTGGCTATTACTGGAGAACCTGAAGAGCCTTGCTTTTGAAATTGGCAACATAAATTACACCTAAAATGGTACGCTTCTTAATAAGACGAATTTAAATGTACTTACTCCTATAATAGAACCGTTTTGCGATATCATTAAGGTACTTAAAATCTGTGATAAGTTGGACTGTACGGATCGGTTACAGAAGGGGAAACCTCTAATGTTAAAGAAGGAGATTTGTTGTTCATGTAACTAGCCTATTACCTACGAAGTAAATTCTCCAAGTGCGTCACTGCAAGACATGATGTCAAGTCAAAGCTACCATTTCTCCCACACGAGAACAACATTGTGACAGGAAGAAAAAATGGTTTAAATGGCTCTGAGCACTATGGGACTTAACTTCTAAGGTCATCAGTCCCCTAGAACTTAGAACTACTTAAACCTAACTAACCTAAGGACATCACACACATCCATGCCCGAGGCAGGATTCGAACCTGCGACCGTAGCGGTCGCGCAGATCCAGACTGAAGCGCCTAGAACCGCCCGGCCACTCCGGCCGGCTGTGACAGCAAGAGGAATATTGGATAAAATCGGCAAGGAGGTACTGGAAACCGTTTTGAAGAATTATAAAAGTCGTGCGGCTATACAATTTAAAGCAGAATTAGCTGGCATTAAAATGGATGTTCTAATGGAAGAGCTGCCTGGAATATTGCAGCAGCTACGTGTAGACGACTATTACCTTTTGGATTCGGGCATAACCAAGAATTTCGCCGGGATTTTTAAGAAAATGGAGATGTGCGAGTACCTACTATCAAACTACAACTTTTGTTTCGAAGGAGAGTGCCAGGGAAACATCAATATAATTGTGGATAATGGTCAGACAACTGGAACATACAGTTTAGCGTGGACGACCTCCAGTTGTAACGATATATAACAAATTTATATGTCAAACTACAAGGCCCAGGTGTGAACAAACTTATCGGTATCCACATCAAGATTTTATAAAGCGTCCAGGCATGCAACTGTGAGAAACTTTTACAGTTTCTTTGGCTAAGGAGCGTAGTTTTACCAGGCTGGTGGCTACAACATACAACAGCAGAATGGATAGTGTATTCGACCCTGTTCGAGACTGTTCAAGTGAAATTGGCTCTAACAGAGTGTACGCACAATATTCTCCACTGCACTCAGTGCCAATCACGTCCATGTGGTGTTAGCTCACGATTAACTTAGAAATCAGCTGTCATGTGGTGTTTAACAACGTTCTACAGTTTGCATGAGAATACCCTAAAATTGACTGGTGTACAAATAAGTCTCCCAGACTCTGAAGACGGGGAAATGCTTATAAGTTACACTCTCTTTGCGTACAGATTTAATTAACTATCTGTAAACTACGTAGAGATTCTTAATACTGACTACACCAAAGACGATAAGTGTTACACAAAAACACCAGACTCCGTCCAAACAGGCCTGGGATGGGCTAATAGTACCTACCGACTGCCGTGTCATCATCAACCGATAGGCGTCACTGGATACGGATATTTCAGTTTTCGTCACCGGAGCTGCTACTTCTCAGTCAAAAAAAAGTTCCTCAATTCGCTTCACAAGGGCTGAGAGCACTCCGGTGATCTGACGGGAACCGGTGTTACCACTGCGGCAACCCGTTATGTGGTATGCGGGAGTGCTATTTTAAAGCAGGAGAAACATACACATATCAAAACAATTTTGCATCACCTCGGTTCCGAGAGTTCCGGGATCTGTACAGAAAATTGGAATAGGGATTCAACATAAACATCATATCCGCCCTTTTTATTGCTCATGAAAACCACACATTGCATGTTGTACCACCATACAGCGAAACATTCAGAGGTGGTGGTGCAGATTGCTGTACACACTGGTACCTCTAATACCCAGTAGCACGTCCTCTTGCACTGATGCATGCCTGTGTTCATCGTGGCATCCACAAGTTCATCAAGGCTCTGTTGGTCCAGTGTGCACCACCCCTCAACGGCGATTCGGCGTAGATCCCTCAGAGTGGTTGGTGGGTCACGTCGTCCATAAACAGCCCTTTTCAATCTATCCCAGGCATATTCGATAGGGTTAATGTCTGTAGAACATGCTGGCCACTCTAGTCGAGGGATGTCGTTATCCTGAAGGAAGTTATTTACAAGATGTGCACGATGGCGGTGCGAATTGTCGTCCATGAAGACGAGCGCCTCGCCAATATGCTGCCGATATGGTTGCACTATCGGTCGGAGGATGGCATTCACGTACAGTACAGCCAATACGGCGCATTCCATGACCACCAGCAGCGTACGTCGGCCCCACATAATGCCACCCCAAAAGAAGCAGGGAACCTCCACCTTGCTGCACTCACTGATCAGTGTGTCTAAGGCGTTCAGCCTGACTAGGTTGCCTCCAAACATTTCTCCGACGATTGTGTGGTTGAAGGCATATGAGACACTCTTAGGTGAAGAGAACGTGATGCCAGTCCTGAGCGGCCCATTTGGGATGTTGTTGGACGCATCTCTACTGCGCTGCATGGTGTCGTGGTTGCAAAGATGGACCTCGCCATGAACGTCGGGAGTGAAGTTGCGCATCATGCAGCCTACTGCGCACAGTTTGGGTTGTAACACGACGTTTTGTGGCTGCACGAAAAGCATTATTCAACATGGTGGCGTTGCTGTCAGGGTTCCTCCGAGCCATAATCCGTAGTTAGCGGTCATCCACTGCAGTGGTAGCCCTTGGGCGGCCTGAGCGAGGCTTGTCTCTCTGTATGTCTTCCATGAGTGAACAACATCGCTTTGATTCACTATGAGATGCCTGGACACTTCCCGTGCTGAGAGTTCTTCCTGGCACAAAGTAACAATGCGGATGCGATCGAACAGCGGTATTGACCGTCTAGGCATGGTTGAACTACAGACAACACGAGCCTTGTATCTCATTCCTTGTGGAATGACTGGAACTGATCGGCTGTCGGACCCCTCCGTCTAATAGGCGCTGCTCAAGCATGGTTGTTTACATCTTTGGGCGGGTTTAGTGATATCTCTGAACAGAGAACGGGCGTGATGCAAAACTTTGTTGATGTGTGTATTTTTCGGAATCTAGAACACTGTGCTCCACAATACCGTCGGATGTAGATCTCATGTAGTCATAAGAAAAATAGAAAATGTCTCATACAGACCTAAGCTATTCCCCTTTAAAGAAATCACTCCCCTAAATGCCGTTACTGTGCAGTGTGTACGAAAAAGAAAAACTAGAAATGGAAGAGATCGAAGCAAAAAACATAACCTGGAGTATATGGCGGAGACAACTGCCATAAAAGGATATAAACTGCAATTGGAAAAAGGAGAGGCTATTGCAAATATGTAAGCAAGGCTTGTTTTAAACAAGTGTGTGGCGAAATACGACTACCAATGGGGGATGTAAAATATCTGGATTTGCTGTTAACAGCACTGGTATGTGCCCATATGTTGGAATTCTGGCAGAGAAGAATGACTGGGACACATTTAGTACATTAAAGGACACACGAAAAACCTGTTTATAAACTTTATATAGCTACATTATATCTTGGATCTGCTTAAAAAAAAAGATGGTTACATTGTATCTAAACGTGCTGGACTGGATTTTGTGTCTCTAGCAAAAGAACGACCGATTGCAAAGCTTAAAAAACCAATGGTGTACCAACATTTAATGACATCTCATTTGAAAAATTTGTGAACATAAATTTCTATACGAAAATCCCGCAAGAATGTACGGCGGAAGAGCTGGTAGTGCACACCCAAGAAGGTGTGAAGTGTTATAGCAAATTAAGTAAGAAATAAGAGGGAATGTTAAACTCACTGAATGCCCACATGTAGAAGAAGTGTTGGAAGAAACAGTACTAACTGTTAAAGTCACAAAAGAGACAGTTTACAGAAGAAAACTTATATATGTACTGAAATTCGAGAACATACTTTCTTTGTACCTGTCATATTTCTGGCTGGAAACAGAATTTGAAGAGTCCAATGCACATTTAAATTATTAGATGAAAATGAAGGTGGATGTTATTAAACCACACGAACCAAAAATAAATAAAGAGTTGTTTTCTGTGTCTAAATGTATACGTAGACAGTATGAAGATTTCATAGAAGAATATGTATTTTCAGAATCTCTTTGCCCCATCAAAAACGCAAAACAAAATAACTCCTATTCACAATTATCGATGTGTGTGGGAGATGGGTAGTTGGATGACCTTGAAAAAGTAGTTGGAATTAGGTAGCTGAAGGCAAGGCAACACTCATTTTATATCAGTATGAAGAAAACTCTGGAGGTGTTTGGGCTTATATAGTTTCAAGCTCCAGCCACTTATTTCACAGGACCAACAGGAATGCTTATACAAGGGGAAAAGCCTACTCAGTAGGTTCAGATAAGCTATGTGTTGTCACACAGAACACAAGTGAAACAGCAATCAGCTCTTCTTCTTCCAGCAATATCTTTGTGAGTGTTCACCGGTCCTCCCCAGAAAACCTGTTGTCCGCTACATCAAAGCCAGTGCAAAATCCTCTGGGCAAGTGTTGTTCGTTTTCGTCAACATTCATTGGTCCACCCTGCAAAACCAGCGGTCAGCTACATCAAAGACAATATCTGCGTCCGGGTGTTTACCATAAAAGTTTTCTGGATGTCTTTGAAGCAAGCGCTTGTGTGTGTGTGTGTGTGTGTGTGTGTGTGTGTGTGTGTGTGTGTGTAGACAGGAAACACACCTTCCTTCCAGGAACCACTTCATACTTTTGTCAGCGTCTTTCAAGTTGCAGGTGGTCACCGTCCTGCAGATAACAGTAGGGCAAGCTGAGGAATGCCTCAAAGCAGCTGCTTGAGTCTGACAACAGGAAATGCACTTTTCTTTTTCGGTCTTTCTAGAAAGGCCTTTGAAGCTGCCGCTACAAGCCAGAATACTTAAGAGTTTGCAGGTGTTCCAGGAATGTGTTCTATGCAACCACTACAAGCCAACAGTCCGCATCAGAGTGAGGCCAATACAATGGCGACAAGACGCTGGCAGAAGTCTGCAGGTGAAGAAACAAAGGCCTGTTTTAGCCAGTAGCGCGACCCAGGAGGCAGCAGACCGCTGACTGCCGTGCAACGTGTCGGGGTTTTGTGACACTAGATACTGAGCGTCAGTGGCAGAGAGCACCAATAATCATTACTTTGTCGGAGATGGCGGGAGGAAAAGGGACACTTTGTGGGCGGTGGAGTGTGTTCTTTTCTAGGCTCAGTGGGTGAGGTATTAGTGAAAGATTGGTGGTTCCACTGTTAGTCATTTATTGACACACAATACCCTTTAAACAAGCTGAGTAATACATTGTGTTTTAACTCTCTCAGTTCCTCTTGGCAGCGGTGCGGAGTCATAGTGTGCAGATTCCGGTGACCGCTGACGTGGCGACGGCTCGTGCTGCAGCGGAGGGCCAGGCGGCGTATTCTTCCCCACTGCGGCAGCGGCGCCGTCTTCTCCTTGTGATCTGGCCCGTTGCGTTATTAACAAGCGGCTACAGCGTGCCGTGGAGTGCTCTGGCCCGGAATCGAACCAGCGACCCTCAGGTTCGGCGTTCTTCTACCTCTAGGTTGGCAGGTGACCCTCTGGTGAGGCCGCAGTCCTTTCGTCCTCAGCAGCCACCTGGGTAAGTGCCACACCCAGGTAACATCTGGGATGGTATCTTCTGCACTGACCTATTGGCGGGGTCCGACACCTTCTTCCGTCGAGTAGCATAGCAGCTAAGTTGTTGCAACGAAGTATGACTTCCGCTGACTAACCATAGGTCTGTCCGTCCAGGTGAAGTTTCTTAGTCTCTCCCATCAAAGGACCCCGATACGCCCGTTTGTCGGAGGTATTTATTTGATGTTTATTTGTTTCTAGGGCGGCGACTGTCTCTTCGGTCGTTGATCTGTGCTTCCCACGTTGGACAGAAACGTGACCACTGTCACACAAGTGCTGGCCTTCCTGGTCTTACCTCTATGCTGGTGTGGTCGGGCACTGCCCTGCCGTCCTCCTCCGCATCGCCAGATACGTCACACACGTGAGTTCAGCGTGCTGACAGTTCCTGGTGCATTGACCGCGGGTGTGTAAATCGTGCCGGTTGTTGTTCTCCTTGGAAGCACTGCGCGTCTGCTCGGTCGTTGATCTGTCTAACTGCTGGCTGCTGCTGCGCAAACTCCGCTGGTCATCGGCCTCCGTGTTCGACTGCTGGCGCTTCAGAACACGGTGGCTTAACGTGTCAAAGTCTCAGAAATGTTCCCTTAGCATATAATAGGTCTTCACGTATTTTTCTGCCGGATCTCTGCTGTGAACAACCAAAAATACACGTCAGTACTATAAACAACCATTAATAACAAATAACTATTGTACACAATTATTACACACCCTACAGCTGCAACACAGTGTTTTTACGTGATATGTATCATTACCCGCCAATTTCTGTGTGTGTGTGATGCGTATAAAGTGGTGTTAGTTCAGTTTCTTGCTGTTTTTGTCGTTATTTAAGCATGTGATGATATTTTTAACTACCGTTTTCTTTCGTGATATGTATGATTTGCCGTCAATTTCTATGTGTATGATTAGCGTAAAGTGGTGTCAGGTCAGTTTCCTGTGGTTCTTAGTGATTATTTTTACCCGTGACGATGTTTTTGAGCACGGTTTTTGTGATATGTATGATTTGCCATCAATTTATTCGCGTGTGATCAGTAGAAAGTGGTGTCAGTTTACTTTCTTGCGGTTTTACATGATTATTTTTACCTGTGACGATGTTTTCAACTACTAGTTTTCCCTATATACGAGTGCTACAACTGCAATCTGTAGCAATGTAATTATGTGCAGTGAGTATTTATGTTGCTGTTGACACCAATTTCGTGGTGTTATTCCATGTCTGGTCGAAAGAAAACTATCTATCTGCATATTTAAATACTTTTAGACAGATCGATAATTTTTTGAAGTATTTTACGACTCTTGCACCTCAAAAAATTAAATAACCAAAAGATAATGATGAGCTTTTTGTAGTGACGTAACAAGACTGTTACGCCACTTGAGGTAGCCGAAAGAAAGGCACGCGTACACACACGCCGACGGGCGTCAAGTCTGGAACAGGATAACTATTGAATGGTAGCAAGAAAAGTACGTAGCTGCTTTATACTTAACTTTAATGATGCCTTGTGATACATCTCTCTTGACTATACAAATGTGACTCGTAAGATACATGCACTGTTACAATTGGCGCCTTGCTAGGTCGTAGCCATGGACTTAGCAGAAGGCTATTCTAACTGTCTCTCGGCAAATGAGAGGAAGGCTTCGTCCGTATTGTCGCTAGCAATGTCGTCGTACAACTGGGGCGAGTGCTCGTCCGTATCACGAGACCTGCCTTGTGGTGGCGCTAGGTCTGCGATCACACAGTGGCGACACGCGGGTCCGACATGTACTAAATGGACCGCGGCCGATTTAAGCTACCACCTAGCAAGTGTGGTGTCTGGCGGTGACACCACATTCCTCCCCCGCAAATCGGCGAACGGTCGTGAGATAAGGCTTCCGCCCGCCGTGGGGAGGACCCCATGTTGACGTATGCGATGAGGTGGGGAGCCTAACAACAGGCGAGGCTGTGCCACCCGCACCCGGCCATTCGGTCCGAGGGGAGCTAGGAAACGCCTGAAAACCTAGTCCAGGGTGCACGTCAACATGCGGTGTATGCGCCCGTAAAGAGACAGGAGGGGCCGAAGGGTCGACCTCCATTGCGTCGGGGTAGCCGACGCGCGATGACGTCATGTGGTCCGGAGCGGGCGGGAGTTCCATGGCGGAGGACAGCTGGTCACGGGAAGCGATTGGCGGCGCGTGACCCAGGGAGGCGCTTGGCGGCTGCAGCGAAGCGTCGAATGCGGGCGGCGCCGGCTGGAGTACCGGCGGCTGCGGCGGCGGCGGCGGCGGCTGCGGCGGCGCGTCGCCATGGGGCAAAATGGAAGGCATCGTCGGTAACACCTGGGGATGAGGCGAGCCAGTAGATGGGTCCCCAGGGCGCTGACCGGACGGCACCGTCGCTGAAAGCAGACGGGGAGCTTCAGAACCCGTGCGACGACAGAGGCGCAGCTGATTGAGATGCCGACGTACCTCACCAGAGGCCCCCAAAACCAAATACATCGCGCGGCCGAGGCAGCGAAGAATGCGCCCTGCGAGCCAACGCCGTGAACCTCGATAGGTGCGATAAAATACAACGTCGCCTGGAGCAAAAGCAGAAGTCTGCCGCTGCACAGGAACCTGATGCGGCGGATGCAGCAAAGACATCAAGGTGCGATGAGGACGACCATGGAGCAACTCAGCTGGCGAGCGACCATCTCGGGGCTGAGAGCGATACGAAGACAAAAAGAGCAACAACGCGTCCTCCCGAGAATACGACTCTTTCAATTTCAACATCTGTGACTTGAAAGTCCGGACCAGTCGTTCAGCGGCACCGTTTGACTGAGGCGAAAACGGCGCGGATGTCAGATGTTGAATACCATTGGCCTGGCAGAATGACTGAAATTCTGCGGACATGAATTGTGGGCCATTGTCGGAAACAATAGTCTGCGGAAGACCTTCAATGCAAAAGATAGCAGACAACGCTTGGATGGTGGCGGAGGACGTCGTGGAAGACATCCGGACAACAAAAGGAAAATTACTGAAGGCGTCGACCAGAACCAACCATCGAGCATTCCAGAATGGACCAGCAAAATCAATGTGCAAGCGTTGCCAAGGGGAAGTGCCTTTTGGCCATGCAAAGACTTTCCGCGGCGGTGCGGATTGTTGTTCGGCACACGCCATGCAAGAAGAACACATATTCGTAATCGCAGCATCGATTCCGAACCAAGTACAGTGCTGACGAACAAGTTGTTTCGTTCTCACTATACCCCAATGTCCTTGGTGAAGAAGCCGTAAAACAGAGGACTGTAACGAACGTGGGACCACGACTCTGGACTGATCATTATCAGAACGCAACAACAAAACACCACGTCGAACAAAAAGTCTCACCTTATGAGCAAAAAATCGGCGAACCAACGGATCCGCAATCCGAGACTTTGACAAAGGCCATTGCGTAGCAACAAAACGCAAAACAGTAGCAAGGACAGGGTCAGCAGCTGTGGCTGTAGCTACACGACGAAAATCAATCGGAAACGATTCGACCACTTCATCGGTTTCCGAATCAATGAACAGGCAAGCAAGGTCGGAAGAATCGAATGCTCTATCCTCAGCAACAGGCAAACGGGACAACGCATCGGCGTTTCCGTGCTTAGCAGTGGACCGATACACGATATCGTAGCGGTACTGCGAGAGAAAAATAGACCAGCGAATGAATTTCTGCGCTGTACGCGGAGGTACAGGCTTGTTCGGATGAAAAAGCGATGTCAAAGGTTTGTGGTCTGTGATGATGGTAAAGTGACGACCATACAAGAAATCATGGAACTTAGTAACACCAAACACGAGAGCCAAAGCTTCTTTCTCTATCTGGGAATAATTTCTTTGCGCAGATGAGAGCAATTTTGACGCAAAGGCAATAGGGCGATCATGCGAGCCAACTTTGTGCGCAAGCACAGCACCGATCCCGAAATCCGATGCATCTACCATCAACAAAAGGGGTTGCTGGGGATCGAAAGGCGTGAGGCAAGTATTAGAAAGAAACGCCGATTTCAACTGGCGAAAGGCGCGTTCGCATTCCGTCGTCCAGACGAACGGAACACCTTTACGGCGTAAGCGATGAAGCGGAGCTGAAATGGAAGAGGCATTGCGCACATATTTATGATAATAATTAATTTTACCCAACACACTCTGTAGCTGTTTCAGATTTTGAGGGGAAGGCAAATCTTGTATGGCACGGAGGTGCTCTGGACTCGGATGTATGCCTTGGGCATTGATGACATGGCCCAGGTATGGTAAGTCACGAGCAAAAAACACACATTTGTCCTTCCTCAAGCGAAGACCATTTTGTCGCAAGACCTGAAATAATGTTCGTAGGTTCGCAAGATGATCTTCTTCTGTTTGTCCGGAGATGACTATATCGTCCAGATAGTTTGCTGCAGTAGGGACCGACGCACAAATAGTTTGTAAATATTGCTGAAACAATGCAGGGGCGGATGCACACCCGAATGGCAGTCTTTTGTACCTGCACAATCCAAGATGCGTGTTAACCACCAATACGCGCTGGGATTCGTCGTCCACCGGTATTTGCAAGTACGCATCGGCGAGATCCAACTTTGAAAAATATTTTCCCGGGCACAGTTTAGCAAAAAGATCTTCCGGGCGGGGCAAAGGAAAAGTAGCAGTCACTAGTTGTGGGTTCACTGTGGCCTTGAAGTCCACGCAAAGTCTCAATTTTCCGGAAGGTTTTGGCAAAATTACTAAGGGTGAGGCCCAGAGAGAAGCTTGCACACGTTCAATTACACCCTGTGATTCGAGATCGTTTAATGTCCTTGCGACCTCATCACGCAATGCGTGGGGAACATTGCGCGCTCTGAAAAATTTCGGTTGCGCGTTTACTTTCAGTTCCAAATGTGCTTCATAGTTTTTAGCGCAACCTAAGCCCGGTGCAAAAATGTCTGCAAATTCGTCACACAGACGAGAAACACTGTCTGAAGGCACAGTTTGATTCACTGATAGGACCTGATTTACAATAGACATGTTAAACAACTGAAATAAATCTAAACCAAACAAGTTCACTGCAGAAGAAGAACGAAGAACGTAAAATGACACAAGCTTTGATTGTCCGTTATATGTTGCAAGAAGAGTGCACTGTCCTAACATAGGAATTGTCTGTCCAGAATATGTGGTTAGCTTAACATTTGCGGCACGCAACGGAGGTGCGCCCAGTTGTTTGTACGTGTCGTGATTGAGCAATGAAACTGCAGCTCCGGTATCGAGCTGGAATGGTATCACTTTGCCTTCAAAGTCTAAGTACACAAAGAGTTTATTGTCCTGCTGACGACAAGAGCGACTGTTTTGTGCAATTTGAACAGACACTGGTACAGAATCACTTGCTAATTGACGTGATTTCCGGCGACGTCGACGCACAGTTTTTGTGGGACGAACACAGTCACTGTTAGAGAAAGTGTCACTGGACGAAGTGGAATTAACGACATGAATGTCCATGGGCGAAGGTCCACGATCCTGAGTTTCCTTGGTTCGATTCTGGCGCGAAGCAAAGGGCCTGGAATGGTTGTGATTGTCTGATCTGAGCTTTTTCTGGCAAACACTTTGAACATGTCCTTTCCTATTACAGAAAAAGCAAATAGCTTGGCGTGACGGGCAATGTTCACGCGAATGTCTAGTAGCACACCGCGGGCATGATTTCACTGCATTTGTGGGCTGGCGCGGCACACGTGGTTTAGAGCGCGGCGGCAGCTGCGTTTGTTTGCGCGAGGGCAGTTGACCGGGCCGCGCAGCTCGCCCGGCGGGCCGGTTAATGTTACACACTGCTGGCGAAGTTTCAAAAGATTCCTAAGCACAGTCAAGTGTGTCTTGTCTATCCAATATGTCTATCACTTGTTGAAGGGAGGGATTAACTAGTTTCAAAATGTGCTCCCGTATGCGAACATCAGAAACGTTCTGTGCAATTGCATCACGCACCATTGTATCTGAATAAGAAAGGCCACAGTCACATTCAAAGGCACAGTCCCTAGTAAGTCCTTGCAATGTTGCTACCCACTCCCTATTAGTTTGACCGGCCGTACGTTTTGTACGAAAAAACGTATACCGTTTTGCAACCACATTAACTGTTTCTTTGAAATAGGCATCTAAAGCAGACAAAATTTCCTCGTAGGACAGAGTTGCTACGTCGCGTCGGGGAAACAATTTCACTATCACACGGTAGGTGGACACACCGACACAAGAAAGCAAAAACGGCTGCCGCTCATTACCTTGAATTCTGTAGGTGGCGAGGTGAAACGCAAACTGGCGGGACTATTCCCGCCAAGTCTCGTGGGTTTCATTAAAACTGCGAAACGGTGGTGCAACGGCAGGTTGTGGCTGTGGTACCGGTGAAGCGGCGGCGGCCGCATCGGTTTGAATGGCACGTTGACCCTGGACGAGCTGTCCAAGGGCATCCAATAACGCCTGTGTCTGCTGATTCTGCAAGCGATAAAATTCGGACAGTACATCTGGAGAATGTGGCGAAGCTATGACACAAATAAATGTAAGCAATCAGAAAGAAGTTTTTTTTTTTACTCGTCGCCAATCTGTAGTGACGTAACAAGACTGTTACGCCACTTGAGGTAGCCGAAAGAAAGGCACGCGTACACACACGCCGACGGGCGTCAAGTCCGGAACAGGATAACTATTGAATGGTAGCAAGAAAAGTACGTAGCTGCTTTATACTTAACTTTAATGATGCCTTGTAATACATCTCTCTTGACTATACAAATGCGACTCGTAAGATACATGCACTGTTACAATTGGCGCCTTGCTAGGTCGTAGCCATGGACTTAGCAGAAGGCTATTCTAACTGTCTCTCGGCAAATGAGAGGAAGGCTTCGTCCGTATTGTCGCTAGCAATGTCGTCGTACAACTGGGGCGAGTGCTCGTCCGTATCACGAGACCTGCCTTGTGGTGGCGCTAGGTCTGCGATCACACAGTGGCGACACGCGGGTCCGACATGTACTAAATGGACTGCGGCCGATTTAAGCTACCACCTAGCAAGTGTGGTGTCTGGTGGTGACACCACACTTTTTCCACCAAATGAAGAGATCCACAGCGCAGTCTTCCAAAAATAGGCTAAATAAAAAATACGCGATTTGAATTTCACAAACAAACTAAATATCTTTGCAATGTAATTGATGTTGATTTCAGTTTCTTGTCGTGGGACATTTCCAGTCCAACAGCACAATTCACATTGAGGGGTTTTCCTACCAATTTTTTGTCTGAGAGGAGTGGGGAAGAGGGGAGGGGAGGGGAGGGGGAAGTGATGGAGAGAGCTGCGGTTTCCTTGAGGGGGAGTGACTAATTAATTGATCAATTTAAGCAATTAATTTGATATAGAAAGTGGCGCAGAAGCCGCTTATATCACTACTATGAACAACAAGTTTGATACTAATTATGCAGAGAAGCAGTTCATTATTTTGTTTATTCTGTGTGAGAGTGTAAGAATGGAAATTATTTGTGATCCACAAAGTGGACTACAACTGTGCAGTTTCTCGTATCCTGCTAATAAATAGCCAGTGGTGCCCCACTTAAATAAATCAATTCGAAATTTAATGATTTATACAGTACCAGTTCCTCCCTAACAATTTATTACAGCGCCAAGATCATGTATTCACGACCTATGTGCTGTTTTCTGCGGAGGGGACAAAAGCTATAAAAGACTGCAGGTTGGTGAACATTATTCAGAACTTACGCATTCCATTCAGGGCGGTGAAAGCAAGTAGGCACCTCGTGTGTGCTTGAGTCTTTGTACAAACGAGATCAGTGACACGTAATCTTCTGCAGTAACACACAGGAAATATGAAGAAGAAAATTTTCGAGGGAAGAGATTTATCACACACATTAATCTCTCTTGTTATCTCTCTCTTCGACTTGTCGTAGTGGCATCTCTAGTTGGGAGAACTTTGAAGTTAAAGTGCTTTTGAATGATGGGGATAGATTTTATTAGTGAGAACTGTGAACTAAAACTGAGCAGCGGACAGTGCAAGGACTGCGATATGTGTAATCTGTTAATAACCAGAGAACTGCATAAGAACTGTGGTTTGTAGTATTTTGACCGTGTTTGAACAGTTTTTGAACTGTACTTGAACTATAATAATTATGCCACGAAATTAAATTTTTTGTTACCGTGAAAATAGTATTGGTAAAGCAGGAGAAGGAATTTCTGAAGTGCTACGAGAATAAAAGTTGACCTTGTGTGCACGACCCATGGGGTTTCGTTAAAAAACAATCATTTCAAGATTCTTCATGCTACGAGATGGTGCAGCGTGTAGAGTATCGCAAAGCAGCCACGGTTAACAGGTGCGGTGGCAGGTAAGCAGCTGCCTGTGCAGTTACCCGTACAGGGCGCATCTGAAACCTCAGCTAGTCAAAATGGAGTGATTGATTGGAATGATACATCAGAACACTCAAATTACCTTTTATTAACTTTAAAATATGAAGAAGATTTTTTGATAAAATTTGTTTAAATTTTATTAGTATTAGTAAAGTGTCTGGGGAAAAGGAAGTGAAATACACTCTCAGAAGAAGAGACAGAGTACAATCGTACTGTAGTAATGATGATCTGGTGGATCAATCAAGTTATATATGGGTTTAGTGATATGTCACATTCGAATTCAGTCAAAATTAATTCAAGCACAAGGTAGATTCAAACTTCGATGATGAACTTTGGTGAGTAAATTCAGTTACCAATGATCTCATTGAGAATTATGAAGTGGCCATAAATGATATCACTCGGAATGTAGAGCTGATTGATAATGGTGAGAGTGAAAATTTTAATTTTGTGGCAAACAATAATTATGTAATCGCAGAATATGTAGTACCTAGTCAAAATGGAGTGATTGATTTGAATGATGTCGCCAGAGAAAATGGCTCTGACATGGACATTACCAATGATCCAACACATGAGTTACTACATTAAGTCATGGTACAGCGTCAGCTGACACTTCGCCAACTACAGATGATGATCAGGCTATAAGATCTATGCTAAAATTAATTTTTCGAGACCAAGAAGCAGAATGTTGTTGTTTTTGTGGTCTTCAGTCCAGAGACTGGTTTGATGCAGCTCTCAAAGCAACATAAATAGGAAATAAGGGGGTGTTAAGGAAAGCTCAAAAGAAAATGGATGCTGGGCATGACAAAACAGAGAAAAAAGTAAGGAGTTAAAAGAAGTTAATGTAGATATCGCTCAACTTAACACTTAGTTCAATGCTTTCGAACAAAAGGTTACAAATCTTGAAGCGAAAATTATGGAATGTTGGAAGAAAATAGATTATGAATCAAAAGAATGGGGTAAAGAATTAGAAGCATGTAAGTCACAAATAAATGAAAAGTTTAACCATGAAATCCAAAAGCTAAACAATAATTTACAGGATCAAAGTATGGTAATACAAACAACAATTAGTAATGTAAGACAAGAGCTAAGCACATATCAAAGCATGTAATGATAAGCATAAATTACAATGGAGTAATTTGCAGTGTCAAAAATAACCATGAAATATATGAAGTCTTCACGGATTGTCAGGCGAGTAGCATCGTCGTCTCGTCGCAACGTTTCGATGGAATGCGTCTCCATCATCTTCGCCTGAAGATAATGGAGACGCATTCCATCGAAACGTTGCTACGAGACGACGATGCTACTCGGCTGACAACCCGTGAAGACTTCATATATGAAATTCGCCGAGAAAGCCTGCACTCGCATATAACCATGAAATATTAAGTAGTAATATTTCACATGTAGAATCCTCTTCTAAAGGCAACACAAGTGTGATTCAAGGTACACTGAGAGAAACAGAGAAAAAAATGTTTTCTGGGATGCAGGACTAAACGCAAAAAGAAGTTAAACAAAAAGTCGAAATTTGATGGGAGCCAGAAAGAAAGGTGTTATTCGTGTAAGTGACGTAGCAAATCACAATAATGCGTACTAAATTCCATCACTTCTCTAGTAAGGGAACTATACATTCATTATCCTGCATTACACAGTTTGAGGGCATCATTTCTGAAAATATGACAGAATAACAAAAAATTACATTCATGGTCAGTAGGTTACAAGGAGAAGCAATGTCATGGGGAACAGAGGTCAGTAACACTTCTAAAAAATATAAAGAATTTTTTCAAGCATTTTTGAATCAATACCGGTCTATCAGCACAGCAAACAGTGTTAGAAAGGAAATTTTTGAAGGCAGAAGCTGTGTGAGTAGTGGCTTTAGCAACTATAAAGAGTTTTTTCCAACATTGCTGGGAAAATAGCCAATACTTAGCTGATCCATTAAGAAAATATGGCCTGATAGAGATTATTGTATTTAATTCGCAGTGTCAGTGCTTGAAAAGTTAATCAATGAAAATAAAAGTGACGTCAGCCACCTGATGCCTGTGCTAGAGAAATTAGGCGTGTTGTCTCGCAACAAGCAAGTATTGGAGGGCTGGAGAGAGAGCAGGTTTCCCACTGACAGCCGTAATAACACCGAGCAAATCTGAAACAGAGGTACAAATTGAAATGACGAACGGTGTGACTGGGAGGAAAAATGAAAACTGCATCACAGACGCAGAAAAACAGTTTTAAGGGATATGAACAGAGGAGCTTATTATTATGGAAGCAGGGAATATCATAGTAATCAAAATAGGGAACATGCTCGTCAGAGGGATAGGAATCATGCAGAGTCGGTAAATTAGGGGGCGATTCGGACTTGGTCCAGTCGTGAACATCCGAATGTAACAGACCATTACTAAGATTCTTAGGGTATGACGAACGGGGTAGGATAAAAAATGCACTCATAGGAAAGATAGGCAGGAATTAAAGGAAATATACAATCCAGCAATTGAAATTGAGATACATAAAATGAAAACAACTGCGAACATACATTCAGGTAGCGAAATTAGTGCTGCGTCTAGTAATTTATGTGAAGAAATAGGGAAGGATACAGATGTTCCAGAGTTGTCAGTACAAAGAGTTATAGTGGTGAATCTAGAACTAAAATAATAAAGAAGCAGAGATTGTTAGAATTTAGGACGCAAAACAGAATATTCTCAGTGAATGCTATGGTAGTTCACAGACTTGGCGTCAGTTTCACTTTGGGGACTGATTCGTTAATTGCTAGATTTTTCAAATAGTGTAATAAGGATAAGAAAAGAACGGGACGAACAGGTATTTAAATTTATTGGAAATGAGGCCACACAAAATAAAGGTGATAATGTAAGAGTGTCGATTATTAGGCAACAGATTTACTGGAGGTATGAACCAGAAGAAAGTGTATAAGTATATTTATATGTGTGAGTGGCCCCAGATGAATCGGTAAGTATAGAGGTTACAATAAAGGTAAAAGTCGCCAGTATTAAGGGAGTATGTGAGAAAGAGCCACACAAGTTGGAAAAGGTGTTACTACAGCATCAAAAAGCATTTTCAAAGAAACCAGGGTGCAGAAAGAATTATGAGTATGGTTTCCAGGTGAAACAACGTGACCCGTTTAGCTTTAAACCATATTCCATTTCGTTGGAAAAAGGAGAAGCAGTAGATGAAGAAATAAAGAAAATGATTGAATGTCGAATCATCGAGGTATTTCAGAGTAATTATTGCAGTTCCCTTGTAAATGTGCCAAAGACAGATTGCCCAGCATGTATAACTTTGGATGCCTGAGCCATAAACAAAGTCATTTTACCACAGGTGGATAGGCCTGAGGCACTAGAGGAGCTTGTACAGAAGTTCAATGGTGTCAAGATATTAACAAGTAGAACTTGACTGCCAGCTTCTGGCAGTTACCACTAGTAGAAAACTGTAGAAAATTTACTGAATTTGTTTATGTGGGGATGAAGTTACCAATCCAGAGTATTTCAATTTGGCTTAAAGACTTCGCCAGCTGTATGTTAATCTTTTAGGAGAGCAGCTATTGAACAAAATTACAGAGTATGTTTATGATATTTCGATTGCTGCCAAAACATGGAAAGAACACAATGATATATTGAAACAAGTCTTATCAAAATTTGAGAAGAATGATATTATTGTAAATCTGGACAAATCTCAAATCGGAAAAGAATAAACTAAATTTGCAGGGCATATTATACTGGTTGAGGGTATCACGGACTAGAAAAGTTAAATGCCATAAAAACCTTTCCAGGACATACGAACACAAAGTAGGTCAAAGCCTTCTTCAGTTTAACCGGTTTCTGTAGCAAAGTTGCGAACAATCAACCACTTAGTGCGAAAACCCTACTCCACTTAACGAAGAATAGTGCCACATGTATCTGGACACAGAAATGTGAACAAGAATTTCAAAAAATTAAAGGTGGGTTACATAATAGTATTGTTTTGACACACCCAGACTTAAATGTACCTTTTTGCATCAGCTCAGAAAACAGGTTGGGAGCTTCTCTCTGTCAGTCCATAAAGAACAGAGATACAATGGAAAATCGACTGCCTTGGCCAATCGAGTGCTAAACAAATGGGGGAAAAGATATTCAGTAACAGAAAACGAAACGCTAGCAGTTTTGTGGACGTTTAAGAAATCCATATACTAAGTTGTGAGTAGAGAAGTAAAAGTGCTTGCAGACGACAAGGCACTATCATTCCTGATAGATTGTAGGCTGAGTTACAACAGATTAACGACATGAGCTTCACTACTTCAGGGTATGATTTCGCAATAGAGTTCTTGCCATGGGAAATCAATATCCTGATTGATTTTTGGTATGGATAAAACAGAATTCAATGATATAGGGAAGAAAGAAGTCTCCATGTTATTCCTAACAAAAAGTAAAACACGAAATAAAGAGCATTTTAAAATATACGAGAAGGGAGCAGAAAAGCAATGACACCATTAAAATGATAAAAGCTGATTGGAGTAGGAAAGGAAATAACAAGGCAAAGAAGTACTATGTCATACATAAAGGCGCATTATATTGTAGAAGACACCCAGTAAAATGGCAGTGGAAGATCTATTCACCAGAATATGAAACTGAGAGGCTTGTGTAGTTCATACGATTCACATATGATTATTTTGGCGCCAAGAAATGTGCAGATAAAATTAAGGATGGTTGCTATTTCAATAATTTAGGAAAGAGGGTACAGAAAATTCTAAAATCGTTTGATGTGTGTCAGAAAGCCGGTCGGAGTGGCCGAGCGGTTCTAGGCGCTACAGTCTGGAACCGCACGACCGCTACGGTCGCAGGTTCGAATCCTGCCTCGGCATGGATGTGTGTGATGTCCTTAGGTTAGTTAGGATTAAGTAGTTCTAAGTTCTAGGGGAATGATGACCTCAGCAGTCCCATAGTGCTCAGGGCCATTTGAACCATTTTGTGTCAGAAAACAAAAGCTTTAAACTGTAGCAACAAAGTGGAAATGCATATCATGATCCCAACAAAAACGCAAAAAATGTATGCGTTGACCTCTGTGGTCCCCTTCCCACCACACAGAGTGTGTACAAATATCTGTTCGCGGTGTTGGAAGTGTTCTCGAAACATGTAAAACTGTATTTACTGACAAAGGCTACAGGTAAGTCAGTCTCAAATAAAATCAAGATTGACTACGTAATGAAGGTAGGTAAACCGGATAGGATCATAAGTGACAATGGACCACAATGTATATCAGAGTGTTGGAAACATACGTTGAGGAAACTTGACATAAATCTATTTACATATCTAAATACCGTCCTCAACCAATTATGAGTGAAAGAGTAATGAGAGAACTACATTGGCTGTTTAAAGCACACTACAGTATGAAACATAACGAGTGGGTTAATTACGTGCAAGTCCGCCCCGATAGCTGCATGGTCAGCGTGACGGACTGCCGTCCTAAGGAGCCCAGGTTCGATTCCCGGCTGGGTCGGGGATTTTCTCCACTCAGGGACTGGGTGTCGTGTTGTCTTCATTATAATTTCATTCCCATCCGGCGCGCAGGTCGCTCAATGTGGCGTCGAATGTAATAAGACCTGGACCAAGGCGGCTGCATCTGCCCCCTAAGGGGACTCCTGGCCAATGACGCCAAACGCTCATTTCCATTAACTGGAAGAATTGTAGAGAAATATTAATGAATTGCCTGATTCAACCACGGAAATACCACCACCCAGAGGTGATAACAGGGAAGGAGGTACCTAGTGTAATTGAACAGATAGTGTGTTTCCCACAGAGATATGATATTTCAGTTAATGAAAAGAAGGATTTAGCCCTAGCTAGGATCAAAGAAAAAGGAGCGAAAAGAAAGAACAAAAACAATAAGCAGGTTAAGAAAAGGACTTAATATAAAGTTGACGAATTGACATTGATCAACTCAAGACATAGGTCTTCCAAAATAATCTCAGAGATTCAAAATACTATGAGATATACGAAGGATGACCATACAAAATCATTAGGATAGGGCATCCTAATGTTGTGGAGGTAGCCAGCATTAAAGCAAGAGCAGGAAAAAGAGTCTACAGTATCGCGGACATTAAAAAACAACAGGGGGCAATGACGTTCTTTGTATTGCTAGTTAATTGACGATTACCAGGTACCCAAGTTAACCTACAGCATAGTTAATTTTTTTGCAACTGTTAGTTCTTCCCCTTCTTTCCTTCAGAACTATATCTGTATTGTTTAACATTCTTTGCTATGAAGGTTAAGTTGATATAATTTCCTTACACTGAATGCTGCAACAGAGAAACAGGCTATGAAAAAAACAAAGTAACCCGGCAGAATAAACACCTGCATAGTACGAGTGAAAAACAGACATTTGACGGAATATATGTGGACAGGCAGGAATATTCAAAATACAGGATTACAGATACACCAGAAAGAGAACAAGTTACAACGACACATCAGTACTATATTAATGCTCATAACCAAAAAATGTTACGAAGTATGTAGTGGAACAATTTTTAAATATTTACAACAATGATAAACAAATATTTATGTCTAAAAATATTTTAAAAATAGGAAAGCAAATCGAGGGCTGATGAAATAACGGACAAAAATATGCTGAAAGCTGTAGAAAAAAGGACCAGGTATGTCTATATGTCAACGTACAATATAAGAAATACTGGTGGCAAAAATAATGCAAATAACTAAATGTGTCTTGAGACGATGTACAGATTTTGTCGAAATAGACACATCGCTACTCTTTAGTACATACTGAAATGGCGAAATGGTTAAGCTGCAATGGGTTCGATACACTGATGGGCTAGGAATAGTTCTGCCAAAAAGGTTGACGGTAAATGTTGAGTTGTAGTTATCAGGCGGCAGAAAAGTCGGCCAATTATTTACGGAGAGAGAAAATAGGTTAAAGGAGAGCTACAGATTAGTCGACATAGAAGACGGCCAATTATTTACATAGAGAAAGGAGAAGTGTGGTTACTAGGCGGCAGGAAAGTTGCCAGTTATTTATGGAGAGTGAGGCAGGAAAGGCAAAAGGCGATGTGTAAGTCGGCCATTTAGCAGAATTTATGAGTGAAGCGGTTTCCGCCAACTATTTTACGAAGTGTAATGCTGTACACATATTTACGAAATCAGGCACAACACCGACATGGAATCTCAAAAAAGAAATAAAAGTAGTAAATAATGTTTAAATAGAAGGTCACGTAATATGACGTACAGAGAGTAATGACACACACTGGTTTCAAATGTGAAAGGAACGTGGAATAAAAGTGTAGCTAAGAATAAGGTACTTAGTCCTTGCATATTATAAAATCACATAATGCTTGCACATGAAATTCAGTAGAAAATTCAGTCATTACGCAACACTCGAATACAGAAGGAATGATATATCTCTTATTAAGAAATGAAGCAACGATTTGGTAAATGAGTGTTTGTGCACTATGCTCGAAGCAAAATATTAAAAGGTTTCTCAAAGTATCCGTGAATCGCAGCTGTAAGCCTTCTTAGATAAGATTTAAAGAGCGTAGCAAACGTCGGTTAGCGGCTTGTGTCATTACCGAATCGTGTGATTAGCAACAGATGGTGCGAGCAATCACAGAGCTCTAAAGAATACGAAGCGCACTGCCCCAGCTTTGTGTAAATAGTGGATACTACCGTGATCTAAACAAAAACAATAGTAAACTATTCTTGTGGTAGGACGTAAAAAGTGGCATTGTTTATGATGATGATGATGAAGTCCCATACTCCGTGACGGAGCGTAGGGGATCGATGCGGGAGACCCGCGCCGCCGTACTAGGCAAGGTCCAAGTGGAGGTGGTTTGCCATTGCCTTCCTCCGACCGTAATGGGGATGAATGATAATGATGAAGACGACACAACAACACCCAGTCATTGCGAGGCAGGAAAAATCCTTGACCCCGCCGGGAATCGAACTCGGGACCCAGTGCTCGGGAAGCGAGAACGCTACCGCGAGACCACGAGCAGCGGACTGGCATTGTTTATAAATAGCCAAAATAAAAACAAAATATTACGTACTACGTCTTTATGTTTTAATAGTGTATGAAAGTATGTTTATTTCAAATTTGTTTAAACTAATTAGGAAACTAATTTAAGGCATTTTGTACAGTTGCATGGAATTGTACTGGAGCTGTACACTAAGGCTGAAGATGGGAGAATTGACACACAGTTGTTGAACTCAACGCCAGCTGACAAAGTCTGAAGTTCCACAATGTAAGACCAAATCAGTACAACAGAATCAACAATATGCGTTGCTACTGTGGGCGGCTTTTGTATGTTCTGGCAAAAGGTGTGAGTGTGAAGTCCTTCCGTCTCCGTGTGTTCGTGAATGATGTACATGTTGTGTTTGTTTTATTTGTAACCATACGAAGTGGACGTCTTTATGACACATTCAAATATAAATAAGTGCAGAACGGTATGGCGCCGACGTAATACTGAGGAAAAGTGTAAAGAATGGCATTGTGAAGGCATATGATGGTGCAAATGTCTCATCAAATTAATAGGATGGCAATGCGTCGATAATAGCTGTATAGTGGTGTAACTTCCAATGACAAATAGTTGGTCATTTTAAAGTATGACATGCATCAAAAGTGAACAGCAATGTAAATTCTTCATGCAAATATTTTTTTGAATCTGAGGTATTGCAGTGCGCCGTTAGTAGTTGTTTAGCAATTAAACTTGCAGTGAGACATATTACGTTGAATTTAACGGAGGCAGTATAAAATCTTGTGATTGAAACTAGGCTAGGAGATGGTGGACTGCTGTAGAAGTGTAGAAGTGATAGATTCTAAATTAACAAACGGCTGCCAACGACATAAGGATGCAGAAAAATGCTGCTCTGAAAATCTTTACTATTAAAATAGTAATGTAATTAGTATAGAAAGTGTAACAAAAGATTAATGATTTTGGGATATAAGGCTATACATGAGGGTAATAATTAGCTTTCCTTTATCACAAGGTGATTAAGTCTATGATTATAAAAATTAATTAATAATTTGAGAATGAAAAAATGTAAAGCGGTATCAAGTTTTGAAAAATAACAACGAATCTCAAATATAGTGGAATGGTATGACTTTTGAGAGAATATAACTGAAAAACTCATAAAAATTTGCTTATTTCCAAAATTGATTGTTGGATGCGAGAAAATCCCAATTGTCGTAAATCTCAAAAGGATGGACATGTGTAATACTTCAGCCATTATATTCAACTCGAAGAAACTCTTCTTAGAGCAGTTGAGAAGGCAGCAGTGGGAAGATGGTGTAATGTGGTGCGAGGTACTAACGACAGATGGTTTATTCGATACATGTATCTTGAGAAAGACCGCTTAAAATGTGGTCCTTCTCCACGATTGGCTGCTGTGCACGGAAGTAGAGCGTCAAGATGATAAAATTCTATTCTTCTTCTTCTTGTTTCGAATGGGCCTACTTTGGACCACGCTTCTTCAATCGTTGGGCTTTGATCTTTGCCCAGTACTGTCACATCCTCTGCCTATGTAACTCCTTTCTTTCTTCTGTCCAGGGGATATCTTTCCTTCGGGGCTTTTCCTCAAATGCTCGGCCCTCCTTCAGGATACGCCTCACAGACTTTCTGTTCTGGAGATCAGTTATTCTCAGTTCTTTAATGTACTTTTCAGTTTCTGTCAGCCAAGTTGTGCGAACCTTCTGGTTTTGCCAGAAGATGAACAAAGGTTTGGTCAACCTGATTGGAGGCAATCTTGCGACATGACTATAGAAAGCTGCCCTTCTTTTTCTTGCACAGTCAGAGAGCCTCTCGATACGTTCGTAGAGCTCTAGTTATATCGCCTTCTAAATTGCCCTTATTCTTCTACCGGGCCTAGGATCTTCCTGAGAATTCTCCTCTCTCTGACTTCCAATTTCTCCATCAGACCTCTCCGGCTCATGGGAAGACATTCCATGGCATACAGGGCTTCTGGTCGTATGACTGAAGTGTAGTGCTTAAGTTTCAGGTTGCGTGAGAGGCATTTTTTTGTTGCAGGTTTTCACAGTCACTCGACAGACTATTTTCAATTTGTTGGCTCTCGTGGATAATGATGTTTTTTTCTGACAGTTGGGTTCAATCCATTCTCCAAGATACTTAAATTTATCAGTTCTTTTGACGTTTCCCTGGTCTGTAATATCTCTCTGTTATGTTCTTTGATGTTGGTGAAGAACTCCGTTTTCTGGAGTGACACTTGAAGACCCACTTTGGCTGCCTGCTTTCTGAGGCAGTTTACCTGCGTTATTGTCATTTAAGTAGAGTCAGTGCCATGTCATCTACAAAAGCCAGACAATCTACAATCAGCCCTTCGTTCTTACAGCCTAGGTAGACGCCACTCGCGAACACCCAAACTGGTCCGTTCCTTGCGCCATTCTCTCACAGTCTTTTCAAGTGAACAGTTGAAGAGAAGTGGGGAGAGTCCATCCCCTTGTCTCACTTTCTGAGATCTTGCCTCTAAATTTGACCTTGGAATGGGTGTTGGTCAAGGTTTGTAGAACGAGTCTGCGGGTTTTGTTATCTAGTCCTAGTTCCTGGTGAATTTTGTTAAGCATTTATCTATCAACCGAGTCGTAGGCCTTCCTGAAATCAACAAAGGTGACGACCATTTAGCGGTTTCTCATCTTGGAGTATGCCAGTACAGTTTTAAGGTTGAGGACCTGTTCATCACAGGATCGAGTCTTACTGAAGCCTTCCTGATATTCTCCCGGTTAACTATAAATTCAGTTAGAATAATTGAACAGTGAATTTACTTGCATTTCGTGTAAAAGTATCCCTCAACAGTAGGCTATCATCCCATTATTTCACATCTGTTAATTACCAACACTTATTAAAGGAAGGGGCAGGCGAAGCACTTCGGAGATCTTCGTGTCGCACTTAACGTGGGTGGTGGCCGTCGTGGTTCGGCTATCTCGGAGGACAGGAATGTTTTCTGCGGCGGTCGGTATCAGTTAAGACTTAATTAGGAAACTGTGGTTTGTAAATGTAACATGTCAATCTGCAGTTAAGAAGGACAGACATGCTGACTGCCACGGTCTGTGTTGATTAAGAACTTAATTAGCAATCTTTAGTTATTGGACATGTAATTGAAGACTAGTTTGATATTAATTACACAAACACTCAGTTCATTATTTTGCTTACTGTGTGTGGAAGTGTACAGGATGGAAATTATTTGTGATACAGAAAGTGGATAACTACGCAGTTCCTCATATTCTGCTAATAAAAAGCGAGCGGCATCCTAGGAAAGGAAATCAGTTCAAAATTTAATTTTTCATACGATACCAATTCCTTGCTAACAGTTTATTACAGCCTCACGACAATGGATTCACGACCTACATGCTGTTTTCTGGACGGGGGCAACAACTGTAGAGGACTGCAAGTTGGCAAACATTAGTCAGAACTTATGCATCTCACTCAGGGTCCATGAGTTCTCCATGCTCTAATTCAAAGCAACGAAAATCAAAGCAGTCATTATTACTGATTTTCTTTCTTTAACGTCATTAGCTGATACATTGAACATTGCAAAGTAGTATTGTTACTGACGGTGAGTTGTGATGGATTTATGTTTTTCTTAAGATGAAGTGAACGACTGTTGCCTGAAAAGGTCTATTGCGCTCTAGGAACTTCACCCCAGGAGTGTGTCCATCGCAAATGATATTTGTTGCCAACAGCTGAAACATATTTCGGTTACAGTGTAAAGAAAACGACAGACAAAACTGCATCGCGTGTCGCTACTACACAACTCTATTCAGGAGATTGTCTTGGAAATCCCCATCCCGCACTTCTTAATTCTGATATTATGCCCTCAATTGTTTCCTTTTCCCGCTCATTTTCGAACAAACGTCGAGAAAATTTGTCGTCGGACGAAAATTCAGTTCAAACCCTGTTTGACGACATATTTAACTCAGAAACAGTCGGTTTCTACTGGCTTGGCATTGATGCACCACATGAGCATTATGACTGTTTTCCATAATGTGAGAGAATATGTTGTTGATGACCAATTAATGTTTCCTGTTGTGTTCAATATATTAATGGAAAACACTGTTAAAATAGTACTGTGCGAATGCAAATGAATTACAACTTACGGTGATAAACTAGCGAAGAAAGTCTATTTTAATCAACCATCAAGCATCCACAATACGAACATGCTTATATCAGCATGAATTAGTAAGATATTATTCACTATAGGCTTCGAAACGGTCTGCGTTTACTTGGTGTCCTGTCAAGCAAGTAGTTAGGAAATATGGAATCATAACGTTTTCACCCCTACACAATGAGGTACTGGCAGCAGCTGGATGATATTTGATTTCCTCAGATTTCCCTCTTGATTTTCGATGTTACTGCTTGTAGCTCTGAAAGAGAATGGTTGAAATTTGACCTTCAGCGAGACAAACCGCGACCTAACACAGCCTTCGTTTGACAGCCAACCACGTTTAACCCAGTAGAAATAGCATTTTGGATTGCAAAAGGTGGAGCAGTTTTAAATTTCAGATATGTTGTATGTGTCACTCCTCTAGTGAAAAATGCAAGTTTTAGATCTTCACTCTCCTTGAACGTTATCCGCTATCCTGAAAAAAGCGCTAAGAAATGGCACTTGTTTCAGTTTTTTCTCAGTAACTCACTTCCAGTGCATTTTAGGCAAAAGCATGATAACATCAGTTTTAAAGAGCGTTGGATTTCCTGCAAGTTTCATACATTATATATTCGAAAATTCGGAACAGCTCCTGAGATACGAGGCTGAGAAAATCTGCAAAATCGTCAAGAAATCTCAAAAAGTGAGATGGGCCAGCGGGGCCACGTTAATAACTTTTTTAAGTACACTTTTGTGCGCGATTCATAATAAGCATGGTGCAGAGTACTTATATTCTTTCAAGATTCATAAAAAATACTTGCAATTATTCCCTTTACACACCGAGAAGTATTGTATTATCAAATTTAGTGAAAGTGGACTCCAAACTGAAAATACCACTCCCAGAAAAAAAATGGTAACCGTGAATGTAATATCATCTTTAAGCTATTATGTATGGAATATATACATGTGTTTCATGAGATTCATTGCGTTGCTGAAAAAAAAAGTTTTGATACTTGTACAAATACTTACATTTCAACAATATTCAGTTTAAAAACAGGTCTTTTATTTTAATGATATATACAAAATTTCAAATTAAGAATTTATAAATTTGTGTTGTTTTGGCTCAGATGTGGCTGATGTCTACAATTCATCACTTCGACCAATATTCAGTAGTGGATGATCTAACTCGTCTTTTCCATGTTGAATTCAGCCTCTGGTGCATTACTGTACGATTTGAATCCACAATATGCACGTACAATGGAGCATCGAAGTCCTGCTTTTTTGCAGGTGCATTTTGCATTGGCATGAAATGATGTTCAGCAGTGCCTGTGGAACTGGTTCTTTATTTATTGGCACTGGAGGTATACCACCAACAGCTTTCGTCCAGGCCCACTTCTTGGCGTCTTTTTCATACCCAATCCACATTTTAACTTGCAGATGTTGAACTGCAAGATAATGAACTGCGCTTCTTCGTGGGAGGGGGGGGGGGCAGCAGTGAGAACCCGAAATTGGTATTTGCAGCAGTCTTAGAAAAGCGAAGATATTGCACGTCATCTACGGAAGTGTTATAGAGATACCTCCATGAAGTCACACAAGGAAATTTTCAGTTGCTTCCACGATCATCTCTTTTTCTGCAGCTGGACCTTTGAAAATAGAAACATTTTTTACCGCGGAGAGCATCACTTTCAAGTGTGGTGCAAAATTTAATTCTTTCCTGTCCAAACAGAGTGAAGGTGGTATCGCAACCACTTACCGCATGGAGAAATACAGTGTTTTCCACAAAACCTATGTGTTCGAAGGATGCTTTGGAATGTACTGCATCTTCCATGTTACCCCTTATTTTTGCAAAAGAACACATTGTCTGGCGCTAAGGCTGTCCCCAAACCAAAAGATCGTTGTCTTCTCCAATAACAACTACAGAATTGTGTTATGAATACAACGAAATGGTAGTTTTCACATTAAACACATATGTGTCTGCTATTGTGTGCTTGGTGATCAATTGTGTTCGCTGAAATACCTAACCAAGCAATGAGATGAAGCGGGATATTTTCTTCATTCGGTAACTTTCTCGTCTGGCACCTGCGGAAACATGATACCATCAAAGGAAAGTTCTGCACAAGACTGCAGCCTGGAACAATGAGCTCTTTCCGTGCTTTTTGTGCTCCTTTTACTTTCTTCTGTGGGGTACCCACCAAAGACCACCACAGCATTTTGACCAAGATGTCACCGTGCGAAGGTCACAGACGTTTTAAACTAGCAGGAAAACATTCCGATTTCAGTGAATTCTGTGCAGGATGTAGTGACCCGTGGTCTAGGGGTAGCGTCTTTGATTCATAATCAAAACGTCTTCGGTCCCGGGTTCAATCCCCGCCACTGACTAAATTTTGATAAATAATCAGCATTGGCGGCCGAAGACTTCCGGCATAAGAAGTCAGCCTCATTCTGCCAACGGCCTTGTCAAAGAGGGCGGAGGAGCGGATAGAGGTTCAGGGCACTCTCTTGTCCTAGGGGTGGGAAATTGCCCCTAAAGGCGGAAGAATCAGCAATGATCAACGACATGAGGATGCAGAAGGCAATGGGAACCACTGCATTAAACACACGTAACGTGTATCCACAGGACATGTGGCCTCTATTTGAAGAAGTGTCATGATGATCTCTCCATTGGCAAAAGATTCCGGAATAGTCACCCATTCGGATCTCCGGGAGGGGACTGCCAAGGGGGAGGTTACCATGGGAAAAAGATTGAATAATCAACTAAAGGATAAGGTTCTACGAGTCGGGGCGTGGAATGTCAGAAGCTTGAACGTGGTAGGGAAACTAGAAAATCTGAAAAGGGAAATGCAAAGGCTCAATCTAGATATAGTAGGGGTCAGTGAAGTGAAGTGGAAGGAAGACAAGGATTTCTGGTCAGATGAGTATCGGGTAATATCAACAGCAGCAGAAAATTGTATAACAGGTGTAGGATTCGTTATGAATAGGAAGGTAGGGCAGAGGGTGTGTTACTGTGAAGAGTTCAGTGACCGGGTTGTTCTAATCAGAATCGACAGCAGACCAACACCGACAACGATAGTTCAGGTATACATGCCGACGTCGCAAGCTGAAGATGAACAGATAGAGAAAGTGTATGAGGATATTGAAAGGCTAATGCAGTATGTAAAGGGGGACGAAAATCTAATAGTCATGGGCGACTGGAATGCAGTTGTAGGGGAAGGAGTAGAAGAAATGGTTATAGGAGAATATGGGCTTGGGACAAGGAATGAAAGAGGAGAAAGACTAATTGAGTTCTGTAACAAGTTTCAACTTGTAATAGCGAATACCTTGTTCAAGAATCCCAAGAGGAGGAGGTATACTTGGAAAAGGCCGGGAGATACGGGAAGATTTCAATTAGATTACATCATGGTCAGACAGAGATTCCGAAATCAGATACTGGATTGTAAGGCGTACCCAGGAGCAGATATAGACTCAGATCACAATATAGTAGTGATGAAGAGTAGGCTGAAGTTCAAGACATTAGTCAGGAAGAATCAATACGCAAAGAAGTGGGATACGGAAGTACTAAGGAATGACGAGATACGTTTGAAGTTCTCTAACGCTATAGATACAGCAATAAGGAATAGCGCTGTAGGCAGTACAGTTGAAGAGGAATGCACATCTCTAAAAAGGGTCATCACAGAAGTTGGGAACGAAAACATAGGTACAAAGAAGGTAGCTGCGAAGAAACCATGGGTAACAGAAGAAATAGTTCAGTTGATTGATGAAAGGAGGAAGTACAAACATGTTCTGGGAAAATCAGGAATACAGAAATACAAGTCGCTGAGGAATGAAATAAATAGGAAGTGCAGGGAAGCTAAGACGAAATGGCTGCAGGAAAAATGTGAAGACATCGAAAATGATATGATTGTCGGAAGGACAGACTCAGCATACAGGAAGATCAAAACAACCTTTGGTGACATTAAAAGCAACGGTGGTAACATTAAGAGTGCAACGGGAATTCCACTGTTAAATGCAGAGGAGAGAGCAGATAGGTGGAAAGAATACACTGAAAGTCTCTATGAGGGTGAAGATTTGTCTGATGTGATAGAAGAAGAAACAGGAGTCGATTTAGAAGAGATTTGGGATCCAGTATTAGAATCGGAATTTGAAAGAGCTTTGGAGGACTTACGGTCAAATAAGGCAGAAGGGATAGATAACATTCCATCAGAATTTCTAAAATCATTGGGGGAAGTGGCAACAAAACGACTATTCACGTTGGTGTGTAGAATATATGAGTCTTGCGACGTACCATCTGACTTTCGGAAAAGCATCATCCACACAATTCCGAAGACGGCAAGAGCTGACAAGTGCGAGAATTATCGCACAATCAGCTTAACAGCTCATGCATCGAAGCTGCTTACAAGAATAATATACAGAAGAATGGAAAAGAAAATTGAGAATGCGCTAGGTGACGATCAGTTTGGCTTTAGGAAAAGTAAAGGGACGAGAGAGGCAATTCTGACGTTACGGCTAATAATGGAAGCAAGGCTAAAGAAAAATCAAGACACTTTCATAGGATTTGTCGACCTGGAAAAAGCGTTCGACAATATAAAATGGTGCAAGCTGTTCGAGATTCTGAAAAAAGTAGGGGTAAGCTATAGGGAGAGACGGGTCATATACAATATGTACAACAACCAAGAGGGAATAATAAGAGTGGACTATCAAGAACCAAGTGCTCGTATTAAGAAGGGTGTAAGACAAGTCTGTAGCCTTTCGCCCATACTCTTCAATCTGTACATAGGGGAAGCAACGAAGGAAATAAAAGAAAGCTTCAGGAGTGGAATTAAAATACTAGGTGAAAGGATATCAATGATACGATTCGCTGATGACATTGCTATCCTGAGTGAAAGTGAAGAAGAATTAAATGATCTACTGAACGGAATGAACAGTCTAATGAGTACACAGTATGGTTTGAGAGTAAATCGGAGAAAGACGAAGGTAATGAGAAGTAGTAGAAATGAGAACAGCAAGAAACTTAACATCAGGATTGATGGTCATGAAGTCAATGAAGTTAAGGAATTCTGCTACCTAGGCAGTAAAATAACCAATGACGGACGGAGCAAGGAGGACATCAAAAGCAGACTCGCTATGGTAAAAAAGGCATTTCTGGCCAAGAGAAGTCTACTAATATCAAATTCCGGCCTTAATTTGCGAAAGAAATTTCTGAGGATGTACGTCTGGAGTACAGCATTGTATGGTAGTGAAACATGGACTGTGGGAAAACCGGAACAGAAGAGAATCGATGCATTTGAGATGTGGTGCTAAAGACGAATGTTGAAAATTAGGTGGACTGATAAGGTAAGAAATGAGGTTCTACGCAGAATCGGTGAGGAAAGGAATATGTGGAAAACACTGATAAGGAGAAGGGACAGGATGATAGGACATCTGCTAAGACATGAGGGAATGACTTCCATGGTGCTAGAGGGAGCTGTAGAGGGCAAAAACTGTAGAGGAAGCCAGAGATTGGAATACGTCAAGCAAATAATTGAGGACGTAGGTTGCAAGTGCTACTCTGAGATGAAGAGGTTAGCACAGGAAAGGAATTCGTGGCGGGCCGCATCAAACCAGCCAGTAGACTGATGACAAAAAAAATAATAATGTAGCACCATCTTTGTTCTTCCCAGTCTCTATGTCAGCTGGTAAGGCAGAGTGAGATTCGGAAGAGCTTCCTCAGGAAGAAGTGACAGCGGGAAGGGAGCAAGTCCGCACTCGTTATATTTTTTCAGGTCATTTCCAGACTGCTTCGGGACAATCATCCTGTGAAAAATTATGAGACGATCCTGTGCTACTTTTCATTTCTTCTTTTTTCAAAGTTTGGCAACTATTGTCAGAGACATACGAGTGAATCTCATGAACCGCATGTGTAAATTGCACACATTATGGCTTAAAAATGATATTACATTCATGAATACTATTTTTGATTCAGGAAGGTATTTTGAGTTTCGAGATCACTTTTATTAAAATTGTTAATGCAACATTTCTCGCGGTGTATAGGGAGTAATTACAAATATTTTGTATGTCTATTGAAAGTAATTAAATCCTGTACAACAATGGTTATTATACATCGTGCACAAAACTGCACTAAAAGATGTCAACGTCAAGCCACTGACATATTTAATTTTGTGCGATTTCTTGACTTTTTGCAGATATAATCAGCCTCGCATCTCAGTAGCTGTTCATAATTTTCCAACATATAATACATGAAACTTGCAGGAAATTTAACGATTTTTACTATTTATAATGGCGTATTTTTGTCTGAATTGTCGTGGAAGTGAGTTATTAAAAAAAAATGAAAAATAGTGCCATCTATTAGCAGTTTTTTCGAAATGGCGTATAATAGACAAGGGAAAGAAAGTCTAAATCGGGGTTTTTTCACGAGAGGGAAATACACACAACATACCTGAAAATCGAAATTACTCCATCGTTTGCAAGCCAGCCCCTTTTTCAGAGCTCTCTCGGCTGCGCTAATTACTCCAGATCTAATAAAGGCCTGCAGTATGTGTTTCTCACTTATTGCCCCAGTTGTGGCAGGACAGATAAATCGCAACGTGAAGGATTAGATTAGTTGCAATTTCCACTTACAATGACTCGACTGGACTCAAAATCATAAACTGATAACCCTGTGTCTCAAAAAAATCACAAAAATTATTTAATGGTGAAGAATACATTGTGGGAGTATACAATGATCAATGTTATTACAAATATTTACTACCAGAAACACTCTTGATCACAAATTATTTATTCTGGTGACCGGTTTCGACCACAACTGTAGTCATCTTCAGACCAACGAGTAAGAACCTCCTCCTGGTGGTGAATCACTAAGGGTGATTTACCACCAGAAGGAGGTTTTTATTCATTGAAGATGACCACTGTTGTGGTCGAATCTCGTCATCGGAGTAAATAATTTGTGGTCAAGACTGTTTTTCATAGAAAATATTTGTAGCTATTTATAATACTTAGCTGCACCGTCTGCAAATTAAATACTCTAAATCATGTACTGTAACAGTTATTTATGTTGTTCTGCTTTCAGTGCAGTGAATACTGCAAACTTCATATGCCAGACAGCATTCACATTGTTGGAGCGTTCCCAGTGGTTGCACTATAAACATTATGGGTAGGCAGCACGCCTTTTGATCATTACACAGTTTGAAAATACTTTTCTTAAGAACGCTGTCATGGATACTATTCCCAAAACGGAGGAACACAAATGAGAAGATAACAACACAGGATTGACTGCAAAACGTGAAAGTCAACAGAGAGACTTCGCAATCTACGAATAACATAAACTTCGAAATCAATTAGTTAGTTGCTCATAGAAACCACACGCCACGTCCAAAAACGCGGTCTCCAAAACGAGTGGAGAAAATTAAACTAGCTGAAATGAAAGGAGAAACAATGGTCACCAGAACGTGAAACAAGGAACACAAGAACGCTGACAGTAATGTCTAGACTAAGTCACCCTTAACCGAAACCGACATTCAATCTGCAAATACTGAAAAAACGGTAAAAGTCATCGACTTGTGATGATATCACTTCTGATGCTTCGTCAATAAAAGCGAGCAGTGTCTTGTTGAAAAACTTGTCAGTGTGCAGTGTGCTTAAGACAGAGAGAAACGGAAATAACAACTGGTTCACCATGCTGAGCTTCGTGCTGAGGTTTTATGAAGTGTCTGCACAGAGTATTAATAATTCAGGCGCTGACGTTTCCATGTGAACTGCATCTCTAGGCTACCATAACTCAGACGAAAATTGTCGACTTGTAATGCAACGGCACAGATGGGCAGACGGTTGCAGAATTTGCCGAGCTTTTCCATACTCTGCTGATTCATATGAAAGAACTGCTCAACAGTGGGTGAACAGCAACAATTCTGCACCCCACACAAAACAGAGATCCATTATACGATAATTCATAGCTGCAAAATGGTCTGTGCATGCATCTTTCTGCCAACAGCTTAATTTCTTTTGCAGCAGACTGTCACCCTGTTGTAGTGGAGAGAAACACACCATCTAACATACCATCGTTCACGGCCACTATCTGCCCCCATCCGCCAGACGCACTGCGCATATCACATAACGTATGACAGTGAACGCAGATTTACACCTACAGCATGATTTCATGATGCTGCGACAAATTTTCAGGGATAATGGAAGTTGTATGAATTTGAAATGAGGGACCTTGGTCCAGAAACGACCGGATCGAAAGTTATAAACGCAAATACCTCTGCCAGTGACCCTCTTCTACTAAAAGCTCTTTGCTTTCCATATTTTGGGAGGAGGTAGCAATTTAATGTTGTGCGTTTTGTTTACGTGGAATGGACTGGCTCGCCTAGTTCACCTGAACCATCACTGACTGGAAATGGTTATGTTCAGCTACCTGGAGACCATTCGCAACCATTCATGGACTTCAATCTTGTGGATGACCATGAGCCGTGTCAGCGATTTGTATGAAGAACATTCTGGACAGTTCTAGCAAATGATTTGGCGACCCATATTGCCCAAGATGAATCCCATCAAACATTTATGGGACATAATCTAGAGGTCAGTTTGTGCCTAAAATCCTGAAACGGCAACACTTTCGTAATTATAGGCACCAACAGAGGCAGTGTAAAATGAAATAGAAGTAATGCAGTTTCTAACCGTAATCTAGGGGTAGCGTCTTTGTTTCATAATCAAAACGTTCTCGGTCCCGTGATCGAAACCCACCAGAGTTTAAATTTTGATTAATAATCAGCATTGGCGGCCGAAGCCTTCCGGCATAAGAAGTCACCCTCATTCTGCCAACGACTTTGTCAAAGAGGGCGGAGGAGCGGATAGAGCACCAGGCCACTCTCTTGCTCTTGGGGTGGGAAGCTGCCCCTAAAGGCGACAGAGTCAACAATGATCAACGGCATGAAGATGCGGAAGGTAATGGAAACCACTACATTAAAGACGTATGACGTGCAATCACACGACGTGGTCTGTAATTGAAAAAACGTCCTGATGATCTCTCCATTGACAAAAGGTACCGGAGTAGCCTCCAATTCGGATCTCCGGGAGGGGACAGCCAATGGGGAGGGGACTATTAGAAAAAGATTGAATAATCAACGAAAGGATAATGTTCTACGAGTCGGGGCGTGGAATGTCAAAAGCTTGAATGTGGTAGGGAGGCTAGACAATCAGAAAACGAAAAGCCAAAGACTCAATCCAGATATACTAGGGGTCAGCATAGTGAAATGGGAAGAAGACGGGAATTTCTGGTCAGATGAGTATAAGGCAATTTCAGCAGCAGCAGAAAATGGTATAACGGGAGTAGGATTCCTTATGAATAGGAAGATAGGCAGAGAGTATGTTACTGTGAACTGTTCTGTGATAGGGTTATTCTTATCAGAATCAACAGCAAACCAACACCCTCAACAATAGCTTAGGTACACGTGCCAACGCCGCAAGCGGGAAATGAAGAGATAGAGGATGTATATGAGGATATCGAAAGGGTAATACGGTATGTAAATTGGGATGAAAATCTAATGGTGTTGGAGGGCTGGAATGCAGTTGTAGGGGAAGGAGTAGATCAAAAGGTTATATGGGATTGGGACAAGGAATGAGAGAGAAGAAAGGCTAATTGAGCTCTGTAATAAATTTCAGCTAGTAATAGCGACTACTCTGTTCAAGACTCATAACAGGAGAAGGTATAACTGAAAAAGGTCGGGTGATACGGGAAGATTTCAGATGGATTACATCATGGTCAGACAAAGATTCTGAAATCAAATATTTGATGTAAGAGCTGATATAGACTCAAATCACACTGTAGTAGTGATGAAGAGTAGGCTGAAGTTTAAGAGATTAGTCAGGAAGAATCAATACACCAATAAGTGGGATACGGAAGAACTAAGGAATAACGAGATACGCTTAAAGTTCTCTAAGGCTGTAGATACAGCAATGAAGAATAGTCCAGTAGGCAGTATAGTTGACGAGGAATGGACATCTCAAAATAGGCCAATCACAGAAGCTGGAATGAAAAACATAGGTACAAAGAAGGTAACTGCAAAGAAACCTTGGGTAACATAAGGAATACTACAGCGATTCGATGAAAGAAGGAGGTACAAAAATGTCCAGCGAAATTCAAGAACACTGAAATAGAAGACGCTGAGAAATGAAATAAATAGGAAGTGCAGGGAAACTAAGACGATATGGCTGCATGAAAAATGCGGAGAAATCGAGAAAGAAATGATAATCGGAAGGACTGACTCAGAATATAGGGAAGTCAAAGCAACCTTTGGTGAAATTAAAAGCAAGGGTGGTACCATTTAGAGTACAACTGGAATTCCATTGTTATATACAGACAAGATATAAGTGGCAACAAAACGAGAATTCACGTTCATGTGTAGAAAGAATGAGTCTGGCAATATACCGCTTGACTTTCGGAGAAATATCATCCACGCAATTCCGAAGACTACAAGAATTGACAAGTGCTAGAATTATCGCACTATCAGCTTAACAACTCATGCATCCAAGTTGTTGACAAGAGTAATATGCAGAAGAATGGAAAGGAAAAGTGAGAATGCGCTAGATGACGATTAGTTGGCTTTAGGAAAGGTAAAGGCACGAGAGAGTCAATTCTGACATTGCGGTTGATAATGGAAGTAAGACTAAAGAAAAATCAAGACACGTTCATAGGGTTTGTCGACCTAGAAAAAGCGTTCGACAGCGTAACATGGTGCAAGATGGTCAAAATTCTGCGAAAAATACAGGTAAGCTATAGGGACAGACGGGTAATATACAATATGTACAAAAACCAAGAGGGAAAAATAGAGAGTAGACAACCAAGGACGAAATGCTCGTATTAAAAAGGGTGTAAAACAGGGATATAGTCTTTCCCCCTAATGTTCAATCTATACATCGAAGAACTAATAACGGAAATAAAAGAACGGTTCAGGAGTGGAATAAAAATTCAAAGTGAAAGGGTATCAATGATACGATTCGCTGATGAGATGACTGTCCTGAGTGAAAGTGAAGAAGAATGACATGATCTGCTGAATGGAATGGACAAACTATTAAGCGCAGAATATGGAGTGCGAGTAAACCGAAGAAAGACGACAATAATGATAAGTAGCGGAAATTAGAACAGGATTGATGGTCACGAAGCAGGTGAGATTAAGGAATTCTGCTATGTAGGCAGTAAAATAACCAATGAAGGACGGAGCAAGGAGGACATAAATATCAGACTAGCACTGGCAAAAATGGCGTTCCTTACCAAGAGAAGTCAACCAATATCAAACATAGGCCTTAATTTGAGGAAGAGATTTCTGGTAATATACTTTTTGAGCACAGCATTGTATGGTGGTGGAACATGGACTGTGGGCAACCGGAACAGATTTGAGATGTGATGCTACAGAGGAATGTTGAAAATTAGGTGGAATGATAAGGAATGAGGAGGGTCTGTGGAGAATCGGAGAGAAAATGAATGTGTTGGAAACACTGGCAAGGACAAGAGACAGGATGTTGGACATTTGTTAAGACTTCAGAGGGAACTATAGAGCGCAAAAACTGTAGAGGATGACAGAGATTGGAATACATCGAGCAGATAATTTAGGACGTAGGTTGGAAGTGCTACTGTGCGATGAACAGGTTGACACAGGAGAGAAATTCGTGGCGGCACGCATCAGACCAGTCAGAAGACTGTTGACAAAAGAAGTAGTAATGCAGGAGTGGGTTCAGTAATGAATAAGAATATATGAAAGCGTGAAAGCGACTATGAACAGCATAGTGAATGCACTATCGTAGCCAAAACAGACACGAAGCCCACACCCAAAACATAGTAGTACAAGTTTATACATCAAATACGTCCGCAGATGATGAAAGTATGGAAGAAATGTATGATGAGGTGAGAGATACTATTCAGACACTTATTGTTGTTGTTGTGGTCTTCAGTCCTGAGACTGGTTTGATGCAGCTCTCCATGCTACTCTATCCTGTGCAAGCTTCTTCATCTCCCAGTACCTATTGCAACCTACATCCTTCTGAATCTGGTTAGTGTAGTCATCTCTTGGTCTCCCTCTACGATTTTTACCCTCCACGCTGCCCTCCAATACTAAATTGGTGATCCCTTGATGCCTCAGAACATGTCCTACCAACCGATCCCTTCTTCTGGTCAGGTTGTGCCACAAACGTGTCTTCTCCCCAATCCTATTCAATACTTCCTCATTAGTTATGTGATCTACCCATCTAATCTTCAGCATTCTTCTGTAGCACCACATTTCGAAAGCTTCTATTCTTTTCTTGTCCAAACTATTTATCGTCCATGTTTCACTTCCATACATGGCTACACTCCATACAAATACTTTCAGAAATGACTTCCTGACACTTAAATCAATACTCGATGTTAACAAATTTCTCTTCTTCAGAAACGCTTTCCTTGCCATTGCCAGTCTACATTTTATATCCTCTCTACTTCGACCATCATCAGTTATTTTGCTCCCCAAATAGCAAAACTCCTTTACTACTTTAAGTGTCTCATTTCCTAATCTAATTCCCTCAGCATCACACGACTTAATTCGACTACATTCCATTATCCTCGTTTTGCTTTTGTTGATGTTCATCTTATATCCTCCTTTCAAGACACTGTCCATTCCGTTCAACTGCTCTTCCAAGTCCTTTGCTGTCTCTGACAGAATTACGATGTCATCGGCGAACCTCAAAGTTTTTATTCCTTCTCCATGGATTTTAATACCTACTCCGAATTTTTCTTTTGTTTCCTTCACTGCTTGCTCAATATACAGATTCAATAACATCGGGGAGAGACTACAACCCTGTCTCACTCCATTCCCAACCACTGCTTCCCTTTCATGTCCCTCGACTCTTATAACTGCCATCTGGTTTCTGTACAAATTGTAAATAGCCTTTCGCTCCCTGTATTTTACCCCTGCCACCTTGATAATTTGAAAGAGAGTATTCCAGTCAACATTGTCAAAAGCTTTCTCTAAGTCTACAAATGCTAGAAACGTAGGTTTGCCCTTCCTTAATCTAGCTTCTAAGATAAGTCGTAGGGTCAGTATTGCCTCACACAGACACTTATAGGAGACGAAAATTTAATTAATATGGGGGACTGGAGTTAGACAGTAGGAAAAGGACGAGAAGACAAAAGGAGGAGGAGGATGTTAGTGTTTAACGTCCCGTCGACAACGAGGTCAATAGAGACGGGAGAAGACAAAACAGTAGGTGAATATAGACTAGGGCACAGAAAAAAAAGAGTAAACCGCCTGGTAGAATTTTGCCCAGAGTGTAATTTAATCATTGCTAATGTTTGATTTGAGCATCACAAAAGAAGATTGTACAATTTGAAGAGACCTGGTGACACCTAAAGGTTTCCGATGTATTTAGTGGTACGACAGAGATTTTGGAACAATATTTCAAATTGTAAGACATTTCCAGGGGCAGATATGGAGCCTGACCACAATTTATTGGTTATGAACCGTATATTAAAACAGAAGAAACTGAAAAAAGGTAGGAAACTGAGGTCAGTGAACCTGGATAAACTGAAAGAATCATAGATCGTTGGGAGTTTTAGTGGGAGCATTAGGCAACAGTTGACTAAAATGGGGGCAAGGAATACAGTGGAAGACGAATAAGTAACTTTAAGGGGTGAAATAGTGAAGGCAGCAGAGGATCAAATAGGTTAAAAGATAAAGCTTAGCAGAAATACGTGGATAACACAAGAGATACTGAATTTAATTGAGGAAAGGAAAAGAGTTAAAAATGCAGCAAATGAAACAGGCGAACACTAACTTTTAGAAAATGAGACTGACAGGAAGCGCAAAATGCTAAGCATGAATGGCTAGAGGACAAATGTAAGGGCTTAGAAACATATTTCACTAGGTGAAAGATAGATACCGCTTATGAGAAAATTAAGCCTTTGAGGGAAAAGAGAAGCAGCTGTAAGAGTATCAAGAGCTCAGATGAGAAACCAGTCCCAAGCAAAAGAGGGAAAGCTGAAAGGTGGAAGGAGTATGAAGAGGATGTACACAAGGGAGCTGAACTTGAAGGCAATGTTATAGAAATGTAAGTGGACGTAGATGAAGATTTATCACTTTTTATTCTCGTGTCAGAAGCATGCATAGGTGCACAGTTAACATGTCATACAGTCTTTGACCAAAATTTGGTCACTTCCATTTTCTGTCACTTGATAGAGGTCTTCTGCAATACAGGTGGCTGGACACAGTCGATACTGAAGCATGTACTGGACAATCTGGACTTCTCCACAGTCACATTTAATACCGTTTTCTGCACTTTAGCCGCATATTTCCAGAGTAAAACTTGATCTACACATTCCTGATCTCAGTCTCTTCAAAGATTCCTAGGCCATCCATTCGTTATCGTGTCCTGGAGGTAGACTTTTAGAAACTCTTTTCCAGCCAGAGGGAAAGGAAGCCTTATGCCCGCGAAGTTGCCTGGGATTTTCAGCAGTGGTAGTAAGTACCTCTGATGTTTTAAGGAAATTCTTCCACCACTTCAATCACTGCGAATGCGGTTTATGCTCATGCATGGAACGGGATTGTTCTTGTTCCACGTTTTTTCGTTCCTTAGTCGCCGCAATTTCTCTTCGAATGGGAGGTGATGCTGTTCCTATTAGATGGTATATACATTCGACAAGAGTAGATTTCAAACAACTTGCTGTAATTCTGCGGGTGTCGTTGAAACCTACGTCTACTTGTTTGGCAAGTGATGAATTATACCAAATAGGAGAAGCTACTCTGCTGTAGAATAGGCTAATGCAAGTGCAGAGGTTCAGATGGTTTCAAGTTGACTTCCCCCCCACTGTGATCCGGCCAATTTTCTTAACAGACTGCTCCTGGTGGAAACTTTTAACTTGCAACTCACGAAGTGTTTCCTAAAGGTAACAGATCTGTCAGCGTCACTCCTAGGTACTTTGGAGTGTAGCAACGTTGTAACTCCTGGCCATACTATCATTTACTTACGAGTAGTTTCTCCCTTTGTCAAATGAAAAGCATCCATTTGAGACTTTGAGGGGTTTGGTTTAAGCTGATTTGTGCTATAGGAGCATTCGTGATGGTGTTGTCCACTAATTCAGGGTCCAAGCTCTGAGTGGAAAGAGCAAGATCATCAGCATACAAGAAGCTTCTGGTGTTGGGGAATATGGCTTGGCCGTTTGCATACAAGCTGAATAGGACCGCAGGCAACACGCTTTCTTGGGGAATACCGTTTTTCTGTAGTCTCCATCGACTGTGCTATCCTTGAATGTTGACGAAGAACCTGCGTTTTTACCGAACTGTTGCGATAAACGTAGTTAGGGCAAAATCGTTGATGATATGGTATTCCCTGAATAGTAGTAGCTGGTGGTTGATAGTGTCATAGGCCTCTGGTAAGTCGAAAAATAGCACCCCTGTCACCTTACGAGCTTCAAACCCATCTTCTATGAACTGCTTAAGATTCAGCAGCTGTCCAGTTCAGCTTTTTGCAGGACGAAATCCAGCTTGTTGAGGCATGGGGTAGACGAAATTTCGTTAGAACCACTGATAACCTTGGGAGAGCCAGCTATGAAAAAACTCATGGTGTGCAAGATGTATGAGGAGGCTAAGTACCCTCAGACTTCAAGAAAGATGCAGTAATTCCAATTCCAAAGAAAGCAATTACGAAAATTGCCGAACTATCAGTTCAAAAAGTCGTGGTTCCAAAATACTAACGCGAATCCTTTACCGAAGAATGGAAAAACTGGTAGTAGCTGATCTCCGAAAAGATCAGGTTGGGCTCTGGAGAAATACAGGAAAACGCGAGGCATTACTGACCATATGTCTTGTGTTAGACTTGCAGCTTACGTCCTCAATTATTTGTTGGTTTGCTGGACGTATTCCAATCTCTGTCTTGTTTTTGCCCTCTATAGCTCCCTCTAGTACCGTGGAAGTCATTCCCTCATGTCTTAACATACATCCTATCATCCTGTCCCTTCTCCTTATCAGTGTTTTCCACATATCCCTTTCCTCTCCGATTCTGCGTAGAACCTCCTCGTCCTTTACCTTATCAGTTCACCTAATTTTCAACATTCATCTGTAGCACCACATTTCAAATGCTTCGAGTCTCTTCTGTTCCGGGTTTCCCACAGTCCATGTTTCACTACCATACAATGCTGTACTTCAGACGTACATTCTCATAAATTTCTTCCTTAAATTAAAGCCAATATTTATCAGGTTACCTTCCATTCGGAAAGTGGGTACACTCAAGGACTGCTATATGACTTACAAATTATAGAGTGCAGCAATCAGTCGTTCTTTTTTAAATCTTATTATGTCTAGCTACTAGCCGAAATCTGCGTAATAAAATCTAAAAAAACGACGACTGATTGCTGCACTCTATAATTTATAAGCCGATACTTCATCTTGGTAGACTTCTCTTGGCCAGAAATGCCTTTTTGCCATAGCTGCATAGCTGCTTTTGATGTCCTCCTTGCTCCGTCCGTCATTGGTTATTTTACTGCCTTGGTAGCAGAATTCCTTAACTTCATCTACTTCGCAAATGACAGATCTTTTCCATTTGCGGCTCTACTTGAACAACGTTCGGAAGTTTCAAGAATGCTTACACCAATACGTAACTTCATGATGAATACTAAACTTCAGATAAGTGAATGACAGTTAGTAAATACACTCACAGCACCGCACTGCGGTCGTCTGGTCGGAAGGCATCTGACGTCCGGCGGCGAATTACTTGTGGCCGGTAGCCGGTGGCCACTGCAAAGCAAACTGTCATGTTTAAACAGATCTTGACGCTGCCACGAGCTGTTTGGCGGAGTAGTTTCTTGAAGCAAGAATGAGATTTTGACTCTGCAGTGGAGTGTGCCCTGATATGAAACTTACTGGCAGGTTAAAACTATGTGTCAGCTCGAGACCAGAACTCAGGACCTTTGCCTTTCACGGGCAAGCGCTCTGCCAGCTGAGCTACCCAAGCCCGACTCAGAACTCGCCCTCATAGCTTCAATTCTGCCTGTACCTCCTCTCCTACTTTCCAAACATCACAGAAGCTGTTCTGCGAGTCTTGCAGAACTAGCACTCCTGGAAGAAAGGCAGAAGTCCCGGGTTCAAGTCTCGGTCTGACACACAGTTTTAATCTTTCTGGAAGTTTCTTAGTTTCTTGAAGTTTTTGCTGTTGCAGGTGGGTTAGCAAGTGGTACAAATTATCTTTGAGGTTCCATCAGACTGACAACTTTAGTAGACAACTGAAATTCGGTTTAAAACGTAGGGAGTTTGGTGGCCTCTAGCTCGACACTGTGTATATATCTTACGCGACGTTTACCACGAGACCATGAGCAAAGGCTGCAATGCAACGGTTCATGAAGGGTAACAGCATGCCCTCCATACACTTCCGCATCTTACAGAGTTGCCAGATCGTGCACATAGCCAGAATTAGAATTCTGAGCGACAGCCATTTATACTGGCCCTCTTAAATGAACGATTCCTACTTAGCCTCTCTGGCGGCTAGCCGGCCTTGTTTTATGTCTAAGAGTTGTAAGTAGGCTGTTTAGGTTTTTTTATTGGTAACGCCACCTCTGTATGAAAATCACTGGCTGTGCTGTGTGCAGTCTGTGGCTGCTTTGCATTGTTGTAATACTCGACATTGTAGTGTTAGGCAGCTGGCTGTGAACAGCGCGTAGCGTTGCGCAGTTGGAGGTGAGCCGCCAGCAGTGGTGGATGTGGGGAGAGAGATGGCGGAGTTTTGAAATTTGTCATGAACTGCTATATTTATATATATGATAATATCAAGGTAAATACATTGTTTGTTCTCTATTAATATCTTTCATTTGCTAACTATCCCTATCAGTAGTTAGTGCCTTCCATAGTTTGAATCTTTTATTTAGCTGGCAGTAGTGGCGCTCGCTGTATTGCAGTAGCTTGAGCAGCGAAGATTTTTGTGAGGTAAGTGATTTGTGAAAGGTATAGTTTAATGTTAGTCAGGGCCATTCTTTTGTAGGGAATTTTGAAAGTCAGATTGCGTTATGCTAACAAAATATTGTGTGTCAGTTTAAGCACAGTCATGTAGAATTGTTCAAAGGGGACGTTTCATAGTAGAAATTCTCTCAACTCTCATAGAAAGATGCTTGTCATAATCAGGTGTGCAGATGTAAAAATATTTCTTGTCATTTTATTAGGCATTTCAGTAAATATCATAAATTACGAGCTCCACAGTATGCTTTCAACAAGGAAATGTCAGTAGCACGGACAATGGCCTCCCCTTTTTTTTCTACCTGTGCCGCTGAAAGGCTAATGGCTTTTTTTTTTTTTTTTCGGGGCGGCTGTCGCCCAGGTGGGTGCCCGCCACGCATTACGTGCAGGTGGTCACTTAACTTTCTTACGGAAATATTTACGACAGCAGTTTCCGCTACAGTGACAGTCCCACATAAAAATATTTCACAGGTCAAGAATTAGCGTTGCAAATCTGTAGAAACAAAATCCTATAAATATAAGTGTCCAAAAAAAAATTTTCGCCGGCATTGTGATACATTCACGCATTTACACACATTTCATAACTCTTAAAGTATGATACTTGGTTTCCAACATACTTCTTATTCCTCATATACGGTAGCATCATCTTATTGATCATAAACATATCTCAACAGCATAGTACACATCGTCGTCATAATAATATCATAACATCTCAGTCAATTCTCAAAATCGTCGTAGCTTCCTCCAATAATTTCAAAACCTAAAAAAAATTCTCTGCTCATTTCAATAGTGTCATCTACCTCAAACGTACTTTAAAATCATGCTCCCTTACCAAATACATCATTCAAAGCTCTCATAGTATCACAATGGTTCCGAAAAATGTGAGCATTTCTCAAAGTACAGACAAAATACAATTTCGTAAGTGTGAAGTTATCCAACTGTGTAATTACGTAAACATCTGTCACTGATGTAATAAAAAAAGTTTATCTCTCAGTTACATGATCAGATAGCTGTGTAATTTGTGTGTTAGAGAAATATGGTACCGATGTGTAAAGTTGTATAAGCAAATACCATATTAGCTAGGGTTCCTTGTGGTTACCACACACATGGTACACAAAGTAAGCGTGCACCCCCCTGAGGATTAATGTAATTATACCCTCAGGTGTTACAGATTACAGCAATGGAATGAAATGCATTACAGAAAACCTTTGTATTATTGTACTTCAAATATCTTTAAGAATAAATGTTTTAAGTACAAAATTAATCACTCAAATACGTGTACTGTAGCGCTAAATGTGCGTCTTGTTGCAACATAATCTGTGTGGAAGTGTCGTAGTTATCGTCCTCCGAAAGCTAAGTTCTGCAGAAGTTAATGTACTTACCTCATAATACACAAAAGTGAAATGCTTTGCGTATAAATGTTTTAGTTATTACGCTTATTGCCGTGATGAGGAAAGTACTGTGCTGTAACGTATTGTTGTGCTATGAAAAAGGCTGTCTCCTTGTAGCTATACCACAAAAGTTACTACTAAAACATGTTTTGATTTCCAGAAGAATTCAGAAAAACTGTGCAGATATAAAACAGAAACACCGCAAAAGCAACATTGTATATTGTCACTCATTAGGAGCGTCGTGATAAAATCGTGTAGCTGTCACATAAACTAATCACTGTGTCGTTTGGTATCTCACAGAAAGTACTTTAAATCCAGAATATATTTTCAAGTAAACCAAAATGTTGCATTAAAATCTCATTAGCAGTACTGGTAAATGTTCTAAGTATGTAAGCCTTATAGTCGTTCCATAATCGTGCAACTAACAAGCAAGAATGTACACACACAATAACACTGTGACGTCTGTTCACTATAACAATGCATTCGTCATTTCTGTTTCAATAAGTTCTCTTGGTTCTTGACTGGATATTTAACTTCAAACATTGTTGCATGTTAACAGATCCTAAGTCTGACACACATACTAGTAATGTAAAGTGAAAAGTTTTATGGCAAAGACAAAGATAAAAAGCAGATTATCTTTCAATAAATAGTTTTATATGTGAAATGTGGTACAATCTTTTACTCTTCCTAGTGCACAGAGTTTCAACTTCAAAGCAATTATCATGTTGTATACATCGGTAAAGAATGCTAAAATTTTTCTCAAGGCTAGCGTCTTATGTTATTTTTCTCGGAGCGAGCGGGCGCACGCGGCTGCCTGCTGTGCCAGTCATTGTCTGACTCTTTGTTGGCGCACGCCGTTATTGGGATTAGGAGACCTAACTTCTACAAATTCACTCTGTCGAGAAGGCCCTGCTCTGTTTGAATCACGCCAGTTCTGATGCAATTCAGGTCTGTCGTTACGATCATATCGTCTGTCGTCATGTCGGTAGTTCCTGTAGTTTCTTTCTTGTCGGTTAAGTGGTGGAGAATTTCTCCCTGAATCGTAACTCCGCGCTGAACTGTTGCGTCTGAAGTTATTCTGTCTCCCCTGGTAATAATTGTTTTGGTTCCCAAATTGTCTGTTTCTCTGATTGTCTCTGTGATAGTCACTACCGCGGAGAGGTGATCTTTCCCTGTAATTATTACTACTCTGCCAACGATTGTCATACGGGTGGTGTCTGTTTTGGTCACGATTTGTGTGGTGAGAATAGCCTTTTCGCGTCCAGTTATCGTTTCTGTCGTCACGGAATTGTGACGGATGTGACCTGTAGTGATTGTTTTCCTGTTTTCGCATCCCGCGACTGTCAGTGTCAATTTCTAATTCTTGTAAGAGTCCCTGGAAAGCTTCAATGTCGTCTTTGCAACGTCCTGCCAAAATAATATGTCGTAAATGTTCAGGCAGTTTGATTAAGCAAATGCGGATGAGTTCTGAGGAGCTGTATGGGTTTGAAAGATAATGATTCTTATGCAACATGTCTTCAAAATATGTCACAAGACTGGAAAATTCAGATTGTTCAAAGTGTTTCATCATCATGATGCTATGTTTTACTCGGTCTTGTGTAGCTTGAGACCAATATGCTGAGAGGAAGGCATGGTAAAACACTCCTTCACTGTGGCAATCGTGAATTACCGATCGCATTCTCACAGCTGGTTCATTCTCCAAGTAGCCACACATAAATTCTAATCTGTGTTCTAACGACCAGTTGGGAGGAAAACAATGCGAGAATTGATGGAGCCATGCTTGTGGATGAATGTCGTTGCCAGAATTCTTAAATGTTTTGAATTTATGTGTAGTAATGAACAGCTTATAGTCAAAATCATCATGTCGGCGAGTCGCATATCGGTCATTGTTAGGTCGTGTCGGCCGTTCCATCTCAAAATTCGGTGCACATTGCCAATTTCTTTCATAACTTCCGAAATGCCCTGTGTTATTATTTTGTGGCTGTTCCATATTTCTGTGTCCCTCTTCCCGTATTGGGGCGCGAGTATCCTCTGAAATACGTAATTCTTGTATTACCTGTGTCAGCTGATCTTGTACTTCCCGGATTTCTCTTTTGTACTGTGTATTGATTTGATTTTGATTTTGTTTGAATTTTCTAATTTCTACATACTCTTCTGTGTCAGTGAAGGCTACAGGTGTTGTGTCATTCAGATCATCCTCTACCTTTGTAGATAAGTTAGTGACCTGATCCGAAAGTTCGGCTACTTTCTCCAATAGTGAACACATTTCCTCAGTGTGTTTTTCTGAACCAAGTTTCAGAGTGTCCATTTGTGTTGAAATCGAATCTACTGTGTCCCTTAAGTTTTCCTGAGTTTTTGCAAGTTGCGTAACCGAATCGGTAGATGCAACTGAGTCAATTTTAGCCCACAAGGTCTCATGATTTTCATGAACAATGGTTTGCAGTTCTTTTATGGCTGCTTCGTGATTCTGTAATGCATTTTCATGCCGCGAAAAAATAGGTTGAAAATGCTCACAAATTTGTGTTTTTACGTCATTACAGACTTTTTGACATTTCGATTCAATGTTATGTAACTCAGTAGTTAAATCTTCACGTGTTTGTTCAAGTGTTTGTTCCAATGAGTCTAACTTTTTAAGATTTTGTTCCACTGTGTCTAACTTTTGAAGCTTTTGCTGTGTTTGTCTCTGATTTTGTTCCATTGTGTCTAACTGTTGCTGTGTTTGTCTCTGATGTTGTTCCATTGTGTCTAACTTTTTAAGATTTTGTTCCACTGTGTCTAACTTTTTAAGATTTTGTCCCATTTGTCTCTGATTTTGTTCCATTTGTTGCATTAATTGCAATAATAATGTATTAGTGTCTGGAATCTGTTTCTCTACGCTTTTCGGCAGTGCATTTGCACCGGCAACATTCACATTTTGACAAGCAGAAAATGTGTCTTGACTTATTTGAGAAAACGGTGATGACCCAAAACCTGAATCTACAGTATTTGCGAAATTGTGTCCTGTCATTTCGGATTCCTGAGGCGAGCTGTTGCCGACCGACCGATCGATAATGCTTCCCTGTTCACTACCTGTTTCACTGTCTACACCATTGTTTGCATCCCGCTCCATTTCCCTATGCACAATTACCAAATTACTACTTTGAACATCAGTTAATTCATTACTTGGTGGCGCTAACACACTGCTTTCATTTTCACTGTCATTTCTCAGTTTACTTTGGAGCCTAGTATTACGTTTTTCACATAAGTGTGTGCATTTGATTTCTTTGTTATTGTAATTATAAAATTTTTTTTTCAAATCTGTATTGGCCACTGCCCAATCCAATTTGTCAAATTTTTTGTGGGGAGCATGGGGGCTATGTAAGTAGGCTGTTTAGGTTTTTTTATTGGTAACGCCACCTCTGTATGAAAATCACTGGCTGTGCTGTGTGCAGTCTGTGGCTGCTTTGCATTGTTGTAATACTCGCCATTGTAGTGTTAGGCAGCTGGCTGTGAACAGCGCGTAGCGTTGCGCAGTTGGAGGTGAGCCGCCAGCAGTGGTGGATGTGGGGAGAGAGATGGCGGAGTTTTGAAATTTGTCATGAACTGCTATATTTATATATGATGATATAAAGGTAAATACATTGTTTGTTCTCTATTAATATCTTTCATTTGCTAACTATCCCTATCAGCAGTTAGTGCCTTCCATAGTTTGAATCTTTTATTTAGCTGGCAGTAGTGGCGCTCGCTGTATTGCAGTAGCTTGAGCAGCGAAGATTTTTGTGAGGTAAGTGATTTGTGAAAGGTATAGTTTAATGTTAGTCAGGGCCATTCTTTTGTAGGGAATTTTGAAAGTCAGATTGCGTTACGCTAACAAAATATTGTGTGTCAGTTTAAGGACGGTCGTGTATAATTGTTCAAAGGGGACGTTTCAGAGTGTACATCAGATCTACCGATTCCCTCTCGCACCCCATTCGGATAATTCCATCGTGGTGCATTTTGTCTGTCTGTCTGTGTGTGTGTATGTGTGTGTGTGTGTGTGTGTGTGTGTGTGTGTGTATGTTCCTTGCACTGGCTGAGATTCAGGATCTGACAGTTCTGGTGCACTTGGATGTGGTACTCTGTCAACCACATATAGATTTCAAAATCCACATAATACCTCTTTACCTTGTCCTTAATATTGAATAAGTTCTCTTCATTTTTCATTGACCTTGCACATTTCGAAGTAACTTCCTGTTCCTTTGAAAGCAAATTCTTTAACCATTATTTCACACCCATGTAAATTACTTTTATCTGTGTTTCAAACAAGAAGTGTCTAGTAACCACAGTTTAGTCAGCTATCAGCCGCCTTTAGTGAATTAGCAGTCTAGTTAAAAGTTGATTACTTAACTCTCTACAGTAAATTGTTGATTTCTTAGGATGGATAGGATGTGTGACTGCTGTGTACGGACGCAGGAGGAGCTGGCCACAGTTCGCGAACAGCTGAACGTGCTGATGGTCGCGGTCAGCCTTCTTCAGGCTGCTGCCTCGGAGTGTAGCGGCAGTGGGGAGTCTGGTGCGTCGCATGGTACACCCCAGGTGTTACATGCTTCACCCACTGTCCCTGTTGTCGAGACATCTTCGAGGGTACCGGGCGTGGTTGGGCCACCCTCTCCCCAAGGGGAGTGGCGGGTTCAGCGGCGTTCACGTCGCTCGAGGCGGAGGGTAAACGTGGAGGCTGGCGGTGTGGCATCGCCTGCTCTGCCTGTGAGTGGACATGTGGCCGCTCCTTCAGCAACGTCCGAGCAGGCACACGGGGGGAGGGGATTATTAGTGATTGGGAGCTCCAACGTTAGCCGGGTGATGGGGTTCCTTAGGGAAATAGCGGAAACGTCGGGGAAGAAGGCCAGCGTTTGTCCGCTTGCTGGGGGGTCGCATCCGATGTGTGAAGGAGGCCCTGCCGGCGGCGATAGAGAGCACTGGGTGCACCCGACTGCAAATTGTTGCTCATGTCGGCACCAATGACTCCTGCCGTCTGGGTTCAGAGGTCATCCTCAGTTCATACAGGCGGTTGGCGGAGTTGGTGAAGGCGGAAAGCCTCGCTTGCGGGGTGGAATCTGAGCTAACTATTTGTAGTGTCGTTCCCCGAACCAATCGCGGATCTCTGGTTTGGAGCTGAGTGGAAGGCTTAAACCAAAGGCTCAGGCGATTCTGCGGAGATCTGGGGTGCAAATTTCTCGACCTCCACTATCGAGTGGAGAAATGTAGGGTCCCCCTGAATAGGTCAGGCGTGCACTACACGCAGAAAGCGGCTACAAGGGCAGCGGAGTACGTGTGGAGTGCACATATGGATCTTTTAGGTTAGATAATTCCCTCCCTAGGCCCGACAAGACGCCTCCTGAGACGCGACAAGGTAGCAGTAGGTAAAACGCAACAGGGAATGACGATATCAATGCGGTAATAGTAAACTTCAGGAGCGTCTATAGAAAGGTCCCAGAACTGCTGTCATTAATAAACGGTCACAATGCCCACATAGTACTAGGGACGGGAGGTTGGCTGAAACTAGATGTAAACAGCAATGAAATTCTAAACTCACATTCGGATGTATACCGCAGAGACAGGCTGGACAGTGAAGAGGGAGGCGTGTTTATATCGACAAAAGGTGCAATAGTATCGAAGGAAATTGACGGAGATCCGAAATGTGAAATAATTTGGGTGAAGGTCACTGTTAAAGCAGGCTCAAACATGGTAATTGGATGTCTCTATAGGCCCCCCGGGCTCAGCACCTGTTGTGGCAGAACACCTGAAGGAAAATTTGAAAAATATTTCGAGTAGATTTCCCGACCATGTTATAGTTGTGGGTGGAGATTTAAATTTACCAGATATAGACTGGGAGACTCAAACGTTTATAACGGGTGGCAGGGACAAAGAATCCAGTGAAATTTTTTTAAGTGCTTTATCTGAAAACTACCTTGAGCAGTTAAACAGAGAACCGACTCTTGGCGATAACATATTAGACCTTTTGGTGACAAACAGATCCGAACTGTTTGAAACAGTTAACGCAGAACAGGGAATCAGCGATCATAAAGCGGTTACAGCATTGGTGGTATCACCCGTAAATAGAAATATTAAAAAATGTAGGAAGGTTTTTCTGTTTAGCAAAAGTGACAAAAGTAGATTTCAGAGTACTTGGACGGCTCAACACAAAAGTTTTATCTCAAGTAGAGATACTGTTGAGGATCAGTGGACAAAGATCAAAACCATCGTACAATATGCATTAGATGAGTATGTGCCAAGCAAGATCGTAAGAGATGGAAAACAGTCAACATGGTACAACAACCAAGTTAGAAAACTGCTACGGAAGCAAAGGGAACTTCACAGCAAATATAAACATAGCCAAAGCCTTGCAGACAAACAAAAATCACACGAAGCGAGGTGTAGTGTGAGGAGGGCTATGCTAGAGGCATTCAATGAATTCGAAAGTAAAGTTGTATGTACTGACTTGGCAGAAAATCCTAAGAAATTTTGGTCTTATGTCGAAGCTGTAGGTGGATGAAAACAAAATGTCCAGACACTCTGTGACCAAAATGGTACTGAAACAGAGGATGACAGACTAAAGGCCGAAATACTAAATGTCTTTTTCCAAAGCTGTTTCACAGAGGAAGACTGCACAGTAGTTCCTTCTTTAGATTGTCGCACAGATGACAAAATAGTAGATATCGAAATAGATGACAGAGGGATAGAAAAACAATTAAAATCGCTCAAAAGAGGAAAGGCCGCTGGAACTGATGTAATACCAGTTCGATTTTACACAGAGTACGCGAAGGAACTTGCCCCCCTTCTTGCAGCTGTGTACCGTAGGTCTCTAGAAGAGCGTAGAGTTTCAAAAGATTGGGAAAGGGCACAGGTCATCCCCGTTTTCAAGAAGGGACGTCGAACAGATGTGCAGAACTATAGACCTATATCTCTAATGTCGATCAGTTGTAGAATTTTGGAACACGTGTTATGTTCAAGTATAATGACTTTTCTGGAGACTAGAAATCTACTCTGTAGGATTCAGCATGGGTTTCGAAAAAGACGATCGTGTGAAACCCAGCTCGCGCTATTCGTCCACGAGACTCAGAGGACCATAGGCACCGGTTGGCAGGTAGATGCTGTGTTTTTTGACTTCCGCAAGGCGTTTGATACAGTTCCCCACAGTCGTTTAATGAACAGAGTAAGAACATATGGACTATCAGACCAATTGCGTGATTGGATTGAAGAGTTCCTAGATAACAGAACGCAGCATGTCATTCTCAATGGAGAGAAGTCTTCCGAAGTAAGAGTGATTTCCGGTGTGCCTCAGGGGAGTGTCGTAGGACCGTTGCTATTCGCAATACATATAAATGACCTTGTGGATAATATTGGAAGTTCACTTAGGCTTTTTGCAGATGATGCTGCAGTGTATCCAGAGCTTGTAACAATGGAAAATTGTACTGAAATGCAGGAGGATCTGCAACGAATTGACGCATGGTGCAGGGAATGGCAACTGAATCTCAATGTAGACAAGTGTAATGTGCTGCGAATACATAGAAAGAAAGAGCCTTTATCATTTAGCTACACTATAGCAGGTCAGCAACTGGAAGCAGTTAATTCCACAAATTATCTGGGAGTAGGCATTAGGAGCGATTTAAAATGGAATGATCATATAAAATTGATCGTCGGTAAAGCAGATGCCAGACTGAGATTCATTGGAAGAATCCTAAGGAATTGCAATCCGAAAACAAAGGAAGTAGGTTACAGTACGCTTGCTCGCCCACTGCTTGAATACTGCTCATCAGTGTGGGATCCGTACCAGATGGGGTTGATAGAAGAGATAGAGAAGATCCAACGGAGAGCAGCGCGCTTCGTTACATGATCATTTAGTAACCGCGAAAGCGCTACGGAGATGATAAACTCCAGTGGAAGACTCTGCAAGAGAGATGCTCGGTAGCTCGGTACGAGCTTTTGATGAAGTTTCGAGAACATACCTTCACCGAGGAGTCAAGCAGTATATTGCTCCGTCCTAGGTATATCTCGCGAAGACGCCTTGAGGATAAAATCAGAGAGATTAGAACCCACACAGAAGCATGCCGACAATCTTTCTTTCCACGAACAATACGAGAGTGGAATAGAAGGGAGAACTCATAAAGATACTCAAGGTACCCTCCGCCACACACCGTCAGGTGGCTTGCGGTGTATGGATATAGATGTAGATGTAGATATCATATCATTAACATGACACACTTTGGTGTCATTCATAATCACATTCTTACTATTTGAAAGTACATTCAGGCACTTCAAAATCAATTTTTTTTAAACCATTCTACCATTTTGTTAATCATATTAATCTCCTTTACTGTAAATCTCGTTTTATCGCTAGTTTGTTTTGTTTTATTCTGTCAATTCTTTCTTCTTTCTGCATTAATTTCACATTTTCTGGATTCTACTGAAAACGTTCTCTGATCGTCGCCACTTAGCATCGCTTTAGCGCTTCTCTGCAGTAACGATTAATACCACTTACCTTAACAGTCATACTGCCCTCATCAAAATTCACATCAGCATGGCGTACCAACAGATCCTTTCCTGTAATAAAACTGGTACATTGATCTGGTACTATCATGTCAGTAATTCTCACTATTTTTTCATTTATTTTTTCATTTATATTCGTTTCTTTATTCCATAGAAATCTGCGACCCCAAATCTCAGCACTGGTAAAACTGGCACACTCTCCCTGTCTATTATTTGCTCATAAGATCTTCCTTTAATAATATCACATAACCTGCTGGAGATTCCAATGAGCACTACTGTTTCAGTACTACCAACTTGAACCCTCACCTTGAGCCGATGGTTGGTTGGTTTGTGGGATTAAAGGGACCAGACTGCCTTGAGCCGACACCTCTCTGTATTCTCATTCCTTGACTCTCTCCTCTTATCCATATTTTCTTTGAAATTATTATTACGTCCCTTATTATTGTGAAATACTAAACTCTCACAAAGGTTCTCTTTGTCAAATTCTTTATTCTCTCTGCAATAGTTATTTTGTGTATAATCGTGAATAGATACGTTACCTCATTTGCCCCGTATTCTTCTTTCTGGCAGAGCAATTACTACGTCTTTCATTTTCATTTATGAGAACATTGCTATCTTGATACTGCTTTTGTTCCAATTGTTCTTAGAGAATCGGTGAGTAGGATTTTCTCCTACCCATTCTCTTGGAAGCTGTCGCAGATGCATGACCTGTATTTATCAATTCCGATGCGTATGGCAGTTGGTTTGAAGGCTAACGGTTTTCTTCCACCTTATGAAGCATGATGATCCCATATTTTTACCTACCTCCTGCATGTAGAGATGAAATTCGTGCTCAGGAAATACCAGGTGTAGAAGTATGAAACCGGAATATCCCTATAGATGGCGCAGGCCGTCAGTGTAGGACCCGTGAGACCAAGTCTGCAGCGCCATCTGCTTCCTGCAACGGCTGACGACGAAATCAACCCACTGTAACCCAAGTTACATAAATCGGTATTTGTTTCAAACCCGTGAACATCTCGAATTTTGTGCCTGGGAACTACGATTTGCGGACAGCATTGGTTTTCTGTTGTCATTTGAAGAATATTGCTGCAGAATCGCTTCAAATGTTTGTCGAAGCTTTCGATGAACATGCTCTTGGGAAAATAGTGTTTTGAGTGATTCAAAAAATTCAAAAGTGGTGGTTTTGACATGAGAAACGACGAGTGCGTGAAACCACACTAAAAGTTCGAAGAACACGAAATGCAGGCGTTATTGGATGAAGATGATACTCTAACTGAACAGGAACTCACGGAACAACTGAATGTGACGAAGAAAGCCGTTTCTCTTCGGTTGAAAGCTATGCGAAAGGTGCAGAAAGTGGGAGAATGGATTCCGCATGAACTGAATGAAAGCTAGCAAGAAATCGAAAGGTCGCCTGTGAAATGCTGCTCGCCACGTACAAAAGAAAGTCATTTCACCATAGAATAGTGACAAGTGACAAAAAAATGATATATTTTGGGAATCCTAAGCGTCGTAAGTCATGGGTGAACCCAGGCAAACCATCGACATCCACTGCAAGACCAAATCGTTTTGTGAGCTGCTAAGACCTGATGAAACCGTTAACACTAATCGCTACTGCCGGCCGGAGTGGCCGAGCGGTTGTAGGCAGCCGGCCGGGGTGGCCGAGCGGTTCTAAGGCGCTACAGTCTGGAACCGCGCCACCGCTACGGTCGCAGGTTCGAATGCTGCCTCGGGCATGGATGTGTGTGACGTCCTTAGTTAGGTTTAAGTAGTTCTAAGTTCTAGGGGACTGATGACCACAGTAGTTAAGTCCCATAGTGCTCAGAGCCATTTTTCAACTAATCGCTACCGATTTAAATGGAGCATTACATGAGAAACGACCGAAATATGGAAAGAGGGAACACTGTCATATTGCCCTATGATAACGCCACATCATACACAGCAAAACGAGGCGTTGAGTTGGGAAATACCAGGACATGAGGCTTATTCTCAAGACGTGGCTCCCTCCAATTATCACCTATTTGCATCATTGGGACGCGCTCTCGCTGAACAATGCGTCAGTCCCTATGAAAACGCACAAAAATGGCGCTCGCTTACTGGTTCGCTTCAAAAGAAGAACTGCTTTTTAGTGTGGCAGCCATAGACTGCCGGAGAGGCGAAAGACATGTATAAACAGCAACGGAGATTGTTTTGATTAAAATATTGTTTATCAGTTTCAAGCAACAAACATGTAATTGTTGCAACCAAATTCCGGTTTCATACTTCTACACGTGGTATATGGAAAGACTGAAGACTTCCACATTGCTACAAGTGTAAAAATCTGAAATGCGAACCTCAGTCCTTTGTGGCAGATAAAACATTAGCCTTAACATTATTTTAAAGCAGCATAAAAACCTAGCTGATCGTCCGTGTGGTGTAATTCTCCACTAAAATCCCATTAGGAAGGTAAATGAGGCACTGGTTAGAAGCCGAAAACAGTCCGCTTTTGCTTAATAATTCACAAGTTCTTCTGCCGCAGCACTTGTTGTTTACTTGTAACCCTGAGTTGCTGAGGTGAGTGCGTTTACCGTGGGTTGTTTGCGAGTTGTTCTTCGCTCTCTACTCTGTCCACTGGCAACGTGAATAACAGAGGCAGCGCTTCGCGACTGCTGCCCGGTGACGTCACAACAGTGACGACGTTTCCGCTGCCGAGGGAGAGTCGCCTCAGGATCTGCCCAAGGATGAAACTTCTCAGCGATTACTTGTTGGGCAGTACTGACGTGAAATATTTTCGTATTTGATAATTTGATATTTTTTCGATACAATAATGTCGACAGATTCCTCAATGTTGTGAGCGAATATAACTATTTCCTACATCGCGTACGCTTCAAGATTGTGATAAATTCATAATATGAGCGTAAAATAGTAATCAGGTTCATCAGTATGTCTTAAAATATAAGAGACCAATAGTTTAAGTAAAATAAAAATCAGTTGCATAAGAGTACAGCAATAATCAGCGCTGTCGATCTTGTCTGTCTATAAATCAATTGCCAAGTTCATGAGTACTAGAAGAACCACATCATGTGTATCAAATCCAAAGGTATTTGCGTCACTGATCCCTAATCTGGAATGTATTTGAAATATTCTGGCATATTAAATGTGTGTGCTGCACCGAGACTCGAATACGGAATCTTTCTTCAGTCAGATAAGTGTCTCCGACTGAAATAAACCAGGACGCCCTCTCGTTTCTGGGTGGGAACCTGGAATGACTATTATTCCAAATTCGCCTGCTTTTGCTTCCGCGTATTTGACAAGCTAAGGATATCTGGACATCCCGCAAGAGAAAGCGGCATGCACTGTCGACTGTTTCTGTATCTTTGAATCGCTGGAGGTAAGCTCCAGAAAAGGGAGTTTAATATAGCTTCGTATTCATGTGGCCACATGGATTCAACCATTTCCCTGTTATGCTGCCTTTGTTACAAAGGAACGGACGAGTTTATAACAGATTTAGGTCATGCGATGTTTACACGGATTGTCCAAACCCAAGTCCCCTACTGCAGCAAAGGGTAGCGGTGGTAATCTGAAAAGATTTAAACTTCGTGCGTACCACGTTGTTAATGCCAAGACCTATTTTCCATATTTGGTTTGCATAGGTAAGACGGTAGGCATACAACTGAGTTTTGCAAGGACATAAGTATTTAAGTAATAGCTCTTTACAGTCTGCCCAAGTCACGGACACGCTATCCCTTAAGGAAGGCTTAGGTAGTTATACTTTCCCTCTCTAGTATTGTTTTATCGTGTGTTGTACTTTGGCTGTGATGGCGATACCCATCTGGCGTCTACAGTCTACTGCATTCAGCCCGTTGCCACACTGGTGTTTGGCTTTCGTACAGTGGGTAATAAAAGCTGATTTCAGTTTTATTTAAAATGACATCTCTAATCTACTAATATTCGTTTATGACTTGTGTTTCATCGTCTTGGCTGCTCGATACAGTGCTGAGAGCGCCAGCACAGGCTCACACGACGCTTCTTCCTGAGAGCTCGTTTTGCAGACACTTCAGCAGGCGCTCCGTCGCTACAGCGGATAGTGACGGCTACAGAGGGCAGTCCTCTCTCAGACACCATGGGAGTTCGATGTGGGCCGTAAAGGTGTCATTTATTTTGATTTAGGTAATAGCATCGTATATAAAATTGCTTATTGCCGTCGTAAATACTGTGTCGAATTCCACAACTTCAGGAAGACAAAAATGGTTCAAATGGCTCAGAACACTACGGGACTTAACATCTGAGGTCATCAGTCCCCTAGAACTTAAAACTACTTAAACCTAACTAATCTGAGGACATCACACACATCCACGCCCGAGGCAGGATTCGATCCTGCAACCGTAGCTGGCGCGCGGTTCCAAACTGAAGCGCCTAGAACCGATCGACCACACCGGCCGGCTCAGGAAGACAGCTATATTCAAATCTGTCGTACGTTTTTTGAAAGTCTAAAAACGTGATGGCCTGACACACAAGAACTTCTCATGTGAGATGAATACGGTCTCGGATATTTCTCTAAAAAAAAAAAATGGGTCAAATGGCTCTGAGCACTATGGGACTTAACATCTATGGTCACCAGTCCCCTAGAACTTAGAACTACTTAAACCTAACTAACCTAAGGACAGCACACAACACCCAGTCATCACGATTTCTCTAAATTGTACGTCATGCTGGAATATTTGCTATTGTAGTGTTGGGCAGTCGGATTTGAAGACCGCGTAGCGTTGTGCAGTTGGAGGTGAACCGCCAGCACTGGTGGACGACTTGAAATTTACATATGCCGCGCTGGGATGACGAAGTAAGGCATCTAGGCACGTCAACGTAGTGTCGTCAGCTCCCACTAAAAAATATCAAAGCTGTGCTTGTAGCAGCCAGAGTGATGCCCACAGTCTTTTTTGGCGTGTGAGCTCTGAGTCTCGTCGAACTTCTCGAGCACGGAAAAGCTGTTCACAATGACATGATTAGTGGGACACTCGGTAACCTATGCAATTTAATCAAGAGCAAAAAGGCTTTGGCTGCTCAAGGAGGGGGTGATTCTGATTCACGATATCACACGTCCACATGTCTCCAAGGTCACACAACTTGTGACGTCCCCCCCCCCCCCCCCCACCCAAAAAAAATTTTAAAAAATCTCTCTCAAAGGTGTCTCTCGATAACACATAAAGATTTTTGCGGAAAAGGGGAGATCGCTGTTCTAGATAAATGCCTAGACAACATACCGTTAAAATTTGAGGAATTTGCTGGGACTATTTATTGTTTAGATTTCACCTCATACCGGATTTTACGTGTACAATTGAGGTAAATTTGAACCTCTGTATCTTGGAAACGGATAAAGATATCAAGTAAATTTTCAGGTTTGGTAGGGATCGGAACCTCAGGAATATACCGTAAAGATTTCAGGCATTTTATGTGCGTAGCCGTGTTGGAATCGGCGGATCGGTTTTGTGGAACCCAAAAACCAAGGGTTTTTGGCGTTTACCGATAGTGGATAAAGATTTTTGAAAATGAGAATATAGTTCTTCTTGGTCAAATGTTCAAACGTGTGTGATATCTTATAGGACTTAACTGCTAAGGTCATCAGTCCCTAAGCTTACACACTGCTTAATCTAAATTATCCTAAGGACGAACACACACACCCGTGCCGAGGGAAGACTCGAACTTCCGCTGGGACTAGTCGCACAGTCCATGACTGCAGCGCCTGAGACCGCTCGGCTAATCCCGCGCGGCGGGTTCTTCTAGACAAATTCCTGCAGAGTATACCGTTAAATTTTGAGCAATTTGCTGCGGTTATTTATTATTTAAATTTCGCCTTATACCGGATTTTTACGGGTAGGATTAGTGTGACTTCGAACACTCGTATCTTGGAAATGGATAAAGATCTCAAGAAAATTTTCAAGTATGTTCGAGATTGGGATCTTCGGAATACATCAAAAAAATTTAAGCCAACTGCTGTGCATAGCCGTCTCGATATCTTCGGCTGGGTTTTTGTCCGCTGGTGACGGAAAGAATATTGTAAATAAAGCATTTTAGAGGGTTTCGAGGAACTGACCATGACCTAATGATGCTTCCATAATTCTCATCAGTCCCACCGCAGACTACATCAAATGCAAAGAGAACCAACCGATTTGCTGTATTTGTCTAAGCAGAAGGACGTGTGTAATATTCATTCTTTGACCGTGTACTGATGGCTAGTGACATTAGGACGATCCATCTGCTGGGTGTACAATCGGTCCTAGCCCACGGGCTATCCAAAACACTTGACTCTACCCTTTCATCACCAACAGAATCCGCGGCATGAGCACCGGAAAATCTCGTTTTTATTTGTGGCGGTTTGGAACATGTTAGGCACACATACTGTCGCATACATACCGGTTAAAGTCGCCGACCATCATGGTTGGTCACTCCTTGAAATCAAATCCGCCAATCCATTTGTAAAGAATGCTCCCCTGTCTTGTTTTGCACTGTCTCCAGAGGGCGTGCGTAAATGTCAATTAATTCAATTCCGAGACCGATACCGTAAAGGTAAAGTCTCGTCCGGGCTCCTATAAAGTTGTCGGCGCCAAATGCAAGCCTTCTCCATGCAGAACGGCAGCTCCTGCTTCAGTACCAGTATTTACAATAGTGTCGTACCGCTGCATGACCACTAGCTTATGGGTTTTGGTTAACTGTATCAAAACGATCTGCAGATCGGCAGCATTTACATAGTGATGAAAGTATATTATTTTGGCAACATAATCAATTTTGTTTACGTTAGCTGTGCCTAACCACTGGCCATTTCGCACTTTCGAACGGGAAGGTAAAATGTAGGGTGCTTCTTCGAACTTCTGTGGCTGTAATGGTTGCCTGCGACAGCGCCGGATAGATTGCCTCGGTGCTGTGAACAGAGACGTGCTTTCCTCCCTTTCCAGCCGTGACAGAATCCGCCCTGATATCCCTACTTCCGCCAGAACCTTTACCGTACTGTCCAAACTTCACAGAGACGCTCCAGCTTATCTTGCGGGACAAGCACTCTCGAAAGACGAGATACTGCGGAGAAACGGCTTGGCCACAGTCTAGTATAGTGTTTCCAGAAAAAATTTTTACTCTGCAGCGGAGTCTGTGCTGCTTTGAAACTCCCCAGTAGGTTCTGTGAAATTTGGAAAGTAGAGGTGTAGATGTCAGTGCAGCTGACTACTGTAGTGGGTGGTGGAGGGGAGCAGTTCTTCTGCTTTGACAGGATACAGCATTCGGCTGTCTGATCTGGACAGTGTAGAAGACTGCACGGATCCGTTGGAGATGAAAATGGATGCAGTAAGACGGCTGGCCCTCAGGGAAACTGTTTTTTGTTTGTTTCGTTTTTGTTTTTTGTTTTTTTTGTACAGCAAGCTGGAGCGATACATGTGCGTGATCTCATCTGGTGGGACTCACTGGTTTCGAACTGCGTGTCTTCATGTTGGTCTGATAATAACGAGTGTCTTATACTGCAGTATCCCACAGATTTTAAACGATAAATAGTGACGAAATGGATACTTCGGGCATAGATAATGGAGTGAGAATGAAAAATGAAATGATCGTATTGCATTGTTGCCTGGGAGGTCCCATTCGGGTTCAGCCGCCAAGTGCAAATCTTATTTTAGTCGGTGCCACATTCGGCAACTTGGGGCCTATGATGAGGGTGAAATGATGACGAGGACAACACAACACCCAGTCACCGAGCAGAGAAAACTCTCCAATCCGGCCGGGAATCGAATGCGGGCCCAGTCTATGTGAGGCAAGCACATTACCACCCAGCAGGCGGACCAGTGCAAAGATTTACCCATTTGGATTTCCAAGAGCGTATCTCTTCGTATTTGGCCGTTCAGGGTTACATGGCATTATTAATATGTAAGGGGCAACCACGCACGTAAGCGATTGATAGAATAATAGTAAAGTAGAGGTGATGGACGTCCGTGAAGATTACACGCGCTGTTGGGAACCAGCGCGCTGACGCAGCTGCTGAGTGCGACCGGCACGAGTGACTGAAAACCGGAAGTACTTCCGGTACTACGCTCAAATCGGAAAGCGATCACGTGACATTGAGCCATCATATTGGGTCATCATATTTCCGTTGTTTCTGCATTACATGTTGCGTGATATGACAGTATGCCGCTTTAAAGCAAAGGCGCAATGAAGATGTATTACCCTAGGCCCGCTTTATTATAATTAAATACGAGTTAACGACATATCTTGTGTAAAAGTCCCAAGGAAATTTAGTTTAAGTAGTTTTAAAGCCTTATCATGTGTGTTCCTGCGATTGAATACATGATGTTGTGGGTCAGAAGAAAACAGGTATAAAACTAGAAGCATGCAAACATTTTTTCATCTTCACGTTTGTAACACATTATGGGAGTTTCTCATTCATCTATGTTCTGCAATATCCAATGTTATTTATACATAAAGAGCATGCTCTTTCGGTATCGTGTTGCTTCAATTTTGTGACTTCACAACGATTAAAAAAAACCAAACATGAAATTGCTGCGAGTGAAAGAACCAGCAGTAATATCTATATTCCTTCTTGTCACAATATTTGACCGATTGAAATGGGCACGGGACTACCGGAATTCGACGGTCGATCAATCAGCTCTTTGGGTGAATCACATTTGTGCTACACCAGGTCGATGGTCGTCTCCACAAACGCCGTCATCGAGATAAGCGGGCGGCTGGAGGAATGCAGCGCGCCTCGGATGCAGACTAGTGGGAGCAGTATTATGCTACGAGAGATATTCTGCTGCGCTTGCATGGGACTTGTCGGACGCCATGACCACAGTTCAGCGGCCCTTTATTTACGCGAATGATATGACCTCTGCGTAGACATCTAAAGCCACATACCTCCACAAAACTACCAACAAACTCTCAGATCACTGATACGCAATTGCTGCATATGAAACGAGAAGCAATCATATTTGTAGGCTTTCGCGTCACAGATATTTAGCGGTGATAGAAACCTTAACAATAGCTTCGTAAATTTGTAGGTCAAGACAATGATCGCACCACACGACACAGCCCGACTTCAGCCGAGTGTCCGACATACTTCCGCTGAGAGCAGTGCAGCGTTCCTGCAGGCCAAACTGACCATACACGGTGGTGCTGGGGCGTCTGTAGGTGAAGACTGCAGTGTAAAGGTGAGACTCGAACTCTGGACATCGGCATGAGTGGTGAGCTGGAGGGATGTGTCCAACAGCACGGTGACTGTCTGGTTACGGCCGCTGGCTGGAACCTGCTTGGCGGCTGGATCCACACGTATAAATATCGCCCTGGCTACTGTATGTCTGGCTGCCTAGCAGTGAAGGCATGCTCTACGAGTTGGCAGAATGCTGTGTGACATGTTGACGCAAGGTGTAGGGCACTTTGCAGGTTCGACGTGACGTGACGTCAGCTATGTGCCACCAGGGAGGTATTAAAAATACCGTGTCCCGAATATCCTCGGCATTGTGGTACTCCATTGGTACTGCAACACAGAGAGATGCACTGGGAGTGGGGGTGGGGAGGGGGCGAGTCATGCCTGCAGAGCTCAGTAGGTATCAGTGTTGCATGCAAATAACAATGTTGCAGGTTCGAGTCCCGGTCTGCCATATACTTTTAATTTACCGGAAGTACAAGACAGACATCGTCGCTCACTGGGTTCGGCGACCACTAAGAGCCATTCTAAAAGGCGGGAAAAGCGAGGCAGCAACTGAAATGCCTGTCACGGCAAATAAGATGACTTTTTTAGCTAACTGATCACTGCGGACAAGTGCTGGGTCTGTAACTAAGACCCTAAGACGGAGCAGCAGAGCAAGCACTGGAAACATGTGTATTCATGGTCGCCGAAAACACTGAGTAAGGTGACGATGGGTGCTTTTTGGGACTGTCATTTTTAACGTAGCCATCTCAAAATATCCACTAACGTATTTAAGAAGGTGATCTGTGTGGTGTCACCGCCAGACACCACACTTGCTAGGTGGTAGCCTTTAAATCGGCCGCGGTCCGTTAGTATACGTCAGTATTGGGACAGGGCCGGCACCATTCCAAAATACCGAATGTATCCGGCACGTGTTGCCTCTCTAGTCGTTATTACCGTAGCGGGTTGCGACATAGAGAGAGTCCATTCCAAAGCATCGTTAGTAGACAACAACAAGGTCGCACGCAGTGTATCCGGCAAGTGTTGACTCTCTAGTCATTATTACCGGCGCGGGGTTGTGACATAGAGAGAGAAACCCTTTCTGGAATTCGAACCCTGCTCCTCCTGGGTGGAAAGGCCAAGTGCTCCCACCTAACACAATTAAACCACCAGACACACATGGAATTGATGGGAAATTAAAAATGCCGGAGCCCTTTCTGGGACTCGAACCCTGGTGCTCCTGGACGGAATGCTCAAGTGCACCCCCAACACATGAAACCTGTCTAGATGCGGGAGAGGAAGGTTAGGTTAGTGTACTTTATTTATTTTGGTCGAGAAACTGACGCAAAGATCGATCCTAATTGCGTAATTAATCACAAAGATAGGTCCTAATTACACAACTATATGCAAAGCACTACAGAAGGACGGCATAAAATCGCAATACGCCGCGAAAACTGACGATACCATACAACTGGTGTTATCCTGCCAAGAAAAAAATTCACAGAACCACTCGAAACCAGCGACAGAAACATCGAAACTCTACCCTACACCTACAAGCTGCCAGAGTCCATATTAGCTAACTTGGAGACGAGTGTATTTCCTGCTTTTCATGTATGCGTGTTTCTACTGCATTACAGAGAAGTTATTATCAGAGTTTTTTTTTTCTTTGTATACGTCTACGGCATTGCATGTTTCGAATTCTTTAAGTTCAATGGGCTCCATGTACAATTAATCTTAAATAGAGTGATGGTAGTACTGCTGTCTGGACGCTTCCATATGAGGTCTACTTTTTTCGTATTTGGTCTTCGTGGTCCTTATGCGCAATTAATGTTAGCTGCAGTAGAGTCGTTTGGTAGTTACCTTGAAATGAGGGTCTCTAAATTTTGTGTTTACAGTTCCTAGGAAAGAACACCGTCCTCCAAGGACTTCTGTTTGAGTTCTGAAAGCAGCTCCATGGCACTTACAGGTAACAAATCTAGAAGCCATTCGCCGAAATTCTTCAACATGACCTAGAACGGATCAATCCTACCAGTGAAGTAAGCAGGACGATAGTAATACTTCACCTGAAAGTTACTGGTTTATTATTCCTACTCATCAGCATTAACTTGCATTTTTTCCGCATTTAAGGCTAGCGACCATTCATCACACCAAATGGAAATTTTGTCTAAATCGTCTTGTGTCCTCCTACAGTCACTCAGCTTTGATGACTTATCGTAGACCGCTGCATCGTCGGCAGACTACTGACCCGCCAAATCATTTAAGTATAAAGAGAACAGCAGCTATCCAAATGCACTGGGCTGCATATTGGATATAGCCACTCTCTTATCTCTGAGCCTGTTACATATGCTCGTGCCTTCGTTAACGGGCTGCGATGGGAGATCGTGTCATATACCTTCCTGAAATCTAGAATATGTAATCCACCTGTTACCCTCCTTTATAGTTCTAGATATATCACGTGAAATAAAGGCATGCCGAGTTTTGAACGAATGATGCTTTCTAAAATCAGGCTGATTCATCAACATAAACAGCGTAGCCTCAAGAATGTTTATTATATTCGAACTGAGAATACGTACAAAGATTCGGGAGCAGTCCGAAGTTAGGGATATTGGTCTGTAATTTTGCGGTCTGTTCCTTCATCTTTCTTGTATACTGGAGTGACCCGCGCTTTCTTTCTTTCCTTTATACCATTCGTTTCGATCTTCGTGTTGGACGAGAAAGAAAGAGAGAGGGAGAGAGAGAGAGGCGAGGTGATGGACCAATTCCCTGGAGTACTCCTTCTAAAATCTAACAGGAATGCCATCCGGACCAGATGATTTGTCTGTTTTTCAAATCTTGACGGTGCTTCCTTATGTCAGTTACACATCTTCCATACGGGGGTCCGTCCGAAGGTCAAGAGACTGCATGTTTGTACGGTTTTCATGCTTGAACGATGTCTTAAACGTGAAATTTTAAACTTAGGTTTGGCTTTTGCTATCTTCAACTGCCGCACCAGACGTGTCAACAAGGAACTGAATGGAATCCTTAGACTCGCTTACCGATTTTACACACGGCCTGAAAGTTCTCGGCTCCCTGCCAAATCTTTTGCTAAGTTGTGACGGTGGCAGTTACGTGCTTCACGCATTAATATTTCGGCAGCAGGCTAATGACTTACGAGGCCTCGATTCAATCTATTAAACGTGCTTGATTCGATTATTCTATTCCCTACAGCTTACAGCCATGAAATATCGGTCAAATTATACATCATCTTCGTTTTCCATTAATGTCGATGGTACTTCATTCCTAAATATACGGCTTACAAGTAGTATTGTTTAGTGCTCGTCGCAGTTATGAGTACCGGTAACTACAAGCGAGGTTCATTACAAAAGCGATTCATTACAAAAGCGATACTGTCTGACTCGAAATAGCCAGGTATCTATGACAGGGTATGCTAATACACAGAAAATTCGGTGCATAACTGATTCTTTGTCTATGTGATGCACAAAACTAATTTCATTTTGTTTTGATGTTATTTATTTATTTCTTTATTTATTGATTTTAGTTTCAGAAGCTATCCCCGATAGCTCCGCATCGCCGTCACCACTACCATCACTGCCAAGATGGTACTTACTTCCGGAGGAGGGGTATGGAAAAGATGATAATGATGACGATGATGATGATGTAATATTTCTCTGTGAAATAATAAATATCGACTAAAAGCACTACATATTTTGGAACACAACCTACGAGCAGCTTAGAGACAGAAGTGATGACACTTTCTGCAGGACCTGACCATCATTTTGCAGAACAATGATCAAGCACGTAGAGTGCAAACTGTTACTGATTTGTTTGACCGATGGGAGTGCTGAGTGCTGTACCACCTACTGAGGTCCCCTGACGTAAGTCCTCGTGAGTTCAACTCGATTTCTCACTGAAGGAAACACTTCACGGCATTTGCTTGACGACTGCTGCAACTCATCGATTAACAGACCGCGCCACTCGAACTGTCGACACATGTGACACTGCTAAGAGCATCACTGGCAAGGGTTATACACTATGCTGGAGACTACTTTGAAGGTCAATAAAACTTTGAAAGATATATTTATTTTGTACGAGCTGTAAGTAAATAGTTTCACTGTTAAATTTACAATCCTCGTATATAAACTCTCTCCTAGTATCCACCATCTTCTACAAGACGAGTCCCTTACAACAGAGTATACCACAGAGGTGCATGTGTGTTTGATGCTTTAGAAATACGCAGTGTGTTGCCTCTACAGTTGCTAAATTCATCATAGCATCCACAGTGAGTAAATGATACACTGTCACTGTTGCGGCCAAAGACGCCAATACAGAGATAGAATGTATTGTACTTAAACTGCCAACAGCCTTGTTCAGTCTATTTCAGTAATGTCCAGCCTCGTACCTATCCATATATCCTCAATTTACACTATAACTTTGATGCCACTGGCTGATCTCCATGACAGCAGCAATATCTCCCTCCCTGTAATACTATTACTTGGAGTGCAATAAGACTCTCTTCACCAACTGTTCGGTGTTGTAATCAAGGAAGAAATTAACCGCATATTTACCTTCTCAGAGGAACCGAAAGTATAGGACCACTCGGATTACGTTTCGCAGACTCATCCATCATTCAATTTGATTTCGTTTGGCTCCCATACAGCTCAGCTGATGACGCCATTCTTACGTGCTCTCCGTCCCACTCAGCAACTTGTGTGATGAAGACGCTCGATCTGCTCACCACACAACGAATTCAACCACTGATGGTGTTAAAGATTAATATGTTTTAGAACAGTTAGTCTAATTCTGAAGACGACGCTAGTTTGACTGATTATGGCATTGGTCTTCCGCTCCTAGTCTGCTTCTGTCTGTAACGGCAGGCTCAATTCAACGTCATGCTTATCTGTTGAACAAAACAAGAGTTAGTTTTACACGTTACAACAAGTAAAAATCAGTGATAGTGGTCAAGGTTCATGGATGGACTTGAGAGCATCTATCTTTTGTGATGACCTTCATTATCATCCTTTAAACTGACTGGCGTGTTGTTTTAGCGTCTCTGCTTAACTCAAATAGTTAAGCCTAGACTCGGCTAGCGTCGCTAATACGTCTCTACAACACTCCTACTGCCCAAATCATCAATAAGCTCTGTCGATCACGCTATTGCGTGCGACCAGCCACCTGATTTACGTCTTTCTATGACGGCTCAAACTTCGTCTTTTCACACAACATCCTCATCGCACCGATTACGAATTATCCATGTTTGACGCGTCCCTATCGCCTAATTTCGATTGACTGGCCACCGGATAGTCGTTTTGATCACCGTACTCACACTATCAACACAATTGAGATAACAGGTGCGTCTCGAACACTACTGCGTCGGACAGACCACCTCATAATTATCACCCGAAACACCCACAATCGCCATACGCCGATAACGCAACGGGTGGGTCCTGAACACTACCGCATCGGACGTCATACCCTGCACTCGTCTCAAGAAACGCAACACATTCGGTGGGACGCAATATCCACCTACCACATCACAACACGCTCAACACACCCAAATCCATGCACCACAGAGCCAGATTTTATCCTGAAAGCTCTCCTGTCCAATAGCCTTGCCATAAAATTTTGTATAGGAAGTTATCTACATAAGATAACCCCTTCTATAATTAATCTAATACTTCTAAATATTTTTTGTGTCATAGCTGAAGCAAATTTTCTATACTAAGCGACCCAGTGCTCCCCATACAACAAAATTTAACATCAAACACATAATATACACACAATCCATACCAAAATAAGACAAGCACATGAAAATAGGAAAATAAATACACAAAACATAAAACAAATAATCACAAAACACAAATAAAACACTGCCTATACTAATACAAATAAACATCGCCAACAAATCACAAAATCTAATCTAATTATACACTACTTTGTTCCCGGCCGCGTTCTTCCGCTGCCGAGTGTGACGCCCTAGTCATTCTTGTCTGTTTTGCGCAGTTTGCCTACGGCCAGGGTTCGCCGGACGTATTTTGATTATTTGTGTAGGTTCTGGATTGCGGTCTTCACTCGCTCTCCAGTTCTGCACTGGTTGATCCCTTCCATTTTTATTGGTTGGTTTCCAGTTATTATTACCCTGGTTCCACCTACGTTCCTGTGACGGATAATGTTTGTCCTCTATTATCGCGTCACTGTGGATTGTTTCTTCAAGTTGCATGCTTTGTGGGCTGCACTGCGGAACTTACCCGTAAGATGACAATGGTCTCTACGAGGAGTCTCAGCTTTTCTATCTAAGGCCAGCCCGCAAATATGACAATTAACAGCCTTTTCATACAAGTCATCATTTTCATTTGATTTGGTCATGGGAATATTGATGCTGTAGAGCTTGTGAACTTGCCATGAAAGTTTTCCAAGCTCAGTGAGAAGCCAAACCGCCGGATCGCCCCCTACATAAGACTGATAGCTATTAAGTTTTACAATCATATGCGCATACAACTTGGAACACAGCCGCATAAGGTACGTGTTTTTGTGTGAAGGTTGTGTGTGAGGCTAAGGGGTTCCCTTCACAACGAGTAATAGGAGCCAGCAAGCATCAAAATCGGCGTACACAACAAAAGGACAACGCTGCTGGTGGTGAGCATTTTTAAATTTAATGAAGTTATTTTCCTCAGTGGGCATAACAACATGTACCGGGTCCATGCATGCACAATCTAATAGATGTGTCGCTAATAACTTTTTCATCTCAAGAGTTATTAGCGACACATCTATTAGATTGTGCATGCATGGACCCGGTACATGTTGTTATGCCCACTGAGGAAAATAACTTCATTAAATTTAAAAATGCTCACCACCAGCAGCGTTGTCCTTTTGTTGTGTACGCCGATTTTGATGCTTGCTGGCTCCTATTACTCGTTGTGAAGGGAACCCCTTAGCCTCACACACAACCTTCACACAAAAACACGTACCTTATGCGGCTGTGTTCCAAGTTGTATGCGCATATGATTGTAAAACTTAATAGCTATCAGTCTTATGTAGGGGGCGATCCGGCGGTTTGGCTTCTCACTGAGCTTGGAAAACTTTCATGGCAAGTTCACAAGCTCTACAGCATCAATATTCCCATGACCAAATCAAATGAAAATGATGACTTGTATGAAAAGGCTGTTAATTGTCATATTTGCGGGCTGGCCTTAGATAGAAAAGCTGAGACTCCTCGTAGAGACCATTGTCATCTTACGGGTAAGTTCCGCAGTGCAGCCCACAAAGCATGCAACTTGAAGAAACAATCCACAGTGACGCCATAATAGAGGACAAACATTATCCGTCACAGGAACGTAGGTGGAACCAGGGTAATAATAACTGGAAACCAACCAATAAAAATGGAAGGGATCAACCAGTGCAGAACTGGAGAGCGAGTGAAGACCGCAATCCAGAACCTACACAAATAATCAAAATACGTCCGGCGAACCCTGGCCGTAGGCAAACTGCGCAAAACAGACAAGAATGACTAGGGCGTCACACTCGGCAGCGGAAGAACGCGGCCGGGAACAAAGTAGTGTATAATTAGATTAGATTTTGTGATTTGTTGGCGATGTTTATTTGTATTAGTATAGGCAGTGTTTTATTTGTGTTTTGTGATTATTTGTTTTATGTTTTGTGTATTTATTTTCCTATTTTCATGTGCTTGTCTTATTTTGGTATGGATTGTGTGTATATTATGTGTTTGATGTTAAATTTTGTTGTATGGGGAGCACTGGGTCGCTTAGTATAGAAAATTTGCTTCAGCTATGACACAAACAATATTTAGAAGTATTAGATTAATTATAGAAGGGGTTATCTTATGTAGATAACTTCCTATACAAAATTTTATGGCAAGGCTATTGGACAGGAGAGCTTTCAGGATAAAATCTGGCTCTGTGGTGCATGGATTTGGGGTGTGTTGAGCGTGTTGTGATGTGGTAGGTGGATATTGCGTCCCACCGAATGTGTTGCGTTTCTTGAGACGAGTGCAGGGTATGACGTCCGATGCGGTAGTGTTCAGGACCCACCCGTTGCGTTATCGGCGTATGGCGATTGTGGGTGTTTCGGGTGATAATTATGAGGTGGTCTGTCCGACGCAGTAGTGTTCGAGACGCACCTGTTATCTCAATTGTGTTGATAGTGTGAGTACGGTGATCAAAACGACTATCCGGTGGCCAGTCAATCGAAATTAGGCGATAGGGACGCGTCAAACATGGATAATTCGTAATCGGTGCGATGAGGATGTTGTGTGAAAAGACGAAGTTTGAGCCGTCATAGAAAGACGTAAATCAGGTGGCTGGTCGCACGCAATAGCGTGATCGACAGAGCTTATTGATGATTTGGGCAGTAGGAGTGTTGTAGAGACGTATTAGCGACGCTAGCCGAGTCTAGGCTTAACTATTTGAGTTAAGCAGAGACGCTAAAACAACACGCCAGTCAGTTTAAAGGATGATAATGAAGGTCATCACAAAAGATAGATGCTCTCAAGTCCATCCATGAACCTTGACCACTATCACTGATTTTTACTTGTTGTAACGTGTAAAACTAACTCTTGTTTTGTTCAACAGATAAGCATGACGTTGAATTGAGCCTGCCGTTACAGACAGAAGCAGACTAGGAGCGGAAGACCAATGCCATAATCAGTCAAACTAGCGTCGTCTTCAGAATTAGACTAACTGTTCTAAAACATATTAATCTTTAACACCATCAGTGGTTGAATTCGTTGTGTGGTGAGCAGATCGAGCGTCTTCATCACACAAGTTGCTGAGTGGGACGGAGAGCACGTAAGAATGGCGTCATCAGCTGAGCTGTATGGGAGCCAAACGAAATCAAATTGAATGATGGATGAGTCTGCGAAACGTAATCCGAGTGGTCCTATACTTTCGGTTCCTCTGAGAAGGTAAATATGCGGTTAATTTCTTCCTTGATTACAACACCGAACAGTTGGTGAAGAGAGTCTTATTGCACTCCAAGTAATAGTATTACAGGGAGGGAGATATTGCTGCTGTCATGGAGATCAGCCAGTGGCATCAAAGTTATAGTGTAAATTGAGGATATATGGATAGGTACGAGGCTGGACATTACTGAAATAGACTGAACAAGGCTGTTGGCAGTTTAAGTACAATACATTCTATCTCTGTATTGGCGTCTTTGGCCGCAACAGTGACAGTGTATCATTTACTCACTGTGGATGCTATGATGAATTTAGCAACTGTAGAGGCAACACACTGCGTATTTCTAAAGCATCAAACACACATGCACCTCTGTGGTATACTCTGTTGTAAGGGACTCGTCTTGTAGAAGATGGTGGATACTAGGAGAGAGTTTATATACGAGGATTGTAAATTTAACAGTGAAACTATTTACTTACAGCTCGTACAAAATAAATATATCTTTCAAAGTTTTATTGACCTTCAAAGTAGTCTCCAGCATAGTGTATAACCCTTGCCAGTGATGCTCTTAGCAGTGTCACATGTGTCGACAGTTCGAGTGGCGCGGTCTGTTAATCGATGAGTTGCAGCAGTCGTCAAGCAAATGCCGTGAAGTGTTTCCTTCAGTCAGAAATCGAGTTGAACTCACGAGGACTTACGTCAGGGGACCTCAGTAGGTGGTACAGCACTCAGCACTCCCATCAGTCAAACAAATCAGTAACAGTTTGCACTCTACGTGCTTGAGCATTGTTCTGCAAAATGATGGTCAGGTCCTGCAGAAAGTGTCATCACTTCTGTCTCTAAGCTGCTCGTAGGTTGTGTTCCAAAATATGTAGTGCTTTTAGTCGATATTTATTATTTCACAGAGAAATATTACATCATCATCATCGTCATCATTATCATCTTTTCCATACCCCTCCTCCGGAAGTAAGTACCATCTTGGCAGTGATGGTAGTGGTGACGGCGATGCGGAGCTATCGGGGATAGCTTCTGAAACTAAAATCAATAAATAAAGAAATAAATAAATAACATCAAAACAAAATGAAATTAGTTTTGTGCATCACATAGACAAAGAATCAGTTATGCACCGAATTTTCTGTGTATTAGCATACCCTGTCATAGATACCTGGCTATTTCGAGTCAGACAGTATCGCTTTTGTAATGAATCGCTTTTGTAATGAACCTCGCTTGTAGTTACCGGTACTCATAACTGCGACGAGCACTAAACAATACTACTTGTAAGCCGTATATTTAGGAATGAAGTACCATCGACATTAATGGAAAACGAAGATGATGTATAATTTGACCGATATTTCATGGCTGTAAGCTGTAGGGAATAGAATAATCGAATCAAGCACGTTTAATAGATTGAATCGAGGCCTCGTAAGTCATTAGCCTGCTGCCGAAATATTAATGCGTGAAGCACGTAACTGCCACCGTCACAACTTAGCAAAAGATTTGGCAGGGAGCCGAGAACTTTCAGGCCGTGTGTAAAATCGGTAAGCGAGTCTAAGGATTCCATTCAGTTCCTTGTTGACACGTCTGGTGCGGCAGTTGAAGATAGCAAAAGCCAAACCTAAGTTTAAAATTTCACGTTTAAGACATCGTTCAAGCATGAAAACCGTACAAACATGCAGTCTCTTGACCTTCGGACGGACCCCCGTATGGAAGATGTGTAACTGACATAAGGAAGCACCGTCAAGATTTGAAAAACAGACAAATCATCTGGTCCGGATGGCATTCCTGTTAGATTTTAGAAGGAGTACTCCAGGGAATTGGTCCATCACCTCGCCTCTCTCTCTCTCCCTCTCTCTTTCTTTCTCGTCCAACACGAAGATCGAAACGAATGGTATAAAGGAAAGAAAGAAAGCGCGGGTCACTCCAGTATACAAGAAAGATGAAGGAACAGACCGCAAAATTACAGACCAATATCCCTAACTTCGGACTGCTCCCGAATCTTTGTACGTATTCTCAGTTCGAATATAATAAACATTCTTGAGGCTACGCTGTTTATGTTGATGAATCAGCCTGATTTTAGAAAGCATCATTCGTTCAAAACTCGGCATGCCTTTATTTCACGTGATATATCTAGAACTATAAAGGAGGGTAACAGGTGGATTACATATTCTAGATTTCAGGAAGGTATATGACACGATCTCCCATCGCAGCCCGTTAACGAAGGCACGAGCATATGTAACAGGCTCAGAGATAAGAGAGTGGCTATATCCAATATGCAGCCCAGTGCATTTGGATAGCTGCTGTTCTCTTTATACTTAAATGATTTGGCGGGTCAGTAGTCTGCCGACGATGCAGCGGTCTACGATAAGTCATCAAAGCTGAGTGACTGTAGGAGGACACAAGACGATTTAGACAAAATTTCCATTTGGTGTGATGAATGGTCGCTAGCCTTAAATGCGGAAAAAATGCAAGTTAATGCTGATGAGTAGGAATAATAAACCAGTAACTTTCAGGTGAAGTATTACTATCGTCCTGCTTACTTCACTGGTAGGATTGATCCGTTCTAGGTCATGTTGAAGAATTTCGGCGAATGGCTTCTAGATTTGTTACCTGTAAGTGCCATGGAGCTGCTTTCAGAACTCAAACAGAAGTCCTTGGAGGACGGTGTTCCTTCCTAGGAACTGTAAACACAAAATTTAGAGACCCTCATTTCAAGGTAACTACCAAACGACTCTACTGCAGCTAACATTAATTGCGCATAAGGACCACGAAGACCAAATACGAAAAAAGTAGACCTCATATGGAAGCGTCCAGACAGCAGTACTACCATCACTCTATTTAAGATTAATTGTACATGGAGCCCATTGAACTTAAAGAATTCGAAACATGCAATGCCGGAGACGTATACAAAGAAAAAAAAAACTCTGATAATAACTTCTCTGTAATGCAGTAGAAACACGCATACATGAAAAGCAGGAAATACACTCGTCTCAAAGTTAGCTAATATGGACTCTGGCAGCTTGTAGGTGTAGGGTAGAGTTTCGATGTTTCTGTCGCTGGTTTCGAGTGGTTCTGTGAATTTTTTTCTTGGCAGGATAACACCAGTTGTATGGTATCGTCAGTTTTCGCGGCGTATTGCGATTTTATGCCGTCCTTCTGTAGTGCTTTGCATATAGTTGTGTAATTAGGACCTATCTTTGTGATTAATTACGCAATTAGGATCGATCTTTGCGTCAGTTTCTCGACCAAAATAAATAAAGTACACTAATCTAACCTTCCTCTCCCGCATCTAGACAGGTTTCATGTGTTGGGGGTGCACTTGAGCATTCCGTCCAGGAGCACCAGGGTTCAAGTCCCAGAAAGGGCTCCGGCATTTTTAATTTCCCATCAATTCCATGTGTGTCTGGTGGTTTAATTGTGTTAGGTGGGAGCACTTGGCCTTTCCACCCAGGAGGAGCAGGGTTCGAATTCCAGAAAGGGTTTCTCTCTCTATGTCACAACCCCGCGCCGGTAATAATGACTAGAGAGTCAACACTTGCCGGATACACTGTGTGCGACCTTGTTGTTGTCTACTAACGATGCTTTGGAATGGACTCTCTCTATGTCGCAACCCGCTACGGTAATAACGACTAGAGAGGCAACACGTGCCGGATACATTCGGTATTTTGGAATGGTGCCGGCCCTGTCCCAATACTTACGTTGGACCCGTGTGTCGCCACTATCAGTGATTGCAGACCGAGGGCCGCCACACGGCAGGTCTAGAGAGACTTCCTAGCACTCGCCCCAGTTGTATAGCCGACTTTGCTAGCGATGGTTCACTGACAAATTACGCTCTCATTTGCCGAGACGATAGTTAGCATAGCCTTCAGCTACGTCATTTGCTACGACCTAGCAAACCGCCATTACCAGTTACTATTGATGGTGTAAAACATGTACTGTCAAGAGCGATGTTCACCATTTACGGATTAAAGTTAAGTATTCCAACAGCTACATCCTTTTTTGCTAAAGTCTAACTTCCTTGTCCTGTTCCAGACCTCACGCCAGCCTGCGTGAGCTAAAACGCGTGCCTTTCGGCTTCCTCTCATAGTGGGTTGGCTCTCTTGCCAATCCACAACATTTGGCGACGAGGCCAATTCGCGTTCGTAACTATACTGCCCTGATTTACTTGTGTAATGGCTTCGCCACAATCTCCAGATGTACTGTCCGAATTTTATCGCTTACAGAACCAGCAGACGCAGGCCTTGCTGGATGCTCTTGACAGCTCATCCAGGGTCAACGTGCAATGCAAAACGATGCGGCGGCCGCCGCTCCACCGCTCACGCAGCCACAACATGCAGTTGCACCAACTTTTCAGCCTTTTGGTGCTGCATTGGAAAGCTGAACGGAGTGGTCACACCAATTCGGATTCCATCTCGCCGCCTACAGAATTCAAGGTAACGAGCGGCAGCCTTTTATGTTAGCATCCGTCGGGGTGCAAACGTACCGTGTGATAGTCAAATTATTTCCCCGACGCGACGTAGCATCTGTGTCCTACGACGAAATTTTGTCTGTAGTAGATGCATATTTCAAATAATCAGTCAATGTAGTTGCCAAACAGTGTACCTTCTTTCATACAAAACGTACGGCAGGTCTGACTAATAGGGAGTGGGTTGCAACTTTGCAAGGCCTTACTAGGGATTGTGCTTTTGAGTGTCAATGTGGACTCCCTTATTCAGATACTATGGTACGTGATGCAATTGCACTGAATGTTTCTCATGTTCGTATAAGGGAACAGATTTTGAAACTAGTCAATCCCTCCCTTCAACAAGTGATGGACATATTGGATCGACAGGACACACTTGACTTTGCTCAGGAATCATTTGAAACTTCACCAGCCATGTGTCACATTAACCGGCCCGCTGGGCGCGCTGCATGGAACAGTAAACAGACCTCGCGCCCGTCTGCGCAGCTGACACCAGGCTCTCAGCCACGTGTGCCGCGCAGGCAAGCAAATGCAGTGCTAAAATCATGCCCGCAGTGTGCTACTAGACATTCGCGTGAGAATTGCCCATCACGGCAGGCTATTTGCTTTTTCTGTAATAAAAAAGAACTTGTTCAGAGTGTTTGCCAGAAAAAGCTCAGATCGGACACTCACAACCATTCCAGGCCATTTGCTTCGCGCCGGAATCGGAATCGAACCAAGGATACTCCGGCTCTTGAAACTTCGCCCATGGAAATTCATGTAGTTCATTCCACTCCGCCCAGTGCCACTCTCTCTAACAGTGACTGTGTTCATCCCACAAATAGTGTGCGTCGCCATCGACGGAAATTCCGTCATGTCACAAGTGATTTTGTACCAGTGTCAGTTCATGTTGCACGAGACAGTCGCTCTTGTCGTCAGCAGGACAATAAACTTTTTGTAGACTTGGACATTAACGGCAAAGTGATACCATTCCAGCTCGATACCGGAGCTGCAGTTTCACTGATCAATCAAGACACGTACAAACAGCTGGGCACATCTCCGTTGCGTGCCGCAAATGTTAGGCTAACTACATGCTCAGGTCACAGGCTCCCTGTGTTAGGACAGTGCAGCCTTCTTGCAACATACAAGGGACAAACAAAACTTGTGTCATTGTACATCCTTCGTTCTTCTTCTGCATTGATCTTGTTTGGTTTCGATTTGTTTCAGTTGTTTAACTTGTCTATAGTCAATCAGGTCCCATCAGTGAACCAGACTGTGCCTTCAGACAGTGTTTCTCGTCTATGCGAAGAGTTTGCAGACATTTTTGCACCGGGCCTTGGTTGCGCGAAGAACTATAAAGCACATTTGGAACTGAAAGTAAACGCGCAACCAAAATTTTTCAGAGCGCGTAATGTTCCCCACGCATTGCGTGATGAGGTCGCAAAAACTTTACACAATTTGGAATCACAAGGTGTAATTGAACGTGTGCAGGCTTCTCTCTGGGCATCACCCTTAGTAATTTTGCAAAAACCTTCCAGAAAATTGAGACTTTGTGTAGCCTTCAAGGCAACAGTGAATCCACAACTAGTGACTGCAGCTTTTCCTTTACCCCGCCCAGAAGATCTTCTTGACAAACTGTGCCCGGGTAAATATTTTTCGAAGCTGGACCTAGCAGATGCATACTTGCAAATACCGGTGGACGAAGACTCCCAGCGCGTTTTGGTGGTTAACATGCATCTTGGTTTGTATCGATTCAACCGACTGCCATTCGGGTGTGCATCCAACCCTACATTGTTTCAGCAATATCTACAAACTGTTTGTGTGTCGGTCCCTACTGCAGCAAACTATCTGGACGATATTGTGATCTCCGGAAAGACAGAAGAAGAACATTTAGCCAATCTCAGAACATTATTTCAGGTCTTGCGACAAAATGGTCTTCGCTTGCGGAAGGACAAATGTGTGTTTTTGCTCGTGACTTGCCATATCTGGGACATGTACTTAATGCCCAAGGCATACATCCCAGTCCAGAGCACCTCCGTGCCATACAAGACTTGCCTTCGCCGCAGAATTTGAAGCAGCTACAGAGTGTGCTGGGAAAAATAAATTACCATAACAAACATGTTCCCCATGCCTCTTCCATTTCAGCTCCGCTTCATCGCATACCCCATAAAGGTATTCCGTTCGTCTGGACGACGGAATGCGAACGCGCCTTTCGCCAGTTAAAATCGGCGTTGCTTTCCAATACTTGCCTAACGCCATTCGATCCCCGGAAGCCCCTTTTGTTGACGGTGGATGCATCGGATTTCGGGATCGGTGCTGTGCTTGCGCACAAAGATGGTTCGCACGATCGCCCTATTGCCTTTGCGTCCAAATTGCTCTCGTCTGCGCAAAGACATTATTCACAGATCGAGAAAGAAGCATTGTCTCTCGTATTTGGTGTTACAAAGTTTCATGATTTCTTGTATTGTCGTCACTTTACCATCATCACAGACCACAAACCTTTGACATCGCTTTTTCATCCGACCAAGCCTGTACCTCCACGTACAGCGCAGAAATTCATTCGCTGGTCTATTTTTCTCTCGCAGTACCGCTACGATATCTTGTATCGGTCCACTGCTAAGCACGGAAACGCCGATGCGTTGTCCCGTTTGCCTGTTGCTGAGGATAGAGCATTCGATTCCTCCGAACTTGCTTGCATGTTCATTTATTCGGAAACCGATGACGTGGTCGACTCGTTTCCGATTGATTTTCGTCGTGTAGCTACAGCCACAGCTGCCGACCCTGTCCTGGCTACCGTTCTGCGTTTCGTTGCTATTCAATGGCCGTTGTCAAAGTCACGGATCGGGGATCCGTTGGTTTGCTGATTTTTTGCTCACAAGGAGAGACTTTTTGTACGACGTGGTGTTTTGCTGTTGCGTTATGATAATGATCAGTCCAGGGTCGTGGTCCCACGTTCGTTACAGTCCTCTGTCTTACAGTTTCTCCACCAAGGACATTGGGGTATAGTGAGAACGAAACAACTTGCTCGTCAGCACTGTACTTGGTTCGGAATCGATGCCGCGATTACGAATATGTGCTCTTCTTGCATGGTGTGTGCCGAACAACAATCAGCACCACCGCGGAAATTCTTTGGATGGCCAAAAGTCACTTCCCCTTGGCAACGCTTACACATCGATTTTGCTGGTCCATTCTGGAATGCTCGATGGTTGGTTGTGGTAGATTCATTCAGTAATTTTCCTTTTGTTGTCCGGATGCCTTCCACGACGTCATCTGCCACCATCCAAGCGTTATTCGCTATCTTTTGCATTGAAGGTCTTCCACAGGCTATTGTTTCCGACAATGGCCCACAATTCATGTCCGCAGAATTTCAGTCATTCTGCAAGGCCAATGGTATTCAACATCTGACGTCCGCGCCGTTTTCGCCACAGTCAAACGGTGCCGCTGAACGTTTGGTCAGGATTTTCAAGTCACTGATGTTGAAATTGAAAGCGTCGCATTCTCGGGAGGACGCGTTATTGCTCTTTTTGTCCTCGTATTGCTCTCAGCCGCGAGATGATCTCTCGCCGGCTGAGTTGCTGCACGGTCGCCCTCATCGCACCTTGATGTCTTTGCTACATCCGCCGCATCAGGTTCCTGTGCAGCGGCAGACACCTGCTATTGCTCCAGGCGACGTTGTCTACTATCGCAACTATCGAGGTTCACGGCGTTGGTTCGCAGGGCGCATTCTTCGCTACCTCGGCCGCGCTATGTATCTGGTTTTGGGGGCCTCTGGTGAAGTGCGTCTGCATCTCAATCAGCTGCGCCTCTGTCGTCGCACGGGATCTGCCGCTCCCCGTCTGCTTTCAGCGACGGTGCCGTCCGGTCAGCACCCTGGGGACCCATCTACTGGCTCGCCTCGGCCCCAGGTGTTACCGACGCTGCCTTCCATTTTGCCCCATGGCGACGCGCCGCCGCAGCCGCCGCCGCCGCCGCCTGTTCTCCCGCCGGCGACGCCCGCAGTGGACGCGTCGCTGCAAACGCCGGGCGCCTCCCTGGGTCACGCGCCGCCGATCGCTTCCCGTGACCAGCTGTCCTCCGACATGGAACTCTTGCCCGCTCCGGACCATATGTCGTCTTCGCCCGTCGGGTGCCCCTCTTGTCTCTCTACGGGCACATACACCGCATGTTGTCGTGCACCCTGGAGCAGGTTTTCAAGGGTTTCCTAGCTCCCCTCGGTCCGAATGGCAGGGTGCGGGTGGCACAGCCTCACCTGTTGTTAGGCTCCCCACCTCGTCGCATACGTCAACATGGGGTCCTTCCCCCGGCGGGCGGAAGCCTTATGCCACAACCGTCCGCCGATTTGCGGGGGAGGAATGTGGTGTCACCGCCAGACACCACACTTGCTAGGTGGTAGGACTAATGACCTCAGCAGTTGAGTCCCATAGTGCTCAGAGCCATTTTGCTAGGTGGTAGCCTTTAAATCGGCCGCGGTCCGTTAGTATACGTCGGACCCGCGTGTCGCCACTATCAGTGATTGCAGTCCGAGCGCCGCCACACGGCAGGTCTATAGAGACTTCCTAGCACTCGCCCCAGTTGTACAGCCGACTTTGCTAGCGATGGTTCACTGACAAAATACGCTCTCATTTGCCGAGACAATAGTTAGCATAGCCTTCAGCTACGTCATTTGCTACGACCTAGCAAAGCGCCATTACCAGTTACTATTGATGTTGTAAAACATGTACCGTCAAGAGCGACGTTCACCATTTACGGATTAAAGTTAAGTATTCCAACAGCTACGTCCTTTTTTGCTAAAGTCTAACTTCCTTGTCCTGTTCCAGACCTCACGCCAGCCTGCGTGAGCTAAAACGCGTGCCTTTCGGCTTCCTCTCCTAGTGGGTTGGCTCTCTTGCCAATCCATAACAATCTGCACATTCCCTTGATCAAGTACTCATTCATAACACTGCTCTGTAATTGCTGATCTGTATTAGCACTGCCAGCAGCTGTTTTCACTTCACTGTTGGTTTTTGTGCTTTTTGTGTGAGTCTCGTTGCCCTACTGGCTTACAAGCTGGATGAGCGAATTTCGCTCTTGAAACTGTTATACTCTGGGAAAGCCGTCGTCAGCAGGTAAAGAGGCTGGCCTTGGCGTTTTCCCAGCCTGCACTGCAGGAGTGTTCCATGAAACGCGTTCCTCGCTCGAAGGAAACATGTAATTCTTTGCACACGCCTTTTCAGCCAGATAAAATATCTCTAGGCAGTTGCGGCTTCTCTCAATGCACGTTAATGTTCGTTACGACGCCTAGGAATAACCTCCACCGTATCCTCACTCTGTACGATTCGGCAGAGCCTGCACTTTTTTGCTGTGCCTACCTGCAGTCATTTTCATTGGTCGATTTCAGAATCATATCATGGGAGTAGTTTCCTGGCTCTAGCTCCCCGCCTCTGTGTGACAGGGTGCAGTACAACGAGATAGAAAAGAGTAGGAGACTGTTCACCGCAATGGTCTAGCGGTTCTAGGCGCTTCAGTCCGGAACCGCGCGACTGCTACGGTCGCAGGTTCGAATCCTGCCTCGGGCATGGATATGAGTGATGTCGTTAGGTTGAAGTAGTTCAAAGTTCTAGGGGACTGATGACCTCAGATGTTAAGTCCCATAGTGCTGAGAGCCATTTGAGCCATTTGTTTAGGGCTGTTACCTTTTTTTTGTCATTCTTCAGAATTCGGAATCTCCACGCCCATTGGCATCGATTTAGAGTTCTGGCAGCAAGATTACCGAGTTTCAGAGATGATGACGTCTGCTTTGTGGGGCGCACAACTGCGCGATCATCAGCGCCCGTACAGAGTCCCAATTTTTATACGGTCCAATCTAGCCACTGTTACGAATGATGATCATGATGATGAAATGATGACGACAACACAAACGCCCAGTCCCCGGGCAGAGAAAATCTCCAACCCGGCCGGGAATCAAACTCGGGTGCCCGTGATCCAGAGGTAGCAACGCTAGCCACTAAACTACGAGCTGCGGATGGCTCTTCGAGAGCTTCGTGTTAGGCAATCGTACAGTAATGTCTTCGTTTTAGAGTTCTGAAGAGCAAAAACACTTCCGCTGAAGCTCATGTAGAGTATAAACCCCTCAGGTTAGCACAGGAGAAGTGACTGATGGGACGAGCCTTACTTCCGCTGGAAAGATGTCTGTACGCGGTCAGAGGCGTCATGTCACGGATAGTGCGGTCTCTCCCGCTGGAGGTTCGAGTCTTCCCTTGGGCATGTGCGTTTGTGTGTTTGTGTGTGTGTGTGTGTGTGTGGGTTTTGTTCTTAACGTAAGTTACTTTAAGTAGTGTGTAAGTCTAGGGACCGATGACCTCAGCAGTTTGGTCCCTTATGAATTCACACACATTTGAACATTTGTACTTAAGCACTGAGTAGAAAAGGAGGGCTTAAATCACATCTTCCAGCCTCTGCCGCCGTCAGCCTGATGTTCATGTACGCACTGCCCGGTTGGTAAAGTGGCACATATTCGCGGCTGCCGAAACATTTCACAAAGGAATCTAACTCGATCCCTTCAAAATCTGTGTATGCACGCATCCAGCTTGTTGCTTTCAGTGCGCACTTCACTCGTATTTTCCATGTACTTTGTACACCCAACTAACAACTCACATAGTCACTGGCCGTGTCTGCGAAGCACTAACGTAACTGTGTTTTATCCTCCATGCCCACCTGTGTCAAGGTTACAATTTGTGTTCCTTTGTTTCTTGTTTATTAATGGTTTCTTTTTAAGATGTTTGTGGGTATGTTTCATGTTTAAAGTGAATAAATCTATTTTTATAGTGTCTACTTGTTCCATTCATAGCTAGAGTTCCGTCCTCCCATTAATATGTCCATTATATGTGATTGGTATTGTACCCATGTGTTTCATGCTTAATTGGGCCGTCCCTATTAATATGCATTTAAATAAGACATTTCCATTGCGTGACAGTACCGTCCTTTTCAATTACTTTTCATTTTCATTTAGGGTGGTTCCTCATTCTGGTGGGGATCAGAATTTGGTTTTGTGCACCCCAGGTGTATGCTCCCACCACAACCGACACCCCTCGTAAGACAACACCGTGCGGTGCTAGCGAGTTATGCACGTAAGGGGCAAACCGTCATAGTAGTGTACTACCGGAATCTGGTGAAGCGGTTTCAGAAATTTGCCAAGGCGATGCGTTGCCAGAAGCTGTGCAAGCTCATGTTTTTGCTTCACAACGTCCCAGCTCATTGTGTAGGGGACACAGTCAAGTAGGCGGCTTCTTGAACTATCAAATCTAGCCTCATCACCGAACTCACCTGAGATTGTACACCGTGACTTCATCCTCTTTCGTCGAATGAACAAACTATTACGTTTTAGGCATGCACAAAGGACAACGAGATAATTCCCAAGATCGAATATCTCCTGAATACCCCAGTGCATACTTGTGCAAGCTGATCTCCTGCAAGATATTCATCCCAGAAAAAAAAGACTTGCTTTGAAAGGTGACCATGTAGAGAACCAGAATACTTAAGTTTAAAATTTTGTGACTAATTCTGGAAGGAAAGAGCTGCGTTGGTGCACAGTAGGAGTTCTGTTGCGTCTCCTCCAGCTTTTTAGTAAGACAGTATTTGTCTTACAGGTAGCAAGGCTTAGCGGACATCAATAAACGCGCGAGTTCGTGTTACGTGGAATATGAAACATGTTCCGTTTTTCAAATCTGCTCATTCAGAACTCAGTTTAACGATATAACAAAGGGATTAAACGAAAGTGTACCATTTCAGAAGGAGAATGCTATACTCAACATCTGTGAGATTAGATAATGTTAGATTGTTCCATAGATCATCAATACGACACTTCGTAATGATGTTGAACGTGTCAGGTTAATAAAAGGTGTCAATACAAGATATTACATTACACTAAACATTACATGACACTTATCTTTTTTTTTTTTTTGGGTGGCAGTTGGGGAAATTATCCACTTAATATATCCAAAAACTCATCTAATGAGTAGAAGGAGTTGCCATTAAGAAATTCTTTTAATTTCCTTTTAAATGCTGTATGGCTATATGCCAGACTTTTGATGCTAAAAGGTAAGTGACCAAAGACTTTTGTGGCAGCATAAGTTACCCCCTTCTGAGCCAAAGTTAGATTTAACCTTGAGTAGTGAAGATCATCCTTTCTCCTAGTGTTGTAGCCATGTACGCTGCTATTACTTCTGAATTCGTTCGGATTCTTAATAAGTGAATATATATATATTGTGAGGCTATAGTGACGATCCCTAGCTCTTTAATTAAGTGTCTGCAGGATGATCTTGGATGAGCTCCAGCAATTATTCTGATTTTCTGAAAAACATCGTTTACGATTTTCTGAAAAACATCGTTTACAATTTCATGAGTTAATTCTTGTCTGTTGGATGTGATAGCTATACTTGTATCATCGACAAGATTAAGAACCGACGTTTTCAGGCCACATAGCAGCTGGAGGATTTTCTCAAGAGGCTCCGCTGTGCAGCAGCTGCTGCGTCCACAGGTACACTACGCGTACTGTAGATCGTTAAATAAGATATCCGCTTTTCCTTAATAAATTTACCCTCTAGATGTCCATTCAGACTACAACCAGTAGATTTATAATACCTTAAAGACGTCTGGAAGGTAGTTTCCATTCAGACTACAACCATCAGAATTATGATACCTTTAAAAATAAGCTACCTAAAAGGAATGAAATATATAGGAATTGCAAGAAGCCAAGCGAAAGTGCGAAGAAATGGAAAAAACAGATGGCCGTCCGAAGGACTGATTCCACATATAGAAAACCAAAAACTCTTCGGTGAAATTACAAGTAACGACAATAAAATTAAGAATGCGCCAAGAGTTCCGCATAGAGCAGATAGGTAGAAAGAATGCAAGGAAGGGTTTTACGAGGAAGATGTGATAAAAGAAGAAATGAGGGTTGTCGATATGGAGGCCATGGAGTATCTTCAGAAGCTCCGTTAAACTCTGTAATAACGGATTGTAATGGAGCTTTGGAAGACTTGCAATCAAATAAGGAAGAAGGCATAGGTAACATTCTTTGGAATTTTTAAAATCATTGGGTAAGTAGCAGTCAAGCGACTATTCAAGTTGGTTTGTAGAATCTATGAGTTTGGGGAGATGTCATCAGACTTTCGGGAAAGTATCATTCACACAATCTCAAAGATAGCAAAGGAAGTTAAATGCGAAAACTATAGCACAATCAGCTCAAAGCTAATGCAACCAACAATGCTGTAAAAAAGAATCGAAATGAAAATTCAGGATGTGTTGGATGATGAGAAACTTCAGGATGTGTTAGATGACGAACATTTGGACGATAGGAAAGGTAAAGGCACCAGAGACGCATTTCTGACGTTACACTTGAGAACGGAAGCTAGAGTTGAATAAAGATCAAGATATGTTCATAGTCTATGTCGACCTAGAAAGAGACCTCCACAATGCAATATGATGTAAGATGTTCGACATTCTCAAGAAGATAATTGAAAATTATATGAAAGAGGAATAACGTTCCACTCGTACAAGTACCCAGAGGGGAAAATAAGAGTGTAAGATCAAGAAAGAAGTGGTCGGATTAGAAAGGCTATAAGTGAGGGATGTAATATCTATTACTGTTCAATCCACACTCCGAAGGAGCATTGACAGGAAGAAATGTGAGGTTCACGAGTCGGATTAAATTTGACGGTGAAAGGATGGCACTGATAATATTCGATAATGACATTTGTAGCCTCATTAAGAAGCCAAAATAATTAAACAAGTTGAATAAAAATAAAAATGAAAGTATTTTCCTTGAACTCATCGTTAAGTGAAAGTGAAGAATGATAGCAGTGCATGGTGAAAGGAATCAACAGTTTAATAAGCACAAAATATGGACTGACAGTAAATCGAAGAAAGACGAAACTAATGAGAAGTAGCAGATATTAGATTAGCTATAAGCTTAACATCAGCACCGGGGACCAGAAAGAAAACGATGCGTAGGAACTCTACTACCTTGGAAAAAAAAGAGAATCGTAGCATTTCAGCTAAAATTCTACAGATGTATGTTGAAAATTAGGTATACTGATAAACTAAGCAATGAGAATGTTTTCCGCAGAATCGACGAGGAGACGTACATGTGGACAACTTTTCCAAGAACAAGGGACGGAGTTATAGTACATGTGTGAAGACCTGTGAGAATTTAGGGAGCCTTAGCGGGAGAAAAACAGTCGGGAAAGACAGAGATTGGAGTATATCTGACAAATAAGTGGTACTCTGAGGTGAAGGGGAAACTGATAGAAACTGGTATACAAACATTCGAATTAAGCACTACGGTTGACACGTTATGACATATGACACCTGATCACATCATGTTCTTGAACATGAAAATCTGCTGCAACTGATTGGGAAATACAGTTAATCCATTGTAATATATTTCCCTTCTTTAGGTACTTAAACTGGATTTGTAGAGGCTTATTCCTATTGTACTGACGCGTAATAATTTACTTCCCAATGTTTACCTTGTTTGGAAATGCGTGACACTTGTTAAGTCTGCCACGAACGTTGTCCCTGCGGAAAAAAACCGTATTTTTAGGTACTTTTATGTTTTTCCCTATTCTTTGTTTTTGTTCTTTTGTTATTTGCCTTCAATATTGTTCATGATTATAGTGTTGTAAGATTTGTGATTTATATTTCATCTACATCTGCACCTACGATACATACTCCGCAAGCCAGAGGGTACCTAGCACCACTAGTAGTCATTTCCTTTCTGCTCCACTCGCAAATAGAGCGAGGGAAAAACGAAGGTCTGTATGCCTCCGCATGAGCTCCTACCTCTCTAATCTTGTCTTCGTGGTCCTGACGCGGAATTTACGTTGACGGCAGTATAACTGTTCTGTAGTCAGTCTCAAAAGCCAGTTCTCGCTTCTCGAAAAGAACATCGCCTTCCCTCCGCTGATTCCCATGTGGATTTATATAATTCCATCATGTGAATTTATATAATTCCATCACGTTCACCTGTCCATGATTCCAGCAAACAGTTACGCCTGGTTATTATAAATACCCACATTCTGTGGATGAGCTCATAGCGGATGTAAAGTTAGCTGAATGGAGAAGAACTTTTTTTAAGTTGTGTATGGTGTATCATGGTTTCTGTGGTGTCACCGCCAGACACCACACTTGCTAGGTGGTAGCCTTTAAATCGTCCGCGGTCAGGTAGTATACGTCGGACCCGCGTGTCGCCACGATCAGTGATTGCAGACCGAGCGCCGCCACACGGCAGGTCTAGAGAGACTTCCTAGCACTCGCCCCAGTTGTACAGTCGACTTTGCTAGCGATGGTTCACTGACAAATTACGCTCTCATTTGCTGAGACGATAGTTAGCATAGCCTTCAGCTACGTCATTTGCTACGACCTAGCAAGGCGCCATTATCATTTGCTATTTATCTTGTGATGCATGTACCGTCAGACCGATGTTCACCAATTATGGATTAAAGTTAAGTATTCCAGAAGCTACGTACCTTTTTTTGCTAGTCTCAAGACCTTGTCCTGTTCCAGACCTCACGCCAGCCTGCGTGAGCTTAACGCGTGCCTTTCAGCTTCCTGTCATTGTGGATTGGCTGTCTTGCCAGTCCACAACAGTTTCAATACGAAATTACCCGTAATTTCAACCAGAGCCGTAGGCTCAATATGTGTAGTAGATAGGATAAATGAAATTTACACTCTCTCTTCGTTGCATTCCATGGACGTGCTGTTCTGCTTCGATGGGCAGTCGTATGTACTTAGTACAGACACTGTAAAGTAATAATTACTGTCACACTGAGAATATTTTTGAAATCTCGAATAATTCAGCTGAGTTGAATATGGCTTATTAGCATTAAAAAGTACGTTTAGACCTTGTAGCTAGAAACAGGCCTGACGTAATCGATGGCGTCAGTATAGAAACAGTGAATAACTAGCACCATTTCATCATAGCAACTTTGGTTACTAAAGTTAATAAATCAATCAAGAAGGCTAGTAGAATATTTCTGCTAGAAAGAGCTGACAAACAATCGTTAGCATCTCACTTAGACAATGAATTGACATCACTTAGTTACGATGGACGTAGAGGAAAAATGGGCAAAGTTTAAACGGATTGTAAATCATTCTCTGGAAAATTATATTCCGAGTAAGAGGATTAAGGAAGGGAAAAACCCATCGTGGTCTAACAACAAAATTTGGAAAATGCTAAGGAAGCGCAGGTTGTTGCACTCTCGGTTCAAATGAGAACGCGAAAATGACAACAGGCAAAAATGAACAGAAATTCGTGTGTCTGTAAAAAGATCAATGCGCAGAGCTTACAAACACCACCGTCATACCTTAACAAAAGATCTTGCCGAGAACAAGAGAAAATTCTGGTCCCAAGTAAAATCACTGTGGGTGTAAGGCTTCCGTCGACTCACTCGTTGACCAGTCTGGTGTGGCAGTACAAGACAGGATAAACAAAGCCAGAGTTTCAAATTTAGTATTTGAGAAATCGTTTACGCAGGAGAATCGTACAAAGGTAACATCATTTGAAAATCATACAGACTCCCACATAGAGGACATAGTAATAAGCATTCCTGGCGGAAACAGCTGAAAGATTTGAAAGCAGATAAGTCGCCAGGTCCTGACTGAATCCAACTATAGCACTGGATCCTTACTTAGCTTGCATTTATGGCGAATCTCTCGCCCAGAGCAAAGTCCCAGAAAAAAAATAACGCAGGTGGCTCCTGTATATAAGAAGGGTAAAAGTACGGACCTACAGATTTACAGACCAACATCCTTAACATCGGTATCCTACAGAATCATTGAACATATTCTTAGTTCGAATATAATAAATGTTTTTGATAGGGAAATCTTCTATCCACAAATAGGAACGGTTTTAAAAAGCATCGCTCGTGCGAAACTCATCTTGCCCTTTTGTCAAATGATTTACTGCAAACTATGGATGAAGGTCAACAGCCAGATTCCACATTCCCAAATTTCTGTAAAGAATTTGACCCGATGTCACACTACCGTCTGTTAACGAGGATACGAGGATATGCGATAGATTCCCTTCTCAAATAACAACTAACTCAGCGTGTTGTCGTCGATGGTGAGTATTCATCAGAGACAAGTCGACATTCAGGAGTGCCCCAAGAAAATGTGATAGGTGCGCTATTACTCTCTTCATACATAAATGGTCTGGCCGACAGGGCGAGCAGCAGTCTGCGGTTGTTTGTGGCGACGCTGTGATGTTGAGTGACTGTAGTAGAATACAAGACGACTTAGAAAATATTTCTACTTGGTGTTATGAATTGCGGCTAGCTCTAAATGTGGAAAAATGCAAGTCAGCGCAGATGAGTAAGAAGAACAAACCAATAATGTTCGAACACAGCACTGGTTGTGTGGTAACTAGCACAGTCTCGTCGATTAAATATGTAGGCGTAACTTTGCAAAGCAGTATGGAATGGAATGTGCATGAAGAACGTGATAGGGAATGCGAACGGTCACCTTCGGGATATTGGGAGGATTTTAGGATTGTGTGGTTCATCTGTAGAGGAGACCGCATATACAACTCTAGTGCAACCCATTGTAGAGTACTATTCGGGTGTTTGGAATCCGCTAAAAGTCAGATTAAAGGAGATCCGATCATGGACGGATTAAAAAAAGACATCGAAATAGTTCAGAGGCAGCCTGCTGGATTGTTACCTGTAGGCTCGAACAACGCACAGTTATTGTGGAGATGCTTCGGGAATTCACTTGGGAATCAGCGGGGGGAAGGCGACGTTCTTTTCGAGAAGCATTACTGAAAAAATTTAGAGAACTGGCATATGAGGCTGACTGCAGAACGGTTATACTGCCGTCAGCGTAAATTCCGCGTAAGGATCACGAAGACAAGATTAGAGAAATAGGAGCTCATACGGAGGCATACAGACCGTCGCTTGTCCCTTGCACGTTCGTACAGAGCCAATGTAACTAGGGATTTGGTGGGAGTGGTAATTATCCATACTAACATAAAGGATGTATTAGAAACACGCATTGTATCATAAAAATAAAATAAAATAGCTCTTTATGCTAAATTTCCGATATCTTACACAGATTTATCACTTTCACTGAGGTCATAGTCTGTGATTCCTGAACGCTACAACACTCTTTGCTGTCGTATGCCGTTTTGCCATTTAATATTATTTAGACTCAGATTATTCGTCGAAGACAAAACTTCTGCTATTATATTATTTCTATTTGAACTTACTATTAATAATAATTTTTATACACGCAATTCTTTAATATTACGCCGATTTAAGGTTTAAATGGTATTTTAAAGTACGAGGTATAGCGTCCCCAGTAAATTTAGATGACGTAGGAATCACAATGTAATAATACTTATCATCCTTTCTGTTTGGATTTGTTTAATACTTCGTATTTAAAAATTTTTGTAATTCATAAATTAACTCATCATTGTTATTTTCTTACCTTTTTCTAAAATTCGTATTTTGATCAAATGATTATTGTTTTAGTACATTTTGGAAACGATTAAGACTAATTATTATGTGTAGAGCCTGGCACGTTTGCTGTCGTTGGCTATTTGGGGAGCGAAGACTTCAGCTGTATAACTGCATAAATTAGACATTTATCATGCATAAATCTCCTCTCTGCACACATTGCAAAAATTTGCATAATAGCCCCTTTTATTAATGTTTCTTCATATGCACCACATGAGAAATTTCACGAGTTTTGTTAAGCCTGTAAACTTCATAGTGAGCTCAAGCACTCTACTTCGGCTCTGTAGATGCCCTCAGAAGTCAATATACTTTATGCCAATAAATTTACGAAGCTTTCTATTGTTGTTAAGAGATACTGCCGCGGTTATTATGTAGGGTAGGAGAGTAATTAAAATATTTTACCCTAACCTAAAGTACGTTACATGTGTAGAGCACGTGCTGCATCGTATAGGTGAAACAGTGGGCTACATCTAAAATATGACAATGTGAATACGCTGATATACTCCACAGACAAGATAAGTAGTTCCAAAAAATACAAAGATTTCAGAAGTCTGACATTTTATGCTGACTTTTGTTTCTTGTTGAAGGTATACCTGAAAGCAACTGTCCTTGTTGCTGCACTTGGATATATATTGCTAGATTTAGCTTCGCCACCAGAATATGTTTTAAACTGATGGAGAAAAGTTGCTATCTTGTAGTGTGCTAATTTTGATGAAGTAGGTAAGAGACCGTAAATTCCCAGACATTTGTTCAAGTCAACTTCTTTTTGCTTCATTTTATTAAAAATCCAGAAGTTAGTTCATCTTATTTTTTTCTATTTGGGTCGCAGGTACTTTCAAAGCCGTAGCAGCTTGCATTATACGCACTAGCAGCATTCAAGAAAAAGACTTGAAGTATGACCTGATTAACATAAATGACATTTTACGGATTCTTCTGTGACAGTAACGAAGCTAGAAGCCTTAGCTAACTGAGAGAATCTCTGACAATTATTGAAGTGTTTGTAAATTCCTACGGAGAGGTGGATGTTGTAGCAAACGTTAAGGTAAACAAAGTAATCGGACTGAGTTTTTATTTTGACTTGATGAAGTTGACAAAAATTTATTTTGTGGAGCAAATGTGAAAGACTTTCAGCTTGATCTGACCTTTGTTCTAAATTTCTCCACTTACGTATGCACCTCTCAATTCTTGAAACGCAGAAAGACCATTTGCCACGTACAAAAATTTTCTGTCTGAAAAAAGCGTAAACTATGTGTAGAAAGTGTGGACAGTCTGGTTGTTGTGTACTGCTTTGTAAGTAAATACAAATAAATATAGAACTTAATGTTTACTGTTTTGCTGCTTCATTGCTCATTTTTAGTGACAGAATGCTGCATGAACGCATTCATCTTCTACGATTTGATAGTGCATGGAAATCTGGGCTCTAATTAAGTGTCAAGTAAAGTAATTAAAATTTCGTTAATTTCATTTAGTTGATGTAGAAATGAATGTCCAGCTTCAAAGAACCAAATTAATTTGAAACTTCGTTTGTAATAAAATTATTTGAATATGAGTACGAAAATCTGAGGCTATTTGTAATACCCTGGAAAAATACTTATTACTGTCAAGATTTTAATGTAGAACTTACAAATTATGGAACATTAAAATGTTCAAGATTGTCAGCATTGAAACTGACTTCCTGTCCAGTTTGGAAGTGGCAGGTGGTTTCTGGACTCAGTGTGTCTTGTAACCGAAATATTTCTGATTTGTGCGAACTTGCTGGGCTTGAAAGTACTGTTTTATATGATAGTATGGAAAAAATCAGGGTCCAGAGTAAAATCTGAAATAGTTCAACTGAAATGGTGGCAACAGTTTATTTCCAAGTGGAGCTGTATTTACAAAACGGAAACTTTATACAGAATGATAATTTTCAATAACGATAATTAACCTGAAGTTAAGTAGTTTCATTTTCACATTTGTTATTCAGACATTTACTTAATTTTTCTGGATTCTTCTAGTTATAGTCAGGCCAATGCTAACTAAATTCTCACTGGTATGCTGCGAAAAAATGCGTTTATGCTGTTCGGAAACAATGGTGTAATCCTGTTAGTTACACTTAATGTGAAACCAAAAAATACTTCTGTGTCAGAAGAAGCTGGAGATCTGTTAGAAGGGGTACTGACATCACAGGTCGTGTCTGTCATCAGTCTGTGAATGTTGGATACAGTGCTGTGCATATTTTTGTGTTCGTTATGGTTCTTTTGGGAGGGGGGTGAGGTCAGACCGATATCTATCCGTACTGATGAGGCAGACAAGCTAGAAAAAGCACTCGACGTTGCCGATATAACAGGACTTTAATTCATTACGCGCATTCGATTCGTGTCTGCTGCTCTTTCTTGCTGTCGGGAGCAGCGTGTTAAGCCGTCAAGTTAAGCGATAGGTTTTTTTAAATGAAATTAACACTTCACGGAGAACCACATTTCCGTCGAGGTGGAGACCACATTGACTGATTGTTTGCAGATTATTTCAATTACAATGAACAATCACGTTTAGTTATAACAAAGTAACAGGTTTTGGATGACATTGGTCATCATCAGATCATAAAATACAGACCGTAGGTCAGTCCAACAGCCTTAGGTGTGTAACAGCTAGGAAGTCCAATTTACATTTTAATGATAGGAAAGTTTTATTATTGAAGATGTGTGTTCAGAGTGAGCTGAAACGTCAGGGTAAAGATTCATAAGCTCACCGGCAAAATAAATAAATAAATAAAATTGTAATCCCAAATTAAATCATGACAAGCATAATTTATGCCGTTTAATCCTACTCCTGGACTTGATAACCGCCTGCATCCTGTTAGGAAGTGAATCCTCAAAGTTGCGCGGGTACGTCGCATCCAGTTTAAGACACGCGCTGAGAACTTGATCGTGCAGTGCCACCTAACAGTGGATTTAAAATGCTACACTGTAACATTAAAGCGAATAATGGCTTTTTATTAATAGGTAGAGTACGGTTTAAAGTTTGAGTAATAACGAAGCACTAGAAAGGAACAACTCGCTCATTTCGAATGGAATGGAACAGAAACTTTTTAACGAACCGTTACGGCATTTGCAATGAAACAATTTTAGGAAAAAGATAAAAAATCTAATTATGGAAAAGGATGAGTACTTTAAACCTCCTTCTTCCAAGCTCGAACCCTGTTCCTGAATTTTATAATTTGTTCAAAATTGTGGACGCAGTACATAACAGATACGCTTATGTAACACACTTATGTAAGGCTTGATTTCAAAAGAAATCACAGGCGTATCTTGCAATTGAAGTGTCAGTAGCAAACGAATACTCATTACTCGCAACACATTTACATTGTCAAACACTCTCTTATGTCTTGCTGAAAGAATTTTACACAGATGAAACGCTCTCGGAAATTGGGTTGAGCCATTTCTTGGTTATGGCTATACAGAGTAAATTTGATTCAAACGAGGTATCACACTTTACGCTGTAGTGCAACGGCATGTATGAAACTCTGAAAAAATACAAAATAAAATGAAGGTACTGCTTCGTTGAAATAGCACTCCAAGTAAATGTCTACTTTTTCTATACACTCGATCAAACTGATCAAAATTCAGATCGTTTTCACAACATCTAGAATAGAAATAAACGGTGATTAATTTATATCCACTCTGGCCGGCTATTTCATTATTCAGTTTGTATAAATGAATCTGAACTTGCAGCAAGCAATTAAGCGATGTATATTCTTGCTGCACTCTTCCACATCGAATAAATATATTAATTCATGTAACAGTAGCCCATTATAGTTCGAATTTAAAATTACACTTCCTTTAGTAGCAATAATTAATGCCATCAGGGAACAAATAGCAATAAAGCGACATCAATATTAACACAAAAATAGCTGTCTCTTTCGTTGGCAGTTAAATTAAACAAAAGACTGATTGTATTGCAAATCTGATTCTAAATTGTTTATAAATGGACTGCTAGTTTGAGTATGGAGTAAATATTTTCATTTCTTTCAAGTTTCATGTTAATGTAACTCTAATGCTATCCATTCGTTCGGCTATCTTAGAAGGACAACTTACTTTTGTAAACGTCTTTCATTCCATATCCTAGTGTTAGGGCGGGTCCTTGTAAAACCCACTGTGTTTTCACTGCCTGCCTGCTTGGCGGGGCAAATGTTGCAGATCTTGTTCCATTCCAAATCTGAGAGATTTCCTCAGCCAAATCCCAGAAAGCTGCAACTGTGACACACATAGAGTGGGGGAGGGGGAGGGTGTTTCCAGTTCAGAACATTAGTGGAGAAATTGTCGGTCACGGCGTTTGCCTCACAACGAAAGAAAACCAAGGAGATGGGAGGTCGGAATTATTTTCAATGTACACCTTTGACAACCATGTCCCAGTCATGAATTCCTGACCTATATTGTGCGTTACAGCTTGAGTGTGTCACAGTACAAACAGAAAGAGACACGCCTGAAATATACTGAAGAGTACCTAATCCGATTCACAAGATAATGCATTCAAAATTAGTCTGTAGAAAACTTGTCTTAAAGTCTTAGCGACGGATTAAAAGACACAAATTATCCCTTTTGCCTCTGCATGTGTAATCTCATTGATCTATAACTAATCAGTGAGGTTATTTTTCTTTAAGTAGTGTTCTGCGTGGTTTGATGTGATACGCCACAACCTCTTTCCTGTGTAAAACTCTTCATCTCAGAGTAGAACACACACCCAGCATTCTCTATTGTTTGTTAATTGTATTCGAATCCCTACTACAGTTTTTACAGTCAACAGCTCCCTCTAGTGCCAGGGACGTTATTCCTCGACGTCTTAAGGGGTGGGGGGTAATGTTACCAAAAATGTAAAAAAGACTGACTGAAAAAATTATAGCCGTGGTTTGTAAGGCAGGGATCTGAAGTTTTGCGTGTGAGAAAGAAAAGAGTTGTGTATTAATGGAAAAAAATATTTTGGTTTATCCAGGATTAGTATTTTGTCACATATAATTAATTATAAAATGTTTATTGAATTTTTATGTCATGCCATATTTGAAATTCTAAACATGAAACTAACTTGAAAATTTAATTTTGGTTCCTAAAAGGTTATAAGATCACCTAAAGTTTTTCTTTCTTTTTCTTTAGCTTTTGTCCCGCCTGGCGACATGGTCTGCTAAGTGGACTCGCTGTCTTCATTTTGTTCGATGGTGGGCCATGTCTGGATGGAGACTTACAGCCTCCAGGTCGTTGCGCGAAGTGTCGGCCCGTCGCTGTCTAGGTCATCCGTTGGGTCTGTTTCCCATGACTTCCACTTCGTATGCTGCTTTTGCAGTGGCATCGTCCTTTGCAAGCAGCAGTTGTCAAAACCATCGCAGACGGCTTTCTCGCATTTTCTTCTGGGTCGGTGCGACTCCAAAACTTTCCCTGGTAATGCTATTTGAGGAATGATACCGTCGAGTGATGACAACTGTCCACCAAAGCATTTTGGTCTCCATGACCCCCAATCATCGTTCCGCCTCTTCTGTAGCTCGGTGCGTAGAGACCGACAGGACGGATAACAGTCCGGTTTACCTTTGACTTCAAATGATCCTTAATCCGACTATCGCAGGTGATGCCTGTTGTCGTCCAGGCTGCCGGGCTGCCGGGCTGCCGGCACCCTTGTGTTGAACTCATCTGTAAGATGGCCTTCGGTAGACATTGTAGAACTGAGGTACTTAAATTTTTCCGCTCTGCGTAGATCTTTTCCGTCAACGCTGATGGTCCCAACTTCTCGCGGATCTGACGTCATTTACTCAGTTCTCTTTTTATTGAGCCTCAGGCCACATTGCGCGAGTCGGTCATTCCACTCATGTGTTCGGGTCCTGGAGATTAAACTTGTTCTCTGCAGCCAACATGACATCATCAGCATAGAGAAGTGTCCATGGTAGTGGCAAGTGCAGGTCTGATGTGACAATATCCATCGCAAGAATAAACAGCAGTGGTGATAAGAACGAGCCTTGGTGGACTCCTACTGTGATGTGAAAGTCGTTTGACGCTTCTGCTGTCGCTTGGACATAGCTCCTCGGTTTTACATGAAGAAGGCGTACGCAGTTAAGAAGGTACTCCTGAATCCCGTGGTCTCGAAGCGCTAACTAGACTAAATCATGTGGTACGCGATCGAAATCCTTTTTGAGGTATAGAAAGGCAAGGTGCAGTGCCCTGTTCTTTTCCCGGTGTCTTTCAACCAGGAAACGCGCAGCATGGATTGTGTCAGTTGTGCCACAATTTTTCAGAAATATTTCTAGTTTGCTAGTGGTTTGAACTATTTCGCGTATCCTTTGTCGAGAATAGGTTCAATGATCTTCACCGCGCGGCTCTGCAGCCTGATTGGGCGGTAATTCGAACACTCAGCAGGACTTCCTTCCTTTTTGAAGGCTGATGCAGTGACGTTCCGCTGCCAGTATGTTGGTATTCTACCTTCTCTGATGATCTGGTTCAAAAGATCCGTTAGGCAACCTGCTGCATTCGACTGTTGAGAACACCATAACTCTCCTGCGAGGTCATCGCGGTCAGTGGGTTCCCCTCTCTTCATTTCCTTCAGAGCAGCCTCCGCTTGTTAATTTCTTTAACTGGTCCTTTAACAGATGACACGGCTAGTATTGGTGGACGGGGAAATTCCTCGGTAGAAATCCTCTCTCGTTGATGCTATAAAGGTGTTGGATGTCTTCCGTTATCTGATGTTTTGATTTGACTAATCGATAAATGTCACTTTCGCTTCCGCATGTGTCTAGTTGCGTGTAGAGATCTGAATATTTGTCTGCTTTTGTGACTGCAATAACTTTCTACTGGCATATTTGTAAGTGTTCCAATGGGATACTGTTTTGTCTGCCAGAAACTCAGGGTACAATTTCTTTCTGCTTGTGTACGGCATCCTTAACATCGTCATTCCAAAGCCACGTGTGTTTGCTTGTCCTTCGTCGTACTGGTTTCGTTGTTCTCAGAATGAGTCTTTGCTGATCCTTCATTGTCCTGATTTCGTGGTTCCGAGAACAGAGCGTGCTGCTTTATTAACAGAGATCTTTACTTTAGTCCAGCTATCTTCGACTGCTGTAATTAGTGGCACTATAATTTCTGTCATAACGTCAGCCTTCTTCTCCTTGAAGTGCCACCACTTGATTCTTTATGGTCCGTTTCTGACAGAATACTCAGATCTTGGTGGGTTTATTCTAAGCTTAGAGATGACTGGTCGGTGTTGTATGGCGACAGTTCCATATGGAACAACTTTCGTGTCTCACACACCTTTGCTTTTTCGACGTCTTACTAGGACATAGTAAATCTCACTTGCATTTGATCCACTGCAGTACGTGATTAGATGAGTTTCATGCGCTTTGAACCAAGTGTTCCTGATGATCAGACCATGAGTTTCTGAACAATCGAGGATTCGCTGGCCGTCATCTATCTTCTCTCCATATTTATGTCCACTATGTGCGTCATGATCTTCTTTCCCTTGCCTGACACGTCTATTTAGCGACGATGGGGTAGTCTTCTGCCGGGACTTCAGGAATCTTGTCGTCAACAAGTGCCCAGAAAGCATCTTTGGTTTCTGCACTCAGGCCGATTTGTGGGGCATAGGCAATGACGAAGTGGCCTTTCCAACTGTCTGCAATGAAGAGATTTCACAAGACGATCGTAGTAACGCTGCGACTCAGACATAGAAGCATTGAATTTCGCTGATATGACAATCCCGACGCCGCTGGTAGTTCTGAGGGTTCCGTTGTGCGTCAGTTTGTAATCACAACCGATGTCACATGACTTTTGCCCACTACACTTAGTGTCCTGAGCTGCACAGATATGGACACGTCTGTTTTCGAATGGTGCACCGTCCAGTCATAGACCCGACGTTCACTGATACTAGACAAAATGTCTGAGCTCGCCTGTTTAGCCGTCGACACCCTTGCGCCAGTAACCCTTGCACACTTGCCACATTGACTGCGTCCTGCCAACGCGCGTCGCTTTCGGAGCCCTTGGGACAGCATTCGCATGAGGATGTGACAGTTGGCCGCTCCAGACATGGAGAACAGACGCCTTTCGTGGCCTCTCCTCTGAGAACATACTTTACTTTTTTTTATTTTAGTTATCTGTCAACTGCACTGTATCGATGGTCTCCATCTCCTCTGCAGTTGCCATTTAGAACTTCTTTTTCGGTGAAAACATGGTTCATCCGCCCCTTCTGTCGTTGGGGCGTTACAGACAGCCCTGTTCGGTCTTCCAAGCTGTTGACCATTCAGCCTGAGAGGCAGAGTTTGACACCTAGCCCTCGAGAGATATTGGCATCGGGGTCAGAAAAAAACAAGAGGCCGAGTATGGCCAGACAGGAAAGATGGAAAGAGAGCAGGCTGGCCGCCAGCCACGTACTCACTAGGTGTGGATCCCCGAGGGAATAAGATCACCTAACTTACATTTAATTTATTTATAATTTACAAAGTTTTTAATTTTGCACAGAGTTAAGTATTTTTGTTAACTTACTATCCTTCGAAATGAGAATATATTTACAGGCTAATGTATTTTTTTAGTTGCAATGAGCTACATGTTTTCAACAGCTCCTGAAAATTTCGTTCCATTATCTCATATACTTTTCAATAAAACGCACCTAATTATGAAAACATGTAAAACCGAGCAAACGCAGTTTGAATATTTAGCACAAATATTTCAACATGTAATATGCTTACCGGTATTTTAAACTCCTTTAAATTCCTCCACCCTGATGCTCCTCATCCTCCAGGTTTCTCTTCTACCCGATGTAATCTGTCTGACATCTATTGGTGATAGCAGACAGTGCCGTGTCACCTTCGTTGATCCCACTCTGATCGCTGGGGTAAAATGTTTTTGCAGTAAACAATCCTGGATTTACTACACATATCTTCAGCACTTCATTCCGACCAGTATACACCGCAGTATACACCTAATGCTACAACTAGGAAAACGAGTATTTGGTTTCTCAGTCAAAAAAGAAAACATGCATGTTTCAGTATTTTTGGAAATTCAACCACTACGGGGGTACAATGGTGTGAGAAAGTAATTTTAAAAATAAATAATTACTAAAGAACTACTACAGGATTTTTAAGGCAACATGTACGACAATTCTTTTTCGACTATTCGGTTAGAAATAATAATTTTAAAAAAATGTGTTGCAGTGTATCTGTAAATTTAACCATTTAACGGAGTGCAATATGGCACGAAAATTTTAAGAAAATATTTCGTTACATCAAGAAATTTTAAAGCTGTCTTTATGGACATTGGTACTTTACTTTTGGATTAGCTGTAAAGAAATACTTGTTAGGGGATGAAAGTTGCTATGGAAATATCTGTACAGAACGCAGGAGGCATGACTAACAAATGGTTCAAATGGCTCTGAGCACTATGGGGCTCAACTGCTGAGGTCATTAGTCCCCTAGAACTTAGAACTAGTTAACCTAAGGACATCACAAACATCCATGCCCGAGGCAGGATTCGTTCCTGCGACCGTAGCAGTCTTGCGGTTCCAGACTGCAGCGCCTTTAACCGCACGGCCACTTCGGCCGGCTGACTAACAAAAACTTTGGTCTCCATCTACCAGAATGGTTTTTTGGTCAGAAGTACATTCCTAAAAGACCATGCTTATATAGACACAATTAGCGTGAAAACCTTAGAAGGTGTTGCAATTTGTGAACAACATAAAAATTCGATTAAATGAAAACAAAAATCTCCCTGTATACTATAATAGAGAGAAGCAGCGGACGCTAAGTTATCAGGTATAAACCTCGCATCACATTTTCTTGAATTTATAATAAAATATTGCAATAACAACCAATCATCGCACTGTGCAATTTCCATGCGATATGCTATTTATAGAAGGCCCTGGCCAAAAATTCATACTTCCACCTTCGCCTTTAACTTGAGGAAAGTACATCGACATAAACGATCGTTCAACTTCCACAATGATTCTTTCAATGATTTGAAACTTCCTGGCAGTTTGAAACTGTGTGGCGAGACTCGAATGCACGACCTTGTCTTTTGTGAGCTATGTTTACTTGTTATACTAAACACTCTCTGGCAGAGGACAGTGTTCCATTAAAAAAAAGGCTATAGGAGTGGACGCTGTTTATACATACCACTCTCACAGGTGTAAACTCGAAGGTGCTGGGACCATGACACGTCGTTCAGTTCGCCTTGCCAGGTCTCATTTTCAAGTAAGCACACAAACAGGCTCATGACAGACAAACAACACGCCTGAGCCAAGTAAGAGACAAATGCAGACTGAGGCAGCAGTCCTCTAGTCAAAGTCACTAAGCACACCACCGTCACATGTATCAGTGTCAACGTCAAGGAGTATTGCAGACCGTGATATACACTCCTGGAAATTGAAATAAGAACACCGTGAATTCATTGTCCCAGGAAGGGGAAACTTTATTGACACATTCCTGGGGTCAGATACATCACATGATCACACTGACAGAATCACAGGCACGTAGACACAGGCAACAGAGCATGCACAATGTCGGCACTAGTACAGTGTATATCCACCTTTCGCAGCAATGCAGGCTGCTATTCTCCCATGGAGACGATCGTAGAGATGCTGGATGTAGTCCTGTGGAACGGCTTGCCATGCCATTTCCACCTGGCGCCTCAGTTGGACCAGCGTTCGTGCTGGACGTGCAGACCGCGTGAGACGACGCTTCATCCAGTCCCAAACATGCTCAATGGGGGACAGATCCGGAGATCTTGCTGGCCAGGGTAGTTGACTTACACCTTCTAGAGCACGTTGGGTGGCACGGGATACATGCGGACGTGCATTGTCCTGTTGGAACAGCAAGTTCCCTTGCCGGTCTAGGAATGGTAGAACGATGGGTTCGATGACGGTTTGGATGTACCGTGCACTATTCAGTGTCCCCTCGACGATCACCAGTGGTGTACGGCCAGTGTAGGAGATCGCTCCCCACACCATGATGCCGTGTGTTGGCCCTGTGTGCCTCGGTCGTATGCAGTCCTGATTGTGGCGCTCACCTGCACGGCACCAAACACGCATACGACCATCATTGGCACCAAGGCAGAAGCGACTCTCATCGCTGAAGACGACACGTCTCCATTCGTCCCTCCATTCACGCCTGTCGCGACACCACTGGAGGCGGGCTGCACGATGTTGGGGCATGAGCGGAAGACGGCCTAACGGTGTGCGGGACCGTAGCCCAGCTTCATGGAGACGGTTGCGAATGGTCCTCGCCGATACCCCAGGAGCAACAGTGTCCCTAATTTGCTGGGAAGTGGCGGTGCGGTCCCCTACGGCACTGCGTAGGATCCTACGGTCTTGGCGTGCATCCGTGCGTCGCTGCGGTCCGGTCCCAGGTCGACGGGCACGTGCACCTTCCGCCGACCACTGGCGACAACATCGATGTACTGTGGAGACCTCACGCCCCACGTGTTGAGCAATTCGGCGGTACGTCCACCCGGCCTCCCGCATGCCCACTATACGCCCTCGCTCAAAGTCCGTCAACTGCACATACGGTTCACGTCCACGCTGTCGCGGCATGCTACCAGTGTTAAAGACTGCGATGGAGCTCCGTATGCCACGGCAAACTGGCTGACACTGACGGCGGCGGTGCACAAATGCTGCGCAGCTAGCGCCATTCGACGGCCAACACCGCGGTTCGTGGTGTGTCCGCTGTGCCGTGCGTGTGATCATTGCTTTTACAGCCCTCTCGCAGTGTCCGGAGCAAGTATGGTGGGTCTGACACACCGGTGTCAATGTGTTCTTTTTTCCATTTCCAGGAGTGTACGAACATAATGCACAACCCAGTTCATCGTATATTTCGAATTCGTAATTTATCCCTTCAATCTTTCATTGTCTTTTAGTTTTGCATAAATAATTCCCAAATTTTATTATTCTCCGGAGAATTTTCCTTCGTATAGTAATTGCCCAAACTAACAATGTGTGATAAAAACATGAAACTATGGGCAGCCTATTGTGAAAATCATATGCGAGGTGGTAACCAAAATAACCGAAATTATTTTTTAAAAGCTACATGTTTACAAACTGTTTACAAAACAACCTCATCCCCTTCAAAATATTCTCCATTACAATTGTCCCAACGGTGCTTCCACTGTTCGGAACATTTCTTTTAGTAATCTTTAGAAATGGCTGACAGCTTCTCTCTCGCTTTTTTCTTCTTGACGTCTTCAATGTTATCCAGTGTCCTTTCACGCCCCTTTCCATGCGTGGAAGTAAGTAAAAGTTGCACGGAGCCAGGCGAGTAAAGTGCTTTCGCGCAGCGGTACCATGCCAATTTTAACCAGAAACTGTCTAACAGAGACGGCTGTGTGTGCACGTGCATTTTACGAACACTGTTGCGCAAACATCTTAAAACTTCCAAATGAAAGGTTTGACTGACGGTCTGACATGGGGAAACAAACTCTGAATGAACAAAGACCTTGGCATCAAAAAAGCAGATCAGCATTGTTTTGATGTTTGATTTGGCTTGGCGACGTTTATTTGGACGAGGTGACAATGACGTCTTCCATTAGCTTGACTGTTGCCTTGTTTCTGGGTCGTAACCATGCCACCATGTCTCATTACCAGTAATGATCTTTGACAGAAAGATCTGGATCAGTTTCCAGCTGTGTTTTCCAAGTGTAGCGACGCAGCTATTACTCGACTGCAGATTTTTGCAGTAAGTTTGTTACATTATGGCAAGCTGTTATGGAAGCCTACAGTGTAATAGCGTTTGGTGGCAGCCGGAATGTGGCCTGCCGTATGCGTCATAGCCCCACCTGTCGCTAAAGCGGACCCTGAGAATGCTCACTAGGGCGCGCACTAAAATCACTTCTTCACCTCACCTAAGACAATAAGTAACTACGTTAAATATTAGCTGTTTATTCCAAATTTGGTGCATGATCTTAGGTTATTCAGACGAGCTTTGTGTTGAAATTTGATATCGCTGCCTATAATAGATTCAGAGATATAAAAAAGCTATTAAAAGTACTTAACCGACGCTTAAGAAAGTAAATTCAGATAGTAACAATAACAGTTTATATTTCTTTTGTTATTTGAAAACAGTAATAGCACTCTTGTGTTCCGATTTATTTTTAAAGAATTTCTATTCTAGGTTTCAATGATCGTTTTTCTTTCGTAATGAAAATAACAGTTTAAGAGTTAATATATATATCTTGTGTTAGGGTGAGAGTAAATGAGAGTGAATGTGAGTGTGCATGAGGGACCTACGTCAGATTTCAAATTTGTATAAATTTCCACCTTGAGTAACTAGCAAGTGTTACGCAACCAAGGTGTTGTTAAATATTTAAATCTCCGTAACTGACGGATGACGTGTGTCTATGAGCGTTTTCTTTTGTAATAAGGCAGCCAGAAAGGTAATAAGAGGATAAGCAGTTCTAACGTATATTTCAAACATAGTTTTTTCTTAGTTTTCTTTTGGTTTGGTTCAGTGGAACATTTTGTTAATATTTGCAGCATGAAATGACGTAGATGCACGTGCGACTGTTGATTGGAGTAAAGCAGTTCGAGCGCGAATATGATCATGAAAGATTAATCTGATTGGCTGTTCGTTTTGATCAACAAATGAGAGTAAAGTTTTTTCCGCGCATTGGAATGAGTTATATGCCCTGAAAGAAACAGTATTCAGTCAGTCGTGGACTAGCTGCCGGACGAGAAGGTCATATTAGACGTGTCCGAAAAAATTATTTGCAAAATGAGGAAATGACTGTTATATCGCGTTTGGTTTATATCGCCGTTCAAGCAGATGCAGTTACGGACAGTTCTGTGAAGTTTTGGGAGATTTTTGAGTGTTGGTTGTAGAGAAAACTGCGTGTGAAACTGTCGGCCTTTGTATAGAATTCTGCGTGGCGTATTCAGTATACATTTGCAGAACATTTTTGGCGAGCATCTTCATTTGAAGAATCCACTGAAAAGGACCGAGCGTGAAACTCGTTTTGTAGCAGAATATTGACTGTATATCTCGTAATATTTCCGTTTGGAGTGCATTTCTGGCTGTCTTGCGTGTGATATAAGCTGCTTAAACTAGAAGTGGATGTACAATCGACGTAAATGTGGGCTTGTTGACACCATAACTAAAAGACAGTATAACACATTAGTATCCATAAGTAGACGTTTTCAATGAAGGAAGGAAGCATCCACGTTTTCCCATTATTACTAGAGATTTACAGGTTTATTTTGTTACCGGAGTTGCGCGGACTTTGCAATCGTAAGTATGGACGGTGGTGTTCTACAATGCTGCTTTTCACATCGTCTACATAGTACCTTCCAATGCAGAGTAACGGATGGTGAACTGACGCTATACTGAGGTAGGTAGACATTAATTTGGCAGCTTGCTTCCCGCAGAAAAACCTCGCCCCACCGCAGAAGGACATGTTTCAACTCTACGTTCAGTCAGAAATCGAGGAAGAAACATGGCACCAACCCTTTTCATTTACAAAAATTCGCTGAACCGAGCTCCAAGATAATCCACTAATCTCTGGCAGTTGATCAAGTGTCTGTCCACGGTATGTGAGCACAAACTCTCGAATTTTTTCAATATTTTCGTCGATTCGGGCAGTTGATGGACGTTCTGAACAAGGTTTGTCATCAGTAGACATGTCGCCATGTTTAAACCGAGAAAACCATTCGTACCGTTGAGTTTTCCCCATAGTGTCATGTCATCTTGGTAAGCTGTTTTCAACATTAAAACAGTTTCAACGGCATATTTACCGAGTAGAAAACAAAATTTCACAGCTGTATGTTGTTCACTTAAACCTGTCATAAAATTGAAACAAGAACAGCGTTATCAAAAACAATCACTGCAGATGAACATAATATGCCAGGTCGACAACACAGACGACACTGAACTGGTAATAAGTTGCGCCGTACACGCCTAGCGGCAGAAATGCGTACTACACAAGCTCCGCCCGTGGCTAAGTTATTCCGTTTTTTTGGTTATACCCCCTTTTAAATTAACAGTTTTTGTGATACTTGTTTTACGGGCACTAAGCCGTGATCCATGGCATAATTCTCTGCTAACGTTTCGCTTTCCAGCACTGTGGATATCATCAGAGGCTTTAACGATTCAGAAAGCTGTTTTATCTTAAGCTCAGGCAAGGCGAACTATTGCTTTATATCCACGAAGCTGTCTGTTCGAGAGGGCGGAATTATTGCTTGGACCACGGAAAATAATCATAAAACAAATATCACCATTATCGCAACGTGAATGCGTGCAATGTAAAATTTCAACTTTATGGAAAATTTGAAAGGCAAAATTAATTTCTTATTCCAATCGCTGTTAAATTATTAAAACCATGTTGTCGACTGTTAAGGCTGATATTAACGAAATTATCTACAACCTTCGACAAAATACAGTGTATGCATCGCGGCGGCTAGTTTCGAGTCGATCCATCGCTGCATTTTTGGTTCGCTGCCGCGCCGCGTGGCTAGGTGACGCTCTGTTGCAGGGTGGTGAGGCGAGCGATGGGAAGTTGGGGTAACGGCAGTGATGCTAGTGCATCGAACTTGGCAAGTCTATTTACGAGGAAGTGTGCGCTATGGGGCTACGTGCCGGTGGTAGCTCCCAGGGCGACAGGGGCCGGCAGCATTTTGCAGTGGTCCCAGTCCTGGTGGTAGCGCCGTATTCTGGTTACACGTTGGCCGATGCGCAGCACTAATTTCTGCCGTCCTCTGTTCGTCCATTAAAGCCATATTTGTGGAGAAATAAACTGATTTTCTGGAAGCAAACTCTGGACCAATGTATTTATACTGCCAGCGTGGCTGAGAGCTGGTTTCAGATTGTATTTTAAGCGATTGCCTTCACCGGCTTTGAGTCACGGCTATGTGCAATGTGATATGGTTTAGGTTTGTATGCAAGCGACTTGTTTTAAATTCATGCAATTGTTCCTCTCGAAAATTGAGGAAATCTCGGTATGTTCTAGTGCTGCCCTCTTGGGCTGCTAAGTTTCAGCTATGGTTACGTCATTGGAGGATTGTTCTGCTGGCGGTATTATGACCTGTTATTTACACGTGTGCACACTGCTGGAAGTGTGGTAAACTGTAAGCTGTTGAAGGTTAATTTTCTTTGTCTTAAATTCTGGAATTTTGCGCATAGCTGTAGCTCTTGGTGATGTAAATTTGTGATTTAGTTAAAATGTTACTGTAAATTATATATATATATATATATATATATATATATATATATATATATATATATATATATCTGTTAATTTCTTGTGCCGTCTAGTCAGCATATCAATTGCATTTTACCGTTTTTGTAAGCTTTTTCATGTTATTGAGGTTTCAAGGAATCAAGGACCAGGTATTTCGGGCGATTGTCTAAATTTGTCAGTCTCAAGCGTAGAGTTCTGGTTCAACATTTTGGTTAAAACGTTTAATGTTCGTACCGTAGTTCAAATTTGACACACCACTCTGTGCAGTTAACGCGAGTTTTCCCTCTTGTATCTGGACTAATAAGTTTTGGTATCCTGCGTCTGCCTCCCGTCCTAATATTTGATGAACTTGTCCGTGAAGGTCGACCTTGCTTACGTTAATGGTCCACGCTTGGGTCGGTGAGAGTGCTGATCCGACCTGTCTGCACATCTCCGATCCCGGAGGGGCACCTACACATCGAGCGACACACCTTGTTACGTGCAGCCATTCCAGAGGGATTCTGTCTGTATACTGTGCCTGTCGCAACTAGTCCACGTAAATAATTGGCTAAATTGAGTTCCTCTTCATGATGGTTTGAAACTGGCCTTACGTCTCTAATATTTCGTATAACAATTGAAATTTATTTGTTCTTCATGTTCCAAGAAGTTGCTTACTGTACTGTTTGATGTTCTCGCATCTGGTCTGTCAGTGTACTGATCAATAGTGTTATGGGAACAGTCTTCTCCTACTTATACACTGAAGAGGCCAAAAAACTGGTACACCTGCCAATATCGCGTACGGCCCCTCGAGAGCACGCAGAAATGCCGCAATACGTCGTGGAATGGACTCTACTGATGTCTAAAGTAGTGCTGGAGGGAAATGACGCCATGAATCCTACAGGGCTGTCCATAAATCCGTTAAAGTACAAGGGGGTTGAGATCTCTTCTGAACAGCACGTTGCAAGGCATCCCAGATGTGCTCAATAATGTTCATGTCTGGGGAGTTTGGTGGCCAGCGGAAATGTTTAAACTCAGAAGAGCCACTCTTTAGCAATTATGGCCGTGTGGGGTATCACACTGTCCAGCTGGAATTGTCCAAGTACGTCGTAATGCACAAAGGACGTGAATGGATGCTGTGATCAGACAGGGTGCCTACGTACGTGTCACCTGTCAGAGTCGTGTCTAGATATGTCAAGGGTCTCATATCACTCCAACTGCACTCGCCCCATACCATTACAGAGCCACCACCAGCTCGAACAGTCCCCTTGTGGTATGCAAGGTCCATGGATTCATGAGGTTGTCTCCATACATGGACACGTCCATTCACTCGATACAGAATCGTCCGACCAGGCAACATGTTTCCAGCCATCAAAAGTCGAATGTCGATGTTGACAGGGCCAGAAAAGGCGAAAAGCTTTAGGTCGTGCAGTCACTAAGGGTACACGAGTGGGCCTTCGGCTCCAAAAACCCATACTGATGATGTTTCGTTGAATAGTTTGCACGCTGACACTTATTGATGGCCCAGCACTGAAGTCTGCAGCAATTTGATAACTACAGGGCGTTACAAAAAGGTACGGCCAAACTTTCAGGAAACATTCCTCACACACAAATATAGAAAAGATGTTATGTGGACATGTGTCCGGAAACGCTTAATTTCCATGTTAGAGCACATTTTAGTTTCGTCAGTATGTGCTGTACTTCTTCGATTCACCGCCAATTGGCCCAATTGAAGGAAGGTAATGTTGACTTCGGTGCTTGTGTTGACATGCGACTCATTGCTCTACAGTAGTAGCATCAAGCACATCAGTACGTAGCATCAACAGGTTAGTGTTGATCACGAACGTGGTTTTCCAGTCAGTGCAATGTTTACAAATGCGGAGTTGGCAGATGCCCATTTGATGTATGGATTGGCACGGGGCAATAGCCGTGGCGCGGTGCGTTTGCATCGAGACAGATTTCCAGAACGAAGGTGTCCCGACAGGAAGACGTTCGAAGCAATTGATCGACGTCTTAGGGAGCACGGAACATTCCAGCCTATGACTCGCGACTGGGGAAGACCTAGAACGACGAGGACACCTGCAATGGACGAGGCAATTCTTCGTGCAGTTGACGATAACCCTAATGTCAGCGTCAGAGATGTTGCTGCTGTACAAGGTAACGTTGACCACGTCACTGTATGGAGAGTGCTACGGGAGAACCAGTTGTTTCCGTACCATGTACAGCGTGTGCAGGCAATATCAGCGGCTGATTGGCCTCCACGGGTACACTTCTGCGAATGGTTCATCCAACAATGTGTCAATCCTCATTTCAGTGCAAATGTTCTCTTTACGGATGAGGCTTCATTCCAAAGTGATCAATTTCTAAATTTTCACAATCAACATGTGTGGGCTGACGAGAATCCGCATGCAATTGAGCAATCACGTCATCAACACAGATTTTCTGTGAACGTTTGGGCAGGCATTGTTGGTGATGTCTTGATTGGGCCCCATGTTCTTCCACCTACGCTCAATGGAGCACGTTATCATGATTTCATACAGGATACTCTACCTGTGCTGCTAGAACATGCGCCTTTACAAGTACGACACGACATGTGGTTCATGCACGATGGAGCTCCCGCACATTTCAGTAGAAGTGTTCGTATGCTTCTCAACAACAGATTCGGTGACAGATGGATTGGTAGAGGTGGACCAATTCCATGGCCTCAACGCTCTCCTGACCGCAACCCTCTTGACTTTCATTTATGGGGGCATTTGAAAGCTCTTGTCTCCGCAACCTCAGTACCAAATGTAGAGACTCTTCGTGCTCGTATTGTGGACGGCTGTGATACAATAAGCCATTCTCCAGGGCTGCATCAGCGCATCAGGGATTCCATGCGACGGAGGGTGGATGCATGTATCCTCGCTAACGGAGGACATTTTGAACATTTCCTGTAACAAAGTGTTTGAAGTCACGCTGGTACGTTCTGTTGGTGTGTGTTTCCATTCCATGATTAATGTGATTTGAAGAGAAGTAATAAAATGAGCTCTAACATGGAAAGTAAGAGTTTCCAGACACATGTCCACATAACATATTTTCTTTATTTGTGTGTGGGGAATGTTTCCTGAAAGTTTGGCCGTACGTTTTTGTAACACCCTGTATATATTTGTGTTTGAAATTAAATGGTTAATGCTGTTGAACAACCTTGAGGCAAACTCTTTCCATACAAGTGTTTTCTTAGAAATTCCTTGGGGTTTAATTTCCCCATATCAGGGTACTGTGATATATTTAAGAAACAGTAATCGGCTCGTGCATGACAGTGCACCTTGTCATTATGCTCCCGAAGGCTGCGCGATTTTGCAGGGGGACGTATCTCGCGTTCTATTGATCACAGAGACAGCCCTTGGTCTAGACTCCATTTCTAGCATCCAGTAGGAAAAACGGGCGTCCTGTAGCTGTCCTGCAGCACATGGTCAAAATTTAACCATTACACACTTCCTCTAGTCCAGACAAATTGCGGAAATCGCTAGGTTCCTTAGCATTAAGTGTGTTCTACAGTGGTCCAAAGGCGACCTAGAAAAGCACCGTTTCTTCATGGGCGTTTCCTGAGAAAACCCCAAGAAACAATAATTTTGAGTACCGAACTTCTTGCCATATAGTCTTAAGATGATGTTATCGTGGAACTTTGGAACTTCTTTCGATATCGTTATGTTACCGAGATCCAGAGGTTCAAACTTACCGCACGTATGCATGTAAAATATGCACATAACACACAGTCTGAGACGTAAATGTAGTTTTAAATGATGGAGTGAATACATGAAAAGGATTCTGTAATCATGAGAAAGATTTTGAGGGCACAAGTTGCCAGTTTTTTAGCAGTAAAAGTTAATGACGCGGTATCTGTATAATAGGTATTTCGCACCTATGTAGGCTGTCTTGACCTTGAAATTATTCGATGATGACACCTGGTCGGGTAAGCACCTTACGAAATATTTTGATAAGAATTCATTTATACTTGCAAATCGATCACCGCATTTTAGTATCCTGTAGTTGTAGCATAAAAATGTGAATTTTTATTCAGAATACTATAAAGGGAACTTGCATTGGATGGAACACGATTTCGTAATAACCTTACATTATGCGTACTTATTTCTTGTTTGTATGTGTCAATGAATTTAAATGTGCCTAAGTGTATAAATAAACTATCAAAACTGTACAAACCTGTACTGACCTACAGAGCTCTTTTAATATAAGCAGCAGACCCTGCTGCAACAGGGAAAAAGAGGGAGCCTGCCGAAAAGCGCTCCTGTCGGAGCACAAAAAAGAATATATGCTCCTCTGTAAACGACTCTGACAGAAAAGTGGGGAACCGCACGCCTCAATCATCATTCGTCTTGACATCTTGGGTTGTCGGGTGTTCTGCCGGATATCAGCGTCGTACTTGCACGATATTTCGGTCACGTAGCTCGTAACCTTCATCAGGTGCGACCTGAGACTGCTCCTCGAGTAAAGTAAAGGATGGGGCCCCTCCACGCCCACACCAACGTGGTGACCAAACCAAAAGTTCTACTGTCACCTCCGTAAACATGTTAGTTTTTGAATCAGGTATCACAGGATGCGGGCTGTGATGTTATCCATGCGTCTGGGTAAGATTACTCATTAACATGGTCCATCGGGAGATAGAAGTGGACGAAAGCGATTGAAAGGTAGCGGTTGTAAGGGCAGAGGAAAAAAAGTGCCAAGGCCAGCGCCAAGGGAAAAAAACTTCTGCGACAGTAGGACGGGTAGTAAGGGCAGTAGCGGCTTGCTAGCTGCGACAGAGCATGCAAGGTGAGGTAAAGTTAGCGTGAGGTATCGTGCTTCGTTACCTGCGTGTTCGCTAGCTGGGTCAGTCCGGGTGCTGCGGCTCGGCTCGCTTGTAACCTCCTGGGCCGACCGCAGTGGCTTTCTCCCTGTAACATAAGAGTTCGGCGCGGCAACGCATGCGTTTCTGTTAGGCCCTCTGCTGCGCCTTGTCGTCGGTGGACCTGGTCCAGTATTTATGCCTATGGCCTTCCCCCTCCACCAACGGCTGCAGGCGCTTCCTCTGTGGTCCGCGCCCATTGCCTGCGACCTTCTGGAGCGTTGCCGCTCCGATTTTCGTCCGCTGCGGCTCTGGATGTTCCCTCTGCGGTCCGCGCCCACCAGTCCCACTTCTGGGTGTTACATCTCCGCAGAAGTAGGACTGCAGGGCGTGGGAGATAACCTGGATAACAGGAAAATATTCCAGGTAGAGATGGTAGCGCGGGTGACAGTGACGTTCGAGCCACTACGCGCAAAACGAAGATGGGCCCAGTGCTACTCATGCCAGGGCCTGGATCATGTTGCATACTATTGCAGCATGCCATCCTGCTGCGTTAAGTGTGCAGGAGAACATCAAAGCCGGGACTGCACAAAAAAGAGGGAAGAACCCCCGCAGTGCTGCAACTGTGGCGAGCCACATGTGGCGAGCTACAGGGGCTGCACTATATTTAAGCGCACAAGCAGACCCCAAGGCAAAAAGCCCCCCTCGCGCAAAGTACAGCCAGGCACAAACTATGCTGCTGCTGCCAAGGGGACCAATGCCACCCCATCGCGCCAGCAAGCACAGAAGTCTCCGCCCCAACACCAAAATGCGGAGACCAACCTCACAGCCACAGAGGACTCAGGAATGCTGGATATGCCCTTGTCCAACTCAGTGTGTGGACACCCCCAAGTGCCCCCCACCACCAGCAACCCACTGCAAAGTGCGGAACGCCCCATGCGGCGACCGATAGCGGCGTCGCAGCCGCAAACCGTAGCCGCCGCCTCGGCGCCCGCGCACGCAGCCGCCACTTCTCCAGGTAACGATGCAACCAGTTTGGGTGAGCTACTACGCTCACTCAACATTCTACTGACCCAACTGCCAGTGCTCATCACGGCAATAACGGGGGCCCTCCAGGCCGTCACTGTTCCCTCAGCAGCTCACCATGGATAGACAGCAGATCCATGGTCTATCGGTATGAGTATTTAACGCAAATGGACTGGTAAAACAACAAGGTGAGTTTCGCCAATTTATACAGGACGAGGCAGTCGACCTGTGCCTAGTGTGCGAGACTCACCTGAAACGAGGAGTCCATGTAAAGGTAGCGAACTATGCCTGCTACCGCCACGACAGACCAACCGCCAGAGGAGGAACTGCCATCTATATCAGGACCTCCCTACGACACCACCAGATCCATCTCCCAGCCCTGGCAACCCTTGAAGCCACAGGGGTCAATGTCTCCTCCATGGTGGGACAGATCACCTTCATGGCTGCCTACAGGCCGCCACGCGGTAATCTCTTGGAGGCAGACTTTGGCTCGCTACTGACGATTGGGGGACGGGTTTTCCTGGCTGGCGACTTTAACGCTAAGCACACGGAGTGGAACTCCCATCTTACCAACATCAGCGGTCGTCGACTCCTCCGTGCCGCCCTCCGCAACGGCGCCATCGCGCTCGGACCCCAGGACCACACCATCTATCCACACCGAGGGCAGTCAGATGTTCTCGATATTCCCCTTATTAAGGGCATTGGGAACCACATGACCGCCACCAACTGCTGTGCACTGTCGTCAGACCACCTACCAGTGGTCTACGACATCGAGGTAAGGGGGGCCACCCTCCCACCCCGCCGTAGGAACTACCACCAAATGGACAGCGAGAGGTTTCAGGAGAACGTCCTGGAACTTCTTTCGGATGCTCCAGACCCCACAGAAGTGGAGGTAGACAGCGTACTACGGTACTTCAACCGCCAGCTGCTACTTGCAGCTGAAGAAGCATCACCTCTTCCCCCATGCCAGCCAAAGGATTTCGCCCATAGCCTCCCATTGCACATCCGAGAGATTATACGGGAGAAGAACAGTGTTTTCTGTGAACGGCAACTCACGCAACAACCTGCCACCAAACGCCTCCTAAACAGGATGAGGAGGGAGATCAAGGCGGCGGTTGAGGAACATAGAAACCATGACTGGGCCGACCTAGTCGCCACCCTCAACACACAGGACGGCAGTGCTTGGCGAGTCATCAAGTCCTTCCTGCGCCAGCGGCAGCGAGTCCCACCGCTGCAGGCTGGGCAGATGGTCGTCTGCAGTCCAGATGGGAAAGCAGGATTGTTGGCCGACCATTTTGAGTCGTCGTTCACCCCAGTGGATGACAATCTCGATGTGGCCCACACTGGCAGAATGGAGGAAGAGCTCCCCATCTTCCTAGTAGCGAGAGAAGATGGGGACAGGATCGACCCCATCTCAGAGGAGGAAGTGGCAGAACAGATACAGACGCTCAACACCAAAAGGGCGGGAGGCGCCGACGGCGTCAACAACCACCTGCTGAAGAACTAGCCGGAAGGGGCCTACCAGCTCCTTACAGGCATCTTCAACTAGGTCCTCCACTCTGGGATTTACCCCTCTGAGTGGAAACACGCGGAGGTGGTAGCCATACCCAAAGCGAAGAAGGACGCCCAGCAGGCTGAAAACTATAGGCCAATCAGCCTTCTCCCGTCCCTCTCCAAGGTGTTCGAGCGTCTGTACACCAAGAGGCTGCTCCGACATGTGACGGCCGAGGGCATCATCCCGGACGAACAGTTCGTATTCAGGAGCGGTCATTCCACCACCCACCAGCTTCTGCGGCTGGTGGAAGAAGCCATGCGCGCCCTGGAGACCAGGGAATACCTTGGGGCGGTGTTCCTTGACGTCTCCAGATCATTCGACTCCGTGTGGCACGACGGCCTCGTGTACAAACTCTTTGTGCACGGGGTACTGACATCATATGGAGTCCTCATCCGCTCCTACCTGGCCGACCGGACCTTCCACGTCCGACTAGATGATGGCACCTCGACCCACAGGCCGATACGAGCAGGAGTACCACCGGGGTCCGTCCTTGGCCCCCTGCTGTACTCCATTTTCACCGCAGATGCCCCACGAGTGGCGCCAGTGAAGTTAGCACTCTACGCTGACGCACTCTTCGCGCGGAGCATGAACGTGAGGGAAATGCGACGCCTCCTCCAGATTGGCTGCGACACCCTGGGCGCGTGGTCAACCAAGTGGCGGCTCAAGCAGAACGCCGCAAAGAGCCAGGCAGTAGTATTCACTAAGACTGCTGCCTCCCGATTTGCAGCCAGTTACTATCACGGGAAGCCCCGTGCCATCGAGTAAAACCGGCAAATACCTCAGGGTCACACTCGACCCAAGGCTTACCTGGAGACCACACGTCCAGGACGTTAGGAGCAGGGCTATTGGGCGCCTTCACACCCTGTACCCCCAGCTTAACCCCACGTCGACGCTGGCCCCCCAACATGGCATCACCCTGTACCTAGCGCTGGTCAGACCAGTACTAGAGTACGCAGCCGTGGTGTGGGGCACAGCAGCTGACACTCATATAGGCACGCTGCAGAGGGTGCAGAACAGAGCCCTAAAGCTCGCCCTGCGCCTTCCAAGAAGATACTCCTCCACTCTGCTACACGAACAGACCGGGATCCTGCAACTGCGGAACCGCTTCAGACAGTCTGCGCGGCTGTTCTACAGCAAGGCCGAGAATTCAGAAAACCGGCTCATACAGGACCTGGGCCAAAACATACACCACAGGCCAACCACACGTTGGCCTGACCTACTGAGGGACTAACAACCCTCACCAGGCAGGATGCAACTGCATCCCCATAGGCCGAACCAATAAGTCATAACCAAAACCACAGGAATAGCAGGAACAACAAAACATTGTTTACCCTGCTCCTACGCGAGCAAAGGACAGCTCGTAAGGTAGAAGCGAAGCAAAACGGAGTAGCAACGCTCCAGCAGGTCGCAGGGAATGGGCGCGGACCACAGTGGAAGCGCCTGCAGCCGTTGGTGGAGGGGGAAGGCCATAGGCATAAATACTGGACCAGGTCCACTCGAGGCGCAGAGCGGCCTGAGCTGGCGAGGCGAGCGCATCGCTGCCATTGCGCGCTACTCTTACTCGGCCGTTGAGAGCTCGTGAAGAGGTTTCTGTGCTGTGGGCGCCGCGGAGAGCAAAGTGTCGTGCATTGTTTTTACAACGCGTGCAGATTGTCGTGTTCCGCGCCTCACAGCATGGGAAAGAAGGGTGCGCAGAGGAAACCTGCCGCTACGAAGGGTCCTTCAGTTGTGCAACTCATTCAGTCTGCAGACCGTGCAAGGAACTCCCGAGAGGACGAGTCGCGGCCTGTCCCCTCTTTGTACGTCAAGTGCAAAGGCAGGTGGACAGCGCTGTTCGACGCCATGACGAATTGCGCTCGGAACGAGGTGGTCTACGAGTCTGTCGATACAGACTCGCTGATCTGCGTTCGAGCTGCAAACGTAGCCGACCACAGGGCGATCGAGGTCGCAGTGGCCGACCACATCGTCGACGCGCCGCCGGTGCATGTGATGACACCTTCCGTAGGAGGGATGAAGACGACCGAGGCACTCCTCAGGGGGTTGCCTTGGTGCTGTGATGAGGCAGCGGTCCGGGAAGGGCTGCTGCGAGCCTGGTTTGGTAATGCAACCGCAAGGTTGCACAACCGGACCGACAGGAAGAGGGCGCCGCTCTATGCCGTGACCGTGCAAATCGTCGACGGCGGGAGCGACATCTTCGACTTGCGGAAGTTGCTGGGCTTCCCGGTTACGACGGAGGCTCTCCCGACCGGCATGGCCCCTCAGCCCCAGTGCTTCAGGTGCCAGGGCGAGGGCCACGTTGCGAAGTATTGCCGCAACGCGGCGCGGTGCGTCAAGTGCTCAGGTGAGCACGACAGCCGCGCCTGCGACCGCGGCAGCAACGCTCTGCCGACTTGTGTCCGGTGTGGTGGCCCGCACGTCGCCAGTTGGCGAGGTTGTGCGGCTTTCTCGAGCCGCAACCGTGCCGGGGGCGGCGAGGCGGCCGCGGCCGCACCGACGCAGCGGCAGAAGCGAAGACGACGCCGGAAACGGCGTAGGGCGCAGAACAGCCCGGCGCAGCTGAGGGACGGCGCAGTAGCAGATCCACCTGCCAGGGGCAGGGACGACCGCTCGGAAACAGGCAGCCAGGATGCAGCTCGCTCTCCCGTGAAGAAATGTGACCTCGAACTCGGCACCGCCGTGGAGGAGGCCACAGCAGCCCTCAAAGCCATCATGGCAGCCGCCGTGGCTGCAGAGAAGGAAGAGGCCTTGAGGCAACTGCGAGCAGTCTTCGCCCAAGGCCTCAGCGCAGTCGTACCTGCGAACACTCCTGCGACCTCGCAGAAGGACGTTCGCGCGCCTATCCCAGCGGTCGCCCCAGCAGCACCGCAGGTGAAGGGTGCAAAGAAGAAAACCGCCGCCCCAGCGGAACCGGTGGTGACGCCGACCGCTGCGGGAGCGGCCCCTCCAAGGGACCGAGAAGACAAAAAGGCAGCCATCATCGCGCAAGCGCGAGCGAACGGCGTGTGTTTCTCCGACGCTCAAGCGGCGCAGCTCACTGAACATGCGGAGCTGCTCGAAGCTACACTGCAGAAGTCCTGCGCCCTGCAGTAGAGAAGGACGCTGAACGGTAGCCGATCGCCGCCGTTCTGCACCATCCTGATGAAGCTGCACCAAGCCACCGACGACAAGGCGCAGCAGAGGGCCTAACAGCAACGCTTGTGTTGCCGCGCTGAACTATTATGTTTCAGGGAGAAAGCCACTGCGGCCGGCCCAGGAGATTACAAGCGAGCCAAGCCGCAGCACCCGGACTGACCCAGCTAGCGAACACGCAGGTAACGATGCACGATACCTCACGCTAACCTTGCCTCACCTTGCATGCTCTGTCGCAGCTAGCAAGCCGCTACTGCCCTTACTACCCGTCCTACTGTCGCAGAGGTTTTTTTCCCTTGGCGCTGGCCTTGGCACTTTTTTTCCTCTGCCCTTACAACCGCTACCCTTCAATCACTTTCGTCCACTTCTATCTCCTGATGGACCATGTTAGTGAGTAATCTTACCCAGACGCATGGATAACATCACAGCCCGCATCCTGTGACGCCTGATTCAAAAACTAACATGTTTACGGAGGTGACAGTAGAACTTTTGGTTTGGTCACCACGTTGGTGTGGGCGTGGAGGGGCCCCATCCGTTACTTTACTCGAGGAGCAGTCTCAGTTCGCACCTGATGAAGGTTACGAGCTACGTGACCGAAATATCGTGCAAGTACGACGCTGATATCCGGCAGAACACCCGACAACCCAAGATGTCATTAGATCGCCGGGAAAGCCTGAAGAGTTACATCATTCGTTTTGCTCACCAAAAATCTGGTAAGCGAGCATATTCGCGTTTTTTGTGCTGAAAGGCAGTTACAGAGAGATGGCAGCGGTTGAAGAGAGAGGAGGCAGTACCAGTGGGAGAGAAAGAGAGATGAAACAGTGATGGCGGGAGAGAGAAAGTGGCAGTGAAAGAGAAACAGAGATGGGTGTCAAAGAGAGAGAAGATGTTGAAACTTCCTGGCGGATTAAAACTTCGCACCAGACCGAGATTCGAATTCGTGACCTTTGCCATTCGAGCGCGAGTGCTCTACCAAATGAGCTACCGAAACATGACTCAGGACTTGATGTACAATAGCAAAATCAACTGTATTTAATCTAAGCAACAGTATGTCATAAGCTCACTGATAGAATTTTAGAAATAGGTAGGCGGCGGAGTCCACCGAGTAGTCGTTGTTGGCTGAGCCCGTGTGTCGGCTGGTGGTGTGTGGTGGTGACGATGTCTGCGGCTCTGTGTTGAGCGTGAAAAAATAAGAAAAGGTTGCGTCACGGCGTAAAGTCAGAGCCGGCACGCCAGTCGGGAAAGACAGAGAAGCCACTGCAGTGAGAGGAGGTTAGCCAAAGGCACGCAGACCGACCTCCGTCCAGGACGACAACGCGACAGCAGTGTCCCGTAGGTGACGAGGACATAAGCGTCGCGCCCGGCTGGTGGTAGCCCACGCCGATAGCAGCTTCATCGTTAGCCACTCCGTTAGTTGATACATCGTAGTACTCTCTATGTAGCACAAACATTGCTTACTCTGAAGAAGACTGACTATTTTATATGTCACCCTCTGCTTGCGACACATCTATCAAGTTAAGCATTGTAATTGTCTTGTTATAATAAAACTCATTGGTACGAGTTTGATAGTTTGTCTGGCGAACTGATTACGCAGGATTCCTAGACAAAACAGGTTGTAAGCAGATTGTTACGAAATAGGGAGCCAAGTCGTGTTAATCGAACAGCAAACGCATGCTTATATTGTCAAATTAATGATTTTTGATTATTAATCCAACACTGTCCATTTCATCACCCACATGTTATAATGTTACTTGTTTTCAGAACTAATTTTTATGAAATCATCAAGAGTTTATAATGTTTTGCTGCATTCGCTACATTAGATTCTCCATGCTACACACTCCCTCTCTCTGTAAACAACAAGCAATACCGGTCTTAATTACTGCCTACAAAGATGTTTCTTAAAATTCTATTGCTCTTAATTCCTAAAGTGTATGGCAGAAGCACTCATTGCCAGGTATATGAAACGCAGCCACGGATCATTACGTCACCTGGATACCGCTGGAAACATCAAGGTTGTTTCAACTTCAGAGAGAAGGCGTGCGGCTCACCAGCTAACAAACGACACTGACCAGGGAAGACATGTATATAACAAGACATGAAAATAAGAGATATTCAGTCCAAAAATAAATGCAGTTACCAGTAGCACGCGTGAAAGAGGAAAGCAATATCAATAAATGTTCCATTCTCAATTTACAAAATAAAAGATTTATTAATATTAAGACTTAAAATTTTAATGGATGGGCATTTATGGGTAACGAGCACACGTCATGACATGACCAATATGTGCCGCTCCATAGACGTCTGGTGTACTAGCTCAATGTCGCGATACACAGTGTAGGCAGCTTAATTGAAGTTGCACGGCATTATCTAACACGTGTATGGTAATTGGTACAGAACAGGTTGAAATGGATCGCGACCGAAGACACTACGTTTTGCGACTCAAATGCGAGGAACGGCATTCATTGTGATTTGTAGCGCTTGTAATGTTTGCAAAACGGAAGCCGCGCCAAATGACGCATAGCACCAGTCCAGCTTGCAGCAGACAGTATCAAACCTTAGACGTAAGTGTTTCCACAACTGTTACGTTCCTGCATTGGCGAGCAAACATTTTAGGTGTAGCTGTACTGTGCAGCTGTGTCTCTAATCTTTTGGGGCAAATTTAAACAGGTGATAGTGCGTTCACAACCGATTGTAATGAGATAGAGAACCAATGGTCAGAAACGCATAAAGATTGCGTTATGGACGTAACCCCTCCTTGAACCATAGACCTTGCCGTTGGTGGGGAGGCTTGCGTGCCTCAATGATACAGATAGCCTTACCGTAGGTGCAACCACAACGGAGGGGTATCTGTTGACAGGCAAAACAAACGTGTGGTTCCTGAAGAGGGGCAGCAGCCTTTTCAGTAGTTGCAGGTGCAACAGTCTGGATGATTGACTGATCTGGCCTTATAACACTAACCAAAACGGCCTTGCTGTGCTGGTACTGCAAACGGCTTAAAGCAAGGGGAAACTACAGCCGTAATTTTTCCCGAGGACATGCAGCTTTACTGTATGGTTAAATGATGATGGCGTCCTCTTGGGTAAAATATTCCGGAGGTAAAATAGTCCCCCATTCGGATCTCCGGGCGGGGACCACTCAGCAGGACGTTGTTATCAGGAGAAAGAAAACTGGGGTTCTATGGATCGGAGCGTGGAATGTCAGATCACTAAATCGTCCAGGTAGGTTACAAAGTTTAAAAAGGGAAATTGATAGGTTAAAGTTAGATACAGTGGGAATTAGTGAAGGTGGCAGGAGGAACAAGACATTTGGTCTGGTGAATATAGGGTTATAAATACAAAATCAAATAGGGGTAATGCAGGAGTAGCTTTAATAATGAATAGGAAAATAGAAATGCGGCTAAGCTACTACAAACAGCATAGTGAACGAATTATTGTGGCCAAGATAGATACGAAGCCCACGCCTACCACAGTAGTACAAGTTTATATGCCAACTAGCTCCGCAGATGACGAAGAGATTGATGAAATCTATGATGAAATAAAAGAAATTATTCAGATAGTGAAAGGAGGCGAAAATTTATTAGTCATGGGTGACTGGAACACGATAGTAGGAAAAGGAAGAGAAGAAAACGTAGTAGGTGAATATGGAATGGGGCTAAGGAACGAAAGAGGAAGCCGCCTGGCAGAATTTTGCACAGAGCATAACTTAATCATAGTTACCACTTGGTTCAAGAATCATAAAAGAAGGTTGTATACATGGAAGGAGCCTGGGGATACTGGAAGGTCTCAGATAGATTATATAATGGTAAGACAGAGATTCAGGAACCAGGATTAAATTGTAAGATATATCCAGGTGCAGATGTGGACTCTGGCCACAATCTATTGGTTATGAACTGTACATTAAAACTGAAGAAACTGCAAAAAGGTTGGAATTTGAGGAGATGGTACCTGGATAAACTGAAAAAAAAACAGAGGTTGTAGAGAGCTTCATGGAGAGCATTAGGGAACGATTGACAAGAATGGGGGAAAGAAATTCTGTAGAAGAAGAATAGGTAGCTTTGAGACATGAAATAGTGAAGGTAGCAGAGGATCAAGCAGGTAAAAAGACGAGGGCAAATAGAAATCCTTGGGTAACAGAAGAGATATTGAATTTAAGTGATGAAAGGAGAAAATATAAAAATGCAGTAAATGAAGCGCGCAAAAAGGAATACAAACGTCTCAAAAATGAGATCGACAGGAAGTGCAAAATGGCTAAGCAGGGATGGCTAGAGGACAAATGTAAGGATGTAGAGGCGCATATCACTAGGGGTAAGATAGATACTGCCTACAGGAAAATTAAAGAGACCTTTGGAAAAAAGAGAACCACTTGCATGAATATCAAGAGCTCAGATGGAAACCCAGTTCTAAGCAAAGAAGGGGAAGCAGAAAGGTGGAAAAAGTATATAGAATGTCTATACAAGGGCGATGTACTTGAGGACAATATTATGGAAATGGAAGATAATGTAGACGAACATGAAGTAGGAGATATGATACTGCGTGAAGATTTTGACAGAGCACTGAAAGACCTAAGTCGAAGCAAGGCCCTGGGAGTAGACAACATTCCATTAGAATTACTGACAGCCTCGGGAGAGCCAGGTCTAACAAAACTCTACCATCTAGTGAGCAAGATGTATGAGACAGGCGAAATACCCCCAGGCTTCAAGAAGAATATAATAATATAAATCAGGTGATGACAGATGTGAAAATTACGGATCTATCAGCTTAATAAGTCGCAGCTGCAAAATACTAACACGAATTCTTTAAAGACGAATGGAAAAACTGGTAGATGCCGACCTCGGTGATGATCAGTTTGGATTCTGTAGAAATGTTGGAACATGTGAGGCAGTACTGACCCTACGACGTATCTAGCATTTGTAGACTTAGAGAAAGCTTCTGACAGTGTGGACTGGAATACTCTCTTTCAAATTCTGAAGGCGGAAGGGGTGAAATACAGGGAGCGAAAGGCTATTTACAATTTGTACAAAAACCAGATGGCAGTTATAAGAGTCGAGGGGCACGGAAGAGTATCAGTGGTGGTAAGGGAGTGAGACAAGGTTGTAGCCTATCCCCGATTTTATTCAATCTGTATATTGAGTAAAGGAAACATAAGAAAAATTCGGAGTAGGAATTAAAATCCACGGAGAAGAAATAAAAACTTTGGGGTTCGCCGATGACATTGTAATTCTTTCAGAGACAGCAAAGGACATGGAAGAGCAGTTGAACGGAATGGACAGTATCTTGAAAGGAGGATATAAGATGAACATCAACAAAAACAAAACGAGGATAATAGAATGTAGTCCAACTAAATCGGGTGATGATGCAGGACTTAGATTAGGAAATGAGACGCTTAAAGTAGTAAATGAATTTTGCTATTTGGGGAGCAAATTAAAGGTCGAAGTAGAGAGGATATAAAATGTAGACTGGCAATGGCAAGGAAAGCGTTTCCGAAGAAGAGAAATTTGTTAACATCGAGTATAGATTTAATCGTCAGGAAGTCGTTTCTGAAAGTATTTATATGGAGTGTAGCCATGTATGGAAGTGAAACGTGGACGATAAATAGTTTAGACAAGAAGAGAATAGAAGCTTTTGAAATGTGGTGCTATAGAAGAGTATTGAATAGAATTGAAGAGAAATTTGTGGCACAACTTGACTAGAAGGAAGGATAGTTTGGTAGGGCATATTTTGAGGCATCAAGGGATCACCAATTTAGTAATGGAGGGCAGCTTGGAGGGTAAAAATCATAGAGGGAGAACAAGAGATGAATACACTAAACAGATTCAGAAGGATGTAGGTTGCAGTAGGTACTGGAAGATGAAGAAGCTTGCACGGGATAGAGTAGCATGGAGAGCTGCATCAAACTAGTCTCTGGACTGAAGTCCACAACAACGACAATGGACATAAACAGCTTGCATCACATAACACTGATGAGCCGAAACAGACTGCATCCCTAACAGCCTGTTTGTCCATCTTTGGAAGGAAATGCACCACCGATTGTGCGTATAGGGGCTCTGACAGTTTGTTGGCAGGTTTGTCGAGGTATCTGGCATTAGATGTCTTCGCACAGGTCATGCAATTCGCGTAAACATCGAGCCGCTGTTTGGCGTACGAGGTGATGGCCGAGACGTCAAGGTCAGGTCCCTATAGTAGGGACTGTAGCACGGTTCTGGCTCCGAGACACCGACAATTACACAGCTGAAAGATGATATCGCCGTCGGGGAAGACGTAAAACATGAAGGGATGCTGATAGTTCGCACCTGTCGGTGTATCTTCGATTACTACCACAGGTCCCATGCAAGCTCTGGAGAATGTCTCCCTCTCATAGCATAATATTGCTCCCACCAGCCTGCCACCGTGGCGAATTGCACATTTCGACCGCCGTTCACCTCTATAACGGCGTCTATGGAGACGACCAGCGCCTAGTGCAGCAAAAAAGTGATTCACCAGAAGAGCCGACACATTTCCATCGATCGACGGTCGGATCTCGATAGACCCGTGCCCAGCGCAATTGTAACTGATGTTGTTGTTGGGATGTCATATGAACACGTATGCGTGGTCTGCTGAGGAGCTCCATGTTCAACAATGTAGGATGAACGCTGTGCTCCGAAACACTTGCGCATGCACCAGCATTGTGCTCTTTCGGCAGAGATGCAACAGATCACTATCTGTCCCACTTTGCACAGCAGACAAGCCCCCGGAACCCATGTTCTGTCAAGACTCCTGGACGTCCAACCATTTAGCTCCTAGTGGTAGTTTCACTGTCCTAACTCTTTTCGTAGACGCTCACGACAGTAGCACAACATTCGACCAGCTTCGCCGTTTTCTATTGAAAGGGTACAGTACCGCCCGACATTGAAAATAGGTACAACGTTCTTCGTTATTCTTGTCAGAACAACATATTTTTTGTAATAATAACTCAATTTCACTTAATACACCGAAGCCGGATACCAGTGTAGGAAAGAATGACAATTTATTTATTTAATTGATCACATGGGCACTCCCACAAAATAAATCCCTACATCCAATTTGGTGAGATCGGTGAAATGAATGAATGTATGGTCGTCTGCTAACCGTAGATAGTGAATGTGCAATATATGATCATCTTTGAGAGGGTCCTTTGGTCACCTTTGGTGGAACCAAAGAGATGAAATTTACCTGAGCTTTGAGCACCTTAAATGTGGCAGACCAATACGGTAGCATGGTGTTCCCCCACCTCGGCCGAGGTGCGAGATGACCTGAAGAACGGCCATGTTTCAGCACTCTGGCGCTGGATCTTGGTTGGTAAGACCTGTCTTAGGTGTGCTCCGTAAAGACAAAAGAGTGGAGAAAATGGTATGCATGTGAAATACTTAAGAGTAGTTTGGAATAATTATTTCCCTATTTCAGGAACTTTTGGGGGGAGAATCAAATGACAGGCAGGTAATATTAAGGGGATCGTAGTAATCTTTGGAAGTGACCAACAGTCGCAGAGAAACCACGTGTAGCAATAAGTTGAAATACTTGCGATGGCTAGTACTAAGTTGGAATACTTGTGAGTGCTAGTACTCAGTTGAAATACTTCCGAGTGCTAAAGTTAAGCTGAATTACTGGCGTGTGTACTATAAGTTGGAAATATTTAAGAAATGGCGTGTGCAGGACTTGAAATTAGAGACGAGTACTTTCACGTGGTGAGTATTGTGTGAGTCTCAATCTGTGTATGAGACAAACGATAAAGAGAAGTACTCGTCCATGGTATCAGTTGAGGACGCGCATGTGTGACGAATATGTTCTTAATGTTACTTTGCGTGTCATATTTCCTTGTGATGCTGGATTCAAACTCTAGTACTCTGAGAGAGAAACAAGGTGAGTCAGCCGTCTATCCAGCAACGCCACTTGGCTTGCATTGCACAGGAAGACGTGCATGTATCCTCCAGAGTTCGTAGTAGGAAAGAAAAGTTACGAAGTGGAGAAGTGTCGAGTGAAACTGGGATGAATACTAATTGAAGTGGGAAAGCTGAAAGTGAAGTGATTCTAACGTTGTGACTATTCTTTGTGATGTATGTTGCAGTGCGATGTACTTCATGTAATGCAAGTATGTGTGGTTTGCGTGGGAGAGTAGAAAGGTAGGTTCAGAGGCAGTGGGTTACGCATGTTCCTTTTTGTACCGCTCGGTCTGGAGTAAATTTTCGTGATGATTGGTGTGAGAGTCGAAGTGTGAGATATAGCAAAAGATCCACCATCCTATCAAGAAAGTGCGCTGTAGCGTTAGATAATTACGAGACCATAAGATAGAGAATCACCAATGTAAAGCCATGCCCACTGGGCGGAGTTTCTTATGTGTAGTTGTTGTATAAAATATAATGTTGTGTTTAGGTTATCTTTGAACCATAATAGAATTTACCGGAATAAAAAAGATAGTGAAAAGAAAAAGATTTGTGGCCTTGTTCTTCAAAAAGTGTGTAGTCTTTATACCCAGAATTTATAATGTGTGCGCCATTCATATTCAGTGAGATGGCCACGTGCTGGTCAAAGCCGTAGGGTAAGAAAGAAAATGTGGTATTGCCAGAGCATTGTGAACAATCGGAGTTGTGTAAATTACTAATAGTCAGAAGTGCATTATCCGTTTCCGTTGCGTAATATTTAAACAGGAGGGTCCTAGAGCTCATGATCAGTCATTGATGTTACACGAGAAATAACAAGTCCACTCGCTTGGTAGACCACTCATCTTGCAGGCCTGACTGCTTGATGCCACAGTATACTCGTTGACATGCTCTACGTAATAAATTATACGTAACAATAATTGCCCATTGTCAAAGTCGCTTATCTCAACGGATTTCCCTATTTGCAGCCCATATCTTCCCTAGGGTGATCCTTCCACAGTGTCCAATCCGCTTACACACTGTTGTTACCGCGTCACGTGCCTGCAGCGGCACCAGGCGCATCCAACGTCGCGGTGGGCTGTGGTCAGAATGTTTTGTATTATCAGAGTATTTGAAGTGCGCATGCAGCTCTGCCACACTCTCTCAAAGAATCCAGGTGTCTGCTGGACACTAGAACAGGCAGCAGGCTATAGTGTACACCCATGATCGCCCGACAGACATCTTGTACACAACTTAGTTCAGAGCACATGTGTCATATGACGACTGTATTAATCGGACCGGCACATTAACATGTGCCACAAGCACACTGCTATCTCCGGGGTCCATTGCATCAGACGGCTTGTGATGTGTTCATGGTGAGATGTGTTACTGTGTACAGTGCAGGACTTGTAGTTAAAGATGGAACTTTACTTGTCACCGGAGTTGACAGACATACATTTAATGTGTGATGTGGCAGGATGTAGTGCCCCTAAGGCAGCACGAGTGTAGAGAGAACACTTTCGTGGCCGAGCGGTTCTAGGCGCTACAGTCTGGAGCCGCGCGACAGCTACGGTCGCAGGTTCGAATTCTGCCTCGGGCATAGATGTGTGTGATGTCCTTAGGTTAGTTAGGTTTAAATAGTTCTAAGTTCTAGGGGACTGACGACCTCAGTCCCATAGTGCTCAGAGCCATTTGAACCATTTTTGAACACTTTCCCAACAGGCGTCATTCTAATTGGATGGATACCATCGAGACAAGGGGTCGTTCACGCTACAAAGAGCTGGCCAACGTTTCCGTCAAGTATATTTCCAAAGACCAAACTTGGAGGAGATGGTGATGAATCATGTGGCCGACCACCCAGAAATATGCACACGTCAAGTTGCCCGTGAAACGCACACTTCGAAGGGTACTGTGTGGGACAGGTATTACACCCCTGTCATAAAGAACGTGTGCAAGCGCTGTACCAACGGATTTTGAGCCCTGCGTTCATTTCTATCGTAGTACTGTAGTGCCTAAATTCGTACAGTTTGTATTGTTCACGGATGAGGCCTCATTCGCCTGTGATTGTGTTGTCGACAGCTGCAACAGCCATATCTGGAGTGAGGACAAACCCCACGCCACCCACATCGGTGGGCACCAGCAACGATTCTCCGTCAACGTATGGGCGAGCATTGTCCAAGGTCACCTAATAGGAACTCATTTGCTACTGGCCCATGTTACCTGGAGTTTCTGCGGGTTGTGCTACCACAGATGTTGGAGACTGCGGATTCAACACGACGGTGCACCAACACACTTCGATCTTAATGTCCGCAAGCACCTGGACAACACGTACCCTGATCGTTGGACTGGGCGGTGTGGCAATGTCCCATGGCCAGCACGATGCTGGATCCCACACCTCTGGACCTTTCCCTCTGGGGTTAGGTCGAGACCTTGGTGTATGAAACCTCCGTATAAACGGATGAAGACCTGCTTGCTAGGTTCTCCTTGTTCAACAGGCATCAGGGATGTTTGAGAGAGAGCCACAGAACTTCACACGGTGTTGTCATACATGCATTGACACATGGTCGTCACTCTGAACAACTACTACATGATACGTTGTTCTTGTGTGGTGGACGTTTCCTATGTCCATAACACAATAAATATGCATTTCCGACCATTGGTTCCCGTCTCAATTGGTTGTGGACCCACTATCACCAGTTTCAGTTTGACTGAAGAGGTTATAGATGCCCTGCAGATCACGCCATTGCTGACAACTACTGCTCACCTTGTACTGCTGTCTCATTATGTTGTACAGAACCAGCTCTTCGATATGTTGTTGTACACTGGTTTTCCAAATACCGATTATTCTGTCCCGTTTGTGCTCTGTCACAACATGACACTGCGTCCTTTGGCTACTAGCAGCAGTTCTGGCAATTGCTTCCATGTTTCCTCTGGCACTTAACGTCTCTTCACTGAACTACCTTCGCGCTAGTCACACAGTAAAGGAACTGAAGATTAGGTTCCCCTCGACAAGGATATCGTTAGGGACGGAGCGTAGCAAGGGATGGGGAAGAGGTATGGATGGAAGCCGGCAGTGCCTTTTTTTTTTTTTTTTTTTTTTTTAGAGGAACCATTCGGCTATTCATCATGAGCTTTTTACCGAAATCAGCGACTCTGCATAGCACAATATCGGAAAGCTCTTCATGGGTTTGCAGAGATATGTTGCATAAACGCCCTATGAGGTGTCGTGGTCATTTAGTTGCACTCTAATTACACTATCGTGTTAACCAGAGTATTTTATCGGTTTTATTGTAGCTTATGTGTTTCGACACTAGGCTTTTTAAAGGATCTACAAAAGGGTATCAGTGAGAAACATCTGATAACACTCAAAATAGTAAGTACGTCTTCACAAGCGAATGATACTCAATACTTACCCAGAAATACAACACAATGTTTTATGGAGAACAAAAGCAGAATGAATCTGTCCAATATAGATACACATAACTCGTGAACCTTCATGTTATGATATGTAAGTGCGAGTTGATTAGAATATACTCACGAAAGCCTTAACAAGATTTCCAAATGGTACTTCACTAGTGGCAATTATGATGTACCATATTCCGGCATTACAAAAGTAATTTGCATTACCTGAACATTTTACAGTATTGACTAACCAAGGTTCTCGCATCAGTTCTTCTCCATAATATAAATTAGAAATATTTGTTAAAGCTAACTATAAGGAATTTGGTGTGCATAATCCAAACTGGTGTGTGACGATGTCTGCGTTTAATTACATGTTTCCTGAGGGTCATAGAACCACACGTCTGCACAAAAGTCACGCAAACCCCATAAATTGCGGGTCAGTCACTTGTGGGTGCGGAACTAGCGCCCCGTAGCGTTCCAGATGTGTTCCATCGGGTCCAGATGAGGCGAATTTGCTGGCCAAGACATGAAAGTGAATTCACTATCACGCTCCTCGAACCACTGTAGCACGAATATGGCCATTTGACACCGATACTTATTCTTCTGGAAGATGCAGGCGCTGTCAGGGAAGACTCCAAACATGAAGGGGAGCAGGTGGTCCGCAACAGTGTTCACGTATTTCACAGCTTTCACAGAGCCTTAGATTTCTACCATAGGTTTTATGGAAGCACAGGTGAGTGAGCTCATAGCCTAAGAAGTGCTCCACCAGCCTGTGTCAAGCACAGTCATGTTTCAAAAGCCGTTCACCCAGATGATAAGGTATCCTAATACCATCATCGACCTAGTAATAATAATGTCGTGCTATCTCAATTGGACGCCTCTTCAGTGACTTGCATCTGCCTAATCTGACCAAGTTATCCAACTGGGGAAAGGAAACCTAGAATTTAAGTGGAATCCGAAACAGGTTTCGTTCTGGCAACTCCTCACACCGTTGAGAGGTGGAGGCTAGGTTGAAAAGCAAATTGAAAAATCCAAGGTCCGGCCGGGATTCGATCCCGTGATCATGTGCAACAACAAAACGTAATCCATCAGAGCAGGCGACACGTATCCATTGGTCCATGGTTCAACTTAGATGATCTCATGCCCACTACAATCATGACTGACGATGTTGGAAAGTGGACTTGGGAACGCCTAGGCAGTTGAGTCCCCATCTATGGCCCGTATCGTCGCCAGATTGATTCCTCATTTGCTTACACTCTGTTTGTACAGTGTGACTTTTATTAAAGTTTAAAAATCCCGGAAGCAATGTAAATGACTCCGAGACAAGTAATTTGACATAATAAACGTAAACGTGGTCTGTAGTAGGCTGTAATGCGATGTTCATTTAATCGTTTGATTAGCTAATTTCAACAATGCGTCGTTGTCAAGCACCTGTAGAATCAACGTGGACTACGTTCTCTGCATACATCACCATGTATAAATAACACTTAAAACACCTCACATTAAGCTAAAATATTGCTGTACAGATGTCTTAGTTACAATTGTAACATTTGTATATCATGTCATTCACAAACTAGTCTTAATTAAGTCTACACGTAAAAAGTAACCATAGTCCATCATTTCACTAAAGGATACTCAGTACAGTGACACCTTTTAAGATCGTATTCTGAACTTTGCTCTGTGTACCACAACATGGTAACTGACAGCTGCTGGTGATTTGTTTGTCACATATGCATAATGATCCGAAGACTTGAAGACTGTCAATAGGACATATCATAGGCACCTTACCTCTATTTCTGGCTTACCGGACTTAGTTGACATCATGTATAACAGTCAGCGACCAAAGAATACAATGAGGGCATAAAATATTGTATACAGTACATAGAATATCACCGGACAAATTACATCCTTTTAAACATGGCAAAAATATATCTAAGGTACGTACAAAATTCCACAAATAATTAAAATAGAATACCTGTTCCCGTCTTAATTCTGCTATTGGTTATAATATATATTTCCTCACAGAATGTGGTGTGTTACCATGTATTTGCTCAATATTAGAAGCATGTATATGATTGTGAGCACATTGCTTCGGAACCGCTACACATCCAATAATGTATGATTTAGTGAATATTGAATACATATTGTAACAAACTGCTCGTCCTTGAGGAGTATTATATTGGTTTCTACACATTTTATTTAGGTGTTATGCTTACTTCATGTGGCCACATAACTCTTCCTGTTTTGAGTCTTCCTTTCTCCTCTTTTTATAGTTATTTCCCAATTTATTTCTCTATATAGTGAACAGATTGCATGGTTTTTAATGCGTTTTATATTATGATACCAACATACATTGTACGTCATTGGGTACTTGATGTTCCCTATACTGGTTGCTACATTTTATAACTGAGTTGACAAGTGGTTCCCAGCTTTCACGCATTGTGTATTGGTTGTTACTTGAAGTAAAATAATTCTGTGGGCTATCTTTCTGTACAAATAGTCAGGTATGGCTTCTGTGTTTCTAGAAATAGCTTTCAGACTTTGATGACTTACGATACAAAGCAGTTGTTGTACCTGCCAAGCCAGCAATTAATGGCGCATTCTATTTCAATTATTTGCGAAATTTTGAACGTACCTCATATATATTTTTAGGAATAAGATGTTTAAAATAATCCAGTTTGTCTGGGGATATGCCATATAATGTATACAATATTTTATGCCTATTTGTATATCCTTAATGTGTTCTTTGGTCGCTGATTGTTGTACACTATATCTAACGAAGTCCGGTACGCCAGCAATATTTGTAACGTGCCTATGATATGAGTTATCGATAGTCTTAAAGTCTTTGAATGAACATGTATCTGTGACAACAAAACACCAGCTGCTGTCAGTTACTATGTTGTGCATACAGCAACGTTCAGAATACGATGTTAATAGGTGTCACTGTAGTGTGGATCCTTTCATGAAATGAAGGAATATGGTTACTTGTTAGTTGTAATTAAGACTGATTTGTAAATGACTTGAAATACAGATGTTACAAATGCGATGTATGCTGACAATGTAGTACTTTTCCGTGTAGATTTTGCAGGTGCTTGACAATGACGCTTAGTCGAAATTAGCTAATCGCACGATTAAATAAACATAGCATTACAGCCTGCTTCGTACCATGTTTACGTTTATTAAGAATGTTGAAGCTGTTGATCTCTCAAATACAAAATTTGAACTTAATATAAGACACAAGGGGTCGCAAATTTCGGGGAATACCTCCAAAGAAGAAGACAAATGTTCCTCGCCGCATGTGCAGCGAGTGGGCAGTGCAAACTTCGCTCTGCTAGATTACTTTGTTTTCGCTCTTGAATTATCAGATGTGATACGATAGTGTTCGCAAATAACAACAATGTTGAAATTATTTCATACGTTAGATCTTATCTGATAATTACCCCTTATTTCAGAACACTCCGTGTCTGACTATTGTGTTACATTTCATCAATGCATTTTTTGCCTTCAGTGTTTAATTACTTGCAGGGTCCCTATTTCACGTTTTTGACGACCCACTGTAGCAAACAACGCGTGAGAAGTAAAGCACGCAGTAGGAAACGTATGCGTAAAATACGTCTTGCTGCAAGCACATTGGAATTAGCAGCACGGTATCATAGTTGCATCTCTGCAAGCTCCTTAACTGCAAACCGATTCATCCTAGTCTTGTATTAACTCACTACTACCGCGAGCACTACCGTATCACACAGGACAACGGTCGACAAGCCCGACCGCCACACGTGCGGCGAAGTACCCCATGTGACGACGTCACTTCTTCAACATCTGTCATCCACTTTGGGGTTATTTCCCTACATACGCGGTCCTATGGGCCCGGTATTGAATTATTTGTCTCACGGACATCCACGTCTCTTCGAGGGTTTTTAAACGTTAATAAGAATCACGGTGTGCACTTTCTTTACCGCGTGAAGTGTCCGCAGCGCCACCAGGCGCCATTGGTTCAAGCGGGGGGAGATAGATGAGTTGACAATGTATCGATATTTTCTCGTACAATTTCGATATAAACTGGCTATACTTTCAACATCTATAAATCGATATATCGATATCGGACTGGCAAGGTCGGGTGGCGATATTTTTCTTTCATTTTATAATTTCATCACAAATTTAGGTACATATTTGAAGTTGTTCTTTTGCAATTGTAGTAGAACATAATTTTACTTTCACTGTGTAAAGGAGTATTACTGGTTTCTGAGCTTTCAGTATTTCCAATCTTTCTCTTTGACTATGTGAAGCAAGTATAGGTGGCACAAAATAAGAAGTCCCATAGCACTGGGGGCTGACGGTGTGAATAACGAGATTTCCAATATGAAGAACTAGCGCACCAGTTGCGGAAAAAAACAATTTTTTCGCAACTAGTGTGCTATTTCTACACATCGGTACTCTTCTACTGAAAATAATGAACATAGATCTAAATGACGAGATTGGTCTTTGCAGTGGACAGAGACGTTTGAGGGGTTTTTGGTGCTAGAAACAGAAACTGCAATGTTTAACTTCACCATGCAATTTTGACACTACAACTACAATGTCGCTGGGGTTGGCAGAAATCTTCCGAACAAATACGATATGTGACGAAACCAAATGACGGACCCATCGGTAGTAGGACAACCTTCGTTTCAGTCCATTTTGTTAGTGCAGGTTGCCTACATTAGGGGCAGGTATGCACTCAGAGGAAAACCTATTGTTCTCCTCTGATTGACAGGTACTGAAACTATGGTTCTCCTTTGATTGATAGGTACTTAATGTATTGTTCTGCTAAAAGGATCCTTTCTTTTGACTGACAGGCACTTAACCTATTGCTCCCACTCCCATTCCCCTTCCCCCTCAGAAAACCTCAACCCTCGCTGCTACAAATACACTTTCAGGTGGAGTTATTGGATAGCCTCTCTCACTTTATCAGTGCGATTCACTACTTAATTAAGTTAATCAATTAAATAACCCCCCTGACCCACTGGTAAACCCATCCCCTTCCACCCTCCCTCCCGAAAATTGATGGGAAAAAGATCAGTTGAACGATCATTTCGAGGGAATTAGATTATAGTGTATGTAATATTGTTTAAACCATTTAGACAATGTGTGGAATATTGTTTATTTGAACAATTTAGGGGATTCAAGGCAGTGTATGGAATATATGGAAGTTGGTGGCTCTTTGGTGGAGAGGAAGGATCACATAACAGGAAATTCAAGGGTATGTTGTTTATTTACAAAAAATTCAGTTTGTGGGGGTTGGATTACTCTTGCTCATCATTCTCTGCTGTTTGGAAACATGTAGGTCTTGTAAGAGACAATTACATCGGGCAAACATAACGTGATGTTTGGCACTGTACTCTGAGTGTTTGGGCATTTGTCAGCACTTAACCTGTTGTTCTGTAAGTGGTTTTCCATGTCACCACCCTTTCCTTAAACTATTGTACCACCTTTGGCATCAAATTATGTAATTAGTTATCTCCTGCCACAATTTTCCGGCACACTTTTCGAATTTCACATGCTTTCAAAAGCTATTTCTGGCGCATTCTTCTTTGTCACTCATCAACTTAGACTATTGTAATGTGTTTTACATAAAAGTTATGCAAATTAACCTAGTGTTCTGCACATAACCTGCTGTTCTGCTCCATGTCACCCACTCACGCACACCCTTCACTTAACTATTGTACTGCTAACACCACTTTGACATAAAAATTTATGCAAATTAATGAAATCGGTTTTCTTCCCATGTACGGGGTAGTTTTTCCTAATTTGCAGCATCCTATTGGTCAGTGAAATCGATGGAATATAATTTAAACGAAATATCGCTAGTAAAAACATATCAGCCCACCTGATGCCCCATGCCACTGCCGGAGTCCGGGTGCATCGGTAGACCCCATGAATTGGCGATGCAGCTCAGCTGCCTAGCAATGCACAGGTGTCCATTCAGGTGCCGCAAGCGTGAGGTGGCAGCATCCCTTTCCTACTTGACACCTGAGAAATTCCTGTCGAAACACACGTTCAACTAGGGACCGTTGCTGGCGTGATGACACATAGCTGAGGTGCAGGTCCAGTGCCGAGAAATGTTGCAATGCTTCCCGGACTAACACAGGGTGCATTCTTCCAAGAGATTCTAACGGGACAGCCTGTTCATCACTGAATTTACCAATGAAATTGCTGCTGCAGCCAGTATGGGAGCACTGTCTTCCCCTTTTTATTCTGTGGATGGGACTTTCAGCACCGTAATTATTTTGTACACATTGCTACATTGTACTGATAGCTAAACCCCGCGAAAGTTGTCTACAGATCATCAAATACATACATGACTCACAAAAATATTGGGAGTCAGGAACATATTTACATGTGTAACCACAATTAAATATTACGATTGCTGCTACAGTCTGACACCAATCGATGTACAGGTAATGTCTCCTCTTGACAGTTGTGGCTCTGGAATGAAACAAAATTTTCCATGTAAAAATCTGTCTCATACCTTTTAGGTTATTGATGTGCTGAAGTTATACATCCCTCACGATAGGACACACACTCACTTTCTCTGATCATGCCAAGACATAAGCCACAGTAACTTTGCACTGCAACATATAAACATTTCAGACAGACAGTGCAGTTTACTTTTATATCTGTACAGCGCTGGAAAAATTATGGTATGCCTACACTCATACTTAAAATATAGAGGAAACTCATATTTCCAATCACGAACACTGATGTTAGTGATATAACAGATTCAAAATCATCCCTACAATTTACAAAGTCAACTAAGGCCGGTATTACACTATCAAATTTCTTTGTCCAATAACTTTGTCAAAAATCTTTGTCAAAGATATTTGATAGTGTAATAGGGACTTTGTCAAATGTATTCCAATATTTGATCAAATCTAGGGCCTCGCTATATATTTGATCAAAGAAACCGCTTGTCTTCTGTTCACTGCAATGTGACGTGTTACCACATGGAGCGCTAGCATCGCTGCAGCGTTCTGCCGTCTGTAGTGTTTTTATAACCATTGCCGGTAAATACAATTGGTGTGTGCCGACAACTACAAAATTAATAGAGATGTCTGAAGCTGATGAGGCGCTTTACAACGTGAGGCACCCTGAATACAAAGATAGATTAAGAAGATTGGAGACCTAACCTAACCTAACATAACCCTCTCCTGTAGCAAGGAATCGGAGTGTTATAGTGAGCCTGTCTTCTGAAGATGTAGCAGTTCTTAAGTGAATATTGTGCTTTGTGATATGAGGATACACTTCATTGAGCACATACAGAAATGTATGCTCATCCATTCTTAAGTAATTGATGTACGACTTGGCGTCTTCCACTGTAAGCTCACGTAACAAGTTTTGTTGAATGCTTTTATCGTGTCGTCGTAAAACCCACGGCTTCACCCAGATTAGATTAGTTTTTCGTTCCATAGATCCGTGCTGAGGAGATCCTCGTGGATGTGGAACATGTCGATTTTTTTAAGCTGAAATAACAATACTAATAGTATGAATAAATACAATACATCATTTGTTTCTATTAAAAATTTCGCCAATGGAGTAGAAGGAGTTGGCCAGTAGTAAGTCTTTCAGGCTCCTTTTAAAATGATCTTTATTTCTAACTAATTTTTTTATGTTTCCTGGCAAATTATTGAAGATGAGTGTTCCTGAGTAGTGGACCCCTTTTTGAACTAAAGTAAGTGCTTTCAAGTCCTTGTGCAGATCATTTTTGTTTCTGGTATTGTATGTATGAACTGAGTTGTTTGTTGGAAAAAGAGATATATTATTTACGACAAATTTCATTAAGAAGTAAATATACTGAGAGGCAGTAGTTAGTATACCCAGTACTTTGAAGAAGTTTCTGCAGGAGGTCCGTGAATTTACTCCACAAATAATACGTATTACACGCTTTTGGACCTTGAAAACTTTTGTTTGACTTCAAGATTTACCCAAAAATATTATCCCATATGACATTATGGAATGAAAGTATGCAAGCTTTTTCATTTTTATGTTGCCTATGTCTGCTAACACTCGAATTGCAAATACAGATTTGTCAAGGCCTTTCTGCAGTTCTGTGGTGTGCTCCTCCCAACTGACTTTATTATCAAGTTGTAATCCCAGGACTTTTAAGACTGTCAACCTCGTATGTATGGTTCCATTTTTTCCCCCCACTTCTTTTCTGCATGTGCACACAATGCAATTGGAGTACGTAGAACTGCTGCGGTTAATAACAAGTTGAGCTTTGACGAAAAATTTGATGACAGTGTAATACCCCTTGTAGCGCTACGTCAAAGATCTTTGTCAAATATATTGGACGGAATATTGGACCACATCTTTGATCAAATCTTTGACAAAGAAATTTGATAGTGTAATACCGGCCTAAGGTTCTTCTCATGTCTAGAAAACCAGCAAATGTGTCTTGCACACGTCTTTCACCTGCTAGATGCACACACTACAGTTGATGTCCCCTCAACTAAATAAAGAAGCGAAATGTTCACAAGAAGTCAACAGAACAATTTACATGGGAGGGAATAAAGGTCCAGTGCAAACACTCATCCATATTGAATCTTCTTAAATTTCCACGTGATCACGAAAACTATCTAACACATACTAAGTATTAGTTCGCTGTTTGGCTGTCTAGAGGACAACCCCGCTAAGTTGGCTATATTCCTACACTCCAACAGGCCTCTGAATTTGGACAGCCCCTACTGTTAACAGGAAACATGAATCATTCCCACCACAGGCCACTGGTGCTGCACACCAAGCATGCATAGACAGAATCATCCTAGGAAAAAAACTGGCCTCATATATATTTTATGCCTGTACTTACGACTAAATGATACGATTGCGGTCTCAGTTGAACGACATTCGACAATGAGCGGAGTATCAGAAATACACATTGATGTCTGTGGCTGTGGATATAGAAATATCAGTACCATTCTTGTGACTTGACCTACTCTTCCTTTTGCTATCACAGTACTCCACGTCCAATCCACAACTGGACATAGTCATTTCCTTTCCACATGTCTGAACACAAACAGATACTTTATAAGCCTGATACTCAAGGCGAAACTATCACACACCCCCTACTACTAAGTATAATACTTCATCAATAACTGATTGCTGGCGATACGAAATAGTACAGACCGAGGATCAACGATGGATGGTCATGTCTCATAAGTTTTTCTTGCGAGTGCTACCATCATGTTTTAGAAAGAGAGGTGTAATCGTCTTACAAACCGCTATATGTTAAAAAAAACACACACAACCATATTACCATCACAAGCGGTCTTGGTTCTACAGGTGCACACAAGTATCCATGTTAAAAGATATATTGGCTTTATAAATCCATGTATGGCATTACCTATGAATGACGTGGTTTTTCCAGTCAAATAGCATGACACTGCATACAGGCAGTGATCGCTGGAGTGTATATTATCACATCAGCAGTGCGGTTACACGTTGCCACGAAATAAAATTATCAAAGTCTGGAAGTGATTCAACTAAGGAGCATGGTCTGGAACCGGTATTTACAATTCCCTCACGCCGCTGCCACTGTATATTTCTACAGTATTTGTAATGTATTCTGTCTCAACGCTATGTCAGAGGTTCTGCAAACTATCCACTGAGTTATAGGCGATGATTGACTGAGAAGGATCACAAACGGTAGTAAATGGTGTGATGATTGAGGTCATAAGAAATGTATTCTAGCTTTTCAGAACTCTAGTGCTATGTAGAAATGATGTATATGATTTGGAATCAAGTCTTTTCATTCAACTGCATACCTGCGATGGATCCTATGGAGAAGTTTCTTAATGATTACAGCCACTAGTGAATCAGATCTCTGGCACTCTCATATCTTGAAACGAGCTACCCTTCTCGAATCTATCTGCTACAGTAAAATTCCAACATGGTTTTAGGTAGCCCCTATGCATCTTGCAACTACCCCTCAGAATCTGCGCTACCATCCCTGCCACTTTGTGCATGTGATTGTTCCAATGTAAGTTGGAACTGAATAGAAGTCAGAGAAAGCTATATCTACCACCTTCTGCAAACCGTTTAGAAACAGGCGAAGCTGAGTTACTGTGACAGAACTGTGACTTGACCATTCAACGGAAATGAAGCCTGCTCCTGCAACACGAGATAGTATAAAAGATGGTATGGGAACTTGGGGAAGGATGTGGATTTTGCTACTGCATTGTGGTGCTTCTTCAAATTACAAGCAGGTACCACAGATGTGTTTGCACTGAACCTTTATTCCCTCCCATGTAAATTGTTCGGTTGACTGCTTCTGCATATTACACGCCTTTATTTAGTTGAGGGAACACCGATTGCGGTGTGTGCATCTAGCAGGTGAGAGACAGTTGGAAGACGTGTTTGCTGGTTCTCTAGACACGAGAAACACCTTAGTTGTCTTTGTAAATTACAGGGATTATTTGGAATCTGTTACATCACCGACATGGGTATTCACGAGTGGAAATATCAGTTTCCTCTGTGTTTTCGAGTTCTGACGCACAGATCTTCACAGATGGGGTAAGTATCTAGTTACTGAGTAGTTTGCAGCACGCTCCACCTCGCTAAGGTTTCAGGTTTATAGAGAAATAATTTCCAGTCTATATGTTCGGAATTATGTTGTATGAGTGATCGGTAGGATACTGCTGTGGGCTTGATATTGAGATGCGAAAATACCAGTGTCTGGATATGAGTGGAGGAAAGTAAGTCAGCAAGTCTGGACCGGAAACAGTAATGCGTTTTTGCCGAGGGGAAACGAGCCCTAATTTGTAGAACAACTCTGAGAGTGACTTCAGTCCACTGAGGGCGCTCTGGTCACACATTGCGAGTGGATGACTTGTGACCATCGGCTGTGGGAAAATATCTAGTACTGCGAGGAGCATATACTTTGCTGCCTGTGTTTGCGGTATATCTACGGGTGTCTGGTGGTCGATAGATATACAAATGATGTAAAAGGGAGCAGGATACGAATTGTATGTTTACTACATCTACACAGTACGCAGTGATATACTGCTGGGTTGAGATTTTTTTCACGCTCTAATATTCAAGTTCCTGTCCTCAGTGGCGGAGCAGTGTAATTTTCGTATTTGATGATCTGTAGGCCACTTTGCAAGGTTTAATTGTTGGTGCACAAGCTGCTGCTTGAACATAAAGGTACCATGGCTTATGTACCACATATGTTTGTGGGAAGTAATCGAACTACTATTGTAAAGGCAAAAAAAAAGAAAAGAAAAATATGTATGTCTAGTCATAATGGAAGGATAGATTGGACATGGTGAACTGTGATTTCAACGACCTGAGGAGTATATCCAAACATAAGTGGTGATAGATTCATTTTGTAAATGGCTGCAGAATGTAGAAATTCACATGTTCAACAGGATAGGTAATACAGCTGTAACAATACGTCCCTTCATTAGCACTCCCGAGTGTACCCTCGCATTTTCCTTGTTGTTCTACCTATAATGACGTTGATTACAGTACACCAACACACGTTGGTGACGTCTTTCCAAGTGCTACGTCCACGGGTGTGGTATACATTATCAGACATAGTGCCGGACATACGTCCTTTATAACACTTGTTTGAGAGAATCTTAGAAGGATGCACTGTTTCACAGACTTTGTCAGATAATTTCTTAGGACTGAGGAGAATCGAGATGTATAGCCAGTGCCAGTGTAGAAATGCCATAATTTTTTCAGGTGCAGTACAGATATAAAAGATAACTGCACTGTTTGTCTGAAATGTGTATATTTACTGTGCAAATTTACTGTGGGTTATAGCTTGGCATGATCAGAGAGAATGAGTGTGTGTCCTATTGTGAGGGATGTTTAGATTCAACACACTGATAACTATGAAGGTATGAGAGAGATTTTTACACGGAAAATTATGGCCGCTATAGATAATGGTGATTCATTCCAGAACCACATCCATCAAGAGGAGACATTACCTGTACATCGATCATTGTCAGACTGTAGCACCAATCTTAACATTTAATTGTAGTTACACTGGTAAATATGTTCCTGGCTCCAAATGTTCTTGTGAGACCTGTATGTATCTGGTGATCTGTAGACGACTTTTGCGGGGTTTATCTGTCAGTGCAATGTATCAATCTGTGCGAAATAATTAAATAATTTTGGTAGTGAAAGTCACATCTGCAGAAGAAAGAAAAGGGCAGAGAGGGCTCCCACACTGGCAGCAGAAGCAGTTTGACGGGTAACTTCAGTGATGAACAGCCTGTCCCTTTAGGATTGCTAGGAACTATGCACCCTGTGCTAGTCTGGAAAACACTGCAACATCTCTCAGCAGCTGGACCCACACCTCAGCTATGCATCATTGCGCCAGCAATGGTGCCTAGGTGAACATGTATTTCGACAAGAATTTCTCAGGTGTGAAGTATGAAAGGGATGCTGCTGCCTCATGCTTACAGGATCTGAACTGACATCTGTGCATCACTAGGCAGCTGACGGATGTGTCGCCAGTTCGTGGGGACCGCCAATTCACCTGGACTCCGGCATTGGCGTTGGGCATCGGGTGGCCGGATGTGATTTTTATTAGTGATCTTCTGTTTAAACTATATCCCATCGATATCACCGACCAATAGGATGCTGCTAATTAAGAAAAACTAACCTATACATGTAAAGAATACCGATTTAATTAATTTTCATAAATTTTGATATCTACGTAGTGTTAGCAGTACAGTAGTTAAGGGAGGTTGTGTGTGAGTGGATCACATGGAGCAGAACAGCAGGTTACATGCAGACACTAGGTTAATTTGCATAATTTTTACGTAAAACGCATTACAATAGTTTAAGTTGATGGGTGACAAAGAAGAGGGCGCCAGAAATGGCTTTCGAAAGCATGTGAAATTCGAAAAGTGTACCACAAAATGGTGGGAGGAGATAACTAATTACATAATTTGATACCAAATGTGGTTCAAAACTTTAAGGAAAGGGGGGTGACATGGAAAATCACTTACAGAACAACAGGTTAAGTGCTTACAACGGCCCAAAGATAAAGTACAGTGCTGAACACTAGGTTATGCAACATGTTTGCCCTATGCAATTGCCTGTTACAAGACCTACATGTCTGTAATCAGCAGAGAATGATGGGCAAGAAATTTCCAACATCACAAACTGAATTTTTTATAAACAAACATTGTTGTTGTTGTTGTTGTTGTGATCTTCAGTCCAGAGACTGGTTTGATTCAACTTTCCACGCTACTCTATCCTGTACAAGCTGCTTCATCTCCCAGTACCTTCTGCAACCTACATCCATCTGAATCTATTTAGTGTATTCACCTCTTGGTCTCCCTCTACGATTTTTACTCATCACAACTCCCTCCAATGCTAAATTTGTGATCCCTTGATGCCTCAGAACATGTCCTACCAACCTATCCCTTCTTCTAGTCAAGTTGTGCCAAAAATTTCTCTTCTCCCCAATTCTATTCAATACCTCATCATGAGTTATTCGATCTACCCATATAATCTTCAGCATTCTTCTGTAGTACCACATTTCAAAAGCTTCTATTCTCTTCTTGTCTAAACTATTTAACGTCCACGTTTCACTTCCATACTTCTTGCCACTTAAATCTACACTCGATGTTAACAAATTTCTCTTCTTCAGAAACGCTTTCCTTGTCATTGCCAATTTAAATTTTATGTCCTCTCTACTTCGACCGTCATCAGTTATTTTGCTCCCTAAATAGCAAAACACATTTACTGCTTTAAGCGTTTCATTTCCTAATCGAATAGCCTCAGCATCACCCGATTTAATACGAGTGCATTCCATTATCCTCGTTTTCCTTTTGTTGGTGTTGATCTTATATCCTTCTTTCAAGATACTGTCCATTCCGTTCAGTTGCTCTTCCAGGTCCTTCGGCGAACCTCAAATTTTTTATTTCTTCTCCATGGATTTTAATTCCTACTCCGAATTTTTCTTTTGATTTCTTTGCTGCTTGCTCAATATGCAGATTGAATAACATTGGGGAGAGGCTACAGCCCCGTCTCACTCCCTCCCCAACCACTGCTTCCCTTTCATGCACCTCGACTCTTATAACTGCCATCGGGTTTCTGTACAAATTGGAAATAGCATTTCGCTCCCTGTCTTTTACCCCTGCCACCTTCAGAATTTGAAAGAGAGTATTCCAATCAACATTGTCAAAAGCTTTCTCTAACTCCACAAATACTAGAAACGTAGGTTTGCCTTTCCTTAATATATTTTGTTAGATAAGTTGTAGGGTCAGTATTGCCCCACGTGTTCCAACATTTCTACGGAATCCAAACTGATCTTCCCCTAGGTCGGGTTGTACCAGTTTATCCATTGGTCTGTAAAGGATTCGTGTTACTATTTTGCAGCCGTGGCTTATTAAACTGATAGTTCCGTAATTTTCACATCTGTCGACACCTGCTTTCTTTGGAATTGGATTTATTATATTCTTCTTGAAGTCTGAGTTTATTTCGCCTGTCTCATACATCTTGCACACCAGATGGTAGAGTTTTGTCAGAGATGGCTCTTCCAAGGCTATCAGTAGTTCTAATGGAATGTTGTCTACTCCTGGGGCCTTGTTTCGACTTAGGTCTTTCAGTGCTCTGTGAAACTCTTCACGCAGTATCATATCACCGATTTCATCTTCATCTACATCCTCTTCCATTTCCATAATATTGTCCTAAAGAACATGGCTCTTGTATAAACCCTCTATATACTCCTTCCACCTTTCAGCTTTCCCTTCTTTGCTTAGAACTGGGTTTCCATCTGAGCTCTTGATATTAATGCAAGTGGTTCTCTTTTTTCCAAAGGTCTCTTTAATTTTCCTTTAGGCAGTATCTGACTTACCCCTAGTGATATACGACCTTACATCCTTACATTTGTCATCTAGCCATCCCTACTTAGCCATTTAGCACTTCCTGTCGATCTCATTTTTGAGTCGTTTTTATACCTTTTTGCCTTCTTCATTTACTTCTTTTTTATATTTTCTCCTTTAGTCAATTAAATTCAGTATTTATTCTGTTACCCAAGGATTTCTACTAGCCCTCGTCTTTTTAGCTATTTGATCATTTGCTGCGTTCACTATTTCATCCCTCAAAGCTACCCATTCTTTTTCTACCGTATTTCTGTCCCCCATTCCTGCAAATCGTTCCCTAATGCTCTCCCTGAAACTCTGTACAACCTCTGGTTCTGTCAGTTTGTCCAGGTCTTATGTCCTTAAATTTCCACCGTTTTGCAGTTTCTTCAGTTTAAATCTACAGTTAATAACCAATTGATTGTTGTCAGAGTCCACATCTGCACCTGGAAATGTCTTACAATTTAAGATGTAGTTCCTAAATCTCTGTCTTACCATTATATAATCTATCTGAAACCTTCCAGTATCTCCAGGCTTCTTCAATGTATACAACCTTATTTCATGGTTCTTGAACCAAGTGTTAGCTATGATTAAGTTATGCTCTGTGCAAAATTCTACCAGGCGCCTTCCTCTTCTATTCCTTACCCCCATTCCATATTCACCTACTATGTTTCCTTCTCTTCCTTGTCCTACTATTGAAATAAAGTCATCCATGGTCTCCCACAACTATCTGAATAATTTTTTTCATCTCATCATAGATTTCATCAGTCTCTTCGTCATCTGCGGGACTAGTCGGCATATTAACTTATACTACTGTGGTAGACGTGGGCTTCGTATCTATCTTGGTCACAATAATGCGTTCACTATGTTGTTTGTAGTAGCTTACCCGCATTCCTTTTTTTATGCATTATTAAACCTACCCCTATTTGATCTTGTATTTATAACCCTGTATTCACCAGACCAGGAGTCTTGTTCCTCCTGCCAACTAACTTCACTAATTCCCACTATATCTAACTTTAACCTATCCATTTCCTTTTTTAAATCTTCTAACCTACCTGCCCGATTAAGGAATCTGACATTCCACACTCCGACCCATAGAACGCCAGTTTTCTTTCTCCTGATAACAACATCCTCCTGAGTAGTCCCTGCCCCGAGATCCGAATGGGGGACTAATTTACCTCCGGGATATTTTACCTCCGGAATATTTTACCCAAGAGGACGCCATCATTATTTAACCATACAGTAAAGCTGCATGCCCTCGGGAAAAATTACGGTGTAGTTCCCCCTTGCTTTCAGCCATTCGCAGTACCAGCACTGCAAGGCCATTTTGGTTAGTGTTACAAGGCCAGATCAGTCAATCATCCAGACTGTTGCCGCTGCTTCTACTGAAAAGGCTGCTGCCCCTCTTCAGGAACCACACGTTTGTCTGTCCTCTCAACAGATACTCCTCCGTTGTGGTTGCATCTACAGTACTGCTATCTGTATCGTTGAGGCACACAAGCCTCCCCACCAACAGCAAGGTCTATTGTTCATGGGAGGAAATAATGAATATACCCTTGAATTTGCTGTTATGAGATCCTTCCTCTCCACCAGTTTCCATGCATTCCATACACTGCGTTGAATCCCCTAAATTGTTTTAATTTGTAATATTTCAAACAGTGTCTAAATTGTTTAAACAATATTCCATACACTACAATCTAATTCCCTCCAAATGATCGTACAACTTAGTTTTTTTGGAGTCAATTTCCGGAGGGGGAGGGTGGGAGGGGAAGGTATTTACCAGGGGGCAGGAGGGTTTAATTAATTGATCAACTTAATTAAGTAGTGAAGCAAATTGATAAGAGTGAGAGGGGCTATCCAATAACTCAGACCTGAAAGTGTCCCTTTAGCAGCGAGGGTGACGTTTCCTGAGGGGGGTGGGTGGGAGGGGGAGCAATAGGTTAAGTGCCTGTCAACCAGAAGGAAGGATCCTTTTAGCAGAACAATAGGTTACATACCTGTTAATCAAAGGAGAACAATAGTTAAAGTACCTGTCAATCAGTGGAGAAATATGAGTTTGCCCCTGCATCTATAACTGCCCCTGATGCAGGCAGCCCACAATGGATTTAAACGAAGGTTTTCCTACTACTTCCATCACGCAAAATTGAGGGGGGCACTTACATGCAGTTACCATTGTTAGCAAAGTTGTTATCACCAAGCATGTCCGCCCGTGGTAGCTGAGTGATCAGTGCGATGGAATGTCATACCTAACGGCCTGGTTTCGAGTCCTGGTTGGGTCGGAGACTTTTTCCGCTCAGGGATTGGGTGTTGTGTTGTCCGTATCATCATCATGCCACTCCCATCGACATGCAAGTCGCCACAGTGGCGTCAATTCGAATGACTTGTACCAGGTGAACGGTCTGCCCGACGGGAGGCCCTAGCCATGTGGCATTTCCATTTCCATCACCAAGCATGAACGTGCATCTTCTTCCTTTAAATTCTTGCTCCACGGGGGCTAGGAACGCTGCCAGTTTGTTCGCGTACAGAAAATCTGATAATAAATCAAACTTAAATAAGCAGCTCTAAAACTGGTCGCATATTTACAATGTGAAGCAGAAATTCGTATGGGACAGAACGTCGATATCTTTGTGCCGATATATCGGTAGATGGATTCATTTCCTCGATATATCAAGAGCTGATGATGATATTTTATTAAAGTATCGATATGTATGGTTCCCAATATTTTTAAAAACATCAACAGTCCTAGTGGGTGATTTAGTTAATGTTGTGGCCCATCATAGTGAATGGCCGTGCGTGGATTTGAAGCGACGCCCTACCGAATAAGATTCCATTGCATCACATCCCTTGGTGGTCGCACAGGCGAGCGCTGCTGGGCTAAAGTGTGTGTACAGGCTGATTATAATTAAAGTTAAACTTTCAAACCGCTGTAGAAATAACACTATTGATCTGAATCACGTCAGATTGCAACAGAATATTATCGGAGAAGGGGGGAAAAGGTATGGTAGAAGAAAAATAAATAGTTACAAAAAGTAGCAATAGATGGCACTGTATGCATCATAATTTAATAGTGGTCGACTACAAATGACAAATGAATCATACAACAATCCGTAAGGTGTACGTTTGACTTTAAACAAACTGTACTATTCAATGTGAATGGGTGTGCCGGTGTGATACTGTTAGTTACGTAAGCCCAGTCACGACGGCAAGGTCATATCACTTCGGATGGGAAAAATCGGTTTTTAATTGTCCTGAGGCTGGATTATTTCCGAGGATTTTTTACTCTGAGAAGCGTACCATTGTATGAATTCCTAATTAACAGGAACAGGTATTTCCTCGCAAACTTTCCGCGCTGGACGAGGAAAGACTAAAATATGGTTGGTCGGCGTTCGGAAGAATCTGTAGAGAGGGAGAATATTCCGTAGTTTCGAGAATATGATTCGCCTCCTGCAATTACGAGGGAGGGGAACAGAGCTTTGCTGGGGAGCCAGCGGTGGAGAGAAAAGTGTCTTCTTCCGTTGTGAGCGCCCGTGTTCGACGGTCGCTTAGTATCAGCTTTTGTTGGTACTGGTTGACATGCTGTCTTTGCTGTCAGGAGATTTTATAGTTAGTGAACCGTTAGGCACTGTTCTGTTGCGAACTTATACGATTCTGGACTTCGCCTCCGAGTAGAGAGTCGTCGTTGTGTACGCAGCGTTCAGTGATTGAGAACACTACTTCTGTTTATACTCACGTTGAGACGCTATCAGAATTCCGTCCTTGTGGCTTGGAGTTCGCGTTTCTCGTCTGTAGAACACAGAGAGAAGAAGATAGTATTAGAGTACACTAGTGAGAGGACCGCCTTCTGCCGTCCTAGTCTCAGACGTGTACGAGAACGATGACCCCGACGCGCCGGATGCAGTACATAAGGTGATATTGCTAACCTCTTCGGCTTATTAGGGCTATAAAGCTAAAGAGCTGTCATCACGTAACTTTATTTCCATTGAAGTTGCACACCGCTGTAGATCATCTTTGAAAGAAGTATTTGGTACTTTGATGATGTCAGTCATCTCGCGTTATTTATATTAGATCACGTAGCCACAAAAAGGGCAGCTTTGGGCAGATGATCAGTAATATTAGCTAGGAAATTCATTTGTATCTCTTTATGTCCTTTGGCTGGTGGTTCAAATGGTTCTGAGCACTATGGGACTTAACATCTATGGCCATCAGTCCCCTAGAACTTAGAACTACTTAAACCTATCTAACCTAAGGACATCACACACATCCATGCCCGAGGCAGGTTTCGAACCTGCGACCGTAGCAGTCGCGCGGCTCCGGACTGAGCGCCTAGAACCGCTAGACCACCGCGGCCGGCTATGTCCTTTGGACATTGATATATAAACATCTGTGATATATAAAGCGGCTTTAAAATAAATGTATAAGCAGAAAGAACATTTATCATTTTGTAGTTACGAGTTCCCTTAATCATTCATTTATGTTTTATGTTGTAATTTATATAATAAAGAGTAAGATGGAGGCAATAATATCACCATTAAGAGATCCTAAGATCTGCTTCAGGGAGTAGTCAGACAGGGCTAAATCCACATTTTCGCGTTCAGTATTTTCCATTGCGCACCTTCCTGGAGTAGCATCTTGGAATGATGCGTCGCCACTCGCTACAGCGCTTATGCCGATGACCCTTCTGATTGGGTGTCATCATCTAGACAGTTAGATTCTAGCACTTTCCCAGACTGAACACGGCACAATGTGGCTGTTGCATATTTTCAACCGTTGACAGGAAATGCAGAGCCGTCACAACAGAAATGCTTAGGGGATCCTTGGTCGACCGGCTATATTCCAAGACCATGTCGCTTCCCTGGCAACGGAAATTGGCCAGCGTATTGCTACAGCACTTCTGCGAACCAGCAGCCCAGCAGGGGAGAGGTTGAGGCCTTAAGGCATCCTGTATTCATAGCGCTGCGACTAGCCAGGTCCAGCTCTGTGACCTCAAAGGTCTGCCTCAGCGAAGGCAAATCACGAATCTCACACCAGAAGCCACTAACGTTGAGTTTCCCTCCAGCACAGTTAAGAATATTAATCCGCCAATTTTACTCATAATCGCAAAGTGATGTACGTTACGATAGTTTCAAAATAATCTTAGGAACGTTGTAAGTCAGCCACTCTTTTATGCAATGGAACTGCTTCTAAAAAGAACCATTAAGCTCTGATTTAGTGAAACTATTCCTTGTCATAATCAAACTCATGATCCAATTAACCAGTTTTATAACGCTATTTGATTTCGATAATGAAAAAGGAAATGAACAGAATAGCTCATATTTACGTAAATTGCGCAATCATGGGATGAAATTTTGATATCCTTGAGTTGGAAGGTCACTCGTAAGATCCTACCAGATTTACTAAGTGCAGTAGTAGTCAACTTGCAGTCTATAGCTGTGCAATGCGGGTCGAGGGGCATCCCTGTAATGGCAATAGTCAAGTACGAAGAGTGAACGGTTGTTGACGATACGCTTCAAAACCATTTGAATAAGGTGCAGTTCGAATGATTTGAAAACATATGCTTGTTAAGTAATACTGGTCATATCAACGCGAATACTCTGTAATTTAGTTCTGGGAACATACACTTTATCGTCTCAGCCACAGCGTTGCTCCACACACCGGTTGTCCTTACGAACTGCCTCCACAGCTGTACGAAGTATTTATTACCATAAATAGGAGGAAACCATTTGAGAAATGGAAGTTTTGTTATACAGAACTGTTAAGTAGACAAAGGAGGCAACTTGCCACACATGAACTCAAAACTGCGGCGGATAAAGTACACCTCAGAATATGAGTAAATATTTAATAGAATGACTTATTAAAATGAAAATGAGAAACAGCGTATGCAATTAGATCGTGTAAATGTTTTCAGAATCTGGCAGACGCAGGACAGAAGTGACTTGGCTTCCAAAAAGCACGTGTACGTCAACTGAGAGTGTGTAAGCTGTCACAAAGATTCAAATATGATCACACGATTTCATGAAAAGCATAAAATGAGCTAAATAGCTGGAGACATTGATTGAGCTGACTGCATAATATTAGGGATTCAACGATAAGAACAGTACCCTGCAACCAACTTCACGCTCAACGAATCGACAAAGGCGGAAACTTTGTAACACTCCAAGCGTGGATATATGTTCGCCTTCCGAATTCATAGCATGTTTAGTACACGAAATGCGAAAAATTTATCCGAGCGATGTAAATGCCACACGAACGAGATGACAGATAAATCTTCACTGTGAGCAGCCAATTTAATAATAGCAAATACATTGACTGGGGAAAAAAAATCGCAGAACCAAGAAGTAGGCGTGTGACATAAGAGAAAGTTGGTAAGCGTCTTTCTACATCTAAAAGATGATGTCTCTTCGAATTTCACGTTAGTCGCATAAGAGTGGAACTAGTGCGACTATTTGCCTTAAACATACACTGTAATGGCCATGAGCGTTAGTTACCTTTGAGAATTGACGTGATGAGTTTCCTTTAAGGCGACAAAGACACCATTACTCATTGAGTTTAAACAGGTCGTGCAGTAGGGCTATGAGAAGCTGGATGTTTCTCCTGCGGTACTGCAGGAAGACTTGGCGGAAATGTGGCCCCTGTACATGTTTGCTGGCAGTGATGGTCGCGGGAACGTACGGTCGCGAGAAGACTGCGCTCCGGACGGTCACGTGGCAGTACCGAGAGAGGTGACTGTCGTGTTCGTCACGTGGCTCTGGCGCATCGTACTGCATCTGTAGCAGCAATTTGGGCAGCAGTTGGCACCGCAGTTACACAACGAACTGTTACAAATCGGTTACTTCAAGGATAGCTCCGAGCTATACGGCGTGTAGTGTGCATTCTATCGGCCCTAAACCAGCACCATTTGCGACTCCAGTGGTGTCAGGTGAGAGTTGAATGGAGGCAGGATGGAGGTCCGGTGTGGCTTTCTGGATGAAAGCTGGTTGTGCCTCGGTGCCAGTGATGGCCGTGCGTTCGTTAAAAGGAGGCCAGTCGAGGGCCTGCAGCCAAACTGCCTGCGTGCCAGACACACTGACGTACACCCGGAGTCTTGGTGTGGAGTGCGATTACGCAGGACCCCTCTCGTCGCCGGCCGGAGTGGCCGTGCGGTTCTGGGCGCTACAGTCTGGAGCCGAGCGACCGCTACGGTCGCAGGTTCGAATCCTGCCTCGGGCATGGATGTGTGTGATGTCCTTAGGTTAGTTAGGTTTAATTAGTTCTAAGTTCTATGCGACTGATGGCCTGAGAAGTTAAGTCGCATAGTGATCAGAGCCATTTGAACCCCTCTCGTAGTTATACCACCCATCCTGACTGAAAATTTCTACGTCAGTATGGCGATTCGTCCTTTTGTGCTGCCATTCACGGACAGGATTCCAGGGGGTGTTTTCCAACTCGTTAGCTCTCGCCCACATGCCGCGGTTGTAACCCAACATGGTCTACAGAGTTTCGAAATGTTCCTTGGCCTGCTCGATCACCAGAGCTGTCTCCACTCGAGCACATATGAGACGGAAACTCGATCTTCATCCACAACCAGCTTTAACCATATCTGTTCTGACCGAGCAAGCGCAACGGGCATGGAACTCTATCAAACAAGCTGACGTTCAGTGCCTGTGCAACAAAATGCACCCACGTTTCGATGCTTGCATTCAACATTCAGGCGATTACACCTGTAAATTTTTTTTTCTGTCATCAGTCTACTGACTGGTTTGATGCGGCCCGCCACGAATTCCTTTCCTGTGCTAACCTCTTCATCTCAGAGTAGCACTTGCAACCTACGTCCTCAATTATTTGCTTGACGTATTCGAATCTCTGTCTTCCTCTACAGTTTTTGCCCTCTACAGCTTCCTCTAGTACCATGGAAGTCATTCCCTCATGTCTTAGCAGCTGTCCTATCATCCTGTCCCTTCTCCTTATCAGTGTTTTCCACATATTCCTTTCCTCTCCGATTCTGCGTAGAACCTCCTCATTCCTTACCTTATCAGTCCACCTAATTTTCAACATCCGTCTATAGCACCACATCTCAAATGCTTAGATTCTCTTCTGTTCCGGTTTTCCCACAGTCCATGTTTCACTACCATACAATTCTGTACTCCAGACGTACACTCTTTGACATAAAACTTGACCGGCGGCCGGCCGCTTCAGAGGCTAAGTCTGCGCCGATCGCGACATGGGACAAAAAAACTGGCCAACTCGATAATTCTCTAAGTCCGGTTATCTGCACAATCTGGCAACACTGTAGACTGCGGCACTTCCTGGAGGAAAACTTGTCCCACGATAGAGAAACTCTAGGCTGATTACGCCTGTGGTCTAGCGGTAGCGTGCGTTGTTTCTGTTCATAATGTCTGTGGATCGAGAGTAGCTGGCATAAAATATTTTTATAGCCTCTTCTGTCTGAATGCTGAAGACGTGAATGTAATGGTAGCGCAGATTCAATCTATTTCGCTTTGTGACACACCGATATCAAAATTTTATTCACCAACGATTTTGCGGCAGATTTCCTGCAGACTGTCCTCCTCTGGACGCCGTATGCGGCAAAGCTCCGGGATCCATTTGCTGGCTACTGGCAGCGGCCGTGGCGACAGCAGCGCCGCTGCACTTCCCCGTTCTTTATCGAAAGCGCCTGCTACCGCTCATCGCTTTTGATGATTTAAAACGCTTTATTATTAAATGTTGCTCCACAGAAAATTTCTACAATTTCCATCCACGCTCAAAAGCAACGGAGACAGACGCCCTGATTAGTAGGCGGGTATTATATTACATTAATCGGCAAGAGCTGAGTAGGGCCCGAAATTAATTTTATAGACTGGGACGAAATGAAACCACCTCACCACATTCGATGAATTTATAAATGCTTCATACCTCGTTTCTTTTCCTTTCAAACTCAATTATTTGTACAACTTTTGGTCAATGTTTGGATGTTTTCGTCAAGCCAGAGTGAGCGTCTGTGGTGTAAAGTGTATTACAGTTCATGTTTCATTCCTTCTGGTAAGTCTATGCGATAAACTGTGTGAATACCTTGCAATGCATGCTCTGTAGCAGTGCAGGAACACTGCACATTTGGAGTTCATGAAGAATTTATTGTTGATCGGAAGTGATAGTTAAGGTCATCAGATTTAAACCAGAAAAATTTGTCGTTTTGAAGGTTTCAGAGAACGGAAAGGAATTGCTAACGCCGGTGTTAGAAAACGTCTACAGTTAAATGCTATTGCAAAAATTTAGAAGAAGGGAACTATATTAATGAACATGTGCACTTCATAAACAACCTTCTGACATGTTAAACCTATACGACGAACAAAGCTCAAATTTATATCGTTGACAGTCGGTTTGAATCTTTCCAGGGTCTATTTTACAGTGAAGCACCTTGGAATTTGCAAAGCAGAAATCCATGATATTAACTTAATTTACTAAGTCGAAATCGGACGAAGATTGATGTTTAAAGGCATTCTTCAGATTTCGCATAAGAAATTTTTACTAGCAGTTTGCAACTCCATTAATTAAAATGGAAAATAAAAGGTTGTAGTCAGCGGCTTCTACCGTGAATCGAACTGCTTTGTCTTATAGTACAAGCACTGCAACGCACAAGGGAACCTCTGAGCTAACGACACACTGGCTGCCAGAGGCGGAATATAGTCACTGCGATGTTGCCTAAGCCTCAAAACGCAACCTTAAACACACGAACAGAGGAGGTGGAGATTACTGTTTTAACGTCCCGTCGACAACGATGTCATTAGAGACGGAGCACAAGCTCGGATTAGGGAAGGATGGGGAAGGAAATCGGCCGTGCCCTTCCTAAGGAACCATCCCGCCATTTGCCTGAAGCGATTTAGGGAAATCATTGAAAACCTAAATCAGGATGGCCGGTCGCGGGATTGCACCGTCGTCCTCCCGAATGCACACACAAACAGGTGTTACTTATGTGAAGAACGCCGTTCTTGGAGTCCAGAAATTAACTATACTTTCTAATTGTGTCATCTTGCAGTGGATTGTATCGTACGAGTCTTCGATGTGGAAAACGAATGTCAAGTGAATTTAGCGAGGTAACGCCGACCTACACCCGGAAGTAAATGCACTATCAGAGTGTTGACAAATACTTGCTACGACGCTGCCATTTCTAGGCTCTCTGACGAGGCAGCTCTTCAGCGAAATGCTTGCCGTGATTCTCCGATACGGTTCTTCAGAGTGGAGACGCGCGCGCACGTTTGGTTTTTATGCGGCGTTCCCCCTGATGGTTTCTGACGTCGCCTTGTGGGCTATGTATATATATGAGACATTCAATTATCATTAATCCAGAATCATACAAGTTTCAGCTTCCGGCCTGGAAGAAGGCTGTTGACGCCGACTTTATATCATTTCATTTGACACGTAAGAAGAGGTAAAGCGGGAATTTACTTTCGTTAACACGAAAGATATGCCGCACATATTGATAACGAGGAAGTCTGCGTCTTCATACGTTTCCTCCTTGAAATCTGTGTGCTCTATTATATACTAAGTAGCCCGATCATTGTTTCAGTAATGTTACCCTCTTGTTTGACCCCGTAACGATGAACAGATTCCAAGTGCATGTCTCCCTTCCTGGGTTGTTTTTTGTGTTTTATTGCTTGGAATTCCTGAAGCAGACCACTGTGCTTTCCCCCCTCGTGGGTTAGGTCTCAAAACTAAACCGCTTTGTATCCAATGGCATAATTTATTCAGACAGCATCAGCATAAGACTATCAAACAAAGCCTTCCATTTACAGTTGCAGCACTCTAACCAGCACTGACCAAAGTGTAATCCACGATCATGGTCCTAAATTACCAGCTGTCTGCTACTGTGGCAAAGTCCGTACTACACTTTCGATTCCGCAGCACCATTTTATCTGGTAACACTGTGTAGTTGCACAGTTGTGCTACCAGGTCTGTCCTCACACTGTCAACTTTATGTATCTCACCTCTCGTGTAGCGTAGATCACGAGGAGCCGAAGTAAATGAGTGTATTCTGCATGACGTAACATTCAGTATTACCTTCTTTCATAGCCACTCTTCATGTGCATCGATACCAAATAGGAATGCGAAAACTCTTGCGAGTGAGAGAATGACAATAACAATCGTAACAAGAACAAGCAAATAATGAATGATGTTCATTCCAACGCAGAACGAGAATGGCTTTAAATATAAAAATCTTTATCTATATCTATATCCATATCTATTGATCTTTGAGTTGGCACAATGCAAATATATTCTTAGCATTTAGTTACTGAATTTAGTTCTGGATGTTTGCAGAGAAAAGGAAAAGTCGGTACTTCTCGCTAGTGTAATATAATGTGAACCAGCAACTACCCTTTCCTTAGAACACGACTCAAGCAGGTCCTCAAGTAGGTAGCAAGGCACTGCTGCATTCTGTTCGCTGACATTGCTCTGATGACGGTTAATGCAAATAGTTCCGATTATGAAATACAAAACGTATTGCAGGTTAGTTACTAGGATAGTAACATTAAATTTGCGTTGTAGACGGCACATGAACGTGACGACTATCCATATTACTCATCAATATAAAAAGACAGTATTTTGGGGATTTAGCAGGATTACTCAAAATGAATTCTGAAATTGGGTGACTTGACTGCACAGGTGCTAAACGTCGTCAAGAGTATACGATGTCCTAATCGCATTAGGAATATGAAGATCGTCTTCGACAGCTCGCAACTTTCACATTGCTATCTCCACCCTACTCCAGACAGCCCTCGGTGGAGTTGCACTACGTTGCCGATGTTATGGAAGGCCTTCAAACCGAAACAGACCACATATTGAAAAATACAAGCGAATTCTCTTGCAGCGTAAGCTTATTGTAACTAATCTAAAAATTATTGGAGAGGAACATTGTCCTATTCAAAAAAAGTAAAATGTTACACACTGTTGACGTCAAACGGACATTATCTATGTCCTGTCTTGTGTCCTACTCATCTATAATATCAAGTGTACTATGAAAATGATTATATATAATGGATGATAGGGTAATGCATTGATACCAGATGGTGGGGGCCGGCCGGTGTGGCCGTGCGGTTCTAGGCGCTTCAGTCTGGAACCGCGTGACCGCTACGGTCGCAGGTTCGAATCCTGCCTCGGGCATGGATGTGAGTGATGTCCTTAGGTTAGTTAGGTTTAAGTAGTTCTAAGTTCTAGGGGACTGATGACCTTAGAAGTTAAGTCCCATAGTGCTCAGAGCCATTTGAACAATTTGAACTATTTAACACAAAATGACATTAAAAATTAAAGTTATTCACGAGCAGCTAGTTGAGAATATGTATGAACATTAAATGACACGACGAACTGAAATAATATGACGAAGAGTTCAGCGCTCACTGGGAATAGAGCCCCACACATATCGTTGTTGACTACACACAAAGAGACGTCAGCTACCGAATTTTTCTCCACCAGCTGCTCAGAATAGCATCTTGAACTTACAGTCATCTCGCAAATAGTTCTGTGTCTCACTGGGAGTTAAAAGCGTCAGATATCGTTAGTGTTGACAACGAATGAAAATACATTAAAAATCAAAATTATTATCCACCAGCAGATAGGTGTTCTCCTGATAGAGCTTGATAATACATAATTAAATCTTTAGTGCCGGGCCAGGATTCGATCCCATTCACGCGTAATATGTGAAGGTGTTGAGGAATCTGCAGTTTTGAACAAACAACAAATTGTAGCCGAGCTGTATTGCCACGAAGGGAACAAATTCCGCGTTAAGGGCGGTCTGAGTTGCATTCCCAGTTTAGAACCAATTTTATCGACATACAGAAGCTCAAATAAAAGATGGAATAAGTGTCCTGTGACCATACATAGCGTTTGTGTTGTCACTTGAAATAAATAACTAGTATAAGAAAGGTTACTGGTGATAGAGTTTCTACATGTCGCCACTCCAGACTTTATTGTGGTTCAACCTACCGTCTACGTGGTAAAGAAGGAATATCATCTTTAATGTGAATTTTCAGACCACGCAGCCATTTTATCTCCTTCACTTGGTGTAGCCAGGAGAGAATGGAATCTGTCTCTCCCTATCTAAAATCATTGACGGAAGTGGGAATCGAACCCAGACCATAGGTATAACAACCTACCATCCGTCCAACAGACCACGAAATCCTCTTCTATCGTAACGCAGTTGCGCCACACTGGATGAGAATTCTGACACACAGGCTCCCCGTAGTAATTTGCAGCATGTTCAGTAAATTCATTTACTTGGTTGACCGAATCACCATGAACTAGCTGCCTCGGCTACCCAGTGCATACATTGGACTATTTTGTAATCACAGAAATAAAATCACGTAACTGCCACTTACACACAACTGCCAACAGTGTAGGATGCAGAAGTTTAAATAGGAAGTGTTCCTTTCCACTTGAGCTATTCTATTGCGCTATCTGTTACTAGAAAACGTCGTTCAGTCCAAAAGTAAATCTGTAACTGTTTGTCTCTCAGAAGTCAAGACCTGGCCATATGCATAATCTCACAGTGCTGTGGAATCCAAAGGTTCTGGAGGAATAGTTGCCGAGCTCTGGAGCTTATGTAGCTACGTGTCAGCTTGTAGCATAGATTAGATGTCGCGAGTTCGAATACATTCAGTGCTACATTTTTTAAAACGCAATTCTGCTCTCTGCTGAAGGTATCAATCTAATGGAACTTTGAACATAATTCCCTTCATTTCTCAACCCAAAGTAGTCGCATGTGGAAAAAGGGCTAACTACTGTGACATTTTGTTCTATTCAGGTTTAATAGACAGTAGGCAGCAGATGCATCTCGAAGATGTGCAGGGAGAGCGCATCGTGCCATAATATGTCAGAAAAGTATTTTCTACATTAGCCGTCGTGTGGTAGTGATACTTTATTCTTCTTCAAACTTTGTTTGACAGCTTTAACTCAGAACAAGTTATCTACATGCATGTAATCAATAAACTGCATGTGCTTTGTCAGACTGTCATAGGTAACATCAGAGAATTCGCATATATCGTTGATGATTAATTTCTCTCTCATGTTTACTATTGTTTTAACAACACTAAAGGAAACCTTACGAAAATTGTGCACTGTATTATAAGAAATGAAATAAAACTAACCATGATAACCTTACGACGAAAGTATCTGTACACAAGCATGCCTCTATCGACACGAATTAGTAAAATACTACTCACTTAGATTTTGATTGGGTCTGTGTTTAATTGGTATGCTGTGTCATACTCAAGAGGTATGCAAATGTGGCAATTCATAAATATAGTTACGTATTCCTAGAAACCCAAAATTCGCTTGCCAGCAGCGGAAAGAGGCCTTACCTGTTGAGCAGCATTGTAAGTTTTTCAACATTGCACTATGAGCTGAAAGCATTTTCTTGCGATTTCCTTATTGATGTTTGATCTGACTGCTTGTAGCTCTTTCACAGAAGGGATAAAAACGTTACAGTCAGTGAGACTGGAACTGCGAACCGTAACAGACGCCCTTTCACAGGTCCGCACGTTACCACAGAGCTGGCGAGGAGGTATGGGTCTGAGCTTCCTATTACGAGGGCAATAGGAACTCGAATTCGTAAACCGTTATTTGAAGGTCGAGATTAGTTGCGGTTTCCACCTGCAACGACTTTCCTGGGCTGAAAACCGTAAATTTTCAATCTTTTGTTACCCTTCAAGCGATAATAACTCAGATTATTCAATGGAAATGACAGGTAAAATCAAGTGAACTTTGAGGCTTAATTCCGTGCACACCAGGAAGTAACTCGTCGATCACAGAGTTGCCAAACATACGTTGCCTTGTTGCCAAATCTCAGTTACAGTACCAGCAGGAAGAAGACGAACCGATGTGATCCTACAGCGGTCTGGAAAGTGACCATAGCTGGTGTCTCCAAGTCGCGGCTGCTACGGCCTGGAATACGTAATGCGTCCGATTCGCTTTCTGTAACTAGGTTTAGGGACTGGAGCGTAGTTACTAATAATACTCAGAACTGACTGCAAACTGAGCATCATAAATCAGTAACTCTCATTGTTGTTTTTATATTTCTTTCGTAAGTGTACTCAAAACTAAGAAAGTCATTCACAGGCGTCTTCGTGCCTCGCCGATAGTCGAGCACAACATACAAATAAAAATAAAAAAGAATGTGTGTGTGTGTGTGTGTGTGTGTGTGTGTGTGTGTTTGTGTGTGTGTGTGTGTGTGTGTGAGAGAGAGAGAGAGAGAGAGAGAGAGAGAGAGAGAGAGATAAATAAAAAGCAATGAGAGAGAGTGTAAAAAATTGTTGTAAAGAAATTGAATCATGGTATTTAAAGAAATCTTTCATTAAAATGACACGTTCCACATCATTACGAAATGTCGTATTCATGATCTATGGAACAAGAGTTAATCTAATCTAATCTAATCACATCATATTGATGATTAGCCATGAAGAGTCATGAATTACCGAAATTTTGGCCCATACCAGTAACCAAATCTAAACTTGAAAATAAAAGACGACAATTTTTGTAATAAACCGTGACTCCTATCACGACCCTTTCGTCCCTGTTATCTAACCACGAAAGATGTCTGATATACCTCCATTCTGAAGTAACAAAGTGTGCATGCATTTAAAGATGAAGTGCATGATGTGAAGTTCTGTGACGGAGATACGAACCCAACACGTAATCCGATTGCTAACTAAGAAAAATCAAATGTTACGTATCGGTTTTTCTTACGAGCCGCTAGGTGTCTGAATCTAAAATAAGGATACAAACTTTTGTACCTAAGCGACAATCGAACTGCACACCTACCGTGCATCCACGAATATAGCTTAAGTATCAGTTGCTTACTCATGAACAGTAAGATGTGTGCGTGTTTGACCAGAAATAACGACACCTGTTGCGATTGTTGGAAACACATGAACAGACATTGAAATTGAGCGTTAATTTTCACTAGCAGGTGGGTGTGCACTTGATAAAGCTAGAAATGAAATTATGAATATTTTTGTACTAGATCAGGTTTCAGACCCACATACTTACCTTTGGAGGAGACCTAGAGAAGATTGCAGTCTTGGGAAAAGGAACGAAATGACTGAACTATACTGTTCCGAGAGATTCAGATCCTCGAAAGAGGAGATACGAGTTCGAATCACAGTCCAGCACCAAATTTTTAAACGTCTCTAGTTCAATCAAGTACAAGTAAAATAAGAGCCCTGTCCCTTTAAATGGCTATCGGTCCATCAAATAAAATAAAATTTTCTAATGTAAGTAAGCTTACTGGCGACTGTATTTCTGTTTACCATGACTTCCGCTGTGTCATTTCCCAACGTAAACCGGCTCTGCCCAGTTGGTAATGAAGGAACATGATGTTTAATGCGGATTCTGGATTATAACGTCTTTCTCTTGAGGTTACCACAGGTAAAATAAATCTGTTTGTGCCTCTTAAAAGTAAATGCCTGAACCCACGCATTGCACCTGTGATAGCTCGTTCCACCATACCATTGTGGCCACATTACCCAGCCCCAAGAGTGTGCTGTAACGGATGATGTGCTTAGCTTACAAAATTAGTCACGGTGGAAAAAATGCGAGCCTATTAAATGGTCAAGTAGAAGCAAGCTTCTGACGCAGAGATTATGCTATTCTCATGTCAGAAGGATGTAAAGACTCTTCTAGGCATCATAGGCTGGATGTGAAGCCGTTTTGATTTTTCAAAATTCAGCAAATTTCTTAGTTCGAGAAAATCCACTGTGAAGTGTGAAGTTGCCGGATAATTCGATTATTACTGTTATTATTACTATCATTTTATTCATACCGCTGCTGTAACACAAGTGCTTGAACATCATTTAATGCCTTTTGGTCACTATAGATGTAGTTTCCCAAGAACAGGTTCTTTCCCTGTCTACGGAATCCTTTTCATGTTAATATCAAACACCAGCAATTACTCGTAGATTACTTTAAAACTAAAGTAATTGACGAAGACGTTACTTGGTAACAAAAACGCACTGCCTTTCTTCATTTACAGTTTCAAGTTACAGAAAGCGAATCAGACGCATTACATATTCCAGGCCGTAGCAGCCGCGACTTGGAGACACCAGCTATGGTCACTTTCCAGACCGCTGTAGGATCACATCGGTTCGTCTTCTTCCTGCTGGTACTGTAACTGAGATTTGGCAACAAGGCAACGTATGTTTGGCAACTCTGTGATCGACGAGTTACTTCCTGGTGTGCACGGAATTAAGCCTCAAAGTTCACTTGATTTTACCTGTCATTTCCATTGAATAATCTGAGTTATTATCGCTTGAAGGGTAACAAAAGATTGAAAATTTACGGTTTTCAGCCCAGGAAAGTCGTTGCAGGTGGAAACCGCAACTAATCTCGACCTTCAAATAACGGTTTACGAATTCGAGTTCCTATTGCCCTCGTAATAGGAAGCTCAGACCCATACCTCCTCGCCAGCTCTGTGGTAACGTGCGGACCTGTGAAAGGGCGTCTGTTACGGTTCGCAGTTCCAGTCTCACTGACTGTAACGTTTTTATCCCTTCTGTGAAAGAGCTACAAGCAGTCAGATCAAACATCAATAAGGAAATCGCAAGAAAATGCTTTCAGCTCATAGTGCAATGTTGAAAAACTTACAATGCTGCTCAACAGGTAAGGCCTCTTTCCGCTGCTGGCAAGCGAATTTTGGGTTTCTAGGAATACGTAACTATATTTATGAATTGCCACATTTGCATACCTCTTGAGTATGACACAGCATACCAATTAAACACAGACCCAATCAAAATCTAAGTGAGTAGTATTTTACTAATTCGTGTCGATAGAGGCATGCTTGTGTACAGATACTTTCGTCGTAAGGTTATCATGGTTAGTTTTATTTCATTTCTTATAATACAGTGCACAATTTTCGTAAGGTTTCCTTTAGTGTTGTTAAAACAATAGTAAACATGAGAGAGAAATTAATCATCAACGATATATGCGAATTCTCTGATGTTACCTATGACAGTCTGACAAAGCACATGCAGTTTATTGATTACATGCATGTAGATAACTTGTTCTGAGTTAAAGCTGTCAAACAAAGTTTGAAGAAGAATAAAGTATCACTACCACACGACGGCTAATGTAGAAAATACTTTTCTGACATATTATGGCACGATGCGCTCTCCCTGCACATCTTCGAGATGCATCTGCTGCCTACTGTCTATTAAACCTGAATAGAACAAAATGTCACAGTAGTTAGCCCTTTTTCCACATGCGACTACTTTGGGTTGAGAAATGAAGGGAATTATGTTCAAAGTTCCATTAGATTGATACCTTCAGCAGAGAGCAGAATTGCGTTTTAAAAAATGTAGCACTGAATGTATTCGAACTCGCGACATCTAATCTATGCTACAAGCTGACACGTAGCTACATAAGCTCCAGAGCTCGGCAACTATTCCTCCAGAACCTTTGGATTCCACAGCACTGTGAGATTATGCATATGGCCAGGTCTTGACTTCTGAGAGACAAACAGTTACAGATTTACTTTTGGACTGAACGACGTTTTCTAGTAACAGATAGCGCAATAGAATAGCTCAAGTGGAAAGGAACACTTCCTATTTAAACTTCTGCATCCTACACTGTTGGCAGTTGTGTGTAAGTGGCAGTTACGTGATTTTATTTCTGTGATTACAAAATAGTCCAATGTATGCACTGGGTAGCCGAGGCAGCTAGTTCATGGTGATTCGGTCAACCAAGTAAATGAATTTACTGAACATGCTGCAAATTACTACGGGGAGCCTGTGTGTCAGAATTCTCATCCAGTGTGGCGCAACTGCGTTACGATAGAAGAGGATTTCGTGGTCTGTTGGACGGATGGTAGGTTGTTATACCTATGGTCTGGGTTCGATTCCCACTTCCGTCAATGATTTTAGATAGGGAGAGACAGATTCCATTCTCTCCTGGCTACACCAAGTGAAGGAGATAAAATGGCTGCGTGGTCTGAAAATTCACATTAAAGATGATATTCCTTCTTTACCACGTAGACGGTAGGTTGAACCACAATAAAGTCTGGAGTGGCGACATGTAGAAACTCTATCACCAGTAACCTTTCTTATACTAGTTATTTATTTCAAGTGACGACACAAACGCTATGTATGGTCACAGGACACTTATTCCATCTTTTATTTGAGCTTCTGTATGTCGATAAAATTGGTTCTAAACTGGGAATGCAACTCAGACCGCCCTTAACGCGGAATTTGTTCCCTTCGTGGCAATACAGCTCGGCTACAATTTGTTGTTTGTTCAAAACTGCAGATTCCTCAACACCTTCACATATTACGCGTGAATGGGATCGAATCCTGGCCCGGCACTAAAGATTTAATTATGTATTATCAAGCTCTATCAGGAGAACACCTATCTGCCGGTGGATAATAATTTTGATTTTTAATGTATTTTCATTCGTTGTCAACACTAACGATATCTGACGCTTTTAACTCCCAGTGAGACACAGAACTATTTGCGAGATGACTGTAAGTTCAAGATGCTATTCTGAGCAGCTGGTGGAGAAAAATTCGGTAGCTGACGTCTCTTTGTGTGTAGTCAACAACGATATGTGTGGGGCTCTATTCCCAGTGAGCGCTGAACTCTTCATCATATTATTTCAGTTCGTCGTGTCATTTAATGTTCATACATATTCTCAACTAACTGCTCGTGAATAACTTTAATTTTTAATGTCATTTTGTGTTAAATAGTTCAAATGGTTCAAATGGCTCTGAGCACTATGGGACTTAACTTCTAAGGTCATCAGTCCCCTAGAACTTAGAACTACTTAAACCTAACTAACCTAAGGACATCACTCACATCCATGCCCGAGGCAGGATTCGAACCTGCGACCGTAGCGGTCACGCGGTTCCAGACTGAAGCGCCTAGAACCGCACGGCCACACCGGCCGGCCCCCACCATCTGGTATCAATGCATTACCCTATCATCCATTATATATAATCATTTTCATAGTACACTTGATATTATAGATGAGTAGGACACAAGACAGGACATAGATAATGTCCGTTTGACGTCAACAGTGTGTAACATTTTACTTTTTTTGAATAGGACAATGTTCCTCTCCAATAATTTTTAGATTAGTTACAATAAGCTTACGCTGCAAGAGAATTCGCTTGTATTTTTCAATATGTGGTCTGTTTCGGTTTGAAGGCCTTCCATAACATCGGCAACGTAGTGCAACTCCACCGAGGGCTGTCTGGAGTAGGGTGGAGATAGCAATGTGAAAGTTGCGAGCTGTCGAAGACGATCTTCATATTCCTAATGCGATTAGGACATCGTATACTCTTGACGACGTTTAGCACCTGTGCAGTCAAGTCACCCAATTTCAGAATTCATTTTGAGTAATCCTGCTAAATTCCCAAAGTACTGTCTTTTTATATTGATGAGTAATATGGATAGTCGTCACGTTCATGTGCCGTCTACAACGCAAATTTAATGTTACTATCCTAGTAACTAACCTGCAATACGTTTTGTATTTCATAATCGGAACTATTTGCATTAACCGTCATCAGAGCAATGTCAGCGAACAGAATGCAGCAGTGCCTTGCTACCAACTTGAGGACCTGCTTGAGTCGTGTTCTAAGGAAAGGGTAGTTGCTGGTTCACATTATATTACACTAGCGAGAAGTACCGACTTTTCCTTTTCTCTGCAAACATCCAGAACTAAATTCAGTAACTAAATGCTAAGAATATATTTGCATTGTGCCAACTCAAAGATCAATAGATATGGATATAGATATAGATAAAGATTTTTATATTTAAAGCCATTCTCGTTCTGCGTTGGAATGAACATCATTCATTATTTGCTTGTTCTTGTTACGATTGTTATTGTCATTCTCTCACTCGCAAGAGTTTTCGCATTCCTATTTGGTATCGATGCACATGAAGAGTGGCTATGAAAGAAGGGAATACTGAATGTTACGTCATGCAGAATACACTCATTTACTTCGGCTCCTCGTGATCTACGCTACACGAGAGGTGAGATACATAAAGTTGACAGTGTGAGGACAGACCTGGTAGCACAACTGTGCAACTACACAGTGTTACCAGATAAAATGGTGCTGCGGAATCGAAAGTGTAGTACGGACTTTGCCACAGTAGCAGACAGCTGGTAATTTAGGACCATGATCGTGGATTACACTTTGGTCAGTGCTGGTTAGAGTGCTGCAACTGTAAATGGAAGGCTTTGTTTGATAGTCTTATGCTGATGCTGTCTGAATAAATTATGCCATTGAATACAAAGCGGTTTAGTTTTGAGACCTAACCCACGAGGGGGGAAGGCACAGTGGTCTGCTTCAGGAATTCCAAGCAATAAAACACAAAAAACAACCCAGGAAGGGAGACATGCATTTGGAATCTGTTCATCGTTACGGGGTCAAACAAGAGGGTAACATTACTGAAACAATGATCGGGCTACTTAGTATATAATAGAGCATACAGATTTCAAGGAGGAAACGTATGAAGACGCAGACTTCCTCGTTATCAATATGTGCGGCATATCTTTCGTGTTAACGAAAGTAAATTCCCGCTTTACCTCTTCTTACGTGTCAAATGAAATGAATGCCATGAGGAATAGAATATTTGTTGACTGCGTCTCTTCTTGCTTCCATCCTTACCAACATATTTCTTCATTCTCGTGGTAATCATGACATTCTATGTGTATGCTGCAAAAGATTGCAAGTGGACAAATTCGACATCGAGGTGCAAAGCGTTATATTCAATTCGAATAAGCTTCCGATGTATTTTTACTTCGTTTGTATTTTCAGATGATTATGAACGTTACGGAAAATTATCTCACATGCTTTATGTTGAATGAGAAACATTGAATGATCCGTTTTGCTTTCCCCACGTTGAAATGATATAATGTCGGCGTCAACAGCCTTCTTCCACGCCGGAAGCTGAAACTTGTATGATTCTGGATTAATGATAATTGAATGTCTCATATGTATACATAGCCCACAAGGCGACGTCAGAAACCATCAGGGGGAACGCCGCATAAAAACCAAACGTGCGCGCGCGTCTCCACTCTGAAGAACCGTATCGGAGAATCACGGCAAGCATTTCGCTGAAGAGCTGCCTCGTCAGAGAGCCTAGAAATGGCAGCGTCGTAGCAAGTATTTGTCAACACTCTGATAGTGCATTTACTTCCGGGTGTAGGTAGGCGTTACCTCGCTAAATTCACTTGACGTTCGTTTTCCACATCGAAGACTCGTACGATATAATCCACTGCAAGATGACACAATTAGAAAGTATATTTAATTTCTGGACTCCAAGAACGGCGTTCTTCACATAAGTATTCCCTGTTTGTGTGTGCATTCGGGAGGACGACGATGCAATCCCGCGCCCGGCCATCCTGATTTAGGTTTTCAATGATTTCCCTAAATCGCTTCAGGCAAATGGCGGGATGGTTCCTTAGGAAGGGCACGGCCGATTTCCTTCCCCATCCTTCCCTAATCCGAGCTTGTGCTCCGTCTCTAATGACATCGTTGTCGACGGGACGTTAAAACAGTAATCTCCACCTCCTCTGTTCGTGTGTTTAAGGTTGCGTTTTGAGGCTCAGGCAACATCGCAGTGACTATATTCCGCCTCTGGCAGCCAGTGTGTCGTTAGCTCAGAGGTTCCCTTGTGCGTTGCAGTGCTTGTACTATAAGACATAGCAGTTCGATTCACGGTAGAAGCCGCTGACTACAACCTTTTATTTTCCATTTTAATTAATGGAGTTGCAAACTGCTAGTAAAAATTTCTTATGCGAAATCTGAAGAATGCCTTTAAACATCAATCTTCGTCCGATTTCGACTTAGTAAATTAAGTTAATATCATGGATTTCTGCTTTGCAAATTCCAAGGTGCTTCACTGTAAAATAGACCCTGAAAAGATTCAAACCGACTGTCAACGATATAAATTTGAGCTTTGTTCGTCGTATAGGTCTAACATGTCAGAAGGTTGTTTATGAAGTGCACATGTTCATTAATATAGTTCCCTTCTTCTAAATTTTTGCAATAGCATTTAACTGTAGACGTTTTCTAACACCGGCGTTAGCAATTCCTTTCCGTTCTCTGAAACCTTCAAAACGACAAATTTTTCTGGTTTAAATCTGATGACCTTAACTATCACTTCCGATCAACAATAAATTCTTCATGAACTCCAAATGTGCAGTGTTCCTGCACTGCTACAGAGCATGCATTGCAAGGTATTCACACAGTTTATCGCATAGACTTACCATAAGGAATGAAACATGAACTGTAATACACTTTACACCACAGACGCTCACTCTGGCTTGACGAAAACATCCAAACATTGACCAAAAGTTGCACAAATAATTGAGTTTGAAAGGAAAAGAAACGAGGTATGAAGCATTTATAAATTCATCGAATGTAGTGAGGTGGTTTCATTTCGTCCCAGTCTATAAAATTAATTTCGGGCCATACTCAGCTCTTGCCGATTAATGTAATATAATACCCGCCTACTAATCAGGGCGTCTGTCTCCGTTGCTTTTGAGCGTGGATGGAAATTGTAGAAATTTTCTGTGGAGCAACATTTAATAATAAAGCGTTTTAAATCATCAAAAGCGATGAGCGGTAGCAGGCGCTTTCGATAAAGAACGGGGGAGTGCAGCGGCGCTGCTGTCGCCACGGCCGCTGCCAGTAGCCAGCAAATGGATCCCGGAGCTTTGCCGCATACGGCGTCCAGAGGAGGACAGTCTGCAGGAAATCTGCCGCAAAATCGTTGGTGAATAAAATTTTGATATCGGTGTGTCACAAAGCGAAATAGATTGAATCTGCGCTACCATTACATTCACGTCTTCAGCATTCAGACAGAAGAGGCTATAAAAATATTTTATGCCAGCTGCTCTCGATCCACAGACATTATGAACAGAAACAACGCACGCTACCGCTAGACCACAGGCGTAATCAGCCTAGAGTTTCTCTATCGTGGGACAAGTTTTCCTCCAGGAAGTGCCGCAGTCTACAGTGTTGCCAGATTGTGCAGATAACCGGACTTAGAGAATTATCGAGTTGGCCAGTTTTTTTGTCCCATGTCGCGATCGGCGCGGACTTAGCCTCTGAAGCGGCCGGCCGCCGGTCAAGTTTTATGTCAAAGAGTGTACATCCTCAGAAATTTCTTCCTCAAATTAAGGGCGGTATTTGATATTAGTAGACTTCTCTTGGCCAGAAATGCCTTTTTTGCCATAGCGAGTCTGCTTTTGATGTCCTCCCTGCTCCGTCCGTCATTGGTTATTTTACTGCCTAGGTAGCAGAATTCCTTAACTTCATTGACTTCGTGACATCAATTCTGATGTTAAGTTTATCGCTGTTCTCATTTCTACTACTTCTCATTACCTTCGTCTTTCTCCGATTTGCTCTCAACCCATACTGTGTACTCATTAGACTGTTCATTCCGTTCAGCAGAACATTTAATTCTTCTTCACTTTCAGTCAGGATAGCAATGTCATCAGCGAATCGTATCATTGATATCCTTTCACCTTGTATTTTAATTCCACTCCTGAACCTTTCTTTTACTTCCGTCATTGCTTCCTCGATGTACAGATTGAAGAGTAGGGGCGAAAGGCTACAGCCTTGTCTTACACCCTTCTTAATACGAGCACTTCGTTCTTGATCGTCCTGTTATTAGTGAACCACTATTTTATAATTGCAATAGTTTATCTTGCGCTTACATTAACCTGTGATCTTGCAGTGTTGAAAGGTCTCTGTCAGACTCCTTTCATGCTATTTTGTTTACATTTGCACCTCTAAATTTTCTGTGGCATTTCTAAATTTATTTGGGAGGAGACTGAGCAGTGGAATATCTTACATTGACATATAAACACGAACAACTTGTCATACAACACTTTCAAACACATTTTTATATATAATTCTTATCATACACTGTTTCCTATGAAACCCACATTCGCCTCCTTTACGTAGTGTACGTGATATTCTTAAGATATTGTCATCTCCTTCCCTTCTGGTGTGAAAGGATTAATGGGTGTGAGTATTTGTAGTTGCATGCTCGGTGGTAGCAGAGAATTTCTTTCTGCTAGAGAACAGCATTACCAACGTCTGAGTAGCCAGATACGATTCCCAAGGCAAAGGAGTTTGTCTCCTTGGTGTGATTCCGCCCATTCATTGTCAAGTTGCTAAAGAAAGCTACCTCTCTGGTCACTTCCCGTTGGATCTGTGGGGTATCCTCGGACGGGGCCCACGCTAGTCAGTCTGTGGGAAGTTTCTTATGTGATAACCCGCGTGTTTGGTGAGTCCGAAGCACAATGAAATTCTTAAGTTTTCAGCCTAACTGAAATATTAATTACTTTTCTTATAGATTTATATCGAAAATGCTTTTTACATTACTTTGAATCGCGATGCAGTGCGATTTCAGTGTTGGTTTCGGACTTTACTGCGGTAGTTGCTTTGTTTCCAATCCCATAAAGGGACGTGGAAGCGAGTTAAGTCATGAGGAGTAATTATGATTAAAATCATCGCTATTTAGTATATATGTGCGTATAAGCATTTTTTCTCGTTGAAATTCTTCAACTTAATAATTTCTCGTTGTGTTCAACCCACGTGGTGTGTGCTTTGTTGCAACAGTACAACCTGCTAGTAAAAATTGTTTATCGGGCCATCTAGTCACTACTATGGCGTTATTAACGCAGTTGAGAAGTTTCTTTTGTAAGTGATGTGTTTGCATTTGACTTCCTTAAAATAGTTGTGGAATTAAATATTTTCTGTAATATAACTGTGCACGTGGAACATGTGGTGTAGTAACAAAACCACCCCTCAACTACTCTTTTGCATAATATTTCGCGTATTCAAACTAATTAATATTGTTTCACAATTTCTAGAAATATTTTTATAGGGCATTTTTTGTAAGATTTTGAATATATTGAACCACATGATCTTTGTCTTAACCTCCAATACCAGGCTGCGGTTATCCATTGGGAACACGACTACGCTAGGAGCAGGATTTCTTAGCCTAAATAGAATGGATTGGTGATGGTTCAGTTCCTTTATTTGTGTATCGTTGAACTATCTTTGTGTGCTTGTTTGAATGCGGTATTCCATCCTGTTTCCTATTCTTTCGCTTTCCTATTCTTCCAAAATCACATTTTATGTCAATTGAACCCCCTTTGAGTAACACTTTTCTTAATTAATTTACAATAGTAAATAAGCCTCCAGCTTTGAGACAGACTTAGCATGTGTTATCCGTTTATTGAACATTGATGAATTTTAAAATAAAAATAAAAGTTTAAACTTACTTTTCTTTTCTTTTATCTAGTTTACCCCATCATCTGGTTACTTAAAATAATAATAAAATGATAAAAAATCAGCTGATAGTGTGGGTGACTAGTGCATAGATTTAAAAATGTATAACAGTAATAAAAATTTATATATCAGTCACCTATGCATACTTTTCACCCTAGGTTTGGAAGATGTTTTAAAAACACTAGGCCCATTTTACCGTTAATCACTTAAATGTGTTACCTTGACAAATGTATTCCCGAAATTTCATTAGTCTACATTAATTACTTTTTTGGTGTTGCGATTTTTTCACATCAGTGTAAGTGCAACATTATCTTCAGTAACTGCAAACACGCCATAACTGTCCCGTAGAATACGACTGATTGTTTCAAAGCAAATTGCAAGAATGTAATTTTAAATGCCAGTGCTCCGATTGGCTGATTGCGCCCTGATGCCACAACATCTCAAAGGGATAAAATCAATGAACCAGAGCTGCATACATAGATACTCGTTAACGAGTCGTCTTTGCCAGATTATCAGCAAAGATAAGTTCGCTAATTACTGAATGAAAATTATTGATAAATTAAGAGTAAAGTGTTCATTGGAGTCATACCACCCGTCACGAACCACACACCTTGGCTCTGTACGTTCTCATTAGAAGACTCTCCTATCGTAACGCGTTCTGAATTGTAAGCCTATAAAGGCACATTTACATGCCGTGCGTGAGTTTCCTCGGAAACGCGAAATCTTAATTAAATAATTAATCTCTGACAAATAAATAAAGCCTATGGCACAGAACTGCAGCGCTATGTCGCTGATAAAACAAAATACAATTAGGACACTCTTATGTTTCATTAAGAAGGGGGAGGTCTTGCAGAACAACTGGTGCGGGAAGCACGTATATTTTATTAACTGGCACACAGCCATATTTGAAGTTATATAAGAACACTGCGAGTTGCAATCTTACTAGGCACTCGATTCTGTAAAGAATTTATATTTATGAAAGTAAGTAGAATTATTTAACTGTAGGCTTATTCGTTGAATATATCTGATTTAACTAACTGTGTAAACTTTTTTATGTTTAGTAGACAGTCACCTCTGTACGACGTATTGACACGGGTGGCAAATTATTCTAATATTGAGATTTAGATTTTGAGTCCGCAGCTACCGCAGCAATCTTTGGAAACGATTTAAATACGAAGTCCGATTATTTGAGTCTTATTTCACGGTCAACTACGAATAACATTGCATTTACGAAAAAGCCATTGTCAAGCGTCTGATACCAAATAATTAAACGTCCACGTTCCAGATACGCAAATATTAATTACAACCAATCACTATCATAAATATACAATAATTATTATTTTAATTATTTTATATTGGCGACTGCTTGTCGGACTTGTTATTTTGTCGTTTGTTACATTGTTCTCTTTGTTTCATGTGAAAAATCAACTTTCTGGACCTGGACGTGAATGTATGAGAAATAACAAAAATCTGAAGTATTTTCCAATCCTAAAATTTTGCGGGAAGACGCAATGAAGCTTCCAGCAAAATAAGGTAAGACGCAGCATCTTTGCATTGGCGGGCTTGACCAGGCGCATAATTCAGTGTAGTAGTAGATTCTGTCGTATTTCTTTCGCGCGTAGCAGTTTTCAGTGATAAATTTCATTCTCAGTACTTTTCCTTAATCAATAACTTCTGCAACAATACCTATACACGAGTGTACAATATGGCCGACTTCTGTACGATACGTTGTAACATGGCCAGCAGCCATTAAGAATAATCCGTTATTCAGTTCACATTTTAAATTAACAAACAGCCATTGTTGCTACGAGCGATTCATGTTCAACTGCATTTTATTTTAAAACCAGTGTCAGACTTTATTTTCTTGAAACATATATTATGTGCGACGTGGTCATAACTAGAAAACAATACGCAATGATGGAACAGCAAAGACATGTTATTCAGACGCAATCCGACTCGGACGCGAGACAAATGTTAGAAAATAACTTTACGACAGCAACCGGTAGTGACGATTCATCAAATATTGACGCAAGTGTTAACGGAAATTTTGACAATAGGCCGTCCACCACAAAAATTTCAAAGTCTCAGTCAGAGCCCATGTTAATACATGACGTCACGTCTAATGACGCGGCGGGGGCAGAGACCTTACAAACAGTAAACATAGTCAACATGTTACAAATGGTAATGAAACAAAACGCAGAAAATATGGCAACCTTAAAGACACAAAATGAACAGCTAAAGACACAAAATGACGAAATTAAATCTGACCTCATTGCAATCAAGGCATGTATTGACACTTTATGTAAACGTGTGCAACTTATAGATGCCACACTGACCAAACAGATGACTGAACACAATACGAAATTTTCCAAGCTTAATACGAGACAAGAAAAGACTACAAATGACGTAGCCCTTTTACAGACACAAGTAAAAAACCTTAATGTCACGTGTGACGCTCTTACTGAACAAATTGAAACATATCCTTCAGTACATGACAACCTTGAAAAACGAATTACTGACGTGCAGAATAAATTTGGCGATGTTGAACAACAACTGACTGACAGATTACAATCTGATGCCACAGCTCATTTTCAAAATATTAATAAAGAATTTCATGATTTGGTAGAGAGCAAAGACAAACATTTTGATAGATGCGTACGTGAAAATTTACCAACAATTGTGCACGACTCCGTAGCGGAATACATCACTAATAACAAACAGCTGATTAGTGACGCAGTACAGTCTGTCACTGCACCAATGACACAATTCACCGATCAACCACAGTCTGAATGTAACGAAAATATCAGTCAAAATGTACAGTTCAGAAACCAATATACATACGAGTATGACGCACACATACCGCGCACAACAAACATACAAGAACAAAACACACCACGCCAACAACACATATCACGTCGTGCAAACCCAAACACAAGCTATTATCATGTAAACCACAGCAACATTATCGTAATTACTCGCCATCTGAACATTACAGTAATTACAGTGGAACAAATCCATATCATAATGCAAAGGAAGAAGAAAGATTAATAAAACACAGGCAGACTTTTATCCCAGAAAAACGAACCATTCATCCGGTGATTTTTCTTAAATCTTTTAGTAACACATTTCCACGCACTTGGAGTGACCGGAAAAATATTTCATATATTGTCGGTTACATCCAAGATGATGTAGCTGTCTGGGCATACAGTCAAGCTGACGTATGTACCACGTACAGTGAGTTTGAGCGTGCCTTTCTGAACAAATTCTGGTCGCAATCCGTCCAGGAGCGACTCAGAAGACAAATTTTAGAACCTGAAACTTTTAACAGTAAAAATGGTAACTTACGCAAATACTTTGAAAAATACTTGAACATGGGACATCTTTTGGACGAATCAGTCGTAACACGGGATATACTCCGTGCGTTGAAGGCCAAATTGCCTTTCTACATTAAAGAAAAACTCTTACATATTCCGGATGACGATCCAGATTATTTTTTAACAGCTTTAGATTCGGTTGACATGTTACTAGAAGATCAGCGCTTCGCACGGCAAAACAACAGCCACAATGTTTATACTAGTGGTATGCAAAACATGCAGGCTTGCCAACTCAATTCTGGCGCGCCCACAGTTGGATACGCGGTACAGCAAAAACAGCAAACTCACATGCCGTATCAATACGAAAATCAAAATCAACACGCGTATTCCAATACAAACAACAGTTACAACAGTAATAACACTTCATGCGGCAATCCATACAAAAGGCACCGCGGTAACAGCAACAACAACAACAACAACAACAACAACAACGGTAACAACGGATACAAATGTAACAACAAAAACACAAACAGAAATAGAAATAATAATAACTACGAGCCAAGACAGCATCAAGGCTGGACTCGTAGCGATCAATACTTTCATTCAAACACTGCTATACCACAGCAGCCACCAGGACAAAATTGGAGCATACCTTACGACCGACAGGTAAGTCATAATGCGCACAGCAACAACTACGGCAAAAGTTTGGAGATCACAACAGGCAATATCCGAATGTGAATACAATAGAAGTGACACCTGATACACAACCTCAATCTCTGTCAGTACCTAATACAAATGCTAATCCAACAAACTAGAAACAGTCACCTCTATGCCCTGGGTCGTGGCTGAAGAATTCTTGGGGGGGCGACTTCAACGTTAATCAGTTATTTGACACCACCATTGAACAACAAAATATTGATTTGCCTAATAATTCTAAACAAAAACTACCTGTTTTATTTATAAGATACAACCACAATGAGAATATATCAGATGAACTTTTGCAATACAGTACACAATGTCGTTCAAACACAAATGAAATTGTTTTAGCCTCTACTACTGGTGTAGTAGGTGGGATTCCAACTACTATTATCTTAGATACAGGTGCAGCTGTGAGCGTTTTGTCTTTTAATTTCTATAAAAAGAAGTGTGAATTGGAGCCTGTGCCTGAGTTTCCCGCCCAAAACTGTAAAATAACTAGTGCTCTAGGTAATAAGTCATGTAGGGTTAAGAAGCATGTTTTTGTAAACATTAAAATAGGCAATGGAACCGTACAATGGTCATTCCTGGTTGTACAAAACCTTGTGACAAATTGCATATTAGGATTAGATATTATGAGCGAGAAGGACTGCATTATAGACTTCTCCAAAGGTAAATGTATTTTAAATGATAAAGGCAGTGTAATTATTATTGATTTGGACAGGAGAACTCTAAAGCATGACAAACACTGTACAGGGTACAAGGTTCAGTTAGTACTTGACAATGACATTCAAGACATGCAAACACACTCATCTGACACAGAGCTAATGGACTTGAAAACATTGCTTGACCATAAGATAAATGAAGCTACAGCTCTCAGTGTACATGAACGTATAAAACTACAGGAAGTGTTATCCAAATATTTACAAGTTTTTACCAAACGATTAGGTGATACCAACACGTATGTGTACAAGATTGAAGTTAAGCCTCACAAGATCTTCTACCACAAGACATATAACGTACCGTTATCTCAGCGACCGGCTGTGTGGCAAGAATTAAAACAAATGTTAGACTGGAAGGTCACTGAACCATCCACCTCACCTTACTGTAGTCCTCTACTTGTCGCATGGTCGCATTAGGCTAGTGTTAGACGCACGTGCAATTAATGAAATAATTTTACCGGTTCACACAAAACCCGAAAATTTAGAAGAGCAATTACAGAAATTTCTAGATGCAAAATATTTTTCCACAATAGATCTCGCTAATTCATTTTGGCAAGTAGGTATCACTCCTGATTCTCGGAAATATACTGCATTTATGTTCGGGGGGCGAACCTATCAGTTTTGTGTTCTACCCTTCGGATTGAATGTCAGTTCTGGGGTATTCATTACAGCCCTGGATACCGTGCTTGGCGTTGATTTAGTTGAGACAGTCACACACTATGTAGATGATATACTGATAGCTACACATTCTTGGAATGAACACGTTGACACACTTCAAAGAATTTTAGAAAAATTTGCACAAGCTGGAGTCACAGCCAATCTTAGAAAATCAAAATTTGGTTGCAGTGAGATAAAATATTTAGGACATATCATTAATTCACAGGGAATACGTCCTGATCCCAGTAAATTAGATGCTATCAGAAACTTTCCTAGCCCTCGAACAAAAAAGCAGTTAAAATCATTCCTTGGGCAATGTTCATTTTTCAGACGTTTTTTTACCACAACAACTTTTGAACAGTAAACATCTGTTAAATCTACTCAGAAAGACTCAAGTTTGGATCTGGTCGGAACAGTGCAAGAATGACTTTAATACAATTAAACATGTTTTAGTGAATGCAAACATATTGAGCCATCCAGATTTCAATTTAGATTTTTGTATGACTTGTGACGCTTCACGTACTGGCTTGGGCTATTGCTTATTTCAAGTTGTAAAGAATAAAGAAAAGGAACAGATAAGAATTATTGGGTTTGCAAGTCGTACTCTAACTGAATGTGAGCGTACATACTCCACTACTGAGTTAGAAAGACTTTCCATAGTCTGGGCATTCAAGAAATTCAATTATTATTTATTTGGCAAACATACAGTAATTTATACCGATCACCAGGCCCTGACATTTTTGTTAACTTGTAAACTTGTACATCCTAGATTATCACGATGGGCAGTTACTCTTCAGAACTACTCTTTTGAAATTAAGTACATAAAAGGTAAGGACAACACCATTGCCGACGCTTTGTCTAGACTTCCACAAGGTATGATTGAAACTAACAGTGACTTAGAAAATATTAATGACTACAGGATTCTCTTAATGCAAGACAAGCAGTATCACCAATATTATATTGATATGTGCAGAAACATGGCTAAATTACAAAAATCTGATCCTCACTGGTATAAGATAATAACATTATCGGCAGAAAAACACAATCATCCTTTGACTAAGTATTACAAGTTACACAATGATGTGTTATTTTATCGCCGACATCCAAATGCTACTAACTGGTGTGCATGCATTCCCAAAGAGTCTGAACGTAATTTGATTTGGCACACACAGTTTGGGGTCATTATGGGACGAAAAAGTGTTTGGCAAAGCTCAGCACATACTGTTATTTTAGCAATATGAGAAGAAAAATTTACAGGGAACTGAAAACATGTCAAAAATCAAAACCTCAGAATTTATCCACAAAAACAGATTTACATTCTATTATACCGAGTAAACCCCTTGAAATTCTGTGTACTGACATCGGTGGACCGCATCCAGCAAGCTCTGGAGGCGTCAAATATATCTTAGCTTTTTACGATATATTTTCTAAACATGTAAAACTTTATGCTTTAAAATCCGCCACTGCAGATGGTATAATACGAAGATTCTCAAGTGATTACCTGACGCACGTGGGAAAACCTAAAGCAATTCTGTCAGATAATGCAGCATACTACTCTGGGTACAAATGGAGAAATTTCTTGAAGGACAATAACATTAAAAGTATATTTATTTCAAGTTTAGCCCATAATGTAACGCGACTGAGAGACTTTTCCGAGAACCAAACCGATTCATGAGGACTTATATTTCATCAAAACATACTAATTGGGTATCCTACATAAGTCTTTTCGAAGATGTACACAATAACTTAAATATTTACAATACAAATTACACACCTAACGAGATCATGTTCAATTGCAAACAGAACGATCAATGGATAGAAGCATTACCTAAGTTGTCAGACAAGGAAATCACACCTGAACAGAAAATAAAAGAAGTATTGACTACACTGACACATCACGCACAGATACGAAACAAACATAATAAAAAGAAAACAAAAATTCAAGGCAGGAATGCTTGTACTACTTCGTACTCATCATAAATCTGTAGCACTCAAACAACGCAATGCTAAGTGGCGTCTGCTATATGAAGGACCTTATATTATTGTTAACATACCGCATCCTGGTGCGTATCTGTTACAACATCCTAGAACTAACAAAATTATTGGGCTATACGCACACCGAGATCTTAGAGCATATCATGCTAAATAATGTCAAAGTCATATCCATGAAAACATTGTTAAGCAACTCGCAAAACTCTGTTTGCTACAACATAGATAATAAGTAGTATAGAAATTTTCATTTCAGCTGTACAAGTGACGCAGTTGAAGACAGAAGAACTTTTCTTTCAACGCCGCGGCACTACCAAGAAGACTGAATATTAAGGTAAAATTTATGATTACGTAGCAGTGAATGATATATTAATTTTTCACGGAACATATGTGACTGTAGGTACCACTGACTTGGTATGACACCTGACGAACCGACAGACGTCATCTGTGAAGCGATCTTTTACTTCGAGAAATAGATTAGACGCACATCTCTCAGCAAGAAAAGCATTTACCAGTAGCCAAGGCCACACAGACACTATAAACACACTCACAAAACCCGAGGAATCTAACAGTTTTCCTTCTCTTATTATTTTGAATATATATTGAGTAGTGAAAACGCCTGGTCTTGCCTACTGATGTAATGAATGTTGTGTCTAACCTATCTTAATTTCAGATGACATCACAAAAAACATCGATAAAATCCCAGCAAAACCGTCAAAGAGAACGTAAATAGCTGCAATTCATGTAATCAAATGTGACATAATGTAATAATTTATAGCTATGTAATGATGATGTAAACATGTTTATGTGTAACTGTATTATGTTTATGCTAAGAAAATATGTGACGTGTATATGTATGATTACTTATGTTTTTTTTTAAGAAATGATGTGTAATGTAACTGTTACTACATGAAAATTTGAACGATAACGAGTGCCAAAGTCTGAGAAACTTTAAAAAAAATTTGCGTAGTGAACTACTGTTCACGGACATTAACGTACATTACTAAGTCTGCAACTACGCAGAAACCTATGTGAAAGAAACGGTTAATGACATTCATCATGCATCGTACCTTTGTAAACGCGATGAACAATTTCTTTGATAAGTAACTACGAACATTTAGATGAAAAACTGAAAATGTGAAGTGCATAATTGGTGCATCGTCTAGTGACATTACTACAGTACCTAACTTCAAGATGTTAACTGGATTAAATGGTCACAACGTGCATGTCCAGACAACAACACGACGAGTGGAAGAATTTTGGTTGGAACTTCAGGGAATGGAATGTTCTCGAAATGTGACGGACACACTTACCTGGTCTGTCCAAGGATCGACACCAGCTATGTGCCGTCCGAGGTTCTGCAACCAAGCTTCTACGAAATATCGAAAACAAACTGCATATGGACCAATTACTCGACGGGTCACGTCCGATCTGTAATAAACAATGCTTTTTGTCACAACGAACTGCATCACAACGAATATAATGGAAATAGGAAATGGACATGCTTATATATCAATTACGTTGTTATACAGCGATGTTACTGTGATCAAAAAACTTTACCACGACGACACTAACCTGTGAAACATTACTGTGCAGCAGATGAATATAAACTGTAATAACGACACGATGTGTATAGGTGAACGCACCTGAAACAAAAGACATTTTTCTTTGAAGCATTTCAATGCAATACTATGTACCTAAGAACATTCAACAATCTAAAGTTGTATTATAACAAATATTGTAATTTTAAAATTAAGTTACCTCTCATAGAATGTACTCTTCATATGTAATCTTGGTGGAATATTTCCTCTATGCAACGACTAAGAAACGCACGCGCACACGAACAATATGAACTGCAATACTGTGCTGCGTGATCTAAATTTACGATATAACGGCAGTGCCGGAGTCACATAGACGCTTCTGCGCATGCGCGCACTCTATTTTGCCAACGTAAGAACTTTTACGGCGCACGCGCGTCATTCAAATTTTGTATATAATATACTGTATAATGTATGTCATGTAAATGGTTGTAGGTAACTTAGATTTTCTTGTGCCTTTAGGTGAATTGCTCACCTGCAGGTGTGTCCTTTCACCTCGCAATTCAGGGGGCAATATAAAGGCACATTTGCATGCCGTGCGTGAGTTTCCTCGGAAACGCGAAATCTTAATTAAATAATTAATCTGTGACAAATAAATAAAGCCTTTGGCACAGAACTGCAACGCTATGTCGCTGATAAAACAAAATACAATTAGGACACTCTTATGTTTCATTAAGAAGGGGGAGGTCTTGCAGAACCACTGGTGCGGGAAGCACGTATATTTTATTAACTGGCACACAGCCATATTTGAAGTTATATAAGAACACTGCGAGTTGCAATCTTACTAGGCACTCGATTCTGTAAAGAATTTATATTTATGAAATTAAGTAGAATTATTTAACTGTAGGCTTATTCGTTGAATATATCTGATTTAACTAACTGTATAAACTTTTTTATGTTTAGTAGACAGTCACCTCTGTACGACGTATTGACATGGCTGGCAAATTATTCTAATATTGAGATTTAGATTTTGAGTCCGCACCTACCGCAGCAGTCTTTGGAAACGATTTAAATACGAAGTCCGATTATTTGAGTCTTATTTTTGTCAAGCGTCTGATACCAAATAATTAAACGTCCACGTTCCAGATACGCAAATATTAATTACAACCAATCACTATCATAAATATACAATAATTAATATTTTATTTATTTTATAAGCCGTCCTTTGAAATCCATGTCACTATCAAAGGCCTATTGCTGAAGAGCAGCCCAAAGTTAGAGGGCATAATCCTTAGGTCTGGAGCGGTAGTAACTCCATCGTGGTACATCGTCTGTGAATGGTAATGAAGCTTGACCGTAGCCGAATAGGACGGCAGAAGAGGGCAAAGCGTTAAGGGATTACACGGCTTCCCATTGTGTGGCGCGAGGACGGAAGCCAGTGCGCCGGAGCGGTGCAGGCCGGGCAAGTCGCTACAGATAATCCTGATTAATGGCCGCGGCGACGGGCCAGTTGCCAGCAGGGCAGGCTCGCGTCTGCTGAAGAGCGAGAGGGCGTCACTGGCAGGGGTTCCAGGAGGGGCTCCTCAAACACCTGCCGCAGGAATGCTGCGGTTGTGCTTACCATAGAGAAGGCTGCACGATAGCAAGAAGCAGCCATTCACGCTAACGTTGTGGAGACGACCTTGAATAACTTTCTGTTCCGTTATCGGAGCTATGCGAACGTCGTAAAGGGACCAACACCATCAAAATTTAAATGTAAAAAGTGAACGTATTTATTTTAACCATGCAACGGATGGGTGAGAAAATTTAATAGGAATAGTTGGGTTGAGACTGAAAGTACAGAATTTAATTAAAAATTAAAAATTAAAATTATCTTGTTTGTGATTTTGTAAAATACACTGAAAAGCCAAAGAAACTGGTACACCTGCGTAACATCGTGCAGGGCCGCCGCGAGCACGCAGAAGTGCCGCAACACGTGGCATGAACTCGACTAATGTCTGTAGTAGAGGTGGAGGGAATTGACACTATGAATCCTAGTGGGCTGTCCGTATATCGGTTAAAGTACGAGGGGTTGGAGATCCCTTCTGAACAGCACGTTGCAAGGCATCCCAGATGTGCTCAATAATGTTCATGTCTGGGGAGTCTGCTGGTCAGCGGAAGTGTTTACATTCAGAAGAGTGTTCCTGGAGCCACTCTGTAGTAATTCAGGAGGTGTGGGGTGTCGCATTGTCCTGCTGGATTTGCCCAAGTCCTTCGGAATGCACAGTGGACATGAATACATGCAGGTGATCAGACAGGATGCTTACTTACGTGTCACCTGCCAGAGTCGTATTAGGGATCCAATATCACTCCAACTGTACACGGCTCACACCATTAGAGAGCCTCCAACAGCTTGGAGAGTCCCCTGCTGACATACAGGGTCCATTGATTCATGAGCTTGTCTCTATACCCTTACAGGTGAATCCTGCATCCACTCGATACAATTTGAAGCGAGACTCGTCCGACGAGGCAATACGTCTTCAGTCAGCAACTAGTCCAGTTTCCGTGTTGACTGGCCCAGGCGAGGCCCCCGAAAGCCCATATCGATGATGTTTCGTTGAACTGTTCGCACGCTGACACTTGTTGATGGCGCAGCATTGAAATGCGCAGCAGTTTGCGGACGGGTTAGACTTCTGTCACATTGAACGTTTCTCTTCGGTCGTCGTTGGTCCTGTTCTTGCAGGATCTTTTTCTGGTCGCAGCGGTATTGGAGATTTGATGTTTTACCGGATTTCTGATATTGACGGTACACTTGGGAAATGGTTGTACGGGAAAATCTCCACTTCATCGCTACCTTGGAGATGCTATGTCCCATCGCTCGTGCGCCGACTGTGACACCACATTCAAATTCACTTAAATCTTGATAACTTGTCATTGTAGCAGCAGTAACCGATCTAACAACTGCGCCAGACACTTGTCTTATGTAGGCGTAGCCGAAAGCAGCGCCGTCTTACATATCTCTGTATTTACAGCCGTGCGTGGTGGTGCGTGCGTGGTAGCCGAGCGGACAGGGGCGCCTTGCTACGGTCCGCACGGCTCCTTCTGTCGGAGGTTCGAGTCCTGCTTCGGACATGGGTGTGTGTGTTGTCCTTAGCGTAATTTAGTTAAAGTTAGACTAAGTAAAGCGCAAGCTTAGAGACCGACGACCTCAGAGTTTGGCCCCATAAGACCATACCACGAATTTCCAAATTTTCTGTATTTACATACGCATGCCTACACAAGTTTCTTTGGCGCTTCAGTGTATTTATCCACTTAATACGTGAGAATGATAAATAAACAGTTTAATCAATAATTTGACATTCAGTGCTGAGTAGAACGTTACCAAAGTCCATCGTCTGGTACTCCTGGTCACGATATGGAGAGATAATTCACCGACACAGTCTACCCCGGCTTCAGCTGATTGTAGCACGATATGATCACCTGTTTCTCATGGTCGCTACGCTCTGTATCAGTGGTATCACTGAAGTGCATAGAAGATAATAGATAATAATGTAGCTGTCTTTCCTTTCTTTGACACACAGGAATCACAAGTTAAGCGCTCTTGGAGCAAACAGGAGTGCACATTTCGGTTTCTTGAGCATGTGCACACTGGTGGAAGTCTGGTTTTGTTTTTTTCTAACTGTTTCAAATATACTTACCTTATGTTCAGTCAGTTTCCTTATCGGAGGATATGACGTAGGATTTTAAATCTGGTGCTGTCAAATGGCCCTGTAAGCTGTTTTTCACAGTATATTTCCAGATGTCTCTAGCAAATTTTGGCATCAACTAATGAAAACACCTTTATGCCATATTTTTTGATGGGATGTAACCTTTGAATCCAAGTCTACCTCTGAGTGCCAAATGCATATCATCAAGTGCGGAAAATTCCCCCAAGCAATAGTACTTCTGACTGTACTCTAGAAAACTTTGAAATACATCTCTCACGGGTGCCTATCTGTCAACTTATCTTTCTGGCCTAAATGTAAGGTCATCTAGGCGAATTACTCTCATCAGCAATCTGAAGCGAAAGAGTGACATGTGAGCAGGAAAACATTCTATTCCTGAACTAGTTTTAGACCAGAACTCCTCAAGGTTTGTCGTTCCTCACATACCCAACAAATACAGTATACTCATAAATTATCTTATTTCTTTTTCTGACATCTCTCTGAGTCTAGATTTATCAACACAGTCTTCTTTTACATTGTAAATACCAATGTAAGTAGTTTTAGTTATTTCTGATATCATTTCTGGACTAACGAACAAGTAAAACATTCACTGTCAATTTTTGCTTGTTTTGCGGTACCGACGACACCAGGAAGTTTCTTCACAATGTTGCAACTTCTAGTTCGCTCAATCTAAGGAGAAAAATTTTTCTTCTATTTTGTAAGATTCTCCTCTAAATAATAATTTGCTTCATCTTGGTTTTCTGACTCGTTTCTGTCATCATCCACTTCTTCTTTGTCATCCGATGGCTCCAAACTGCTATTGGAATCGCTAGTTATGCAGAGTTGGGTCTGTGTCTGAATCATCGCCTGAAAAGTCATATTCTTCATTTTCTTCACATTCTTTCGATTTTGCAACTCCTCGAGCAAAGCTATTCTTATTAGAACATCAACGCATGAAAACATTTGTTAGCTTGACTCATTTCTGGAATTCTAGCCGAAATAAGGAGTAGACATACCTAATGATTATAATGAAACTTAGCGTCTATATCGATATTACAACTAAAAAATATTTACCTTTTCTATTACACATACACCAACGGGTAGCTTGGGTCTCTCAGACTTTTGGGAGAACAAGTGACACATAAATACAGGAGCAATGCCACCAAAACATCAACTGGCGCTAACCGTCACTTCCAGATACCAAACGAAAGCACAAGCGAAAAAGTTTCAGTGGTGCCGTCTGTCGTTATCTGGTGAATTTGTTCATTTTCTTACAGGTCTTCGGACTCAATCCACCCAACGTAGGATTAATGGCGTTCTGCGTACTTCCTTATTGTAGTACAAGACGTAGACTTTTTTTATCTTTTTTTTTGGACTTGTTCAGCGAACAGCTATCCCTCACGTCAGATTCACATAGCACTTTGAAAAATCGCTGTGAATTTAAGAAAAATGGTTAGTGAAATTTTCGGAGGTTTGAAGTGAATTCGATTTCGTATTTCTTTGACGCCTCATTAGCCTACACCCTAACCACGATCCACAGAATTTTATTCTTTCCGGCATCACACGGGGATTTTTTTCTAGCTCTTAAGTACGAGGAAAAACTATTTTCAGATGACTTTATTCCATGACGCGATGTAGCGGGAAATGTTCATGATGTCATCACATCCACAGTTTTTGACAAGATTACATACTTTTCATGACGTTATAGAAGTTTTACGACCGCAGTGGGTGTTTTAGTGGGAAAAACTGCATTCCAATAGACACATCCTTTTTTTAAATATAAATGAATCCTTATGAAAATATTTTTATTGGAAGAATTATACCACTACCAATTGAAAACAATTCCAGCAATTTATCGACATACCTATTATAGTATTATGAGGGCTGCACCGGACACTGCTGTGCAGTACACAGAATTCCTGTGGGGCCTGTACTTTTCAACGTAGCGGAATAACTACTATATAACAGTACAGTAAATCTAACACTGCCAGAAGAGATTTTCATATTTTACCATGTAATCCATCATCACAGATATGAAGATGTACATTTATACAATTAAATGAAAGGATGCTTGTTTTGCGTCATATGCGTTTCACTTATTTTTATTTGTGAAGCATTTTCAGTCTCTCGTAATACATTTTTGTTTTATGCACCGGTACATACTAAATGTGTTATATAATGATTACATGTACGTTACTATGTTACAGTTTTTCATCTTGTTCTCTTATCGATATGTAACAAACAACATTTTGGAGCACAAGTTTCGAAAGGTCAAATTACTGTTGGGTTCTCCTGACAATTTTGTGATCTGATTAATGCACGTGTGTCGTCCTGGAGTTTGTTTCGTAGCCGTGAGTAGATGTTTTCGAACATATATGTGTTGAACACTTAGCTTTCACTTTGTATTAGTCATGAGTGTCTGCTCTGTATAGTGTTGTCAACTGTCGTTATGTATTTTCGTTTGTATTTTGTTCCTGTTACGGTGTTTCTACGTAGTTTCATGTTTGTTTCCTCGTGTGTGTGTGTGTGGGGGGGGGGGGGCGGGGGGGGAGGGGGGGCTGCTCTGGGGAAAATGGGAATCTCGAGTGGAGACAATAGCAAATAGTACGTTTTATATTATATTTAACTGTTTCAGACACTGTGGTTCCGTTTGAAACCACCTAGGATTTTCACATTCCGTGGGATATGGACAATAGCTACATGTGTAGGCACCATTTAGGTCTTCAGTAGATGTTTCCCTATAGCGCCTTCAGCTTGAACTATTTCATATGTTTCGAAATTTATTTGTTAGCAGTTAGACAAGCAAACGTAGGAGCCACTTTTGTATGCAGTGCACAATTCTCCTTGTTTTCAAACTGTGATTGAATTTATCTCTAAAAGGCATGTTTTTCGCATGCATTAGGTACATAAAACTGTCATGTTTAAATTACACTGTGTATTGCGATAATAATTAAATTTAGGTATTTATTTTCATAATTATTGTGGTGGTTCCTTTTGAAACCACTGCGTCTCTAAGGGCAACATGATTCGCTGTGACAGTTTGTTGTATTCCCAGTTTAACACCATATACTCTAGCAGAATAAGAGAAGAGGTATTCTGGCGTGTATTTTGTAAGAGGTTTCTTCTGATGCCGACTCAGACCGATAGCAGTAATAATGGAGATGATGTGTTAGATGAAGACAGTGACCGCGATTTCCGAACAAAAACATCAGTGTTGGCCTGTATTATTTCAGAAAATGAGAGCAAAGAAGTATTTACTGTTGTCTCCCTATACCTAACTGCAGAAAGAAAGTGCACTTTACCTTACCACACAAAGCAATGACATTTCCTACGCAGTGGCCAGGGCTGGACTGTTCACTAGGCAGTGTAGGCAACTGCTTAGGGGCCCCCCGCCCCGAGAACAAAACTTTTTTTGAAAATGTTTCTTCGAGTGAAAATTAAAATTGAAGACTTGTATGTAACAAGCCATACATTACAACTTAATTCCTTGTTTGTTTTTATGTTACATCGTCATATTTCACTGCATTTTGAAACGCATTTCAAGTTATTGTAGGTCTACGATAATATTATACTTTATCGCGACGTTTTTAATGCCGACTAATCAGAGGACGGCACGGCAAGTACTTCTTTTTAAAGGAAACGCTCTTCAGAAATCCTACATTATGAATGAACGCTTTCTGATACATGTAGTAATTTATTCTATGTCACTTTCATGAGGTTGGCAGTACTATTTTGCTCGACAAAGAGCACTTGGGGAGTTCCCGATTGGTTGGATACATTTGTTGTATCATAAACAAGAGTTTTGAAACACTTTGAGTTGTTTAATTTTCATTTTGTTATTGTGATCGAGAATTAATCGGGATTAAAGAAAACACGTGGAAGGGTGGCCCAACTTGAACATACCCAAACAAATATTTTTATTTAATAACAATTCAACCACGAATCATCTGACAGTTACCAAGGTTGTTGCGAAATACATACAAATACCAAAGATTTTTAAATTAAATTCATAATACTGTATATAAGGACATTTGGATAATAAACGAAATTAAAAATAGTGCTCAAAAATGTCAATTGTACAATGGTGGCCCAACTACAATCACTTAATTAGTTAAATAAACCTGTGGCGGCACTCTGTTCCCGCAACCTAATAGCAACTGTGGGCTAATCCCACGACAGGACTTCAATGTAAGTTCAACGAACTTATTCTGCTCTCATATAGACAAGAAACAGCCGAGCTGCCCAAAGGCTACCCACATGTGCAACTGAAGGAACAATAGTACTTCACTGATTGCCACAAGCCTGTTAGTTACTTAAGTACTTAAACTACGGGGTCCCAAAATACAATTGAACTAATAATGACAATATTAAACCCCTAATTCTTTTATGAAATCAAGAAACTCAGTGCTCAGTTTTCCCAAAGACTTTCATCACACGCCGTCAAGGACCTTATAATAACAGAAGTACAGAGTCCATTACTTCCAAATCCGGCGACACTCCCGCCTTGGCACGATACCAAAAAAAATGACAAACTACTGAACCTGAGGCTGGAACGGGAGTTCCGCAGAATAGCGTGTGACCTGCAAATATGTAGCCCTCGTGCGATGACGATAAAGGCGCGAGAGCAGAAGGAAAACGGGACCCTGCCCCGAACCAGCACAACAGCAACACGTCGACCGCTGTCGATACAGGGCTGTCAACGTATACTGAACAACAAAGAACAAAACTAGTTTCATAAAAATTGACATACACAGTAATAGTTAAACGGGCAACTTCATTAAGATTGCAAGTTAACCATCCCAGCAATAACAAGAAGTGATGTACAAGGTCACCTAAAAGAAGAATTACATAACAATTCAAAAAAGATTTAAAAAATTATTTACCTTTACTGGGGCCTCTTAGGTGTTAATAGAGACTGCAATTCGGATACGCACCAAATGGCAGACGGCCGGTTAAACTGTACACTTATAACCCGAACGGTTCTTCAGTTGGGAGTAAGAGTGTGTGCAAGTACAAGCACACATGACCCACACGTGCGTACCTTTACGCTGAGCGCACATAATTTTAGTTACAGGTCAAATCCAATAACTCGCCCCAGGAAGGGCCATGAGGCTTATAACAAACAGAAATTACAGTCAGTAATGACGACTGCTCAATACTACCAAACTATGATTTGAAGTATAAGATTAACATTGCAAATTGGCGCATGCAGAAACCTTAAGATTTTGGCACACAGGAGTCACCGAAAGCCATTAAGAAACTGGATTCCTGGCCAGCTCACACCGGCTAGAATTAACGTCTTTAAGTACAGTACTTACTAAACAGTCTCCATCGATAATTCCAAACAAATGCCAAGGATAGCTTCAGGACTTCGGGTAGGCACCGGATAATACTGCCTGCTGCTCGTGGCTGCTAACATGTTGTCCAGTACATCTCGGCGTATTTGCCACACCACAGCTGGCACATACACGTCGTGCCCCGTTTGTACGCCACGAGAGCCGCTCCTTGCCAGCTAAACTCGCCGGCGGCCACGGTCAGCGCTGCAGGGAGACGCGGGTCGCCCGTAGCCCGGGGGTCGGCGATCGCCAGGACGCCGGGGGCTCAGACTCACCAGTCCAGCTCCAGCTCCGACCAACCACTCGCTACCAAACAGCCCCAGAGGGAACACACAACCCAGGGAATATGACGCGCCGAGGGCCAGAGTCGATGGTACGCGCGCACAAGTGGCGCTAGTATGATCAAGCGCGCCCTCAAGAAGCTCAGTGCAGAAACTGCGATTTGCAAGTTTTGCGAGCGCGAATTAAATTTAAAAAAGTTTTACTGTGGTCTGTGCTTCAAAACTTATGTATTGGGATACCAGTGTTAGCCGCGCGGGATTAGCCAAGCGCTCTAAGGCGCTGCAGTCATGGACTGTGCGGCTGGTCCCGGCGGAGCTTCGAGTTCTCCCTCGGGCATGGGTGTGTGTCTGTCCTTAGAATGATTTAGGTTAAGTAGCGTGTAAGCTTAGGGACTGATGACCGTAGCAGTTATGTCCCATAAGATTTCACACACATTTGACCATTTTTTGATGAGAGTGTTGGATGTTTATAAGGACTTGAAGTGCTTCGACTAAATCGGCAAGACGACGAGTGTAATAAACTTCAGTTACGTGTACCATATCACGTACCTTTAATTAAGAGATCTTATGTTATATACTTGCTTTTTCTAATATTATAGAATGTGATGAATGTGAACTGCTGAGACTTCTCTTGTGTAGATATACTCCTCTCTTCATTTTCTCTCGTTCGTCTAATAGCAAGGCAGAAAAATAATAAATGACGTAATGATACATATGTAGAGGGTAGTTAAGTATTTAGGTTCAGTTAATTATATTTAAATAGATGAGTAGGTGATTGTCAAATGAATTCTTCATTTGTGTGGCCCTAGTGTCTGTAGTTGCTTTACTCACAATTTCATTTTACTCCTTGTTCCACACCTTCTTCTGTAGCTCACACTCCATCACACTGTTGTGCACTTATGTCCATTCATCATGGTCTCTCCCTCCCTATACTGAAAAAAAAAATCCTCCATCACTACTTCTTCCCTACTCTTACACAGTATTTAAATACACAGAAACATAACTAAATAGGCTTACAAACACACAGTAATGTATAAAAAAAGGGTTGTAGGTCAAAGACAAAGTAATGGAAAGGTTATGTTGGCAACACTACAAAACACGAATCACAACACACACATAGAACTACGAAAACAAACAGAATACAGTGGTCTGCAAAAAAAAGTGTTATGAAAAACATAAGAAATGCATAGTGCTGCAGAACAACTAAATATTACACCAAAATAATCAGTGTCTAACGCAGAAAAGTAACGATGTGCTAGCAGACGGCATTTCCCGATGTAAGCGAGAAATCAAGCGAAAATCACCGTAAGTACAAATAAACATATTCTTAACGAACTGTTTTTCGATCTAAAAGCAAATCAAAATGTAAATAATTTAATTAAAGACCACTGATGATGGTTTACCTCAATAAAGCGGATCGCGTTTGGTGGAAAAAAATCACAGTTTTTTTAGTTGCGATGGATGAACAAAAAAAAACCTCAATAATTGTCATATATTATTTGTTAATTTCAGATCCGTACACTGATCCGTCGATTATTTACCTTTTCTTTCACGAACCAAATTTCTGGGTACCCGTGAAGAAAAAACACCAAAGTAATTGGGGAAACGTATAAAGCGGCGAGAGCAACAAAAGAAGCGTGATGAACAATTAAAGAAGGCAATAGACGTTTCTCAACTGGGATTTAGTCACAAACCACAGAAAACCAATTTTACGTGTCTCCAGTTACGTCTTAGAGTCACACCCAGTAGAGAGCCCCTGAACGTTTGCTGAACGGACTGATCATTGTCAAGGAACAGAGCTTTTGTGGGTGTAGAGGTGAGACCGAGGTCCAGCTACTACATCCAAACGTCATCCATCTAGGAGTAGACTTCCATAGAGACACTGGTCTATTGCAAAATATTTACCAACGAAATACAAAATTTTTGGCGTACTAGAGTGTGTGATTTTTCTGCTTGAAGCCGACAATACGACGATAGTAAAAGTTTTTTCTCAACCCACGTTTTTTCGAAAATATATAAGTGGTAGTAAAATTTAGCGAGAGTGACTCACGTATCTCTGTCTACTGGAAAAGTGTGCTGCTTTCCATTTGCTCTTGTTGGTGATGTTCAGACCCAATCACAATTTCAAACTCGATTTTCTGATTGGGAGAATGCTTCGCGCCATATTTAATGGCATGAGACTAATACGCTGCGCCGAGTATGTGTACAGACACGTATTCACGGGCGAATCGACACCTCATTGGAAATTACATTCAACAAAGAAGGACAATACTGGATGAAAGTGGTCCTGGTGATGAAACTTTTGTCATCTCGTGGGTTAGCATCGCGTTGTGATAAGGAAATTATTGGGACTCAACACAATGGCAACCCTCTGGGGAACTTCAGAATTAATCGCGGAGTACAACGCGTTCCTTACTTCGCATGTAGCCAAATACGGCAATACAGGCAAGGGAAAACATATTTTTCTTCAACGATTTGCTAGGAATTTACTGATATATTGGGCAATAAGATTTAAAAATCCATTTTTAATGTAATTATTGAAGCCAAATGTTTCTTAATAAGCGTCGATTCGACACCGGACGTATCTCATACTGATGAGTCGTCTGTGTTGCAGAGATGCGTTACGTCACATGGAGAAGTAGCACAACGTGTTCTTGCATTTATTCTCATAGCAAGTCAGAAAGAGGAGGAACTAGCCACCACCATTTTAAATTTTTCAACCAATGTAACAATGATATACAAAATTTGATAGGCGAGTATTACGATATCGCGTTAAATGAGTCTGGTTGTTACAATATGTCTACAGATGCATGCTAAGAAAATAAATCACCCCCCACACTATGTTCCATGTGCAGCACACTCACTGAATACGGTTGGAGTACTTGCTGTGGCTAGCTGTGTTGGAGCAATCTCATTCATCGGATCTGTACGGGCAACTATACAACTTTTTTCGGCGTCAGTACATCGCTGGGCAATTACGCTCCAACGTCTTGAAAAAGATGATGAACCTAAGCAGTAATCGTCATTAGTTCTGAAAAGACTGCCCGACACAAGGGACTGATGACCACAGCAGATAAGTCCCATAGTGCTCAGAGCCGGAGCCCGACACAAGGGGCGTTTTGTCAAAAGGTTACAACATTTTCTAAGAAGCTTTGCAGTCTATTGCTGATGATGGGACTCAGATGTCGAAAATGTTTCACGAGGCCAGATATCTATCAAACGATAAGGATGATAGGAAAATGATGTTATGGCAGTTTTCTGGGCTGACATACTGGAGAGGAAAGAAGTTAAAAACTGAAATTTGTTTGCCTGTGCTCTTTAGAGAATTGTCGTTGTAACTAGAAGCATGCTAGGAAATTAATTTTCTGTCGCGATTTCTAATAGCTGCCTCGACAAATACCAACGATAAAATTAGAAACGCTTGAACAAAGATTAGGGAACACTATTCCCACAACATTGAGCCTGAGTTTATAGACGAGATGATGCAGTTCAAGTACTTCATCTTACAATTTGAGGATGCCACAAAAGATAAAACCGTACTTTCTGGGCAATTGTAAAACTGATTTCTAGCAATATTGCACAATCAGCTTTCCCGAATGTAATAACAGCATTGCAGATACAGGGTGTTTCAAAAATGACCGGTATATTTGAAACGGCAATAAAAACTAAACGAGCAGCGATAGAAATACACCGTTTGTTGCAATATGCTTGGGACAACAGTACATTTTCAGGCAGACAAACTTTCGAAATTACAGTAGTTACAATTTTCAACAACAGATGGCGCTGCAAGTGATGTGAAAGATATAGAAGACAACGCAGTCTGTGGGTGCGCCATTCTGTACGTCGTCTTTCTGCTGTAAGCGTGTGCTGTTCACAACGTGCAAGTGTGCTGTTCACAACGTGCAAGTGTGCTGTAGACAACATGGTTTATTCCTTAGAACAGAGGATTTTTCTGGTGTTGGAATTCCACCGCCTAGAAGACAGTGTTGTTGCAACAAGACGAAGTTTTCAACGGAGGTTTAATGTAACCAAAGGACCGAAAAGCGATACAATAAAGGATCTGTTTGAAAAATTTCGACGGACTGGGAACGTGACGGATGAACGTTCTGGAAAGGTAGGGCGACCGCGTACGGCGACCACAGGGGGCAACGCGCAGCTAGTGCAGCAGGTGATCCAACAGCGGCCTCGGGTTTCCGTTCGCCGTATTGCAGCTGCGGTCCAAATGACGCCAACGTCCACGTATCGTCTCATGCGCCAGAGTTTACACCTCTATCCATACAAAATTCAAACGCGGCAACCACTCAGCGCCGCTACCATTGCTGCATGAGAGACATTCGCTAACGATATAGTGCACAGGATTGATGACGGCGATATGCATGTGGGCAGCATTTGGCTTACTGACGAAGCTTATTTTTACCTGGACGGCTTCGTCAATAAACAGAACTGGCGCATATGGGGAACCGAAAAGCCCCATGTTGCAGTCCCATCGTCCCTGCATCCTCAAAAAGTACTGGTCTGGGCCGCCATTTCTTCCAAAGGAATCATTGGCCCATTTTTCAGATCCGAAACGATTACTGCATCACGCTATCTCGACATTCTTCGTGAATTTGTGGCGGTACAAACTGCCTTAGACGACACTGCGAACACCTCGAGGTTTATGCAAGATGGTGCCCGGCCACATCGCACGGCCGACGTCTTTAATTTCCTGAATTAATATTTCGATGATCGTGTGATTGCTTTGGGCTATCCGAAACATACAGGAGGCGGCGTGGATTGGCCTCCCTATTCGCCGGACATGAACCGCTGTGACTTCTTTCTATGGGGACACTTGAAAGACCAAGTGTACCGCCAGAATCCAGAAACAATTGAACAGCTGAAGCAGTACATCTCATCTGCATGTGAAGCTATTCCGCCAGACACGTTGTCAAAGGTTTCGGGTAATTTCATTCAGAGACTACGCCATATTATTGCTACGCTTGGTGGATATGTGGAAAATATCGTACTATAGAGTTTCCCAGACCGCAGCGCCATCTGTTGTTGAAAATTGTAACTACTGTAATTTCGAAAGTTTGTCTGCCTGAAAATGTACTGTTGTCCCAAGCATATTGCAACAAACGGTGTATTTCTATCGCTGCTCGTTTAGTTTTTATTGCCGTTTCAAATATACCGGTCATTTTTGAAACACCCTGTATGTATATAGAAGTCTGATAATTACAAACGCCAAGGGCGAACGTAAATATTCGACATTAAAAATAGTCAACAACTGTCTTCGTTCAAGAATGTCTCAGAACCGTTTAAATTCATTGACGATAATGGCGTCTAACATTTACGTCGGAAACGATTAAAAGGAAGTGTTAACATTTACTCAAATTGTACTTTACGCAATGATTTAATAAAAAAATACGCTTATTTTCCTTTCATTTCTTCCAATTTTTTTATTGAATAGGGTGATGGCATACCTTCGAAATGTTTTAAAAGAAACAGCGTAATTACGAATAAACTGCGTTGTGGTAGAAGATAAAAGTTTTTGGAGCTTGGAAAGGGGTAAAGGCGCTCTAAGACGTGCGTTACCCAGGCGCGCCGACAGGTTAATCCGATCCTGGCGGTGACCATTTGAAACCACACCTTATGTGATCAACTAATCTGTGTTACACTTTTTTTAACATTTCTTCATGATGATAAGCATTTGCTTATGGAATGCTTTGATTAAAAATGTTGCGTCTATTCCACTCTCGAAAGAAAAATTCGAGAAAGGAATTAATTTAATCAAAACAATAGCAGTTATATCGAATGCGAACGTGCCATAGTGGATAATATCATTACAAAGAAAACTGTTAAAATAGTTACTACACTCGGCACCTCTATCATTGAGTCCAGCCTAAAGAAGAAATTATTTCTATTCCTTTCTTGGGGCCCGTCTCCTATCAGATTCAACGCCTTCTTCGTAATAAATACAACTGTAATGTCGTCTTTTCAACCAATAATAGTTAGAAAATTTTTTATTCATAGTTCAAAATCGACCCGTTCTCCTTGAAAAGCTCTGGTGTCTATAAGATTCTTTGCGGCACCTGCTCTTCTTAGTACATAGGACAAACAGGACGTGGCTTTACAGTCAGATACAAAGGACATCTTTTAAGAAAAAATGGAACTAATACCCAAAATTCGTCTTTTGCCGACCACCTTAATTTCTGAGGTCATCAGTCCCCTAGAACTTAGAACCACTTAAACCTAACTAACCTAAGGACATGACACACGTCCAGGCCCGAGGCAGGGTTCGAACCTGCGACCGTAGCGGTCGCGCGGTTTCAGACCCTAGCGCCTAGAACCGTCCGTCACTCCGGCCGGCAATGTGAAGTTTAAATAAAGTGATTGAAACACAGAGGAATAGAGCAACTCTTGGTCAAAAATTTGGGTAATGTGGTTTCTGTGGCCTTTGATATTGGACTACTACAGTGAGGATACGCCGATACTGATGCAGCACGTCCATATGTTGCGTTTGCCAAGTGAGCGTACTGTAACAGAGGGCTGTCATCAGTGCAGCCTGTGACACTCTTTGACAGCAATTATGAGTGTCCGGGAAGCTTGTAAGGTACCCCTTCTACTCGAGCCAGTTTTACAGTTTGAATCGTGTCTGGAGATATCATGTAGCGTTGAGTGAGTAAAGCGGTACCGTAGGAGGCACACAGCTGGGAGATTTCTTCAGTTCCCACGCTGGCTGAAGGAGCCGGTGGACCATATGGTGTTGCCAGTGGGCGGTGGTGTAAGGTGCTGGGTCTGGACATGAGAACGTCCGTTACGTCCGCAGCGAGGTTCGTAGGGAAAGCGCAATTATGCTGACGCGAGGCAAGTAATCTTGCTTAATAAGTACTTGCTAGCGAAAGTCGCTTTTTCTAATACATATATTAGGATAGGCCTACAGGTCACATGTACTTTCTCACAACAACACTATAACGCCACAAATGCTCAAAAGTGTGTGAATTCCTAAGGGACCAAACTGCTGAGCTCATCGGTCCCTAGACTTACACACTGCTTTAAAAGCTCACCCATGCCCGAGGGAGGACTCGAACCTCCGGCCGCGCAATTCGTTACATGGTGCCTCTAACCGAGCGTCAGAACGTCGCAAATAGATCATCTTAATAAATAAATGAATAATGTTTAAGCTAACGAAAATGTACGAACGGTTACGAAATATCACGAACGAAAGTACGAGGTACAGGATGAGCGCCATAGCCGCCAGTCGTCGATACAATGCCTTCCGATCTTAGTAGCGTCTGGCGTAAGACCATGCTCTAAGGAAATCGATAGTTCTCAGTTAATCATTACTTATTGTTTAAATATTATCAGTGTATGGTGTTTAGTAAATAAATGCGTCATAATGACATCCGTATTAAACGTTATTACTAATAATATAGCTTCCTGCTTCGTCATTTACAATCACAGAATGTAAAATTACAGCCGGCCGAAGTGGCCGTGCGGTTAAAGGCGCTGCAGTCTGGAACCGCAAGACCGCTACGGTCGCACGTTCGAATCCTGCCTCGGGCATGGATGTTTGTGATGTCCTTAGGTTAGTTAGGTTTAACTAGTTCTAAGTTCTAGGGGACTGATGACCACAGCAGTTAAGTCCCATAGTGCTCAGAGCCATTTCGACCTTTCTTCTCTGCTGATGACCAACTCCTCCGCCTCACTCCCCTCCCTCCAGCTTAACTCCCGTCGCTCCGCCATTTTTGTCTCCCTTGACCTCGAAAAGGCCTACGACCTTGTCTGGCATCCCAGTCTCCTGTTTAAACTCCAAACCTACACCCTTCCTAACAACTACATCCGTCTGATGGCCTCCTTCCTCTCCCACCGCCCCTCCATTATGCCAATTCTCACACCTTCTACCCCTCTGCGGGTGTGCCCCAGGGCTCTGTCCTCTCCCCTCTCCTCTACCTCCCGTACATGGCAGATATGCCCCAACCCCCCCCCCCCCCCCCCCAGTACACCTCTTGCAATATGCTGATGACACCGCATTCCTCGCCCTTGCTCCTACCTTCCAACGGTCCCAACGCCTTCTCCAGAATCACCTTGACCTTTTTGCTGCATGGTGTAACCAGTGGCTCCTGAAAATCAATCCTTCCAAGACCCAGGCAATCATCGTAGGTCATACCACTCGCTCCTTCCGGCTCCTGGATTTCTCCCTTACTGTCTGCACCCGTCCTGTCCGCCTCACCCCCACCCTCACCTACCTTGGCCTCACCATTGACCGTCACCTCACCTGGATCCCTCATCTCCGCTCCATCCAATCCAAAGCCCACAACCACCTCCGACTCCTCAAACTCCTTTCTGGCCGGATATGGGGGTTGCACCCCTCTACCATCCTCCACAACTACAAATCCTTAATCTGTCCCATCCTCTGTTATGCCAGTCCTGCCTGGATATCTGACCCCCCCCCCAAATTCTATAAGTCCCTCCACATCCTTGAGCGTCATGCACTCCGCCTCGCCTTCCGTATACACCTCCCGTCCCCCACGCAGATCCTCTATGATCTCATTCCTTTCCCCCATCTGCTCCTATTCCTCGAACATATCCGCATCCTCTACACCTGCCGCCACCTTGAACCCCCTCACCCCCTGGTTGCTCCCCTCTCCCATCCCCGCTCCCTGCCACGTCGTCACTGTTGTCCCCCCCCCTACCCTCCATCCCTACACCCTACATCTCCTTTCCCAAGGTGGCTTCCATCAACTGCCCCTCCCGGATGATGCCCTCTCCCCCTCCATTTATCCCTCCTATCAACTCTGATCCTCACTCCCCCTCCTTTCCTCTGTCCCTTTCCCGGGCTCCCTCTCCCCCCTTCCATCCTCTTTCTTCTCCATTTCCCCTCTCTTTGCCCCCCTTCTCTCCCCCGAGTCCTTTTATATTTCCCTCCTCTGCCTCCTCTCATTCCCTCTCGCGTCTGCCCTTCTCCCCCTTTATTAGTCCTCTCCCTCCTTGGTTCCCCCCCCTTTTTCGTTTTTTTCCTTCCTCCCTCCTTGTTCTTCCCCCTCCTCCAGGTCTCCCCCATCTGCCTTTGGCTCGGGAGTGTCATCTTTGTGCCACCACTTTCGTGGAGTGTTCTACAGTGAGTGTTCTACAGTGCGTGTTTTACAGTGAGTGTTCCGTGTTGTGTTTTTTGGAAAGTGTTGTGAACGGCCATCATACTGTCGCTGGGTGTGCCTTTTATCTCTTGCAAACAGAAACCAGACTGTCGCCATGTTTTTTAATTGTGTGTGTACTATGTTACGTGTCTGATTCCTCCGTCTTTTATTAACGTTGCCAACCCCTTTTGCTTTCTGTTTTAACTTTCCGCATTTTTCCGCCATTTTACACTTGATGTCACCGTTTTATCGCCTGTTTTTCTTGTTTCTTTCCTTCTTCTGTTCTTTAAAATAAAAGTCAGTAGGCTGTAGAGCAGCATACTAAGCTGCTGCCAGCCCACCCCCTTCAGGGGGGAATTGAAAATCAATAAAGGAAAAAAAAGTTCAGCCTGCTATTCGAGGGTTGGAGTCCCTCACTTCCTCATCAAGGATTCGCGCTGCCTGGGCTATTCTCAGGGTGTATCTTCGATGTGAAAGAGCCCCAGCTGTGCCTGTCGTGTTGTTGCCCGTCTGCACGCCATCACTGCTGCCCGCCGCCACCACCGCCGCCGCCGCCCTGTGCTTGCCGCCGCCGCCGCCGCCTGGTCGCCATCTCTCGGTGCTCGCCGCTTCTTCTGCTGCCGCCGCCGCTACCGCCGTCTCTCGGTGCTCGTCGCTTCTGCCGCTGCCGCTGCCGCCGTCTCTCGGTGTTCGCTGCTGCCTGCAATTATGGACGCCCCAACTACCACCATCATCTACACCTCCCCTTCACCTGCCACCACTGTAACATCATGGAGTGCTTCCTCTGGGATTCCTCTGGGATTAACCCATCTCATCGACCTCCCCTACTCACAGTCCCTATCTCCTCTCCATCACTGTATCCCCACCTGCATGTCGCTACTGCTCCTACCCCTGCTACTGCAGCTGCTGCTGCTCTTGCTCCTGCCCCTGCTCCCACCCCCTCTCCCGCTCCTGTCGCCCGCCGAGATGAACTTTCCCCCTCTCCCCCCTGCAACTGCCACTGCTTCCCCTGCCCGAGTCACCACCCCACCGCGCCACAGTCGCCGCCACAGAGCGCCCTACCCTCTCATCCGGTGCTACTGCCTCACAAGAGGGCCCTGCCTCCCACCACCTCCCCATCCATCCAGTCCCTCATCCCTCCTCCCAGGCAACACCCGCCAAAAAATCTTCCAAACGGCCCAGTGGCGACCTCTCCTCTACTCCCTCATCCAGAAAGCCACTGCCCGCCCCACCTCCCACTGACCCCACTATGGATACTGCCCCACCTCCCTCCTTTCCAACCCCCTCCCTGTATACCTTTGCCTAGCCAACCCTGATCCGAAATTCCTGGATGCCCGCACCTTCACCCTTGAAATCCGGAAGTACATCCCCAGTGCACCCATCACCCAACTTATCCCTCGCAGAGGGATACTATCTCCTCTGGTGCCTTCCCCACATCACCTTTGGGCCCCAAGCATCCCTCACCCCATTCCTTACATCCTCCTCTCCTCGTCAGCCTCGACCACCTTGTCGTCCGCCGACCCTCACCACCGTCATCACAAAACTCGGCCCAGTGGTCACGGAGGCTGAGGTGTTGGCAGAACTGAACGTCCACCCCGCCCTGGAAGTCCGCTCCGCCCACTGTATTTACAACTCCTCTGGCCCTACTTTCCTCGTGCATATATTTACAGAGTCCGCCTCCTCCATCGACCACCTCCTCACGCAGGGAGCCCTGATTTTCAACCACCACCACCCTGTTGACCCGTCCCGTTCCCCTCCTCAATTATACCGCTGTCAGCATTGTCTTCTGTAGAACGACTGCCGGACAGGGTGGCCAAGCGGTTAAAGGCGCTACAGTCTGGAACCACGTGACCACTATGGTCGCAGGTTCGAATCCTGCCTCGGGCATGGATGTGTGTGATGTCCTTAGGTTGGTTAGGTTTAAGTAGTTCTAAGTTCTAGGGGACTGATGACCTTAGAAGTTAAGTCCCATAGTGCTCAGAGCCATTTGTACAACGACCACCTCACCCAAAACTGCAAGAACCCGCCCACCTGCCCCCATTGAAAAGCCTCCCACTACCTTAAACAGTGTCCCAACCTCGCCACCCCCCCATCCTGCAACACCTGCAATGAACCTCACCCCACCTATTCCTCCAAATGCAAAGCCAAGCCCCCTCCCACCAACCCTGAAGTCACTGTTCCCGTTCACCCCATTGACCCACCCATCCACCCTAACAATTCCCTCCGCCCTCCTCCTACAGCAGAAGACATCATCCGGTTCCTCAGCATCGTCCTGCAGAACATCCACCCCTTCCAGTGCACCCACACACTCCAGCAGATTTCCCTTGCTGCCCGCTCTGTTTTCCACTTAAACACCTACGCCACATACTCCCACAGCCAGGCCCACTTTACCTTCACCCATCTAGACACCCTAGTTTAAGCCCCTCTCCCCCCTTCCCACACCCTTCCCACCTCCAACCTCCAGGCGCGTCAACAGTATCGTCTCCTCTGCCTCAACATTTGCTCCCTTCCTGCAAACAAATACCTCTTCATGGATACCCTCTCCCAGCACCAGGTTGACTCCTTCATCCTTAATGAAACCTTCCTCCAACCCCACCATGTTGTCCACACCTCCCCTTATCTCCTTCACCGCACTGACAATGCCCTTCCCCTCGTCCGAAGCGGGGTCACTTTAGGCAACCTCAGGCATCTCCCTGTCCGGCCACAACCCCTCCTCAATGACCTGACCAAACACCTTCTCCTCAGCCTATTTTTTCCCTCCCTCACCGTCACCTGAGCCACTATCTATATCTGCCCTGCAGCTCCTCTCCCCTTTGACTTCATTTCCCATGTTGACCATACCTTCTCCACCTATGTTATCGCCGCTGACCTCAACATCCACAGCCGTGACCCTATCCACCCTTCGGCGGTGGCATCAGTTCCTTGCCACCCTCCATGGTGACCTTGTCCCTCTCCCACAGCACAATGGTCCTGAAAGTAACTCCACCCCTGATGTTGTCCTCGCTTCCCCCAACCTCCTTGGTCGCATCACCGTTTATGTCCTCGATCCCATCGGTTTTCACCACCCTGATGACATCACCTATGCCTCTTCCTTCCTTCAGAAGACCATCACTGACGCTGTGGAGGCTCATGTCTCTACCAAACTCATCCACCCTCACTGTCCTATGCTTCCTCCACAGGCCGTCCTTCTTCTGCGTGAATCCCGCAGGCTCTACCACTCCTTCCTCCGCACTCGTGACTGGGATACTCTCACCCGCCACCGGCAATTACAGCAACATATCCGGAACCTCCTTACAGCAAAGAAACGCTGGGACTGGCGCCAGACATGCACATGCCTCAACTCCACCCTCCCTGTCAACTCCTCCAAGTACTGGTCAGCCTTCCACCGCCTTACTGGTAGACATCCCACCCCGCATTACCCCATCCTCTATGACGATCGACCCTTTCCTGACAACCTCAGTAAGACTAACCATTTTACTTCCCACTTATACAAGGTCTTCTCCATTCCTGACGATCCCCATTTTGATTACTCCCTCTTCCCCACCATCCTTGACTGCACTGACACCTCTGTCCCCCACTCGCCTCTAGCTTCCAGTACTTCGATCAGTTACCCCCCTCAGACATCATCACTCCCATCACCACACAAGACATCACACTCATCCTCTGCTCCAAATGCAACACCGCCCCTGGTCATGATGGCGTCACCTACCGTCACCTCAAGGAATCCCCTCCATCCTTCCTATCTGTCCTTGCTACCCTGTACAATGTCCTCCTTTCCACTGGATCTTACCCTGACCTGTGGAAGACTTCCCGTGTCCTGCTGTTCCCTAAACCTAACAAACCCCCCTCTGATACCTCTTCCTATCGCCCAATCTGCCTCACCTCCATGTTCAGTAAGGTCTTCGAGGCCATCCTCTCTCACTGTATTCACCGCCACCTTAACCAGCACCGCCTCCTTCCTCTTACCCAATGTGGCTTCCGGCCTTCCTTCTCCGCCAACGACCAGCTCCTTAACCTTACCAATCTTCTTTCCCTCCAAGTTAACTCTCGTCGCTCCGCTATCTTTGTTTCCCTTGATCTCCAGAACGCCTATGACTGTGTATGGCATCCCGGGCTCCCCTTCAAACTCCAGACCTATGCTCTCCCCATCAACTGCGTCCATCTCGTTGCTTCCTTTCTCTCCCATCGTCCCTCCTATGAGACTGTCCACAATTCCAACTCCCGTACTTTCTACCCCTCTGCCAGTGTGCCTCAAGGTTCTATCCTTTCCCCTCTCCTCTATCTCCTGTACACTGCTGATGGGCCCAAACCTCCCCCTCCTGTTCATCTTCTCCAGTTCGCTGATGACACCGCCTTCCTAGCCCTTTATCCTACCCTTCAACGGTACCAACGTACCCTCCAAACCCGCCTTGACCAATTCACTGCTTGGTGCAACCAGTGGTTCCTCCGTGTTAATCCCTCCAAGACCCAGGCGATCATCATAGGCCACACCACCCGCTCCTTCTGCCTCCATGATTTCTACCTCACCATTTATGGCCGTCCTATCCACCTCACTCCTACCCTCAAATACCTTGGCCTCACACTCGACCGCCACCTCACCTGGACTCCCCATCTCCTTACCATCCAAAAGAAAGCTCACAACCGCCTCCACCTCCTGAAATTCCTGTCCGGCCGGAAGTGGGGTCTGCATCCTTCCACCATCCTTCACAACTACAAATCCTTGATCTGCCCCATCCTTTGTTATGCCAGCATCGCTTGAATTTCCGCCCCTCCCCGGTTCTACAAAGCCCTCCAAATCCTCGAACGCCATGCGCTCCGCCCCGCCTTCCGCATCCACCTTCCATCCCCCATGCGCATCCTCTATGACCTCATCCCCTTCCCCCACCTTCTCCTTTTCCTTGAACACATCCGCACACTATATATTGTCCGCCGCCTTGATCCCCCTCACCCCCCTGGTGTCTCCCTTCCTCTCCACCCCCAACCAGTTGCCACACCTTTACCATTGTGTCCCACCCTCTCTCCATCTCCACACCCTCCATCTCCTTTCCCAACACAACTTCCACCGTCTACCACTCCTGGATGATGAGCTTCACCCTGACATCTACCCTTCCTACCAACCCCCTCTTCCTGCCTCCTCCTCAGGGCTCCCTCTTCTCCCCCTCCCTCCTCCTGAGCGGCTTCCCCCTCCAACTCCCCCTCCATCTCTTGTGCCTCCTTACAGTGTCTCTGCACTCCCTCCTGCCCTGTCTTCCCTCTTCCTCTCCTGCCCCACGTGTCTCCTGCCTCTTCGTGAACCCACTGATGCCCCTCCTCTCTTCATCCCGCCGCTTCCCCAGCTGCCGCATGCATTCCCCTCCTTTTCCATCCTCTCTGACCTTTCTCTCGACAGGTCCACCTGGCAGCTTTATTCTTCGCCGTGTATGCTCCAAGTGGGTTTTAAGTGTGTTGTTCCGAAATGTTTTTAATACTGTGGCCGACCTTTAACCTCTGCGTGCGCATTCAGTGTCTTGTCTGTGTTTTAAGACTCGCCAACTGTGTTTTATAACTTTCTGGTGACTTTTTTTAACTGTCCCCCATGAATGTCTCCATGCCCGTGTATCTTCACCTCAATTTTCTCCCCTTACTCTGTTTTATGTTCCCCTTTTTAATCTCCTTATGTACGTATCATTTTATTCTTGTTTTAGTTTTCATGTCACTCGGCTGAAGAGCGGCGAATTGTGCCGCTGACAGCCCTTCCCTGCCCATATGGGACAGGGGAATGAAATCACAATTAAGAAGAAAATAAATAAATAAATAAATAAAGTTCAGCCTGCCAGTCTAACCTTGTGTACGTCTTGGGACATATCGCTTGCATCAGACAGTGTATTTACTTCTGTGTTTTCTTTACGAATGAACGTGGTTTTCTTGTTTGGTTTTCTTGACTCTGTTGCTCCGTTCTTCTTGTTGTCGTAAGGTCCTTCGTTGGTCGTGTCGGGCCACTCCGCGGGTCCCGCTGCGTTTCCATCACTTCTACCCCGCGACTGTTCCAGTCGCCGTTACAACATGTCTTTCATACGTTATTGTGCTGACAGCGACCCAGTATCAGAACGAGGCTAATTGGCAATGAGTGTTGTATACTGAGATCGCGGATTGCAGCAGCAGCCGGTGGCGGTGGTAAGTTGGCTGTCACTTCTGTGGCACAATGAGGATTGGCAGCTGGCTTCGTATACACCACGCACAGCCCGAGGCGACGGCAAAAAATTGCAAGCGCCCCGAGTCGAACCTAGGATCCTAAGAGTTGGGCTGGACTTTCAGACGATGGTAGCCTCGCCTCGGTAAACACAGTTCGAAACTTGGAACCAGCAGGGCTCTCAAACAGTTCGTACAAGGGGAGTTCAATATGTAATGAAACGTATTTATTCTGAGTACAGGTTGGCTTTGTTCAGGATTCCGGTACACCATATTATTCCCAACTCCTTCGCTAAAAACACTGTTTTTCCGCATAATCTCCGTCCAATGCGACGGCCTTACGCCACCTTACCGGGAGGGCCCCGTTTGCCGTGTGGTACCACTCTACTGGTCGACGTCGGAGCCAACGTCTTGTTCCCTCAACAACCTCCTTATCATCCACTTACTGTTGCTGTGTACATCCTTGTTTGGGCCAAACAGATGCAAGTCGGAAGGTCCGAGGTCCGGGATGTAGGTAGGTGAGAAAGAACAGTCCTGTGAAATTTTGTGATCTCCCCTCAAGAGCGCAGACTTGGGTGAGGCCTTGCATTGTCAAGAAGAAGGAGAAGTTAGTTTGCGATTTTGTGGCGACGAACGAGCTGAAGTCGTTTCCTCAGTTTGCTGAGGGTAGTAGATACATGTTAGAGTTGCTGGTTGCGCCATGAGAGAGGGCATTAAACAGAATAACTCCTCCAGAGTCCCAGAGGACAATCGCCATGTCTTCAGCAGTTCTTCGTTCGAAGGATGGTGTGGCGCCACTCCATTAATTGACAAGTTGTGACATGCTTGCGATTTAAAACAGTGATTCAGAAACTCTAGAATGAATTTCTTTTGTTTCCGCCGATGATCACAAATCTTTTGGTCCTTTGACTGCCGATTTCGATCAGCAATGGCCATCTCCAGATCTGTAGCGATGGAGACAGTATGAATTCGTCAGTACTGTGGCCCAGTTTACATCGTATTTTAAAGATGTGAGACTATGCTATGCTGATTTTGTGTATATAATGAATATGTTGTGCTACACACTTCCTAAAGTAGTCTATATTCTTCCTCAGCGTTCAAGCTATCTCCATATCAAATATCGATGAAAACGGTTCAGTCGACAAAGCATAACAAATATACTGTCACATTTACAATACATATTACTATTGGTTATCAGCTTTTATTCATTATTCAGTATTTTGGAAGGCTTTCTTGAGTTTATGGTTAACCCCTATTAAGCGTTCTGTATGCGTTAGCCTGGAATTATCTGTTCTCATATTTTTGCTGTCTATGTTTTGTTTATTGTAGGAGAGTTTTTCATATTTTTTTGTTGCCAGTTGATGCCCTGCAAAAATTTTAAAAATGCAGCATGTCATCAGGCAGTGTACACATCAGAGGTTAACTACTTATCGTAAACTGGGTGCATGTCTAATGCACGTCTAACAAATTATTTTAGTGGCTGTGGAGTACATGATTTTAATTCATCTATTATTGTGTTAAGCCGGACAGCAATAACTTGCGTAAATTTCATTGTTTTCTGTAGGGAACAGCACTGACCTGCAACGATATAAAATAATTTGGCTTTTTAAGGGCAAACAGGTTTTCATTGGCAGTCTGGTATCACGAGCCGCGGAATTTGAATCCGCGCCAGACGTCATGGACGTCGAAGACCCGTAGAGGTCTCTGCAGCATAACGCCGTAAGGCTAGGCGCAAACTGAGAGGCGCATAGCGCGTGTGGCGCGACGCAGCGCAGCGCGCGTTTTTGTAACATCACAGGTTCAAATGGGACCGCGCAAATAGCGACGCGACGCGACTGGGACGCGGCACGCGCCTGCGCCAGGTCGCGCGGCGTTGTGGTTGAGGCACAGTTTCTCGCGCCGCGCGTCGAGCGTGCCTCGCTAGCACCGTGGGAATTTGAGGCGGGGAGCGGAAAAGTAGCACGTCCATATGCTCACATCGGAACGGCGCATATGAGCAGTGGTAATATTGCCCATACGATAAATTTTGCCTTACTGTGTACTGAATTTTATTGCCTTTGGGTAGTGTTTCGTTTTTCGCCATTTAAACGCTCCAGCTTTCTTCGTTAGCACGTTGTACATTTCTGTTACTTATATGTGCATAGTTTTGTTTTGTTTTTCTTCTGTCAAGAAAAATGTATACTTCAGTAACTGATGAGCCATTGGCCACTGGAATTCCACCATATGCCTCCGCGATGTTTTCAGATCGCAAGAATGGACAGAGGGTAGTGAATAAGGAAGCAAGGAATATTATAAAGTCATGTGATTAAGAATCAAGGCAGGAAAGTAAAGCAAGGTTATCTTCTCGCTGCCTAGTAAGCTAGCGTATCTGTACGATCTGTTACAAAAATTTAGAAAGGGATAATCTCCACAGGTGTGATCCCTTTGTGCATCTGGTAAAAAGCGTCCAAGATCTGAAGTATAGAAGTTTCACTGTGATTACTCTGATATGGATGTAATAATGTAATACGACACACTGTACTACATGCATGTGAACAACATATTTCCACTGCAAGCTAGAAACAGCCGAAAAGCAGTCACAAATAACAATGTTTTAATTGGTTCGCCGTGATGAGAAAAAGCATTTCAATTGTTGCATGGACATTATCAGCATTAATAAACTAATTATACAACAACAGGCTACATAAATGAAGAAAATGGTCGGTATTATAACGAAAGTAGGAATATCCTAAAAGAGTGTTATGATTAGATATATTTAATTTGTTGAAATGTGCTGCTGACAAAGGCAGATCTAGTTTCATGACAATGTTTTTCGAACTCCATCTCACAAGGGACACTTGGCTAACTTGTGCATTCCTGTCGCGCGCATTATCCTTCGCTGCTGACAATACACTGACCATTGTGTTGTGCGACAGATCAATTGTTTACTTTTCTCAATAACAACTATTTTATTCGCGATCACGCATTGTCAGTTTGACAAGCCCTAGGTGAGTAAACAGTATCTGGCATGTGCCTGTCATTCCGCCTGAAGGAACGCTCGTCATTATTTTAATACTGCTCAGATCAAGAGAAGGAATAAAATCCTTTGGTAAGTTTCCATTCCAGTCGCTCAGTGTTAAAAATACGATGGGTTACGGGGATACCACCAAAATTCCAACAGAATTGCCAATCTGTTTTTGTGTGAGTTGTTAACCTTTTCTCATTCGAAGAAGCATCACCATTTGTGAGTAAAGGCCTCATTTCTGTTGGTGACTGGTTTAATTGTACTTCCTTTGTCACAAAGTAATTTGCCAAACTGATCTCACATCAGCTATTTAGACAGAATTACGAAACGGAGGGTCTCATTAAACAAGTAACTGGCAATCACAGAGCTCAATGGCTTACGAAAAACCTCGTAGTATCGGTTTGCAGTAACATAAAAGAAGAAATTTCATGTTTATTTTCATACTAGGAAGCTCTTGTTTCGCTAGCTGTCAATAAGTCTTAAAAAATTACAGTCACTGGAGTGAAATAAATAAAAAAGAAGTATAAGTTGTGATATATCGCCATAGATAAGAAAGTTCCGTGTGTTTAAAAATTGGCAAAACACTCTCCTCCTTGTGTGCTATCATTCGCCAAACTTTCGTTTCGATGTCTCGAGCGGTTTAGGAGATACGAGAGATGTTGCGAGTATTTCATTCCCGCGAGCGTGAGATAGGAAGTGAGCGCGCTACATGGGATCCATTTTCTCGAGATCGGAGGCAGATAGAGATCTCCTCCCAAGTCTAAACAAAAATTCAGCATGTTAGCTGAATTTCTTACGCAGCAACATATGGTGTAACACGCCCCAAACGCAAAATCATAGCGACCCCTAATTTTCGTTGCAAACTTTTTGAGTTTTGCGTAGTGTCTCACTAAAATGTGTACATCACAATAAGAATGGTCATTAGCGAGGTGATGGGCACTTCGACACGAAGCTGACATATAAACGCTACAAGTAAGGCAAAAATCAAATATTTTCAGAGAATAGTTTCTGTAAAATCGTTTGAGGAAGATAACAGGTTGCGCGGGCTTCGGTTCTGTCGGCGCAGAGCGTCGCCAGTCGGCGCGTGCTGAGTATGGTGTACGCGTCGCAATATGCGCTGCACCCGCTTGACCCGTGCGGCACGTGCGTGTCGCGCTGTAGTCTAGTGTCACATCACACGTGCTATACGCTTCTCAATTTGCGCCTAGCCTAAGCTGTGGCGGCGCGCACCTCCTGGCGCCCATTTAGTGTGAGGGCGCCTCAGTGGAACACGTGGTTCCAGCAGCCAATAGCGGCGCCCCCGATAGCGTACTTAAGCGCCTGCCTCGCACTCAGCCAGACCGTCCATCATGCCAATTCCCACACCTTCTACCCCTCTGCCGGTGTGCCCCAGGGCTCTGTCCTCTCCCCTCTCCTCTACCTCCTGTACACGGCAGATATGCCCCAACCCCCCCCCCTCCAGTACACCTCTTGCAATATGCTGATGACACCGCATTCCTCGCCCTCGCTCCTACCCTCCAACGGTCCCAACGCCTTCTCCAGAATCACCTTGACCTTTTTGCTGCATGGTGTAACCAATGGCTCCTGAAACTCAATCCTTCCAAGACCCAGGCAATCATCGTAGGTCGTACCACTCGCTCCTTCCGGCTCCTGGATTTCTCCCTTACTGTCTGCGCACATCCTGTCTGCCTCACCCCCACCCGCACCTACCTTGGCCTCACCATTGACCGTCACCTCACCTGGATACCTCATCTCCGCTCCATCGAATCCAAAGCCCACAACCACCTCCGACTCCTCAAACTCCTCTCTGGCCGGACATGGGGGTTGCACCCCTCTACCATCCTCCACACCTACAAATCCTTCATCCGTCCCATCCTCTGTTATGCCAGTCCTGCCTGGATATCTGCCCCCCCCAAATTCTATCAGTCCCTCCAGATCCTTGAGCGTCATGCACTCCGCCTCGCCTTCCGTATCCGCCTCCCGTCCCCCACGCGGATCCTCTATGATCTCATTCCTTTCCCCCATCTGCTCCTATTCTTCGAACATATCCGCATCCTCTACACCTCCCGCCGTCTTGAACCCCCTCACCCCCTGGTTGCTCCTCTCCTCTCCCGTCCCCGCCCCCTGCCACGTCTTCACCGTTGTGTCCCCCCTACCCCCCATCTCTACACCCTCCATCTCCTTTCCCAAGGTGGCTTCCATCAACTCCCCCTCCCAGATGATGCCCTCTCTCCCTCCATTTATCCTTCCTATCAACTCTGATCCTCAATCCCCCTCCTTTCCTCTGTCCTTTCCCTGGGCTCCCTCTCCCCCCCCCCCTTCCGTCCTGTTTTTCTCCCCACTAAACCTCTCCCTACCTTCCTTCTCCCCCCCAGTCCTTTTGTATTCCCCTCCTCTGCCTACCCCACTCCCTGTCGTGTCTGCCCCCCACCCCTCTTATGGGTCCTCATCCTCCTTCAGCTCCTTTCCCCGCTCCCCCCTTCGCTTTTACTCTCCTTTCCCCCCCTTTTTTGTTTTCCCATCTTCTGTCCAGTTTTCCCCCCACTGCTCTCGACTGTGGTGTCACATTTGCCAACTTTTTAGTGCAGTGTTCCAGTGACTATTCAGTGTTGTTTGTCTTTCTCGTGTTGCGAACAGAAACCATGCTGTCGCTCGGTGTGAATTTTATGTCCTTTGCGAACAGAATCCAGGCTGTCGCCGTGTTTTTTAATTGTCTATTGTTTTCCCTGTCTGCTTCGTATGTATTTTTATTAGCGTCATCATCCCTGTGTTGTTGTTTTAAGTCCCACGATTTCTTTTCGTTTTGTTACTCTCTAAGTCTCCGATTTTATCGCCTGTTTTTTTATTATTTGTTCTCTTGATCTTTGTCACAAAATCTGTCGGCTGAAGAGCGGCGTACTAAGCTGCTGCCAGCCCGCCCCCTTCGGGGGGAATTGAAATTCAATAAATGAAAAAAAAAAAAAACTCAGCCAGGCAGGCAGTTCTCGTGTGTGTCGTCGTGTTTAGTGTTTAGTGTTCACCGTCGCACTCCATCGTTCACCTGTGCCATCGCCATCTTCAGTGTTTGTGCGTCGTATCAACAGTCTGCAGTGTGGATTATCGTCGAGTGTGAACGGCTCCGTGTTTGTCCCTATGTGTCTACTGTTTTATTGCCCACCGTTCTGTAACTTAAGCGTCTTCTCACTGTTTTTTCCTCATTGTGTATTCTATGGCTGAAGAGCAGCGTAGAGTGCTGTTGACAGTCTGCCTGTTGTACAGGTTTTCAAATAACAATAAAGAAAAAAAAAAAAATTCAGCCAGGCAGTCTAACCTCGCATGCGTCTCAGGACATATCGCCTCAGACAGCGTATTGACTTTCGTGTTTCTACTCCAGTGGATGTGGTTGCCTTATTTGGTTCGGTACTCTGTTGGCTGTTCTTGTTTTGTGTCGTAAGGTCCTCCGTTGGTCGTGTCCGTCCTCTCCCGTTGTGTTGTTGTTCGCAGGCCGCTCCACGGGTCCCGCCGCGTTTCCGTCACTACAATCCCGCGACCGTTCCGGATGTCGTTACAACATTTTGGCGACGAGGTAAACGGCGGTCGTTTTTGGTATGGAGGCGAAGTTGGTCTGTCTGCTGGAGCAACAGCGGCAGCTAATGCAGCAGCAGCAGCAGCAGTAGCAGCAGCAGCTCCAGTTAGACATCTTACAAAAGTCGCTGCAGTTGCTAACGGACATAGTCAATGCCCGGGACGCGTTACTGCAGCAGCTTCTGAGTCCTCGAGTGTCCGACGCTTTCCCGCGTCCGCTGTCGTTTCCACCATTTAATGACGCTAAAGAGGACTGGGAAACCTACTTACATCGGATGAAACAACCTTCCACGGCTTTTGAAGTCACGGACGACTCCTTGCAGAGGTCGTTGGTTTTTGTCTTGGGCCTCTCCGGACACGTTCTTTCTTCTCCGCAAGTTGATACCGTTGTCCGATCCTGTGGCTCTCTCTCTCTCCTGGAGATCTGCCTTTTGCTGACAAACTATTATTCACAACGCTACGATGTGGTCGCCTCTTGCCTGGAGTTCCACCAGTACCATAAACAGCCTGGTCAATCGTATCGTTCCTGGGTCACACATTTGTAGGGTCTCAGCCGTCGATGCGATTTTACGTGCACCAATCAGCAGCGTAAGGCCTTGTATGCGGACTCCCTGATCCGGGATGTGGTGGTTCAGCTGGCTCCCGACTCTGAATTCCGTACTGCGGCGTTGAAACTCGACAACCCCTCCTTGGAAGACATTCTCTGCATTGCCCACTCCTTTGAAATTGCTCAAGCGGCTAACGAGCGTCTTATGGCGCGACCGCAGGTGGTAGCGATCGCGGCGTCACGGCGGGTTCCGCCCTCGCGACGTCGACGTGGCCCGGCCGACAGAGGGCAGCGCCGTCGCGACTCCTCGTGTTCCGACGTCTCTATGGCGTCGGCGTCTTCGGTCGGCCCTCGTCGCCAGTCGCGCGGCCCACTTCCCTCTTGCCCACAGTGCTTTACTGCCCATTCGTGTGCTGATTGTCCCCACCGCTGGAAAACGTGCATGCTGTGTAACAAGGGGGCCACTTCCGAACGGTTTGTCGTAGATGCTCGACTCTATCCAGTCCTGCCCCTCCTGGGCCTCAAGATACCGTCCATGCTCTGCAATCGGTCGTCCCACGGGATGACCCGTCAGCGTGGAAGCTTTTCCTCACGCTCCGCATTTTCACAGAGGATGTCAGTTTTCAGGTCGACACTGGGGCCACCGTATCCCTGATTAATATGGCGACATATACTCGGCTGGGCTCTCCTGCGTTGTCGCCTCGCTCTCGCCGTTTGGTCGCCTACGGAGACGGTTCCATTTCCGTTCGTGGGCAGTTCGTCGTCCAGGCGACGTACAAGCGCGTTCCATGCCTCTTTATCCTCCTCGTCGTCAACCATCCGTCGGCTTCGAATATTTTTGGCCTCGATGCGTTTCAACTGTTTGGCTTTTCAATTTCCGACGAAGTTAAGGTCGTTTCCACGGCTGTTCCCTTTCAGGACTTGGACGATCTGTGCTCCACTTTTGCGTCGTTGTTTGCACCAGATCTCGGATGTGCTTCCGGCTTTCAGGTGCATATCACCCTACGGCCGGATGCACAGCCTCGCTTTTTCCGGGCCCGGCCCCTTCCGGTGGCCTTACGGCCGGCGGTCAAGCAGGAACTTGATCGGCTCCAGGTCGCTGGCGTGCTGGAACCTGTAACTTACAGTGCATGGGCGACACCACTGGTGGTCATACGGAAACCCAATGGGTCCCTTCGGCACTACAGTCAATGCTCAATCCCTCGTTGACACTTACCCCATTCCCCGACAGGAAGATCTTCTTGCCAAGCTTGCTGGGAGACAGTATTTTTCCAAGATCGACCTGGCTGAGGCATACCATCAGTTGCCCTTGGATGCCGAATCTCATAACATCATGGTTATTAACATGCCTTTTGAGCTGCATAAGTACAAGCGCCTTCCCTTCGGTGTCTCTTTCGCGCCGGCCATTTTCCAGCGATTCCTGGAGCAGTTTACACAGCCTATCCCTGCCTGTGTGAATTATCTGGATGACATCTTAGTCACTGGGCGTTCCCACCAGGACCATTTGCAAAACCTCAGCGCCTTATTTCACGCTCTGCAGTCTGCTGGTCTTTGCTGTCGGCTGGACAAGTGTTGTTTATTTCAACTGGAAGTGGAATACTTAGGCCACTGGCTTAGCAAAGATGGCATTCGCCCTTTAGGTAGTAATGTCGCGGCCATTGAGGCCCTTCCTCGTCCCAAGGACTTTTGTGAACTGCAGGTGTTTTTGGTCAAGGTTAATTATTACTTAAACTTCTTGCCACAGGCTGCCTCCGTTGCTCAACCCCTCAATCACTTGCGTCACAAAGGGGTACCTCTTGTTTGGACTCCTGCCTGTGACCAGGCTTTCCCCGTTTAAAGGCGATGCTGAAGTCCACCCCTTGCCTTACTCCCTTCTCTCCGGACTGCCCCTTGGTTGTGGCGGCTGATGTGTCAGCATACGGCTTTGGGGCCATCCTCGCGCACTGGGATGCTGATGGCTCCAAACAGCCCATCGCTTATGCCTCTAAGATGTTGACCCCAGCACAACGGAACTACTCCCAGATTGAAAAGGAGGCCCTGGCGATCGTGTTCACCATCCAAAAATTTCACACCTATCTCTTTAGGGCAAAGTTCACCTCCCTGACGGAACACAAACCCTTGGTTACACTTTTCGGGCCCCACTCTCGCCTTCCCGAGCGGATGGCTCAATGTCTCCAGCGCTGGGCATTGTTTTTACGTAATTACACTTACACCATCTGGTATAAGCTGACCGCCCAGCACGCTAATGCGGACTCTTTGTCATGTCTCCCAGCAGACCCTGATCCTGCCTTTGACCAACAGGAGGTCCTCTGCATTCACAATGATTCCACCTAACAGGGTGCGCTGGACAGACTTCCTCTTATGGCTGCTACGTTGCTGCGGCTACGCGCCGCGACCCTGTCTTGTGGCAGGTTCTCAACTATGTGGTCCACGGGTGGCCATCCTATGTTACTCGTCAGATGCAGTACAAATTTAGCCCCTGGCGCCACCTGTCCCACAGGCTCTCCGTGGTCGATGATGTCCTTTTCTTGGCCACGGATGCCCACCAGGTGGTCATCCTTCCAGAATTGTGGCTTCGGGTGCTCAATTTGTTACACCGCGGGCATTGGGGTATGTCCCGTATGAAAGTTTTGGCTCGCTGGCACATGTATTGGCCGGGCATCAATGGCGATATTGAGCGCCTGGTCTGTGGGTGTACTGTCTGTGCACATCACCAGGCGAGCCATCGTCAGTCGTTTGCAGCCTGGCCTGTGCCTCGCCGGCGCTTGGATCGCTTCCATATCGATTTTGCAGGCACGTTTTCGCGGTCCATGTGGTTACTCATCGTTGATGCCTACTCCAAATACCCCTGTGTTGTCCAAATGGCATCCACCACCAAGGAGGCTACACCCACAGCCCTGGTCCGGGTTCTCGCCATTGAGGGCCTGCCCCCACAGGTTGGTCTCCGGTAATGGTCCCCAATTCACAGCATCCTCCTTATACAACTTCTGTCAGGACAACAGTATCAAACATATCTTTAGCACCCCTTTCCACCCTTCGTCCAATGACGGGGCGGAGAGGCTTGTCCACACTTATAAACACCAATTGACTAAGGCAGTCGACACATGCCCAACCACGTCGGCCCTCACCCTGTTTTTGAGCACCTATCGCACTACGCCCATTGACGGACGCAGTCTGGCAGAGCTCCTTCATGGGCGACAGTCGCGCACCCTGCTGCATTTGCTGATGCAGTCCTCCTCCCGCCCCCACTCCCGGCCCTCGCGGCGGTATGCCCCTGTCACGGTCGTGTGGGCCCGCGAGTACAGGCGCAAGGCGGGTTGGACACCCGTCACGGTCGTCGCGGTCCATGGGCGGCATGTGTCGTCGGTGCAGACGTCGAAAGGGTTGGAGAGCCGCCATCATAATCAGCTCCGCCCTCATGCTGCCACGGGACTCGTGCCACCGCCTCTTTCCTCACCTCCTTCAGGTACGGACGTGGTCCTTGAGTCACCAACCCAGCTCCCGGTTGCCGTCTCCGCGCGGGCCTGCCGCCGGCCCCTCCGCCTCCGGGTGGATCGGCGGCTCCCTCCCCCGCCCTGGACTCTGGATCGGCTGTCATGGATACCTCGGGTGTCCCTTCCTTCCCGCCACTTGCGGTTGATATGCCCAGTTCCTCTTCCCACTGCAGCACACCTCGGCACCGTCCGGAGTGTTTCCGCCCCTACGCGCAAGTTTCAGGGGGGAGGGATCTGGTACCGCCCGCTGCGGAATTTGAATCCGCGCCAGACGTCATGGACATCGAAGACCCATAGAGGTCTCTGCACCATCGCGCCGTAAGCTGTAGTGGCGCGCGCCTCCTGGCCCGCATTTAGTGTGAGGGCGCCACAGCGGAACACGTGGTCCCAGCGGCCAATAGCGGCGGCCCTGATAGCGTACTTCAGCGCATGTCTCTCGCTCAGTCACGAAGTCTAACCTCGCGTGCATCTCCGGACGTATCGCCTCACATTAGACAGCGTACTGACTTTCGCGTTTTCTTTACGAGTGGACGTGGTTGTCTTTGTTTGGTTCGTGACTCCGTTGTCTGTTCTTGTTGTGTCGTAAGGTCCTCCGATGGTCGTGTCCGTCCTCTCCCGTTGTGTTGTTGTTCGCAGGTCGCTCCGCGGGTCCTGCAGCGTTTCCGTCACTACTACCCCGCGACCGTTCCGGTCGCCGTTACAACAGGCAGTGTCCACTCTCAGCTCCTCGCTGTCTTTGTTTCCAAAATTTAAAAGCTGGTCCTCTCATCAACATCCTAGTTTTGCATTTGTTCACAGTTTGCCTAGAACGCTTAACACGTAATCTCGTGCCCTAGACACAAAAGGTGAATCTAGGGTAGCGGTACTAGCTCTTCAATGGGTACTTACGCACTCGACGAGGACCGATCCCTCCGATGCTTTCTCAATAGATCCAACTGACTGTGGAGCTGCATGTCGTCTGACCGCATTTGCAGGGTCTGAACCGCCTCTTATTTGGTAAACTTATCCGTCCCTAGTTCGTTCGTTACAAAGCTTGTATCGAAACTAAAAGGAAAGAACTGGACACCAGCTCCACAGTCGAACATCCTGCCACTGAACACACCTGATTCTTTGGACTGGGAAACAGGGGAGCTTTTTGCTGTCAGGCGGTCTGGTACTCTCAGATAAGCCAAGTACTCACAGAACTGTTTACACGAAGGGCAAATATTCGCTGTTAGTTCCTTGCGTGTACTTTATGTAAGTGTCTGAGAGTCTTGCGAGAGCAGATGCCTGAAGCGTTTACACACAGCAGGCCGAAAGTTGGTGTGAGAGCTGAAGTATTACTCTCCGTGACAGTTTTCGGCTGTAGTTCTGTACGCGAATGAAGAGATTGCGACAGAAGAGCGTCGGGCTGCAACTGCACTTTTAATTCGTTTAGTAGCAAAGGAAGGGCGTAAACTACAGGGCTCGTGTTGATCGGAGAGAGGATCAGGTGGCGGCATGATTTTGGAGCATGCAAGAATCTCATCTTAGAGCCTGTGATGGAAACTTCACAACAGCATCGAAATTTTACGGAAATGACAACGCGGAGGTGGAAGAAATATTCTTCATAATTGGACACAAAACTACCAATCTAGATACTATTAACCTTAAATGCATTCGCGTTAAGGACGGACTGCTTGTGACACTAATATTTCTAGAATCAGCTACGTTCATTCTCTTTAATATTTGATAAAGTAACAATTACGTTGAAACAACATTACACCAATTTCATCTTGATACCCGAAGAAGTTCCAACGGCAAATAGATCTGACATCTGATAAATGTAGCATATTAGGACACACATTTATTTGAACATTTTTACTTATATTGACTTAAGGAATCTCTCGTAAGTTCCTGAACGTCTGTTCTTCAGAACCCAATATAATAATGTTGTTGTTGCGGTCTTCAGTCCTGAGACTGGTTTGATGCAGCTCTCCATGCTACTCTATCCTGTGCAAGTTTCTTCATCTCCCAGTACATACTGCAACCTACATCTTGGTCTCCCTCTACGATTTTTACACTCCACGCTGCCCTCCAATACTAAATTGGTGATCCCTTGATGCCTCAGAACATGTGCTACCAACCGATCCCTTCTCCTTGTCAAGTTGTGCCACAAACTCCTCTTTCCCCAATTCTATTCAATACCTCCTCATTAGTTATGTGATCTACCCATCTAATCTTCAGCATTCTTCTGTACCACCACATTTCGAAAGCTTCTATTCTCTTCTTGTCCAAACTATTTATCGTCCATGTTTCACTTCCATACATGGCTACACTCCATACAAATACTTTCTGAAACGACTTCCTGACACTTAAATCTATACTCGATGTTAACAAATTTCTTTTCTTCAGAAACGCTTTCCTTGCCATTGTCAGTCTACATTTTATATCCTCTCTGCTTCGACCATCATCAGTTATTTTGCTCCCCAAACAGCGAAAGTCATTTACAACTTCGAGCGTCTCATTTCCTAATCTAATTCCCTCAGCATCACTCGACTTAATTCGACTACATTCTATTTGCCTCGTTTTGTTTTTGTTGATGTTCATCTTATATCCTCTTTCAAGACACTGTCCATTCCGTTCAACTGCTCTTCAAAGTCCTTTGCTGTCTCTGACAGAATTACAAAGTCATCGGCGAACCTCAAAGTTTTTATTAATATATTTAAATATATTAATATATATAAAGACCATGTCGATAATACAGCTGTACGTATAATTTTATAATTATAGATACTGCTGTATTACTCGAAGCTAAAAACAGTTCTACGAGTTGCAAAACTATTACTTTCAAACATAACTTCACTTGCTTCTCTATGTTGATTAGTTTATGCTATAAAACTAGTTTGCCTGATTTCTTCAGTTGTTGATAATCTGGTTAATCTCTTCTATGGAGTTGTTCACAGCAAACTATCGTTGCATCTTGCGTCAGTTCTGTAGTCCACCAACTATACGTTCCATAATGCTGTTTTTAACTCATACAGACTAATTAAATGCACAATTCTAGCCGGAGTCCAGTTCCTGGCATCTTTCTTCACTACTTTATTTATTATCGTGGGATCGAGTCTAGTCAATGGCAGTTCTTTTCATTTTTGTTTGTTAGTTCTACAAAATATGCATATGATGTTTCTGTATGTTATTTGACGTGTAGAATTGTTTAAATCTAGAACTTTCAAAATAGGTTAACGGGTAGTTCCATTCGTTATGGCTCAAAACACACAGTTTTGCGTGTGCTTGTATTTAACATGTGCATGACGACGGCGAAGTATGTTATCAAGATAATGTAGTGTACATTCTGTTAAATACGGCACAAATCTGGGACGCAATATGGCCGCTCACCACTCTCAGTACTCAGACAATGACGGTACAGTTTTTCTCGTCTGAATGTTACGGCGAGCAGCCCCCTATAAACGTAGGTTTCCGTCTGTACCAGAGGTCTAAATTCGCAGAGTGCCACTGTCTGAGATCTTGCCCAATTCTCGGACACTGCCGGCGAGCAGATTCACGGTGCTGTTTTCACGTGACGTATTAACCACGAAACCTCTCCGAAAGTGATAAATACTCACGTCTATTTCTGGCTTTGCCTCAGAGTGTACAGTGGGCATTCCTTACATTCCCTGGATTAATATACAGGCCTCATATTCAGATGATTAGAGTTCGTTTTCGCTCACCACATTGAGACGATATAACAAATTTTCACTCTCTGACTTCGTTCTTAGATACTGGCCATTCTGATACCAATACTGCAGCTGCTGTCGCACTGTTGTTGTGTGTGCACCTCTGACGACGATGATGCGTGTGTGGGCAGTTGTGGGATGGATTCGACAGTACAGAAGCGACGACGGAGTCAGGAATGCACTCTTAGCAGAACATTATTTACTATTAGCTGCTGTTCAGAACCAGTGTGACGATACGAGCCCACGAGCTGCACAAGGCTAGTAAGCAGCGAGTGGCGTATACCGAGACAGCAGAATGTAGCAGCAGCCCAGCAGCGGGTGACACCGCGCTGGCCTACTCACGAGGAGATCAGGGCAAGTGCCAGCACATGATTTTCCAGCAAGTTCGCTCAGTGGAAGAGGCTTCAAAATAAGCGAACACGTGTCTCGACATATTCTTAGATTTTATTGTATTCTATGTTAACCGGGGGCCTAGAAAGGACGGAGAGGCTCCGTCCCCGCCGCAGCCGCAGTGGTCCACAACCCCACGACGACTACCGCAGTTCACTTCACATCCCCCCCCCCCCCCCCCCGCCGCCCCAGACCGAACCACTCTTTCAGGGTTATTGTGCGGTTCGCCCCCCCCCCCCCCCCGATCCCCCCTGGGAACGTCTCACACCAGACTGGTGTAACCCAGCTATGTTTGCGTGGTAGAGTAATGGTGGTGTACACGTACGTAGAGAACTTGTTTGTCCAGCAATCGCCGACATAGTGAAACTGAGGCGGAATAAGGGGAACCAGCCCGAATTCGTTGAGGCAGATAGAAAACCGCGTAAAAACCATCCACTGACCGGCCGGCTCACCGGACCTCGACACAAGTCCGCCGGGCGGATTTGTGCCGGGGACCAGGCGCTCCTACCAGCCCGGGAAGCCGTGCGTTAGACCGCACGGCTAACCTGGAGGTCTATTCTTAGATACTCGATCTTTTCTGAGAAAACGACAAAGTTTTCGAGGTAGTTTATATGTCTTTTAGAGAGTAACAAGTTTCACGGACGTGGTGGCACAATGGCTGCCGTTACGGCTCCATACATTTACGCCCCCATTCGAAACCCGATTACTGTTTTTATTCTTATTTTTCATTTATCTACCCGTGTCCGCAGAAGATTATTACACGTTTTCTAATGTTTAACAATGTCTCTTATTTCTCTACTAATTGTCTGCCTGGTGAATTAAGAAAATAAATAAATAAATGAATGAAGAAGGAGAAAATTATTTGAAATAGTTTTTGGTGAAGTTCGTGTAGTGTACTTTCAGTCATAATCAACTTCAAGCACCAGTTTTAGCAAAAAGGATCCGTTATGCGTGGTTTCCCGTGAAATTACTACTAACGCGTGAAATCTTCAGCAATGTCAATGACGTTTCTTTTCCGAGTGGGATTCATACGCAGAAACGTCACTGTATCAAACCTGCTTTCACGCGATGCTCGTGTTGTTCGGAATGTCTTTTTCCAAGGTTGTTTCACAGAGGTAGACTGCACTGTAGTTCCGTCTCTAAATTATCGCACATCTGGCAAGACGGTAGATATCAAAATAGATGACAGAGGGATAAAAAAACAATAAAAATCGCTCAAAAGAGGAGAGGCCGATGGACCTGATGGGATACAAGTTCGATTTTAAACAGAGTACGCGAAGGAACTTGTCCCCCTTCTTGCAGCGGTGTACCGTAGGTCTCTAGAAGAGCGTAGCGTTCTAAAAGTTAGGAAAAGGGCACAGGTAATCCCCGTTTTCAAGAAGGGATGTCGAACAGATGTGCAGAACTATGGACCTATATCAGTAACGTCGATCAGTTGTAGAATTTTGGAACACGTATTATGATCGAGTATAATGACTTTTCTGGAGAATATAATTCTACTCTGTGGGAATTAGCATGGGTTTCGAAAAGATCGTGTGAAACCCAGCTCGCGCTATTCGTCCACGAGACTCAGAGGGCCATAGACACGGGTTCCCAAATAGATGCCGTGTTTCTTGGCTTCCTCAAGGCGTTTTATACGGTTCCCCACAGTCGATTAATGAACAAAGTAAGAGCACATGGACTATCAGACCAGTTGCGTGATTGGATTGAAGAGTTCCTAGATAACAGAACGCAGCATGTCATTCTCAATGGAGAGAAGTCTTCCGAAGTAAGAGTGATTTCAGGTGTGCCTCAGGGGAGTGTCGTAGGACCGTTGCTATTCGCAATACATATAAATGGCCTTGTGGATAATATTGGAAGTTCACTTAGGCTTTTTGCGGATGATGCTGCAGTGTATCGAGAGGTTGTAACAATGGAAAATTGTACTGAAATGCAGGAGGATCTGCAACGAATTGACGCATGGTGCAGGGAATGGCAACTGAATCTCAATGTAGACAAGTGTAATGTGCTGCGAATACATAGGAAGAAAGATCCTTCATCATTTAGCAACAATACAGCAGGTCAGCAACTGGAAGCAGTTAATTCCATGAATTATCTGGGAGTAGGCATTAGGAGTGATTTAAAATGGAACGACCATATATAATTAATCGTCGGTAAAGCAGATGCCAGACTGAGATTCATTGGAAGAATCCTATGGAAATTCAGTCCGAAAACAAAGGAGGTAGGTTACAGTACACTTGTTCGCCCAGTGCTTGAATACTGCTCACCGGTGTGGGATCCGTACCAGATAGGGTTGATAGAAGAGATAGAGAAGATCCACCGGAGAGCAGAGCGCTTCGTTACAGGATCACTTAGTAACCGCGAAAGCGTTACGGAGATGATAGATAAACTCCAGTGGAAGACGCTGCAAGAGAGACGCTCAGTAGCTCAGTACGAGCTTTTGTTGAAGTTTCGAGAACATACCTTCACCGAGGAGTCAAGCAGTATATTGCTCCCTCCTACGTATATCTCGCGAAGACACCATGAGGATAACATCAGAGAAATTAGAGCCCACACAGAGACATACCGACAGTCTTTGTTTCCACGAACAATACGAAAAAAAATGGCTCTGAGCACTCTGGGGCTTAACATCTGAGGTCATCAGTGCCCTAGAGCTTAGAACCACTTAAACCTAACTAACCTAGGGACATTACACACATCCATGCCCGAGGCTGGATTCGAACCTGCGACCGTAGCGGTCGCGCGGTTCCAGACTGTAGCACCTAGAACCGCTCGGCCACCCAGGCCTACGAACAACAGCGAGACTAGAATAGAAGGGAGAACTGGTAGAGGTACTCAAGGTACCCTCCGCCACACACTGTCAGGTGGCTTGCGCAGTATGGATGTAGATGTAGAGGTGGAATTCGTGTGTTTCCATTGTTTCTAAGAGCGGTATCATGCAAGTGAATGCATCAAATCTTCCTGAAGAATGAACATAAGAACAAAATATTAGAATTAAGAATGAACAATCAGGAAATGAGAATTTAGAAAGTTTTTAACCCCTGAAGATACGATACACACATACTTTATGTAATAAGTGTTTGACGCATCGTGAATCCCAGTTGCGATTTTAAAAGTAATATATCGCCGTTGTATCCCCTAATTTGGTAAGAAGTATTCGTGTAGTAATCTTCTTCGGCCATGGATAAATAAACGAAATAAAAAAATAAAATACAAATAATAAAAGGGGTTTCGAACACAGAACGCCAAAGGCTTGAACCGCGAAATAACCACTGTGCCACCGCATCGTATGAAGTTAGTGCCTGTTGAAACGCCTATAAGTTACGACGCAGTTTTTACCATTGTTTTGTTAGAAACGGTCTAGTATCTATAGATAAGCAGGACCACTTTTTAGCTTACACTGAAGAGCCAAAGAAACTGGTACATCTGTCTAATATCGTGAAAGGCCCCACGAGCATGCGGAAGATAAGCCCCATGAGCCATTTGAACCATTTTTCTCAATCTGTTGTTGTGGTCTTCAGTCCAGAGACTAGTTTGATGCAGCTCACCGTGCTACTTTAGCCTGTGCAAGCTTCTTCATCTCCCCGTACATATTGCAACCTACATCCTTCTGAATCTGTTTAGTGTATTCATCTCTTAGACTTCCTCTACGATTTTTACCCTCCACGCTGCCCTCCAGTACTAAATTGGTGATCCCTTGATGCCTCAGGACATGTTCTACCAACCGATCCTTTCTTCTAGTCAACTTGTGCCACAAATTTCTCTTCTCTCCATTTCTGTTCAATACCTTCTCATTAGTTATGTGATCTACCCACCTAATCTTCAGCATTCTTCTGTACCACCACGTTTCGAAAGCTTCTATTCTCTTCTTGTCCAAACTATTTATCGTCCATGTTTCCCTTCCATACATGGCTACACTCCGTACAAATACTTTCAGAAACGACTTCTTGACACTTAAATCTATACTCGATGTTAACAAATTTCTCTTCTTCAGAAATGCTTTCCTTGCCATGGCCAGTCTACATTTTATATCCTCTCTGCTTCGACCATCATCAGTTATGTTGCTCCCCAAACAGCAAAACTCATTTACAACTTCGAGCGTCTCATTTTCTAATCTAATTCCCGCAGCATCACTCGACTTAATTCGACTACATTCTATTTGCCTCGTTTTGCTTTTGTTGATGTTCATCTTATATCCTCCTTTAAAGACACTGTCCATTCCGTTCAACTGCTCTTCCAAGTCCCTTGATGTCTCTGACAGAATTACGATGTCATCGGCGAACCTCAAACATTTTATTTCTTCTCCATGGATTTTAATTCCCATTCCGAATTTTTCTTTTGTTTACTGCTTGCTCAATATACAGATTGAATAACATCGGGGAGAGGCTACAACCCTGTCTCACTCCCTTCTCAACCACTGCTTCCTTTTCGTGCCCCTCGACTCTTATACCTGCCATCTGGTTTCGGTACAAATTGTAAATAGCCTTTCGCTCCCTGTATCTTATCCCTGCCACCTTTAGAATTTGAAAGAGAATATTCCAGTCAACATTGTCAAAAGTTTTCTCTCAGTCTACAAATGCTAGAAATGTAGGTTTGCCTTTCCTTAATCTTTCTTCTAAGATAAGTCGTAAGGTCAGTATTGCCTCACGTGTTCCAACATTTCTACGGAATCCAAACTGATCTTCCCCGAGACGGCTTCTACTAGTTTCTCCATTCGTCTGTAAAGAATTTGCGTTAGTATTTTGCAGCTGTGACTTATTAAACTGATAGTTCGGTAATTTACACATGTGTCAACACCTGCTTTCCTTGGGATTGGAATTATTATATTCTTCTTGAAGTCTGAGGGTATTTCTCCTGTTTCATACATCTTGCTCACCAGATGGTAGAGTTTTGTCAGGACTGGCTTTCCCAACGCCTTCAGTAGTTCCAATGGAATGTTGTCTACTCCCGGGGCCTTGTTTCGATTCAGGTCTTTCAGTGCTCTGTCAAACTCTTCACGCAGTATCTTATCTCCCATTTCATCTTCATCTACATCCTCTTACATTTCCATAATATTGTCCTCAAGTACATCGCCCTTGTATAAACCCTCTACATACTCCTTCCACCTTTCTGCATTCCCTTCTTTGCTTAGAACTGGGTTTCCATTTGAGCTCTTGATGTTCATACAAGTGGTTCTCTTATCTCCAAAGGTCTCTTTAATTTTCCTGTAGGCAGTATCTATCTTACGCCTAGTGAGATAAGCCTCTACATCCTTACATTTGTCCTCTAGCCATCCCTGCTTAGCCATTTTGCACTTCCTGTCCATCTCATTTTTGAGACGTTTGTATTCCTTTCTGCCTGCTTCATTTACTGCACTTTTATATTTTCTCCTTTCATCAATTAAATTCACTCTATCTTCTGTTACCCAAGGATTTCTACTAGCCCTCGACGTTTTACCTACTTGATCCTCTGCTGCCTTCACTATTTCATCCCTCGAAGCTACCCATTCTTCTTCTACTGTATTTCTTTCCCCCGTTCCTCTCAATCTTTCCTTAATGTTCTCCCTGAAACTCTCTACAGCCCCTGGTTGTGTCAGTTTATCCAGATCCCATCGCCATATATTCCCACCTTTTTGCAGTTTCTTCAGTTTTAATCTACAGTTCATAACCAACAGATTGTGGTCAGTGTCCACATCTGCACCTGGAAATGTCTTACAATTTAAAACCTGGTTCCTAAATCTCTGTCTTACCATTATATAATCTATCTGAAACCTGTCAGTATCTCCAGGCTTCTTCCATGTATACAGCCTTCTTTTACAATTCTTGAACCAAGTGTTAGCTATGATTAAGTTGTGCTCTGTGCAAAATTCTACCAGGCGGCTTCCTCTTTCGTTTCTTAGCCCCTATCCATATTCACTTACTACGTTTCCTTCTCTCCCTTTTCCTACTACCGAATTCAAACACCCATGACTATTAAATTTTCGTCACCCTTCACTAGCTGAATAATTTCTTTTATTTCATCATACATTTCTTCAATTTCTTCGTCATCTGCGGAGCTAGTTGGCATATAAACTTGTACTACTGTAGTTGGTGTGGGCTTCGTATCTATCTTGGCCACAATAACGCGTTCACTATGCTGTTTGTAGTAGCTTACCAGCATTCCTATTTTCCTGTTTATTATTAAACCTACTCCTGCATTACCCCTATTTGATTTTGTGTTTATAACCCTGTAGTCACCTGACCAGAAGCCTTGTTCCTCCTGCCACCGAACTTCACTAAATCCCACTATATTTAACTTTAACCTATCCATTTCCCTCTTTAATTTTTCTAACCTACCTGCCCGATTAAGGGATCTGACATTCCACGCTCCGATCCGTAGAACAGCAGTTTTCTTTCGCCTGATAGCGACATCCTCTTGAGTAGTCCTCGCCCGGAGATCCGAATGGGGGACCGTTTTACATCCGGAATATTTTACCCAAGAGGACGCCATCATCATTTAATCATACAGTAACGCTGCATGCCCTCGGGAAAAATTACGGCCGTAGTTTCCCCTTGCTCTCAACCGTTCGCAGTACCAGCACAGTAAGGCCATTTCGGTTATTGTTACAAGGCCAGATCAGTCAATCATCCAGACTGTTGCGCTTGCAACTGCTGAAAAGGCTGCTGCCCCTCTCTAGGAACCACACGTTTGTCTGGCCTCTCAACAGATACCCCTCCGTTGTGGTTGCACCTACGGTACGGCTATCTGTATCGCTGAGGCACGCAAGCCTCCCCACCAACGGCAAGGTCCATTGTCCATGGGGGGGGGGGGGGGGGGGGGGATGAGATCAGTTCCACCGCTTATAGAGACCCTCAATATACTGTTTCCAACTATCCGCTCTCCCCACCATATTTAACAGTGATTACCGTTGCACTCTTAATGTTACCTCCGTTCCTTTTATTTTCTCCGAAGGTTGTTTTAACTTTTCTATATGCTGAATCAGTCGATCTTCCTATTTCGTCACTTTTTCGTGTAGCCCTTTTGCTTTAGCTTCCCTGCATTTCCTATTTATTTCATTCCTCAGTTATTTGCACCCTTGTAGTTCTGAATTTCCCTAAATGTCTTTGTACTTCCTACCTTCGTAGATCAACTAAAGCACTCCTTCCTTATCCACAGGTTCTTTGCCGTTACATTCCTTGTAATTACGTTTTTCTCTCCAACTTCTACGGCTAATACTTTTAGAGATGCCCATTTCTCTTCAACAGAATTGCTTAATGAGCTGTTCATTATCGAGGTATTTATAGCCTCAGAGAACTTCAAACGTATACCTTCATTCCATAGTACTTACGTATCCCATTTCCTTTCGCATTCTTTCTTCCTGATATGTCCCTTAAACTTCAGCCTACTCTTCATCATTACGAAATGTGAGTCTATAAATGACCCTGAGTACGCGTTACGAACCAATAAATGACTTCAGAATCTCTGCCTGATCTTGATGTAATCTAACGGAAAACTCGGCCTTTTCCAAGTAAATATCGTACGGAGAACCCAGTTGCTTTCAACCTAAAAGAATTAAACTCTGAAGAACAATAGAAATAAATGAAATCCGTAATAATACAGATTAAGAATGACATCCAGCACTGATTCTCAAAATAGCGTAAATAAACTAAGCACAGTCCATTCAAAACCGAAAACACTAACTACAAATAATGAGCAACTAGTTCTAATTTCGTAGTTTCCACAGAAAATCATACACCAATTAGTAAATCAGCTCATGGGAAGTGTTCAGTCGCTGAAAGCTTGATGAAGACAAGTGTTACATAGTTGTGTCTCTGGGCGGTCACCGCAGCTGAACCTGTGACCTATAGGGAGTGAGCCAGGTGCGGCCAGCGTCCGGCGTCCAGCAGCCGTCGCGCCCCCTGCTTCCTTTTACCCCAAAATTACGTTCTGCTGCAGCTGACAGATGGAAGTTCCGATATCGTTTTGAGCACGGCTGCCAATAGCTCACCCCACTTCTTCGTGTACTCATCCCATGGCCCTTCAACTGCAACGCACTTCCTGGCACACTTCCATCTCGTTGTTTCTGATATCACGACCTCTCCAGCTGGTAAAATTACGACTGACGGTTCTCACGTTTTGGCTGCCATTTGCTTTTCAGTAGATAATGATGGTGAGAAGACCACATTTGTGTCGCTAAATGAATATTGTAGCCGCCTTGTGCTCTTAACGTTTGCTGATAACACTAATACAACGGGATGTTATCTTCTGTCTCTTTTTTTTTTTAGAAAAAATCAATAAGTAAATAAATAAGAACTTCAAACCAATGCCAAATTTCTCTCGTTTGCTGATATCCCAGCAACAACTACCAGGTCTGCTACATGAGCACACACGTCCCAGAGAAGCTCAATGATGTCGCTGTCAAAACTGGCAAATCTGGAGCTATATATGCAAGAAATACGTGTAGAAATGGCTCCGTATGTAATGGATAAGAACCAGGACGTAGACAGAATGGGCCAAGTGAGAAAGGCGTAATTATAATTTTATTATTAACCGCTGCTTACATAATTTGAGCAATAGCAGCATCGGAGACATCGAAGAAATGCTGCATCCCTAAACCGACGTCATCAACAATTGCTCGTAGCAGTTGTGGTGAAGTCTGAGCAACGTGTTCTTGTATATTGGACTTCGGATCAGGTAGAGGCCGAACGTGTCCTGGTAAAAGCGTTCTTTTAGATCCCCGCAGAGCCGGAAGTCACATGGATTTAGATCAGTTGATCTTGCAGGGCATGTATCTGGGAAACCCCTGGAGGTAATATGTTCGTGGAAGTTTGTATTAAGCAGATTGTCACTGGATGAGCGACATGAGGTGTTGCCGCATATCGCATGAGAAAGGTGGTTTTCACAAAGTCGCGCCCTTCGAACGCACGAATTACATACTGGAGGTCTCGATAACGTGCAAACGTCACGGTTCACGTGACATGCCCTCTGGCTGTATTCTCTTCTAAGAAGAACAGACTGAGAATGAAGGTGCTTGTGAATCCACGCCACACAGTCATATAGGGCGAGTTCATCGACTCTTCGTGCACAACACGCAATTTAACAGTATCCCAAATTCGGCAGCTCCGTGTATTCACCACACCCTGGAGTGTACAGTGGGTCATATCACTCCATAGAATATATCCCAGTCACACGTCATCAACTTAGATCCCTTCCAGAAACTGACGTGCAAATTCAGAACGTTGCTGTGGATCACGAGGATTCAGTTGGATCTTGTAAGGGTACCAGTGTGTAATGGATCATGAAACCTTCCGTGCTGTTGACCATACCGCCGACAATTCTAGTAACACTGCACCAGCACTAGTGTTACCCGAGGCGCTTTCTGTATGATCAGCAGCAACCTCGTCAATAACCTCCACTGGGATTGCACTCCTTCTTCTTCTAAGTGCCACACCGATCTCACTCGTGTTTTTGAATTTCATTATCATATTTTTTAAACCATTTAATGAAATCAGGCTTCTCCCCAGACCTTTTAGTCGGTGATAGTCTCACAACGTAACACTGTGATTGCTGCCATCACACGAAACAATTTTACAAACAGTGCATTGTCTCTCTTCTCGATAACCATCCAGTTACCTCAAGTTATGACTTGTCAAATGACAGCTTAGATGTCATAGCGTCATACAAACAGTGCATATACCCAGATTCGGAACTCGTGGCCAAAATTGTAAATAATTTTTTCCATCATTAATGAGCTCCACGTTAACGGATTAGCATAGACAGGGTGAACATTAATGAAAACGACAAAATGCAGGAACGGATTCAGGAGTGGAGCCTATGAACACGTATCGGAAATGTACAGTATGTGTGCAACAACAGATGGTTCAAATGGCTCTGAGCACTATGGGACTTAACTGCTGAGGTCATCAGTCCCCTAGAACTTAGAACTACTTAAACCTAACTAACCTAAAGACATCACAAACAGCCATGCCCGAGGCAGGATTCAAACCTGCGACCGTAGCGGTCGCGCGGTTCCAGACTGTAGCGCCTAGAACCGCTCGGCCACTCCGGCCGGCGCAACGACAACAGATCTTTTGTTCTACAGTATAGTAGAACAAAAGCGAACTGGTGCTTTTCATTTATTATAATGTTGTTCTACCAAGAACCGACGGAAGATTCTGTTAACATAACAACAGATCTCCGGAACACAGTACAGAGCTGCATCGCATCCACGTCACAACAGATGTTCAAAGTAGCTTCCATGGGCTTTCATGTGATAGGGATAGTAACGTTTGTCATACAGCACACACATAATCATACTTTGTCTTACACCATGTTGGCGGGACACTTTTACTATGGTTCGTTTCAGTATCCTGTAGAAACCCGTCCTCCAAACTTAATGTAAGCACAGTTCACCGCCTCCATGCACGTTTGTCTGTGAAAGGACCCACGAGCACACAAGTCGTTGTGGGATGTGGTTGGTGTTCGTAAGGGTACTTGTTTTGTTACAGCCGCGCTGCCACTCGACTGTTTCCAACGGCTTGGCCGTACACAAACTGCATCTCGGGTTGTGCCCGACATGAATACCGGACCATTCTGCTGCTTTCGGTATGCTACGTCAGTCATACAGCCTACAAAACAGGTGGAAAACACGTCACGTGGCCAGAGGAACCTTCATTCGTCAGGGCCCTTCTACCATGGGAACGATGCATTTCCGGGCACATGTTCATAGAACATTTTTTCCTCCATTGTCAGTCAGGAATCTGTCTTTGCAGTCTGTCGGTCTTTTTGATGTTCAGCTTTTATATATCAAGTATCGTTACCATACTAAGTACAGTCCACATTGGACTACCGTGATTAGCTGCAGTTTAATTACAACCACCTCATTATGAACTCCGGGAGGGGGCTACCAAGGAGGTGGTGACCTCGAGAAAAAGACTTAATAACTAACTACAGGATAAAGTTCTACGAGTCGGGGCGTGGAATGTGAGAAACTTGAACGTGGTAGGCAACCTAGAAAATCTGTAAAGAGAAATTCGAAGGCTCAATCTAGATATAGAAGGGGTCAGTGAAGTTAAATGGAAAGAGGGCAAGAATTTATGGTCAGATGAGTACCGGGTAATATCAAAAATAGCATAAAATTGTATAACGGGATTAGGTTTCGTTATGAATAGGAAGGTAGGGCAGAAAGAAAACCATTGGTACAATCCCCACGACAACTGCGAAGATACCACGGATAAACTTCAGCTGATTGACGATAGAAGGAAGTACAAAAATATCTGGGGAAATTCAGGGATACAGAAATACAATTAGGATCAAAATAAATAGGAAGTGTAGGGAAACTAAGACTTCGAAAAGAGAAACAATTTTCGGAAGGACGGATTCAGCGGATAGACAAGTCAAAACAACTTTCGCTGACATTAACAGCAAGGGTGGCAACTTTAAGAGGTCAGTGGGAATCCCATGCTTTAATGCAGAGATGAGGGCGTATTGGTGGAGAGAGCACACTGAAGGCCTCTACGAGGGTGAAGACTTGATAGAAGGAGAAACAGGGTCGACACGGAAGAGATAAAGGATCCAGCATTAGAATTTGAAAGAGTGATAGACGACTTAAGATCAGATAAGGCTGAAGGGACACATAACATCGCATCGGAATTTATAAAATCACTGGGGGAGATGGCAACAAAATTACTATACAAGTTGATGTGTAGAATGTCTGAGACTGGCGATATTCCATCAGATATTCGGAAGAAACATCATCCACACATTTCCAAAGATACCACAAGCCGACAAACTGCGAGAATTATCGCATAATCAGCTTAGTAGTTCATCATCTAAGTTACTGACAGGAATAATAAACAGAAGAATGAAAAAAAAAAATGAGGTTATATTAGACGATGATCAGTTTGGCTTAAGGAAAAGTCATGGCACCAGAGTGACATTGTGACTGATAATGAAAGCTAGATTGAAGAAAAATGAAAACATGTTCATAAGATTGTTGATCTGGAAAAAGTGTTAGACAATGTTAAATGGTGCAATATCTCCGAAATACTGAGATAAATAAGGGTAATATACAATATGCACAAGAACCAGGAGAGAGCAATAAGACTGGTAGACTAAGAACGAAGTGCTCGGATTGAAAAGGTTGTAAGAAAGGGACACAGTATTTCGCCCCTATTATTCAATCTATACATCGAAGAAGCAATATGGGAAATAAAAGAAAGGTTCAAGGTGGCATTAAAACTCAGGGTAAATGGATATCAATGATAAAATTCACTGATGGCATTGCTATCCTGATTGAAACTGGAGAAGAACTGCAGGTTGTGTTGAATGGAATGAATGTTCTGATGAGGACAGAATATGGATTGAGGGTAAATCGAAGAAAGATCAAGGTAATGAGAAGTAGCTGAAATTGTAGCAGCGAGAAACTTAACATTACTATTGGGGATCACGAAGTAGACGAAGGTAAGAAATTCTGATACCTAGGCATCAAAATAACGTATAACCGACGGAGCAAGTATGACATCAAAAGCAGGTAGTGAAAAAGGCTTTCTTGACTGAGAGAAGTCTGCTAGTATCAAAAGTAAATCTTAAGGGGAGGAAGAAATTTCTGAGACTATACATTTGGAGACAGCATTCTATGATAGGGAGAAGTGGACTGTGGGAAAACCAGAAGAAAATCGATGCCTTTGAGATATAGTGCTATAGAAGAATAGACGTCCAGGGTGGCCGACCGGTTCTAGGCGCTACAGTCTGAAACCGCGCGACCGCTACGGTCGCAGGTTCGAATCCAGCCTCGGGCACGGATGTGTGTGATGTCGTTAGGTTAGTTAGGTTTAAGTAGCTCTAAGTTCTAGGGGACTGATGACCTCAGAAGTTAAGTCCCATAGTGCTCAGAGCCATTTGAACCATATAGAAGAATATTTCAAATTAGGTGGACTGATAAGGTTAGGATTGGAGAGGATCTTTGTAGAATCGACAAGGAAAGGAATATACGGAAAATACTGACGAGCAATAGGGACACGATGACAGAGCATTTGTTAAGGCATCAGGGGATAACCTCCACAGTACTAGAGGGAGCTGTAAAGGGTGAAATGTTACAGGCAGTTAGAGACTGGAATACAACCAAAAAATTGTTGAGGACGTATTGTGCAATTCCTACTTGGAGATGAAAAGGTTGGCACAGGAGAAGAATCCGTGACAGGCTGCTTCAACCCAGTTAGAAGCCTGATGACTAGGAAAAAAAGGAGTACAGTACTGTGATACGTATGTGGATGATGTACTGTGCTTATGAACAGGTGCACCAGAATGTTAAATAAATGTTTTTCAACATCTGAAGTCAGACCGCAGTACCATCAAGAAGGAAACTATCACCATTTCCGACATTAGTATTGGGCCAACATACATATAGCCCCACTCTTCATTGTTGCCAGATGAATCCAAGATGGCGGCGACGACGACATCCAAGATGACGGCGTGTAGACTTGGCAACAGTGCATGATGTCATCCCATATGGCTGCCATGACGTCGTCCAAGATGGCGAATTCTGGTGGGAACTTTGAATTTTGGCAGGAAAGTGCCATGCCCCCCTCCCCAAGAAAAATAGCGAGAAGTTCAAATTTCAACAGGATAATTCACCACACCCCCCCATAACTCTACTAAGGAAAGAAAATCGTGGGAAGATAGCTTACTTGAGCTACCTCCACTAACCTAAGTCACCCGACCGCCACTTCTTACTATGAACTGCCGCCAAGTTTGAATTTTGGCGGTAAACAAAGGTCAGTTCACATATCTCTACTAAGCTAAGTGAAAGAAAGCACATTTGTACTAGTCACTCGAGTCCCACCCCCTACTAAGGATTCATGGGAAAAGGAATTGGACATTTTATTTAATCATTTTCGTGCAGTACGGCCATCCAGTGTGTTCACCACGAATTCCGGACACCAACTGACTTAGTACACATCGCCACCACCAGAGGCCCCTTTCATCTGTGACGTAATCCATGTAGACGGCAAACAGTGTACACAGTGTACACAGTAGCAGCACCAGAGGGTGCTACCATGAAGTCAGGTGATAACGCAAGTAACGTTATCCAAGATGGTGGCATACATTGTGTTCACTACAAGACCTAGTACATATTGACACAACACAGAGCGCTACCATGGATTTGGAATGAATTTTCACGAATGCGATGCCCACCTGGACTGGGAAGAAAGTAGTTAAAGACTCCACCACGATCCTCAACCGACTGCCATGTCCCCTTACCAACCCATATTGTTGGGCTAACGTACACTAACGTGCACTAACGTCTAATAACGTGTACTAATGTGCACAGTGCATGACGTCATCCAATGGTGGGGTGAAATGGCGGGAAAAGTCTCTGCCTATGATGGACATAAGTTTTTAATTTGCAGGCAATGTCTTCATCATGAGATCTAGACTCCAACAGATCTAATCCAAGTTACTGCCGCCGGAGGGTACTGTCGTCCCTCCTGTGACCTAATCCCAGATGGTGGTATGTAGGGGGAAATGGCGCAAAAATGACTCAGGCTGCGCTGGGCTGCTGAGGGGAGTAAGGAAATATTTATTTTAGAAGATTTTATTTAGGAATGGAGTATATTTATTACACTGACACAAAAAAACTCTCTCTGATGTGCCTGGGGTCACAATACACATTATGCAGACACGCAAACAACTCCTAATTTTTCGAAATAATTTCACTAAAGACCTGCAATCTGCTCCTAAATAATGCAGCACAGTGATGTGTAGACACGCTGAGTAGTCATAACTGTCCAAATAGCGCATGTCATAGCCCACAGGCCCGCTCACAAAATAATGCAATCAACACGCGGAAGCACCGCTGCCCCCCCCCCCCCTCCCCCCCCCCCCCCCCCCCACACACACACACACATGCTCGCAAGTATGATGTGGGGACCTCCCTTTCATACTTCATTTCTGAGAAAATCCTATCCATATACGTAATCACCGTTGTGATAGCATGGGCGCGAAGACTTATTTACAGAGCGCAGCGGTAAAATTATTTTGTACAGATCGCTAAAGTGAATTAACAGTTAAACCTGTAAATTGGTTTATAGATCATCAAATACAAGCCAGACTCACAAGGATATTGGAAGCCAGGAACATATCTACCATTGTAACTACAATTAAATATTACCATTGCTACTACAGTCTGACTCCGATCGTTGTACAGTTAATGTCTCCTCTTGACGGCTGTTCTTCTGTAAGCAATCTCAGTATCTATAGCGCACGTAATTTTCCACATAAAAAATCTCTCCCGGTTATTGATGTGCTGAATCTATACATCCCTCATGATAGAACACACAGTCAAACTCTCTAGTCATGCCACAACATAAACCATAGTAACTTTACAATGCAATATATATACACATTTTACACAACACAAGCCACAGTAACTTTACAATGCAATATATACACATTTTACACAAACAGTGCAGTTATATTTTATATCTTACAGCACCTGAAAAAATTATCGTATGCCTACACTCACACTGACTTTATGTCATGATGCTCCACAGTCCTAGGGAAGCACCGTCCGCCTTTTCTTTCTTTCTACAGATATGACATTCAGCGGCAGTAAACTATTTTACACTGATCCCCATATTGCGCCAACAAATAAACCTCGCAAAGTGCCATACATGTCGTCAAATACGGAAAGCCTCTTAATCAATTACACTGTTCTCCCACTATTACTGCGTGAAACCGATCTCCAGCTCAGCAATATATCAACGCGTATCCTGCCGATGTAGTAAACATACAATTCGCATCCTACACCAAGCAAAATCACCCCTTTTACATCAGAAAGCCCTCAGTGAATCGAAGTCACTCTCAAAACTGATGTGCAAAGACAGGCTCGTTTCCCCCTCGGTACAAACACGCTACTCTTTCTGGTCCGGACCGGTCTGCTTGCTTGCATTTCTACACCCATCTCCAGACTCGGGGATTACAACAAAACAAATATTTCTGCATCGTTTGCCATACTATTGTATCATTTTAGTGGTTCTTCTCAATATCAAGCACACAGCAGTAGCCTCCCGATCATGCACACAACATAATTTCGAAGATATAGACAGGAAATTATTTCTCTACAAACCTGAAACTTTAACTAGATGGAGCATACTCTACACCAATGAGTAACTAGAAACAAAATGATAAAAGGAGATATTTCCACCCTCGAATACCAATCTCGCTCATGTAACAGATTCTAAATCGTTACTGTAATTTAAAGCCAACTAAGGTCTTTCCCACGTCTGGAGAAGAGGCAAATGTGTCATCCGCATACAGATGCACACACCACAATCGATCTTCTCTCAACTAAATAAAGTCGAGATATCTGCAGAAGCATTCAACTGAGCAATTTACACGGGAGGATATAACAGTCCAGCGCATACGCACCCCCATACAGAATCTTCTCAGATTTCCACTTGATCACGTAAGCCATCCATGTTATGATCGCGGTCTCAATTGATCATCATTCGACAATGAACAAAGTATTGGAAATACACCCTGTTGTCTGCAGTGACTCTGGAAATATAAATACCACTATCTTTCTTATGACTAGATATACTCTTCCCTTTGATATCACAATACTCCAAGTCAAATCCATACCCTCCTTACGACTGGACATAGTCCTTTCCTATAAACGAACACATACTTCATAAATCTGATGCTTACTTACTATGTTCCTTAGATGAATCACTTTCAAAATGTGGTAATTCTATCATGAGGTTGCATCGTGGGCTGATAATACACATTCCTACCATCACCACCCATGTATTTCTCAGGAAAAATCCACCTCATTCGGAGGTAATGTCGTACCTCGATTCGTAACGCGGGTATAGCCTTTAACATGGATACTTGTGCGCATGTGTAGAACCAGTAACATTTGTGACAGTAACATGTAGTAGTTGTTGCGATAGCTTTTTTTTTTTTTAATCTGGCCGATTATGTCTATATCTAAAACACAGTGGTAGCACTCGCAGGAAGAAATCTAAGAGACATGCACACCCATCGTTAATTTTCGCTCAGTATTATTTCGTATCGTAGGCAATCATCTATTGACAAGATATTATACTTAGTAGTGGGGTATACATGATATGTTCGCATTTGAGCATCAGGTTTACAAAGTATGTGTTTGTGAAAAGGAAGGGACTATGTCCAGTCGTAAGGAGGGTATGGATTTGACTTGGAGTACTATGATATCAAAGCGAAGAGTACATCAAGTCATAAGACAGGTAGTCATATTTATATTTCCAGAGACATTGCCAACAACAGGGTGTATTTACGATACTTCGCTCATTGTCGAATGACAATTGAGACAGCGATCATACGACGCACGGCTTTCGTGATCAAGTGTACATTTGAGAAGATTCTGTATGGAGGTGCGTTTGTGCTAGACCGTTATTCCCTCCCATAAAAATTGTTTGGTTGACTGCTTCTGCAGATTTCTCGCCTTTATTTAGTTGAGAGACGATCGATTGTGGTGTGTGCATGTGGCATGTGGAAGCCACGTTTGCCTGTTCTCTAGACATGGGAAAGACCTTAGTTCGCTTGTAAATTAGAGGGATTGTTTGGAATCAGTTACATGAGCGAGATCGGTATTCGTGGGTGGAAATATCATTTTTATCATGTTGTTTCTAGTTACTCATTGGTCTAGAGCATGCTCCACCTAGTTAAAGTTTCGGGTTTGTATAGAAATAATTTCCAGTCTATATCTTTGGAGTTATGTTGCGTGAGCAATCGGGAGGCTACTGCTGTGTGCTGGCTATCGAGAAGTACCGCTAAAATGATGTAATATTTCGATAAACGATGCAGAAATACTTGTGTCCGTGTAATCCCCAAGTCTGGAGATGGGTGTAGAAATGCAAGAAAGCAGTCAGGTCTGGACCAGAAACAGCAACGCTTAACATTTAGTGCAAGAACAGGGATGATATATATATGTGATCGATTCTAACATTGCGTGCTTTGCCTGTGGCACCGGTGACCTGTGCGGGGGTGATTCACGTTTCAGTTTACCGGTAGCAGCTGTCTGAATGGAGACACCTGTTGGAGTGTAGCAATGTAGATGAATTAAGGTGTTGTCTTCTAGACTACTGAATAGCGAACTAATAGTATGTGTTGGATAGCGTTCGTGCCGGCCGCGGTGGTCTCGCGGTTCTAGGCGCTTCAGTCAGGAACCGCGCGACTGCTACGGTCGCAAGTTCGAATCCTGCCTCGGGCATGGATGTGCGTGATGTCTTTAGGTTAGTTAGGTTTAAGCACTTCTAAGTTCTAGGGGACTGATGACCTCAGATGTTGAGTCCCATAGTACTCAGAGCCATCTGATAGTTTTCGTGATCATGTGGAAATTTGAGAATGAATATGGAGGTGCATTTGCGCTGGATCATTATTCCCTCCTATGTAAATTGTTCAATTGACTGCTTCTGCACAATTCGTGCCTTTATTTAGTCAGGAGAAGATAGATTGTGGGGTGTGCATCTAGCAGGTAGAAGACACGTTTTGCAGTTTTCTAGCTATAAGAAACACCTTAGTTGACATTGTAAATTATAGGGATGATTTCGAATCTGTTACATTACCAAGATCGGTATTCACGGGTGGATATATCATTTTCCGTCTGTTTGTTTCTAGTTACGGAGTGGTCTAGAGTATGCTCCACAAATCTAAAATTTCGGGTTTGCACAGAAATAATTCCCAGGCTGTATCTTCGGAGGATACTGCTGTGTGCGAACCATGCGAAATTAGATATGTTCTAGTAATCCCAGAGTCTGGAGATGGGTGTAGAAACGCGAGCAAGCAGGCAACTCTGGACCAGAAACAGTAAACAGTAACACGTTTATACCGGGGGGGGGGGGGGGGGGGGGGGGGGAACGAGCCAGTCTTTGCACATTTCTCAGACTGACTTCGATCCACTGACAGCTTTCTGAGGTAAAAGGGATGATTTTGTATGGCGGAGGATATGAACTGTATGTTTACTACATCGACACAGCGTGCACTGGTATATTGTTGGGCTGGAGATCAGTTTGATGCACTAATATTCAAGATCCTGTAATTAGTGGGAGAACAGTGTAATTGATTAAGAGTCATTCCGTATTTAATGAAATGTATGGCACTTTGCGAAGTTTAGTTGTTTGCGCAATATGGCTATCAGTGTAAAACAATTTACTGCCGCTGAATGTCACGTCTGTAGAAAGAAAGAAAAGGCGGACGGTGCTTCCCTAGGACTGAGGAGCATCGTGACATAAAGTCAGTGTGAGTGTAGGCATACGATAATTTTTTCGAGTGCTGTAAGATATAAAAGATAACTGCACTGTTTGTGTAAAATGTGTATATTTTGCATTGTAAAGTTACTGTGGCTTGTGTTGTGTAAAATGTGTATATATATTGCATTGTAAAGTTACTATGGTTTATGTTGTGGCATGACTAGAGAGTATGACTGTGTGTTCTATCATGAGGGATGTATAGATTCAGCACATCAATAACCGGGAGAGATTTTTTATGTGGAAAATTACGTGCGCTATAGATACTGAGATTGCTTACAGAAGAACAGCCGTCAAGAGGAGACATTAACTGTACAACGATCGGAGTCAGACTGTAGTAGCAATGGTAATATTTAATTGTAGTTACAATGGTAGATATGTTCCTGGCTTCCAATATCCTTGTGAGTCTGGCTTGTATTTGATGATCTATAGACAAATTTATGGGTATAACTGGCAATTCACTTTAGCGATCTGTGCAACATAATTTTACCGCTGGAAGTCCCAGAAAGAAGAGGCGGATGGTGCTTGGATACCGGTAGCATCAGTAATTCGACAGGTATATTCGATAGGAGCCAATCATAATGCTCGATTCATTCACATCTTTTGTGCTGGGATATAGGAGTCTCTACATAGCTGTGAGAAAATTAGCATATGTTTAGAGCAGGATGGGCAGCACGTGATGGAGTGGGTACCACGCTAAGTCCGTGAGGAAGACTGCGTTTGACGTTATTCTGCATTATTTTCGTAAAGAGGTTCTGTTAGGGCAAGAATTACCGTGCATACAAGTTAAGACAACACGAAAACTCCTACAGAAGCGCAGGTTAAGTATGTCTGGAACACTACGCAATTTACTAGAGTTCGACTTGGTTATTATATTAGATAGCAATGTATAACATTGGGAATGTTGCTAGATGCGCTTGCAATCGTAAGTACCTGTGCGCAGTGATCCGTCTGCCACACGTCACGCATGGTCTAGTAGAAGCGATAAGGAGAAAGCAGTTTGTTCTATCCTTGAATGGATTTCTGCTGCGTCTTTGCCAGACCATAGTTAGAGGGAGGGTAGAGATGAGCATCTGCGCTCTGTATATGTCTTCGCTCCCGTCCGATCGAGTCAACAATGGCCCCTAGGTGATTACGTATTTGGATAGGAATTTCTCAGATGGTTCAGATGGCTCTAAGCACTATGGGACCTAACATCTGAGGTCCTCAGTCCCCTAGAACGTAGAACTACTTAAACCCAACTAACCTAAGGACATCACACACATCCATGCCCGAGGCAGGATTCGAACCAGCGACTGTAGCGGTCTAGTGGTTCCGAACTGTAGCTCCTAGAACCGCTCGGCCACTCCGGCCGGCAGGAATTTCTCAGAAATGAAGTATGAAAGGGAGATCCCCGCCTCTTACGTGCGAGCATCTGTGTGTGGTTTGACAGCTGACGACTGCGTCACTTCGCGGTGCAGTGGAGAGAGTGTGGGGTTGTGCTTTCACGCATTGATTGCCTTATTTTGTGAGTGGGGCTGTAGGCTGTGCCATGAGCTATTTGGACAGGTTATGATTACTGAGCGTATCTACACATCACTGTGCTGCATTTTTAGGAGCAATTTGCAGATCTGTAATGAAATTATTTCGGAAAATTAGGAGTTGTTTGTGTGTCTGCATACTGTGTATTGTGACCCCAAGCACATCAGGGCGAGTGTTTTGAGTTAGTGTGATAAATATACTTGATCCCTAAATAAAATGTTCCAAAATAAATAGATTGGACTGCTTCCTTACTCTCCCCGGCAGCCCAGCACAGCCTAATTTTTGTGCCATTGTCGCTCTGCAGACCACCATCTGGGATTAGGGCACAGGAGGGATGACAGTACTCTCTGGTGGGAGTACTGTATACTAGGTCAATTGGAGTCTAGATCTCATGGTGAATACATTTAAAAATAAAAACTGATGTCCATCATAAGTAGAGTTGTTTTCTCGCCGTTTCATCCCAACATCGTGGATGACGTCATGCACTGCGCACGTTAGTACGCGTTAGTGCACGTTAGTAAATGTTGTTGTCTGATTATAGGACGTGGCGGTCGGTTGAGGATCGTGGTGGAGCCTTTAACTATTTACTTCTCAGTCCAGGTGGGTGTGGCATTCGCGAAAATTCATTCCAAGTACACAGTAGAGCTATCTGTGGTGTCAATATGTACTAGGCCTTGTGGCGAACTCAATGCATGCCACCATCTTGAATAATGGAACTTGCATCAATACCTGTCTTCACGGTAGCATTCTCTGGTGCTGCTACTGTGTAGTAAGTCAGTTTGAGTGGAGAACTCATGGCGAACACACTGTTTGCTGCCTTTGTGGATTACGTCACAGATGAGAGGGCCCTCTGGTGTTTGCGATGTGTACTATGTCAGTTGGAGTCCGGAATTCGTGGTGAACACACTGGATGACCGTACTGCATGAAAATGATTAAATAAAGCCTTATGTCCAAGTCCTTTTCCAACGAATTCTTAGGAGGGGGTGGTGGTCAGGTGATTAAGGTTAGTAAAAGTGTGCTTTCTTTCGTGCCATTTTCTTAGCTTAGTAGAGATATGCGAATTGACCTTTGTTTATCGCCAAAATTCAAACTTGGCGCCAGTTCATATGAAGAAGTGGCAGTCGGATGACTTAGTGGAGGTAGGCCAAGTGTCCTATCATCTCTCGAGTTTCTTAGGTTGGTAGCAAAACCCCAATTGACCTTTGTTTACCACCAAAATTTGGTGCCAGTTAATAGGAAGAACTGGCGGTCAGGTGACTTAGGTAGTGTAGGTAGCCCAAGTGAGCTATCTGCCAGTTTTTCTTGGGGAGGGGGGCAAGGCACTTTCCCACCAAAAGTCAAACTTCCTGCCAGAATCCACCATCTTGGATGACATTCTGGCAGTCATCTTGGATACGTCTGGCAACAATGGAGAGTGGTGCCGTATGATTGTTGCCCCAATACTGACATTATTACTGATAATAGTAAGTGACTACATTTTTTCAAGATATAGAGGAAAGTAACTTCTACATTAGTACCTGTCCGTTCTCAGCATCCTGTAACACTACGTAGCTTTGCATTCTGTGGTATGACAACTACTATCTATACCATTAACTAACAAGATTTTGAAAATGAATGAAAAATTATAAAGAAATAGAACACAGCAATGGTTATGGCCCTACCATAAGTGACAACCTACTCAGCAGGAAGACGAGAGAGAGGATGACATCATTCCTGTAACCTCCTCAAAAAGCACTAAAAAACGCTAATAACAAATGAATCCCCATGCACTATGTAGTTTGCCAGTAAACTGAAATATAGGAGGCATAGTCCTGCTTCTTCTACTAGGAATATTGTTATGCACATTCTGTTAAACACTTTTAGAACAGAGTAGGATTTATAGGATTTCTTACAAACTGGGCAGCAGAAGTCCTTACCTTTTTTTTAATGTTCAACTGTAGTCTCACTGCTCCTAGATCAGCTTCTACACTAAAGATTTGAAATCCTCATTTTCACACCTTGCCTTCCTTTAAGTTTGTCTCCTCATCACACATCTGTGAAATAGTGTTTAGTTTGGATTTCAGAGCCTGGCAAGTATTCTTTAAGTGTGACCATACTTCATAATTGGTTTTTGGGGATTCATCAGATTCTACATTAATTGTATCTGTACTCGCACCCTGATTCAACTCGTTATATTTGTTATCTGACACTGAGAGTTTCAAATTTTCAGCTATGCCGTCATTTATTACGACGCTGTTTTCTGTGTCTGGTGTGATAGTTACATAGTCTCGGTAATACTCCCATACTATGTCCTCGTATGTGCCAAAACTGCATATTTTTGAATATGATTTATCATACTGATCACATGTTTTATAATCTGGTTCGTTTCCCGATCGCAGAAGGGATATTTTCGCTGTCATTTACCTCTACATTATCGCCTTGTTCTTCCTGATTCTGTTCGATTCCTGCTATCCGCAACACGTCAGACTTTTTCTGCTTTTCTTTCAAAGTTTTGTGGAAGGATTTTAGTAGATTCTGTAGTGTGTCGAACTTTTCATCTCACCTTAACCTACACTACTGGCCATTAAAATTGCTACAGCAAGAAGAAATGCAGATGATAAACGGGTATTCATTGGACAAATACATTATACTAGAACTGACATGTGATTACACTTTCACGCAATTTGGGTGCATAGATCCTGAGAAATCAGTACCCAGAACAACCACCTCTGGCCGTAATAACGGCCTTGATACGCCTGGGCATTGAGTCAAACACAGCTTGGATGGCGTGCACAGGTACAGCCGGCCATGCAGCTTCAAAACGATACCACAGGTCCATCAAGTGTAGTGGCTGGCGTATTGTGACGAGCCAGTTGCTCGACCACCATTGACCAGACGTTTTCAGTTGGTGAGAGATCTGGAGAATGTGCTGGCCAGGGCAGCAGTCGAACATTTTCTGTATCCAGAAAGACCCGTACAGGAGCTGCAACATGCGGTCGTGCATTATCCTGCTGAAATGTAGGGTTTCGAAGGGATCGAATGAAGGACAGAGCCACGGGTCGTAACACATCTTAAATGTAACGTCCACTGTGCCGTCAATGCGAACAAGAGGTGACCGAGGCGTGTAACCAATGCCACCCCATACCATCAAGCTGGGTGATACGCCAGTATGGTGATGACGAATACACGCTTCCAATGTGCGTTCACCACGATGTGGCCGAACACTGATGCGACCATCATGATGCTGTAAACAGAACCTGGATTCATCCGAAAAAAAATGACATTTTGCCATTCGTGTACACAAGTTCGTCGTTGAGTACACCGTCGCAGGCGCTCCTGTCTGTGATGCAGCATCAAGGGAAACCGCAGCCATAGTCTCCGAGCTGATAGTCTGTGCTGCTGCAAACGTCGTAGAACTGTTCGTGCAGATGGTTGTTGTCTTGCAAACGTCCCCATCTGTTGACTCAGGGATCGAGACGTGGCTGCAAGATCCGTCACAGCCATGCGGATAAGATGCCTGTCATCTCGACTGCTAGTGAAACGAGGCCGTTGGGATCCAGCACGGCGTTCCGTATTACCCTCCTGAACTCACCGAGTCCATATTCTGCTAACAGCCATTGGATCTCGACCAACACAAGCAGCAACGTCGTGATACCATAAACCGCAATCATGATAGGCTACAATCGGACCTTTATCAAAGTCGGAAACATGATGATACGCATTTCTCCTCCTTACACGAGGCATCACAACAACGTTTCACCAGGCAACGCCGGTCAAATGCTGTTTGTGTATGAGAAATCGGTTGGAAACTTTCCTCATGTCAGCACTTTGTAGGTGTCGCCACAGGCGCCAACCTTGTGTGAATGTTCTGAAAAGCTAATCATTTGCGTATCACAGCATCTTCTTCCTGTCGGTTAAACTTCGCGTCTGTATGACGTCATCCTGGTAGTGTAGCAATTTTAATGGCCAGTAGTGTATTTATTTCTGCGGTCGCCTTATCATCCGTTTCTGCTGAAAGTGTATAATCTGTTTGAACTCCTGCAATATCTGACGTCAGTCAATCCTCACCCTTCCCAGGATTTGGTGGTCGTAATTCAGCATACATCTGAGGTTCATTTCTCCAGTAATTACCCGAAGTATTGGCTTGCGGCTGCGTTCTCGCACCACCTCTCCATCTGCTTTCTCTCCAGGGACCTGGAGATCGCTGATTAAAATCATTCTGTCGGTTATCCCGAGTTCTCCAGTTTCCATTTCTGTTTTCGTCTATACTCCACCTGTTCCAACCACAATTAAAACCATATCCATTATGCTGTGGTCTAGTGTTTCCACTATTCCCATTTCCGTAATTTTCCTATTTCGTCCAGAATTCTTTCCCAGTACCGGCCTGCCATCGCTACCATTATAGTTATTTTCCTTACTATTGTGTGTTCTTTCAAAATTATTCTGTACTTAATCGCGACATCTTTGAGTGTCGTTTTCATACATGAATTCTACTTCTCTCAAAACACCTTTGAAAGCTTCTACATTATCCCCCCCCTCCCCCCCCCCCCCCCCGTCCTATCAAGGCTTATTGATACTTCATAGGCAGTTTCGTTTTGCGTATTTGAATCAATTCTCCATCGCTATATGGGGTATCTGAGTATTGGTTCCTTTTAGCCATATTCTCAAAGAATGTGACCTGTTTTCTCACACGAATTTTCCAATGAGACATTTTATAATAATCCATATTTTATTCCCATCTGAGCCTCAGGTGACCAATATCTTTCTATTAAGTCAGGTCTAGGCGAATCATACAATCGCAAGTTTCTGCTATCTTCTGCATGATTTCAGCAACACCTCCTTCCAAATGTGCACAAATGAAATCTAACTTATGTTTCACTGACCAATCTGTCGGTATTCCTACTTTGAATTGGTCAATAAACATGCGGGGGAGAAGAATATTTGCATCTTCCTTATAGTGCTAGTATTTGCGCGCTGTGAGAAAGTGGTTATCATCAAAATCTCTCGCTTCTCTCAGATGTACCTTCTGGGTTTTTGAAGAATGGAATTCTGTCCTTAGTTTGCGTCAGATCTACGCAAACGTGTGTAACTTGACTCATTCTGTGACATTTGTGCCGTCGAATCACTTGCAGGTCTCATTGCCAATATGGGTGCATAACGCCCGCTATCGGTTCTATATCTTGACGTGTAAGCGATACTGGCTCGTTAGACGCCGTACTGTAACCCCTCGGTATTCGTCCTACAGGTTGTGGCGTTGCGTAACGCGTCTCTATGGTTTGATCAGCGTATGTCATGCGTTGTACTTGACGTACTGAACCTTGCTGCAAACCACACTCTTGTATTCCCGATTGACCTGTTATTCTTTCTTGAACAAGTCGTCGCCATCCACACTGTTCCTTACGGTTACCGTGATATTCTGGCATACACTGGTTTGGACTAATTTCCCGTTCTCCGTTTGCGGTTTCGGACTGGCATCCACATGTGCCTTTCCGTCTGACGTCACACGTAATTTCGCGTACCCTTCCTGTCGTATTATCGGCAACTGTTGATTTTGCGGTCTTCGCAGTAGTATCTACCGACACTAAAGTGGATTCTGTTGTCTGCGACTCCTCACTAACGCCTTCTACGTTACCTCGGCTTTCGATCGAACGTAAGACTTCCGATCTCAGCCGTTGAAATTGATGTTCTCTTGTACTTTTAGGATACGAGCATCGAATTTCTTTAATGCTGCTTTTGTCGCTCTTCCGTGAGACGTCGTCTTAGCAATAACATGTTTCGCCTTCGTAATCGCTTTGATGGCAAAAGCTTTGACCTGTTGTTTAACCTTTTTGACACTTTGTTGCGTAACTTCACGCAACGTAATCAAGTCTATTTGGACAGTGTCAATGTTTGTTCTCAGGTGTTTGTGTCCTGTAACGAGCGTCTGAAGTGTGATTTGCACTTCCTTAGCTTCAGTTTGTGTTTCATCTAATTGGCCTTGAATATTATCACGCGTCTTTTGTATTTCCTTGTTAGTTTCTTTCAGTCCCAGTGTTATGCGCTCTTCGATGCGCTTTTCTGATTCCTTAGATTGTTGTAATAAACGCTGCAACATTCCAAATATGTTGGCGTTTTCATCTACACCATTTGCGCCAGTTGCCACGTAATGTAACCGTTCACTCTCTCGTTTTTCGTGAACTGTTTTCTTCACTTCCGAACATAGTGTAGGAGCACTAACACTCTTTCTGTCATGCAATTGCAAGCCTGCCTGATTCAATATATATGTGGTTCAATATGCTGTAAATCACTACAGGCTCAGCGTCTGATTCATTAACGACGTCGTGCCGGCCGGGGTGGCCGAGCGGTTCTAGGCGCTACAGTCTGGAACCGCGCGACCGCTACGATCGCAGGTTCGAATCCTGCCTCGGGCATGGATGTATGTGATGTCCTCAGGTTAGTAAGGTTTAAGTAGTTCTAAATTCTAGGGGGCTGATGACCTCAGCAGTTAAGTCCTACAGTGCTCAGAGCCATTTGAACCATTTTGATCAACGCCGTTCTCATGACCATCCTTTGGACCATGTCGAACATCAAGTGTTGCATTTTCGGCCTCATTCGGTATTTCCACTTGTTCTGCCTCGTGTTGTTCACTCTGGTCTACCTGTAGCGTATCCAGATCGAGCCTAACAAGATCTTCGATAACTTCTCTTTGTCTTAATCTATTATTTTCTGTCATTTTTGAGCGTTTCGGTAAGCATTGGTGTTAGCTGATTTTCCGAACCTGACTACGCGTTAACATCTGATCATAAAACTTGTATATCATCCACGGTCCTATATTCAATATTTGAATCATTTTCCTGGTCTTTTATTTAGCCTTTTGGTTAATGGAGTTGAGACAGAAATCATCACAACCCAGTTCAACGATGTGTTGCGCCAGCAAATCAGAAATACATGAATACAATTCTATCTACACTTACTACGCAGTTGAGTCACATTTACATTTACATGTTTCCTCTCCAATTTGCATCAGCTTATTGTTTGGAGGGATGATGTGTTTTGTACCTATAAAAATCAAACCCTCAATCTATCAGAATGCTGAAATTTCGCATCCTGGCAGAGTCGCCATTTATGAGATTGTCCGCACTTTGTATCTGCACAGTGAGTAGACTAATGTGTGCAAACTTAGCTTACCACTTAGCGCGCAAATGGACAAACCGACTGAACGGTCTTCTCAAGCCCAGGGTGTTAAACAGGCATTCTATATAAATATGGCCCTGTAACGTAGCTGCGATAAGGTGCGGATTGTAACAAGAATCATTAGAAATGCTGCTGTCACGTAACTAGGAGGCATGAATCAATAAAAGTGAAAGTTTGGGGTCTATTCTAGGAAGACAAAACAGCTATTACCTTTTTTTTCCTACATAAACATTATCAACTGTGCTTTCAAGGGTCAAGTGATACACAACAACCATGTTCAGTTACTTCTGACACTCAATAACAAAATATTTAACTTTTGGACGTATTGTTGACTTTTATTAAAATCGTTATCTCTACATATGATAAATTTTTTATCACAGGAAAGGATGATTAAAATCTTCATTAGCTCATTTACATCTACAGTGTCGTAGCTAGTCAATGCACTGAGTTGGTGGAGTATAAATTTACTTTTTAAACCAGTGAGAAGACTCATGTACTCGATGTGAGGGTAGGTTAATATCCTAGCGCTGATATTTAATGGTCAAAGCATAGGCAAGTTGGAGTGAGCAAAATCTCGTCTCAACATTTACTGTGGCCTAATGTGGGCTGGTACTTTGCCAAGCGGCATCTGCAATGCTGTTGTTTCCATGCTGGACCTGAAACGCTAACTCCGTTGTCTGGCCTTGACTGAACTCATTCAGTCTCAACTTTCCTGCATTCTGTAGAAAGTTAATTTTTCCCTCGTCGAAATGATGGCTATTGCACACTCGCCAAGGGCTGGAGCGACGTGCACAATTTTTTTTTCACGTAAAGATTCCTGCGGGAATAATTAACTAACTCTTTGCTGTCGGTCGCCAAGATACGTGAAGCGTATCGTTCGTATCGTTCACACTTCACAGAAAGCAAAGCTCTCAACGCCCTTGCTGTTTTCCACACACTTGTGCGGTCCGCCGCGAGACGAGAGAGATATCTTGAAATTTTAGTTCTCAAAATGCTTTTATATAATGGGGATCTCCCCAATGTGTCGCGTTTGCTTCGCCCACTATGGCTTCAGCCAATCGCCGTCTAATCTGTTTTTCGTGCCGGGTCACAGCGTAGTCCTGTTAAAAAGCCATCCAGCCACTTACCCTTGGTTCTAGCCGTATTTACGTTGAAAGGAATAATGTATTGTTCTGGCCTTATCCCTTTCTGCGCTGAAGTTCACTGTCATCTTATTAACTGGGTTTTCCGATGCCATTAACCACCTGAGCCGGCAGAAGTGGCCGAGCGGTTCTAGGCGCTTCAGTCTGGAACCGCGCGACCGCTACGGTCGCAGGTTCGAATCCTGCCTCGGGCATGGATATGTGTGATGTCCTCAGGTTAGTTAGGTTTAAGTTGTTCTAAGTTCTAGGGGACTGATGGCCTCAGAAGTTACGTCCCATGGTGCTCAGAGCCATTTGAACCACGTGCTTGGTTCGTGTCCAAAATACGTTTCACTTTAACTTATTTATTAATGCTCCTGTCCCTACTAGTAGATATTGTTTTGTTGCTTTTTGGTACATGAGATTACTGCAACTGCCTTTTGTTGATATAATATAATTACTATTTTCCGAGGATCTCATACTGTATCGTACTGTCATCAAGCTAATGTAAGGTCCGAAAAATCCGGACACTTTACAAACAATATAGTAGAAGCTTAGTTATTGACAAATTAGTGAGATCCATACACTTACAAATCTCTCTTTGCTAATGGAGCTACTGGTTACTGGAATGATGAGTTTTCATAGACAAATGGAGTTACAAGGATTTCATTGACCACCATCAAAATGTTCGTGTACTGAGAGAACGTTAGCAGAGCTGCTGTCCCAATGCGAACAGCTGCTATACCTCACGATAATTAGCAGTGGTCTCATCGCTCCAGTAAGCTCGAGTAGATGGGTTTCTATTAGGAAGAGGAGTAGGAGAGAACTCACGCTAAGACGTTAAATATGCCATTGTAAGTGCAGTTAGCACAGCTGTTCCGCTAACATTCTCCCCGCACATATACACCCTGAGGTGATAAGAGTGATGGGACAGCGATGTGCACGTACACAAATGACGGTAGAATCTCATACACAAGGTACAAAAGGGCAGTTCACTGGCAGAGCTATCGGTTGTACTCAGGTGATTCATGTGAGAAGTGTCCAACGTGATTAGGGCCGCAAGATGGGAATTAACATACACTGAAAGTGGAGAGGTAGTTGGAGCTAGCCTCATGGGACATTCTATTTCGGAAATCATTTAGGAATTCATTATTCTGAGATCCAAGGTGTCAAGAGTGTGACGAGAATACCAAATTTCAGGCATTACCTTTCAACAAGGAAAACATAGCAGCTTGCGGCCTTCGCTTAACGACCGAGAACAGCGGCGTTTGCGTATAGTTGTCTATGTATGTATGTACAAGAAGCACTGCGTGAAATAACCCTAGAAATCAATGTGGGACATATCAAGAATTTGTCTATTAGGGTAGCACGGCGCAATTTGGTGTTAATGACCTATGGTAGCAGAGGACCGAGCGCCTTTGCTAACAGCATGACATCGACTATGACGCCTCTCTTCGGCTCGTGACCATATCGATTGGGCGCTAGGCGACTGGAGAACCGTGGCCTGCTCAGGTGAGTCCCCATTGCAGTTGGTAAGAGCTGTAGTAGTGTTCGAGTGTTGTGCAAACCCCACAAACACGTGGACCCAAGTTGCCAATAGGACAATGTGCAAACTCGTAGTATAGGCTGTGTTTACTTGGAGTGCACTAGTACCTCTGACCCAACTGAACCAATCATTGACTGGAAATGGTTATCTTCGACTACTTGGAGACCATTTGCAGCCGTCCATGGACATTATTTTTATGGACGACAATGCGGTATCTCACTGAGCCACAGTTGTTCACTATTTGTTTGAAGCACATTTTGGACAATTCAAGCGAACGATTTAGCCATCTAAATTGTTCGACATGAATCCCATCAAATATTTGTGGGACATAACCGGGAGGTAAGATCGTGCACAAAATCCTGCTCCGACAACATTTTCGTAAGTTTGGACTACTATAGAGGCACCGTGGGTCAATATTTCTTCAGTGGACTTCCAACGACTTGTGGAGTCCATGTCACGACGAGCTGCTGCTCTATACTGGGAAAAAGGAGGTCCAGCTCGATATTAAGAGCTGTTGTATTCTCTTTAGGCGCTTTTGTGTAGTCTCGTTGTCTCAGTAGGGCTATACCATGGGAAGCAAGGAAAGGAGGTTGTTTGGTGGCCGGTATCCTCATTCTATAGCACAAACTGCAGGCAATTAAGAAATGGGTTCCTTATTCATAAACGAAGAGCGGCTTGACTTCAGTTTCCATGAGCAGTGTTACAAGCTCTCTTCTGTATAACCCACGTAGCCTCAATTTTGTTGAAGTAGAATTCCGCTATGTTGACTACAAGGCTTCTATGTGCTGTGTGTCTCTGTGCTAGATGCTAAGTCTGTGGCTCCAGCTCGGTGACACGCTGGAACTCCATGCCGTGCAGACTCGAACTAACTGATGTAACAGGCTCGAACTAAGTGGCTAACTAAGTGGGTAAACTAACGAACTGGTCCTCCGGTCCGCGGTGGCGATCCTAAACAATGGCGGCTGAGAGGCCGTTGGCGGCACGTTTTCAGCGAGTCTTGTTGTTGGCCTCTATCGATACTCTTGTAACCCCTATGCCAAATGGTCTGCTGACGCCATGGTACGCTAGCACACGAGCTATCCAATGACTTTTCTCACCTCAGTTTGCTCCCTCAAATACACCAAACCCACACCAACCACCATTTCTGGCTGCAGGTATAACCACCAGTATCGTAATATCATACACCAAAGCTGCTGTAAATTCACCCATGCTCTCTTCCTGATTTAATGAGAAATCTACTTCGCTGTGTCCTTTTCTTTTTTTCTGGCGATGGATGGCGGTGGGGGCGATGTTTGATGCAGCCCACCATGGTTCTCTCTCTCCTGTCAGCCCCAGATCTACGACATTTGTGAACTGGGGCAAAAGCGTTATAGTGGCGCCCTCTTCTTCACTCTAGCGTTTGAAATAGGATATAAAAAATTTTAAAAGAGATTTTTCAAAAATATGTTCATTTTGTAGGACACAACTTCCTGAACAGTTTGATATATGAAACACGTACAATCGAGGAAAAGTATCACATGTTATTTGTTCTTAGGTATGAAAAAGTGCAATGTCCCGCCTCTTCACTCAGCATTCTTGTATCTCATGTCACTGTATTTCGCTCTGTGGAATTCAAACGTGTATATTTGGTAATGGAGGTCATCAAACCTATACTCAGGACAGTGGAAAGTGAAATGCCCTGTGGTGCCTCTCCTGCTCCCAGTCAGTCTGTTTGCTGTTATACGTCCCTTAAAGACCCTACAATTAATACTGTGTGGGTTTATTTGTAACTGGGAGAATAAGCTCTGCCCTCTTGAGGGAAAGGTTACACTTCACTAGGAGGCAGCTGGATTTAAACGGTCGCGAGCTATTGGCTTTCCATCTGCAATTGACAGAGGTACTCTCGCAAGTAGATTGGAAGTGGATCGATGCGGCCACCACTGCACAACAGGTGTCATCGCAAAATAAGACCACAGTGAAACAGAAAGGGAAGTTCACACGGCTATCTCAACAGCACCGTGCAGAACGAAAATCAACAGAACGAACTGTCATCAGCATGACGGAGAAAGAGATCGCCGCAGGTGCCATTTTGGTGCTTAAGAAAGCACTGAGGTCGAACTTGACATCTGTGTTCTGCATTATTTAGCAGGAGTTCAAAAATGGTTCAAATGACTCTGAGCACTATCGGACTTAACATATGAGGTCATCAGTCTTGTAGAACTTAGAACTACTTAAACCTAACTAACCTAAGGACATCACTCGCATCCATGCCCGAGGCTGGATTTGAGCCTGCGACCGTGGTGGTCACGCGGTTCCAGACTAGAACCGCTCAGTCATGGCATATTTAGAAGGAGACTGTATGCCTGTACTGAATTTATTTCGGTAAATTAGGAGCTGTTGGCGTGTCTGCAGAACATTATTTAGGAGTAGTTTACAGCTCTGTGGGCTGTGACATGTGACCCCAAGTATGTGTTTTGTATCCATGTGATAAATATCCTCCATCTCTAAATATATTGTTCCAAAATAAATAAAGGACACACCTTCCTTACTCTATCCAGAAACCCAGTGCAGGCTGAATAATTTTCGCGCCTTTTCCCCCTCCAGACCACCATCTTGAATTACGTCACAGGAGGGATAATAGCACTCTCTGGTGGCAGTATTGTGTACTAGGTCAGCTGGAGTCTAGATCTTGTGATGGAGACATTGCAAGCAAACTAAAAACTTATGTCCAACATAGGCAGAATCGTTTTCCCACCATTTCCCCCCCCCACCATCTTAGATTAGATCACGACACTGATGACAGGCCACTCTGGTGGTGGTACTGTGTACTAGGTCCAAACCTCGTTGTGAACACACTGTTTGGCGCCATTTTGGATAATGGTACTTGCGTCATCAGCTGACATCATGGCCACCATACATCAAGGAACGGACGACAGTGCCCTCTGGTGGTAGTACAGTGTACTAGGTCAGTTGGAGAGCAGACCTCGTGAACACACTGGATCGTGGTGCTGTCTCTAATTGTTTAAACAAAGACTGGTGTATGATTTCGAGAGCTGACGAGTAGCAAACATGTTTGCAGAGTCTCTTAGATGGAATATTATTTTGACAATTTACGAGTTGTTTGGCTCACTGGACGTAAATGTACTGCATTATTTATGAGTGGTTTGCATGTCTGTTGGCTGTGCGATGCGTTATTTTGACAATTAACAACTAGCAGGTGCGTGTGTAAAGCAATATACATGAGTTATTTAGCAGTAGCATGTCACAGCATGTGTTCTGTATCACTGTGATAAATATACTCCATCCTAAATAAATTGTTCGAAAATGAGTAAGGTACACTCCTTCCTCTCTCCACTAGCCCAGTGCAGGCTGAGTCCTTTTCCCACCAATCTCTAGGAAGAGGTGGTGGTCAGGTGACATAAGTTAGTGGAGGTAGCCAAATGGCCAATCTTTCTGCGATTTTCTTAGGTTAGTAGAGATAACCATGGTTTGCTGCATTACCCAGTTGGAATTTGAACTTCCTCCCATTTTCTGGGGGAGGGGAGGACCATCTTGAATGACGTCATCACCGCTAACTTGTATAAAGGTACTTTGGCGTAGAACATACCTTGTCCCAATACTCACGAGTTATCCCATGTTTATTCACCAGTTACACATTATTATGTGTTCGTACAGTGCGTTTTTCGTGCTACTCTGAGAACTTAATTTAAGTGGCTGCTAACTGGGACTGTACAACTGTCCATTAGTAGTGTAGGGCTTTTCACCTGTTATTCCTGTTGGTCGTCTATTTCCACTCTGGTAGTCTGAATCTATGGATTTCGTCAATAAATATAACAACACTGATTATTCACACTCCCAATCAAGCACATAAACAAGCAGCGATTGGCATTCACCCATTCGGGTTTATTCGGCTCAGCTCGTAAAACCCCGTCCCCTTTTCTCTATGGGAAATCTTTTTATTTCTAGATGCGATGGGGATTTCCCTGGCAGAGAAATCACGTACACTATGCGTGCATTCAAAATTCAACTTATGATTCGCCAAGAAATTAAGTTAGAATGTATGCAAAAATGTTCAAAGACCAACTGAGATGGGTTTCGAAAACACAGGAATAATCGATAGACTAGCGTGCACTGGATGTTAGGCGCTTTGTGAAACAAGGTTTTTTTTTTCCTTTAAGAATTTGAGTTTGGCGCCCCCTGAAATTGCTGCCCGAAGTAGATAGCCCGGTTTGCCGCCCCCCCTCCCCCCTTCCACTAGATCCCGTCCTGTCTCCTGTACCAATGTTGTCTTTTGAAAGTGTTACCTGTACCACATGCCCTCAGTTATTTGTTGTATTTGTTACATCTCTGTCTTCTCCTACAGTTTTTGTCCTCGATGGCTCCTTTTTTACCATAGAAATTGTTTCCTGATGTGTTGACAAATGTCCCAAAATCTTGTTAGTTCTTCCTTTTGTTTTCTTCACTTATTTCTGATATTTCACAGAACTTCTTTGTTTTTAAAATTATTAATTCTTTTATAATTCAACGTCCTTCTCTAACACCACATATCAACCGCAACGAGTTTTTTTCTTTTCTGTTCTGTAGCCAGTGTTTCACAAATCTTTGAGGGCTAGTAGAGGTAGTGTCTTTTTATCGTGTATTGTTTTCAAACTTAAGATCACCAACCAGCATTTAAATCACGGAAACTGTGCTGCATTATTACTTGGGAATATTTAAATACCAGCCTTACAAAAGATTTCCCAAATTTTTCTCATTATGTGATAACAGGACATACAACGTCCAATTTTTTCTTCCGAAAAATGCATTTCCTACCTCTTGGTTATCGGGTTTCCTAATTAAGGATTGAAAATAAATCTAAAGTGTAATGAGTTAGGAACGCAGCCTTTATTCGTACCACATGTTTGTTTCAGAAGTAAACAGTATGCAGTAATTGTCGGTTAGTCTGCAGACGTTTCAGTCGTAACAGTGTTTGTGTTTTCTTATACAGAAGTTGAATTTATAGTCTTTCCGAGTGACACCTGCGAAAGCAGCCGATGCACTTAATCCAGGTATCTTTAGGAGTGTCGGTTGAGCACAGTTGGTTGCAGTAAATGCACTCCTCGTCCTCTTCATATTCAGATGATGAGTCTTTCAACATGATTTCGTCAACTCGTGAATCGGAATCTTTCTCATCAAGATCCAGCTGCTTCGTGACTCTCTTTTCTTACGAAGAGCTTCCTTTTGGTAGTGCCAGATGTTGATGGTCTGTCAGATACGTCACATGAAGCTCCTGGAGTAAGCTTTTGTTGAAGATGGTGCCTGCCCTGTAATCTTGGTACTTGCTTTCTTTTTTCCTTTATCCAGGGACTCCTCCAAAGCCATTTTAAAACGAGATGACGACAACGGTGTTACTTTACCTGGTCTTCGTGTTGGATGTAATGGTGGAAGCAGAGGAGGTGAAATGATTTCAAAAGTAGAAATCGCTGTTGCTTCATTCCAGTCCACTGTAATCGACAAAAGCCCTGCTGTAGCTTCTGAATGCTTATCAGCAAATGCTGCAGATTGCTGAGGAGGAAAGTCCATAGATGAAAAAACCTAAGAGTCACAAGGGCAAATCCCACATTTTTTTAAAACCATTTGCAGCCACATCTAATGTTGTAGCTCTGCAATATGCCCAACCAATCAATGGCTCAACGTCCTTGTCTCTCAATCACTGCCAAGATGCCATCGGGAATAAAATTCAGAACATCTATTTGTACAAATAAAGCCAAGTTTCGGTTACCCGATATACTGCAACCTACTACTACCCTCTATTATTAGGGACCATCTCTTATTTCTAGGCCGCTGCGGCCGAGCGGTTCTAGGCGCTTCAGTCCGGAACCGCGCTGCTGCTATGGTCGCAGGTTCGAATCCTGCCTCGGGCATGAATGTGTGAGATGTTCTTAGGTTAGTTAAGTTTAAGTAGTTCTAAGTCTAGGGGACATGACCTCAGATGTTAAGTCCCATAGTGCGTAGAGCCATTTGAACCATCTTACTTCTATTTAGGCACGACCTAAGCACAGTCTGACCCTTAAGTGAGCAGTGGACGACACATTTATCAATTAGATAAGAAAAAGCATGCTTCAAACTAGTGTCTGATATGAAATGTTTTGAAAGTACGTCTCACCCGGCTAGAGGATGGACTTCCAACTGAACACTATCAAAACTGTATTTATCTTGAACACAATGCAAAGGTAGTTGTGGAGAACTTAACGTTAACAGCACCGGTAACAATTCACAATGGCGAATCAGAAGGACCTCCGCTACTGGTTTTCGGAACGAGGTAAGGAGTGTAGCACCAAGCAAGGAGCTACTCAGTTAACCGGAATTAGGGACCCGCCAGAAATATGGGCACTTTATCCGACAGTTTAATTTTAATAAGAAGTAAATTGTTATCAGAATTGTTGCACTTTCTTCTCCAGAGCCACATCACACAATTTACTTCAACTCCAATAAAACTATCTTTTAAAGAAAAAAAAAATTCCCGTAAATTTTTGCTAATTTTTTCTCATTCTTAGCTACGAAAGACTGTAGAAGAAACTACAGCGTCTACGACAATGGAACGCCGTTCTCAGTTTTGCGCCATTTACGAAATGCAGATCGTCATTAGGCTGATGAAAGCCCTGCGAGTCGGTACTGCGTATTCGAGTTGCCTGAGGCGTGAAAACTTCCATTTGCGTGAAGGGCACAGTGAGCTGCAGAAACAAAAGCAAGGAAATTTAATTAAGTCGTCTTGTTCTTGAGAACCGCAGCTGACAAGGGAGCAATTCTCTGCAGATGGCGTACGGGCATTGCAGGTCAACAATGCGCATCATGTCACAAAAAGGGAGGCCTCCTGCTGCTAGGAACTGGGACAGCTGCCACAAGGGAGAAGTGAACGTTGTGTTACGTACGCCTTCATACATCTCACTTTGTAAACAGCATGAGTTGCGACGTAGCGACGAATTTGAGGTACCATATTGTTTGAAAACCACACGCCCCGAAACTAACAGATTGTATAGGTATGGTGTAAAGATTTCAGGGTTCGAGTACGTTTTCCACAGAACAGCATTGATTCTTTTACGTAGGAAGACGCCTGTGCCGTTTCATATGATGAATTTATATTGGGTCTACGTGGGTCCATTGTGGTTTCTTAGAGGATAACAATGACAATTCATTGATCATAATGCACTGTTGTTATATTTGGGAACCATTCTAACTTGATAGCTGCGTGAGAGAAAGAGAAATAAGATCAAGAACTACTGAGTCAGACCAAGAGTTCCAACGACATAAACGGTTACTTTGTAGAAAATCGGAATCAGAGTTAAGAAAAAAGATCGTTAAGTGATTCGTGTGGAGTGTTTTTCTTTGCGGCTGTGAAACCTAGTCCGTGAAGAAGAGAAAAAGAAACAAAACTGAAGCATTCGATATGTGGATTTTGGGGAGAATGGATAAAACAAAACGGGTATATAAAGAGAAGAACGGTGATGTACTGGAAAGGATAAAGGAATAAATAACGTTCCTGAAACTGGTAAGGAAAGGAAAACAGAGTGAGCGCGTCATATACTACGAGGAAAAACCACTATAGCAACAGTTATAGTAGATGCAGTGGAAGGACGTAAGAAAGTAGGCAGAAGAAGAATAAAAATGCTGGATGAACTGAAAAGAGGAAGATATCAGATTACGAAGCAGTTGGCCTGAAACAGCATGAGGTTATGACAGCAGTGGGGCCAGGAACCTCCCAACAGGCAGAACCGCTTAAGATGATGATGATGATGATGATGATAACGATTACGACTGGTGCGAATATTCTTCAGTAAACTCAGTCCTTTCGACTATGAAAACAAGAAACGTTGTAATAACTGGCAGCAACAGAATCACGAGCGATCTGGAATGCGGTCTGCTTATAGATCTATCTGTAATAAAAGTAATGGAAGATTAAACGCTAAACTTACACACAAGGAGAGAGTGCACGCGTTTGTGTGTGTGTGTGTGTGTGTGTGTGTGTGTGTGTGTGTGCCTAAGTTTTTGGAGACAGCAAAATTTTGTATAATCCTTTGCCAAAGTATTCTTTTCAGATTCCAGAGATCTCGAGGCTGTTGACAATACAGACTCTTCTACATCATGAAGTCAACAGAAAATTTATTTTATTGTGATGTTTGTTCTATACGATTCATAAAATTTGCAAAAATTGGTCTCCATTCTGAGGAAACTGCAACACAAAATCAGAAATAATAGGAGCTTTCTCGTTTCTCTAAATGAGCGTACACGCAAGAAATAACCTCTCAACCACAGAAATTATCTGTTCTCCCAAAAGACTTTCGTAATTTTTACCAGAGGATTGTCCTTCGATGAGCTAGATATATCGACATGTATACTCATCGGTTTCTTCGGAATACCATGAAGAATTATTCACAGTATTTTTCATTACAGATACTTTGAGTTTTATGTTGTCCTGAGAAGCCGGTACGAAGATCGAAGTACAACTGCTTGCGCGGACGAATCTCTAGTACAGAATGAAACGCGAAGCACACTGTCCAAAAGCAGCTGTAATTTTTTATCGTTAATTATACAGAATATTGTTATTGCCATTCATTATTGTTTGTCAATGAAACCTATCTTAGATATGAACACTTCAGAAGGTCTCAATTAAATGGATGGAATACCCACCTTTCACTACGAATTGCTGAAGTTCAAATAATGTAGTTTTATGGGTAACTAAAGTATGTTTTGCTGATAACTGGTGATAGGTCCGTCATCATCAGCTTGTTACATCCCCTTATACTTCCTTCTTTAAAGACAACGTAAAAGTTGCGTTGCAGTGACGGGCTTTATGAAATTGCAAATCCTTACTAAGCCTGGATTATGAAAAATATAATTATGTCAACAAATAACAAGTTTATTTAGAACGCGGACCTCGCCAATTTTAATAACTTTATCTGATTCACTAATAACTTTATCTGATTATCCACCAAATATGCACAAATATTAATTTTTCAGTATAATCTGCTTATTTTAGAATTAAAAAAGAACGTGTTTCATTATTGCTTCTTTGTACCTCTATTTCGGTTGAGGTATTCTGGTTCGTTTTTCAAGCAAAATTAATTTTCACATCCCTGACATGAGACTCGCAATAGGTACTACTATAGACGGTGTATGACGTAGTCAGTCATACTCTTTACGAGCTTCTGTCCGGTTCTCTGGAACATTCGGAGCAGAGCCGCCTTTTCCCGCAAGAGTCACTGTCTTTCTGTTTCGTTCTACGAACTCCAATCGCTACCACTGACGCCCCTTTATGTGAGGTGAAAGCAATCGTTGAGACTTTGTGTGGATCGAGCGTACGCTGCAAATGAATAGTGTGCAGATATTGATAAAATATGAATTTTGAAATTTTCCCTCGTTTGGTAGAGCAGCAGTGAGCGATTGATTCGTATATTCATTGCCAGTCCACATAATTAGACATGAAATCAGTGGACAAATGAAAATCATTCTCAGTTAGCAGGATGTACTGCTGGGCTACATTATTATACTAACAATTATTACACCTACATGGAAATGTTATAGCAGAATAATTTGATTTAGAAAGGTAACACAGCAACGGAAAACTTCCGTGTAAAAATAGAAAAACACGTACCTGCTAATACGAGCCTGGATGGGTGTAGCCACGTTAGGAAGCGCATTATTTACGAACATAATAAGCGAAGTAAATGGTATGAACTTTTATCCTTTCAAAGCTCCCTTTGTCACCTAAAACAGAAGCACAATATGAAAGACACACGCTTTTGTTTAAACACGAAGTTCAGGTTTCGTACGGAGAATTTTCTCTTTGTTAACTGTGCCTAACTCATGTCTGGCAACCGCAAAGAAACCTGTTTGAGTTAAGAATACAATAGGAAGGAGATTGCAAACTGTCTTCTCCAACTCCAGCGATTAAACTCATCGTTTTAATCAGACTAATTATCGAAATCTCATGGACTATCTTACAAGTGAATTACTTTAGCAACTCTACGCTCCTCTGAGTATGAGGTGGTATCACAATCAGATCCGTTCATAATTCCTGTTTAGTACTAGTAAATGTACACTTTCTAGTGTTACGTAATTTGCGTTATTTGATATAAAGCTTTTAGCTGAAAATGCAAAAGGATGTTATACAACGACAAGAGTACAATACAGTTTGTATTAAACCGAGGGCTTCCTCTTGCAATGAGGGAGATATGAAATGTCTTTATAACCGTAGAAACTCAAAGCTAGCTCAAAATGTCAACAGTTCATCATTTCGTTAATGGCAAGCGGCGTTACAGACTGTAAACAAAGAAATAGAATCGCCAGCTGTGTGCAGAGAGTCCAATTCGGCTGGGTAAGCACAGCGGCGCAAGCAAACAAACAAGCACGCACCGTCTTTGCAACCAGTTATTCCTGGCAGCTGACCATGGCAACTGTAACTTTTTGATAGTAAACTGCGTGTCGGTACCGAAAAATTTCTGTCAAAAGATGCGTTAGAATTTAATGGGTTCCATCTGAATAACATTCAAAGGCAGCGATTATGATAATTACAGGGCAGATATTTTTCTCTGTACCTTACAAAATAACGATCGAAAGGAACATTCATTTAGGTAGGGAATCGTGAAAAACGTTGCCCTTCCTGCAGAGTTAGAACCATAAATTGTTTTGCTATTTTCCAGAGAGCTGTAGCAACAAGCTATAATTCTCTGGATAGTATATTTTTTCAATCATGTAGCTGTGTCTTTAAACCCAGTACGTATAAATTAGTTTCAATCAAATGTATATCACTTTTAGTAAGGGAGCTAGAAAAATTAAAATTTTTAGGGGAGATCTAACTTGGTATACACAGTTGGCTGTGTTCAGATGCACGCTCTGTTGCCGGACGGTGTGGCCGAACGGTTCTAGGCGCTTCAGTCCGTAACCGCGCGACTGCTACGGTGTGATGTCCTTAGGTTACATAGGTTTAAGTAGTTCTAAGTTCTAGGTGACTGATGACCTCAGATGTTAAGTCCCATAGTGCTCAGAGCCATTTGCACCATTATTATTATTATTATTATTATTATTATTTTGCACGCTTTGTTGTCAGAATGTTCATTCAAATGAAGTCTTCAAAGGAGATTCTATTTTACTGAACGCACAAGTGAATGCACCTTCGAAACGACCTGCAGACGAGATATGAAGTTGCTAGTGTTCTCTGTGTTCGTGTGTTCGTTACCATAAACAAGATTTTCTAGGCATTCCCACTAAAAGAAATCTGCGGGTATTACATGAAAACTGTTGTTAATTTGCGCACAACACGCGTAGAATGGTCTGGTGACCATTATGTTGCATCCACAAGTTCTTCTAACGTCTGGTCTGACATTTGGAAGGAGAGGTACTAGATCATTGACAAGGTTTTCACACCACACATTAATTAACTACCTGCTTTGACGATGGAATTAAAGCACTCACATAGGATGCTTATTACGACGGCTCCCTGCACCATAATTTTTGAACGAGGATTCATCAAAGAACATAAAAAAGGCTTCTAGGGTAAAATTTTTCGCAGTTCATTTGCAGTAGCTATTTTTCTGATTGAAACGGTTCCCATGCAACTCCTGTGTGTTTGTGACAGGTCGTACGTGCGAAATTGGTTGGTGCGTACTATTCGCCATATAGATGTGAGTCGTACGTGTGAAATTTGTGACCGTGTCCTACTCGCCATGTAGATGAAAAGCTGATACCAATTTCTGCAACAGATTCTCGTAAGCTGACAGGAGGATCGTGGTTTATTTTAGTTAAAAAGCTTGTGCGTATCCTCATTTGTTGGCGGTCTTTGTCTCTTACCGCCGCAGCTTCTCAAAGTACTTGTTTCTCTAAGTTGTTGTTCAGCGCGTAAGAAGCTACAGGAGCAGTGACGACTGCTTCATTGGCACGGTGTCAGTATTCGCCGAGCATCAGCAACATATCAACGTAGTCGATGGATGTGAATGCTACGTTTATTCCACGTCAGTACGCATGGAAGACTAAATTTAGTTTGTTTCTGCATTCCGACCTGCCTTGTTGCGGCGGCGTAAGGATACATTCTACGAACAACATGACTTCAATTAGCGCGTCGAGGAAGATCGTCGCAGTTCAATATCTCGTCTGCAGATCGTTTAGAAGGTGCATTCAGTTGTGTATTCAGGGAAACTGGCTCTCACTTAAACACCTCACTTAAATAGAAACAGTCACTGATTATTTTGCTGCTTAGGTAGCAGAATTCCTTAATTTCATCTTCTTGGTGACCATCCCTGAGGTTAGCAATGTCATCAGCGGATCTTATATGTCGTGTGACTAGGGCCTCTCGTCGGGTAGACCGTTCGCCAGGTGCAAGTCTTTCGATTCGACGCCCCTTCGGCGACTTGCGAGTCGATGGCGGATCTTATCATTGATACCCTTTGACCACGTATTTTAAATCCACTCCTGAACCTTTCTTTTACTTCCATAATTGCTTCTTCGATATACAGTTTGAACAGTAGGGGCGAAAGTCTACATCCCTGTCTTACACCCTTTTATAATCCGAGCATTTCGTTCTACTCGTATTATTCCCTCTTGACTCTTGTATATTATATTACCCGTCTCTCCATATACTTGCCCCAATTTTTCTCTGAAGTTCGAACATTTTGCTCCATTTTACGTTGTCGTACGCTTTTTCATGGTCGACAAATCCTATGAACGTGTATTGATTTTTCTTTACTCTTGCTTCCATTATCAACCGCAACGTCAGAATTGCCTCTCTTGTGCCTTTGCCTTTCCTAAAGCCAAACTGGTCGTCATATAACACATCCTCAATTTTCTTTTCCATTCTTCTGTGTATTATTCTCGTTAGCAACTTGGATGCATGAGCTGTTAAGCTGACTGTGCGATAATTCTCGCACTTATCAGCTTTTGCAGTCTTCGGAATTGTGTGGATGATATTTTTCCGAAAGTCATACGGTATATTGCCAGACTCATACATTCTACACACCAACGCGAACAGTTGTTTTGTTGCCGCTTCCCCTAATGATATTAGAAATTCTGATGGAATGTTATCGATCCCTTCTGCCTTATTTGATCTTAAGTCCTCCAAAGCTCTCATAAATTCTGATTCTAATGGTGGATCCCATATCTCTTCTAAATCGACTCTTGTTTCTTCTTTTATCACAAATCTTCCCCCTCATAGAATCAATGTATTCTTTGCACCTATCCGCTTTCTCCTTTGCATTTGACAGTGTAATTCGCGTTGCACTCTTAATGTTACCACCCTCGTTTTTTAATTTCATCGTAGACAATCATTTCTTATACGATGTCATCACATCTTTCATGCAGCCATTTCGTTTTAGCTACCCTGTACTTACTATTTACTTCATTCCTCAGCATTCCTGAATTTCCGTGAACGTTTTTATATTTTCTTCTTTCATCGATCAGCTGAAGTATTTCTTGTGTTACCTGTGGTGTCTTTGAAATTACCTTATTTCTACCTATGCTTTTCTCTCCAGCTTCTGTGATTGCCCCTTTTAGTGACGTCCATTTCTCTTCAACTGTACAGCCAACTGAGTTATTCTTTACGGGTGTATCTACAGTCATAGAGAACTTAAAGCGTATCTCATCGTTCCTTACTACTTCTTTGCCTATTGGTTCTTCTCTACTAATCTCTTAAACTTTAGCCTACTCTTCATCACTACTACATTGTGATCTGAGTCTGTATCTGCTCCTGAGTACCCCTTACAATATTGTTGAATATTAAATGATCATTCTGAAAACAATTATGAAAGGCATAGAACGTAAATATATGTAAATTCTGTGAAGTATAAATGGTGTAATTGACTCGAATAACTGAGCCGTTTGCTTCAAATATCAACAAAATTACTGCTGCATTAAATTTTATGTTAGACTGTACAGTTAATATGGCAAGGCCTTTCTTTAGACAATGAATTAAAAACTGTACAGTTAATATGGCAAGACCATCCGTTAGACAGTGAATTAAAAGAACGTGACCATTATAATTGTTGTGTCTCTAAAAGATACACCTGGACAACGTGGCGAATCATTATTGTTTCAGCAGTGTTACGCACCGGCTCTGGTGACAGCCCGCACAATAATGAGGGCTGGTTTCGTATCGGTTATTGCCATTTAAGGGAGGCTGTGGATTTAAGCTGCTGACCAGCTGCACTTATGCGTGTCGTACTTTTATCGTTCCTGTGTGCTACCAGCAAATGGGTGGGATCTAGCAACGTTATGACAATGGAATATAATTACATTCTATCGTTATGCTGCTTTAACGATCAGAGCTTGCGCTAATTCAGCTGTGTTCGAGATAACTGATGTAATCATCGGCTATACTTCCGTTGAATGGACGTACTTAATTATTATTTTATAATGTTGCTGTGAGCTCATTGCAGTATACCTTTAGACTTTGAAACTTTTACCTCATCGACGACGATTAAGAGCGTCAAGAAAAAGTTATTAATATGTCATTGCGAAAACCTAACGTCAGAAGCTTACTTTCCACCCTCGAATGGCATAATAAATAAATAAACTGTATTCTGAAATGACCTTACACCCCACTATTTATCTCACTTTATGCAGCAGTATGTTGCCTTCAGTAGCAACAAGTACATCCTTCACATAATTTTGTTGATACTCAACTTCCTCAGAATTCTCTTTAGAGTGTTTGCTATTGTCTCACAAATATTTTCTTTGCACAACGGTAGGCGCTTATAGCTAAAATCGAGCCACGCCTACCAAAGAGGCAGAAACACAAAGGTCGAGGGATACTGCTGCATTTATAAACCGTCCTGAGAGATACATACGTCCACAGAATTTAATATTTCTAAACGGTACTCAGCGTGTTATAGCTATCATCAATAGCTCTTTTTTATCGTATACAACGAATATAATTACTGTTTTTACTAGCCGACTAAATCATGTATTACATAATGTGACAAAATGAGCGGACTATTTACAGCACATTATAAAAGTACATTCCATTTCTCCCAGCATAGCAATAAAAGTGTGAATAATAATTAGTAAACATATTACTGGTATAAATTATATTAACGGCTGCAGTAGCTCAAATCAAACAATGAAATAAATCTACGATATTTCATTCCTCCCATTAAAGCAGCATAGACTTGAAATTGAATTTGGCCACGTTATTGCGGAAATTAAAAATGGTCTGATATATTTCACAACAATACTGTAATGAAACGTTAACTACCCCGCTATGTCAGAGCATAATCGCTGCAGGCTTACACTGAACTCCAGCATACACCAATGAAATGAATGGGATTACAATTGTAGTATTTACGATGAGCTTCGCTAACTAACGGCAGTAGTAGACTCTGTGCGTGTGGGTACTTTTTTCAGCAGTTTGCACCTCCATTATTTGTTGGATGTTTCCACTTTCTGTCTTCCCCACTGTTCTTACACACCAAAATTCTCTTTGTGATCACAGACACTATTCCCAGATATGTTAATCCTTGTCCTATCGTCCTGTATCTTCTTGTTGTCAGTGTTTTCGTTTCTTGCCCGATGCTGCTGGGAACCTCCTCTACATCTGTATCTACATAGATACTCCTCAACCCACCGTACGGTGCGGGGCGAAGGGTACCCGATACCATTACTAGCTATTTGCTTTCCTGTTACAATCGCAAATAGAGCAGGGAAAAACGACCGTCTGCATGCCCACGTATGAGCCCTAATTTCTCTTATCTTAACGGCCCTTACGTTCATTGTATGTTGGCAACAGAAGAATCGTTTGGCAGTCAGTTTCAAATGCCGGTTCTCTAAATTTTCTCTATTGTGTCTCTCGAAAAGAACGTCGCCTTCCCTTCAGGGATTCCCATTTGAGTTCTCGAAGCATCTACGTAACATTTACGTGTTGTTAGAATCTACCGGTAACAAATCGGGCAGCCCGCCTCTGAACTGCTTCGATGTCTTCCTACAATCCGACCTGGTACGAATCCCTAATACTCGACCAGTACTCAAGAATAAGTCGCACCAGCGTCCTATATGCAGCAGTAGGCTTTCGGCATGTAGGTACTTTTTTCATTCCTTGTATTATCAGTCTACCTCATTTTCAGCATCCTTCTAGAGCACCACATCTCATTCGCTTGGATTCTCTTCTCTTACTGTATTCCGAGAGTCTATGATTTACTACCACACAATGCTGTACCCAGAACTTACATTCTCAGCAATTTCTATCTCAAATTAAGAACTACATTTGATACAAGTAGATGTTTTTTAGTCATCTTTGCTGGTACTAAGTCCGCCTCGGTAGCTGGGTGGTCAGCGAGGTGGTCTGTCACGCCAAGGGGCCCGGGTTCGATTCCCGGATGGGTCGGACGTTTTCTCCGCTCAGGGAGTGGGTGTTATTTGGACCTCTCTGACGAGGCTTCCTCTATGACAAGGGAGAACACAAAGCTTTAGTTTACTGGTACTAATCTGCCTTTCACGTCGTCCTTGCTTCATCCGTATGTTTTACGTTATGTCCAAGAGGGCAGGGCTCCTTCATTTCATCTACTTACTGGCAAACTGTTATGATGTTAAGTTTGTCACTAATCTCATTTCTGCCACTGGCATCACTTTTTCTTTCTTCGGTTTACTATAGTCCATGGTCTGTACTCGTTCCTTTCAACAACGTCATCTCCAAATCTTATTATTTATATCTTTCCATCTAGGCATATAATCCCAAGCTTGAATTTCTTTTGTTTCCAGTATTGCTTCTTCTATATACAGATTGAACAGTAGGGACGGATGACTGCGTTCCTATCTTACACCATTTTAATCCGAACGCTTCATTCTTGATCCTCCATTCTAATTGTCCTCTCCTCGCTCTTGTATATATTGTACATTATCCGTCTTTCCCTAAAGCTTAATCGTATTTCTCTCATATTACACCATTTTCTGCTGTCGAATGCTTTTTCTGGGTTAACAAGTTTTATGAACGTCTCTTGATTTTTCTTAAGACTTGCTTCCGTTATCAAGTCCAAATTCAGAACTGCCTCTCCGGTGCCTTTACGTTTCCGAAAGACAAGCTGTGTGTCCTCAAACACATCCTAAATTTTCTTTTCTTCTGAATATTATTCTTGTTAGCAAATTGGATTCAAGAGCTGTTATGTTTGTAGTGCGATCACTCTCTCACTTATTTGCTCTTGCTCTCTTCTGGATTGTATGGACAATATTTTTTCCGATAGTCTGCTCTCATATCTCAAGTATTATAGATTCTGCACATCAACTTTAATAGTAATGTGGGTGCCACTTACCACACTTATTTTAGAAACTCCGAAGGAATGTTGTCTATCTCTTCAGAATTATATGTTCTTAAGTGATGAAGACTCCTTTTAAATTCTAACTCTAATACTGGATCCCCCATGTCTTCCATGTCGAAGCGAATTTCTCCTTCTATCACGTCATCAGACAAATCTTGCGCCTCATAGAGGCCTTCAGTGTACTCTTTTTATCTATTTGCCTCCTCCTCTTAGTTTAACGGTAGAATTCCCGTTAGCTCTTAATGTTGACACGTTGGACTTTAATTTCAGCGAAGGTAGTTTTTGGTTTTCTACATTGGTGTCCAAAATTAAAGCAACAAACGGAAATTTTGCAAGGTTGCGTTTATTTTGCCCCAAAACAGTGTAAATAAGTGATTGTAAAGTAGAAACAATGTAAAAAGCAAATAACGTAAAGAACTGCAACGTGCATAACGGTAGACGAACACATTCCGACAGCAGGTTAATGTGCTCACTACGGCGTGTGACCACCTGTGGCAGCAATATGCGCCTGATAACAACGAGACATGCTCTGAATGTTGTCACCAATCTCATGTGAAGGCAATGACGCCCATTCCTCTTGCAGAGCTGCTCGCAAGTCTTGTGGAGTGGTTGGCGGTCGCTGACGTGATGCAAACCGTCTCCCTAGTGCATCCCACACATGCTCTGTCGGCTTCAAATCTGGAGAGCGAGCAGGTCACGCCATGTGCGCAATATCTTGCATTTCCAAGGAAACATCAAGCACCCGAGCTCTACGAGATCGAGCTTTATCGTCCATCAGTACGAAGACTGGGTCCACAGCACCTCGTAACAACCGCACATGAGGCCCCAAGGTCTCATCATGATACCTGACAGCAGTTAAACCCAGCCGAATGAACTGTACAATTTCATGAAGTGGTGTTCGAGTGGTCAACATAATCCCTGCTCGCAACATTACGGATCTTCCTCTATATCGGTCTCTTCCCACAATGTTAGCGTCCCGAAATCGTTTTCCATGTTCTCTACAGATGCATATCCACCGAGGATCACTCTCCAGAGCAAATCATCTCATCTGTGGCCCACTGTTCGACCGTTCAGGTGGCATGTTAACAACTCCACTCTAGACGCTCGCTTCTGTGAAGACGCGTTGGAGGTGCACGTACATCAGGTCTCTGACAAGATAGACCACTCTGCCGAAGCCTTCTGTTCACAGTTTGCCTCGATACAACATGTCCAGTGATGCTACGAAGTCAGACGCCTGTTGCTGTGCAGTACTAAGGTGGTACCGTTACGCCCTTGCAGCCAAATAACGGCCCTGTCTTTCTGATGTCACACGCGGTCGGCCCTGCCCAGGTCTTCGTGATACAGTTTTCTACTGTCCTGCTTTTATTTTTTCTATGGCTCTCCACTGCGGGGTGTGTGTGTGTTCAAGAATGAATGTGTGAATTCCTAAGGGACGAAACAGCTGAGGTCATCGGTCCCTAGACTTACACAGTACTTAAACGAACTTAAACTTATGCTAAGAACAACACACACACCCATGCCCGAGGGAGGACTCGAACCTCCGGCGGGAAGGTCCGCACACGCAGAGAGTCTGCTAGGCGTCTTCTGCGTGCCATACTCCACCGTCTGTGACAGTGTACACAGCGACTGTGGGTGTGGGGCCATCCGGTAATGTCGGAATGGTTATCCGTTGACCGGTATGCCATCTTCCATGCAGAACACGAGCATAAGGACATGTGTTGATAGTTCGTATGATTATACTGTGAATTAGACAAAGGCTGGGGAAAAAGTGGTTTGTTGCTTAAATTTTGGAATCAACCCTTTCGATGACAGTTTCTTTTTCGATTTCTTCACCTTTTTGTTGCAACCATTTCGCGTTGGCTTCCCTGAACTTTATTTTGTTTTTAAGACACGTAAACTGTTATACTCCTGTCTTTCCCTGATAACTGTTGTACTTATTCACTCGTCGATCACTTGAAGTATTTCCTCTGCTACTCAAATTCTCTCTGCAGCTCCTTTCTTTTAGCTATGTTCATCTGCCCAACTTCTATGATTCCCGTTTTTAGAGACATCCAGTACTCAGCAACTAAATTGCATTCTGTGGTGCTCACTATCGCAGTATCTACAAGTACAGAAGTATCTTATCATTCGTCAATACTTCAAAACCGTTCCACGTCCCACATTCATTCTTGTCGACGATTCTCTTAACTTTTAGTGGACTGTTTATCATTACTCAATAATTGTGAAGAGAATTTATATCTGCTACTGGAAACATCGTACGATCCACCATCTCAGTTCACAATCTTTATCTGATAATGAAGCACCCCAACCGTAATTTGCCAGTGTGCCCAGGCGTATTCCAAATGTACTTCTTCCCCTTGTCACTCTTGAACATTCGCTATTATTATATGAGATTTATTGGAAAACTCAATTAGCCTTTCTCCTCTATTATTCCCAGTAACCAAGTCCGTATTTTCCCTTATTTCTGTCTTTATTCGTTCCCTACTACCACGTTTCAATCCCCCGTGGTTATTACGTTTTCATCCCTCTTTACTCACCGTTCAATACTCCCTTATTCTTCCTCTATATTTTTATCTTCTGCTTGTCAAATCGGCATGTATATCTTCCCTGCTGTTGTTGGGGTTGGTTTGCTGTCGATTGTGATGAAAATAAACCTATAACTGACATATTCACCTACCTTCCTGCTGATACCTGAGCCGTGGTAAAATTTGCTGTTTTGAAGAGCGCGCCGCAGCGCGTAGCGTAAAGCAGTCGCCTTCTGTTTCTGGCGGTGGCGCCGCTGTGGCAATCGCAGCTTTAGTGTCTCCCTCTGGTGGGAAAGGGGAAAAGTTGCCGATTCACGTGCGTTTAACGGGCGCTATGAGCTCGGCAGTCGATCAGTCTGTCAGTCAAGAGCGAGTCTGGTCAGTTGGTCAGCCGAGTCGTGTGAGGCAGTCAGTGTCTGTCTGTCTGTCGTCCGGAGTGCTAGTATGTGTTAGGCCGCCAGTCTGCTCGAGTTTCTTCAGGCAATGGTCATTCGTGGTTGGATCGATCGGTTGGCCGGTCGCGCACTGACACACAACATGATTTGTCCGCCTTGAGCGTCGGCGCATGTGAGGTTGCCACGTGAGTCCAGTGGGCCGCGCCGTATAGCGAGGGGTAGTGGCTTCGCGGCCGACAGGAGAGCAACAGGAGTCAACCCACGACGTCGGCCTGGCCGGTGCGAGCTGCGACGCCGTGAGACGGGAGATCGGCGCGCCTTCCTGCGTCCGTTGAAGCGGCTGCCAGCGGACGGTTCGGGAGAGCGTTTTGGGGGTGCTGCGCCAGGCCAGACATCGCAGTTTGTTAGAAGTTAAGTGATTCGTGATATGTTGTTTCATTTACTTGTTAAATTCTACCTGTTTTCTTGGTCAGTCTCTCGTCCCCAGCTTGCTCTTCTGTCTCTCGTCCGCATTTGTTAGGCAGTTGGTGTCTGTCTGTTTGTCTGTCGGTGTACCGTACGTTAATAGCTGTCTCAGTCAGGTTTGTCGGATTCGGTGTTAACGAATTTATTCCTTGAAGTGTAGCGGCCGAATTCCTGAAATATGTTTTTATCTTGCCCATCATCTTGAGAGGCGGTATATGTGTAATGTAGAGCATGTTTGTATATTTTATGTAATACTGCATGTCATGGGTTTTTATTCAAATGGTCATTTTAGTATATAAAGTTGCGAGCCTTCCACCGTAAGAGTTTTCTTTTAAAAACGAGTTGCACTTTATGTGGCAAGTAATTCTTTTTAATGTTAGTGTTTTGTACCATTTCCATCACTCCTACGGGGTGCATAGTTTATGTGCTTGTGTGAATTGTTAAAATTTTTAGTTTAAAGTAATCTGGTGTGTTGCATATTTGCACAAGTGTAGTCTTTCAGAGGTTGTTGTGAGCGGTCGTGACTACGGCCGTGTCAAATGGGAGCGGCAAGGTTCTCAGCCCAAAAGCTCATACTGTCAATATTTGTTCTTTCTGCCTCTGAATAAAATTGTAACTTGATATTTAGAGGGTGCTTTCTGATTATCATTTTAAATCTATTTTAAAAAAGGGGGCTTTTAAGAATAAAATTTCCATTTGTTGAAAGAAATTTAATTTGTTTTCATCAGTTACCCAATTGCAACTACTTCCACGCTCACATAGTGTGACTAAATGTGTTAATGTTCTTGATGAATCGCTAGTAAATAAAGTAAATTCTTAAGAAAAGGTTTTGAAAGTAAAGTCACGGTTCAATAACGAATCCTACGCCTGTTACACCATTTTCTACAACTCCTGATATTAACTAATATTCGTCTGACCGCAAATCCTGATCATCTATCCATTTCACTTTACAGTCCCCCCGTATATCTAGATTGATCTTTTTCTTTTCCCTTTTCAAATTATCTACCTTCCCTACCGCATTCAGAGTCGACCCGTAGAACGTTACCAGTTCGTTGGTTTTCAGTCTTTTTTTCTCATAGTTTCCTGCTGCTTCTTGGTCCCCTCCCGGAGTACAGAATGGGAGACTAATCTTTTCCGTCCACCTAATTTTCAACATAACTCTATACTATGATATTTCAAGCGCTTTGATTCTCTAGTTGTCCGCTTTCTTCACAGTTCACATAATTCTTTGTTCCAAAGGTTATTTCTTAGGAATTTCTTCCTGAAATTAAGCTCAGTGTTGGATGTCAGCAGAATTCTTTTAGCCGGGAATACCTTCCTTGCCTCTGTTAGTTTGCTTTATGTTCTCCTTGCTTTATCCGTAAAGCGTCATTTTGATTCAAAGGTAGAAGAATTACTTAACTTGTCTACTACGTGGTGCCGAATTTCGAGATTAAGTTTATCATTTCTCACATTTCTGCTACTCGTCATTCATCTAATTTTTCTTCAGTTTACTCATGATTCACATTCTGTGCTCATTAGATTATTCGTTCAACACGTCCTGTAATTCCTCCTCACTTTGACTGAGAGTAGCAATTTCAGTGGTGAATCTTATCATTGACATCCTTCCACTCTGATTTTTGATCCACGCCTGAACATCTCTTTCGTTTCCGTCAATGCTTCTTCGATGTATAGTTTGAACAGTAGGAGCCGGCCGCGGTGGCCGAGCGGTTCTAGGCCCATTAGTCCGGAACCGCACGACTGCTACGGTCGCAGGTTCGATTCCTGCCTCGGGTACGGATGTGTGTGGTGTCCTAGGTTTAAGTAGTTCTAAGTTCTAGGGGACTGCTGACCTCAGATGTTAAGTCCCATAGTGCTCAGAGCCATTTGAACCATTTTTGAACAGTAGGAGATAAAGACTGCATCCCTGCCTCACACTCTTTGTAATACTGGCGTATATTTCTTTATGTTCCATTCTTATTTTTTCCATCTTGGTTCTTTACATATTGTATATTAGCCATCTTTCCTATTTTCCTTAGAACTTCGTATACGTTTTGTCATTTGATATTGTTGAATACTTTCTCTACGTTGATAAATCCTAAGACATTGTCTAAATTATTTTGAGCTTCGCTGCCATTATTAATTGCTACGTCAGAACTGCGTCTCTGGTCCTTTTATCTTTGGTGAAGCCAAATTGATCGTCATCTAAGGGACAAACAGTTTCATTTTCCGTAGAATATTGAGCTATAAAACACTATATGTAGCAACTGCAAATATTGTTATAATTTAGCTTCTTTGGACTATGAACAATGTATACAAATTCTTAAACTTCTAATGTAAAGCTTATATATCCGAGTAGGAAATTAAAATTTGGATTGAATGTCATTAAATGGGAAAGGCCGATGGTCGGCCTTAATGTTACAACTATTTGATGAAACACAGCTACAATTCAGTAAAAAGTCATGAAAAGAAATTTTCAGCTTCTGCGGCTTCAGTTTTTACTACTGAATAAAAGGGGGGTTGGGGGGGGGGGGGATGCGATCCGTGAACGGATTATGGCCTGATTCATAATATACTGTAATATTATAGTCATATCTCATTTGTTGTTCTTGTATATTTTAAGTCACGAGTTAAATCGTGTAATCAATTTCACATCACTTCCATATCGTTCCGCTGACTAACGGCGTCCGTTGTAGTCCGCTACCCCCCTGAAGTGATGACCGCATCCGTTGATTTTTTTTGTATGAGAACTAGTCATTCAGTGCCTTAGCCGCTGCAGACAACATGTCTTGACCAGCTACGGATATTGATCGAAGCACTCCTGATACAGGAAACATGTTTCTGTTTTGGTAACAGAACGCTGCATGCCATAATTCAATGGGAACGAGATCGTTCTCACTCATAGAGTGAGTGCAGCTATTGAGCCATTAGCTGTGGGAATAATAATTGTTTTACAGCACGGGGTGCTAGTTATTGCAGGCGATAGCGTCTCTAGTCGCTTTAACTGAAGCTGCGACGCCAGTCAGAGAGCATTGTTTTCAAATCATTGTGACATGTTTCGATACAGTTAATTACAGCAGGGAGATGAGAATTGTAGTGTGAGACTCATTCACTTCATAAGCACGTAACGTCGTTCTTTCATACTTTTTGCTTCCGCACAAAGCATTTAACTGCGTTTTTGAGCAAAGGTATAATGACAGAAAATGCCTAAAGCTGGTCACTCAGAGGGCACCTTAATTTAAACATCTCATATACTGTACGGATATCGACTGCATACGAATCATCAAAGGAGAATTTTCAGGGTACAGAGGAAAAGGAAGGAGGAGTCTTGGGATATTGGGTGATCTTGAAAGGGTAGGACGTCAGTAGGAGATTCAGGAAGAGCCACATACCTGTCACAGGAGTGATAGACTAAAGAACAAGGACCCTAAATTGCAGGTCCAAGTGACACGAGACATTAAACAAGTAGGGCAGTTTCGCGGAGTTCTGTCGGCATTTTTAGGGGTAATGGAGTTTGGCGTACTGTTTTTGCGGTGAAACACGAAACAAATAATGACAGCCGGCTGAAATTCTCCGTGCAGAGCGCGAAACACAGATGCAAGGCCATAAAAATGAAGCGTAAACCGCAGGGTCGGGCCTCCGTACTGATCGGCCTTTATTTCTCCTAACAGCAATAAACGGGGAGAGCTGCAATTTAATGTGCGGCCATTTCACGGCTAGTTTCAGAGACACGAAATCCACTGCGACTGGCCTCACGTGGGTGGCGGATCAGCACACACGGCTCACATTATCCTTAAATACAGCGCCAAAGAACGTGTCATCCCCAGAAATTTATTGCTCGCTCATCTGATAGTCAATGCGCTATTATTGATTCGAAGTGATAGCGTAGGAAGGATCTTTCAGATAGTCATGAGGAAAGTATACGAGATGGAAATTAACTGATATGAGTGACATAAATTCACCGAATGTTTTCCGACATCGTTTGAAAGTACAGAAAATTCAACCTCATTTTAAATTTGTACAACTGAAGTGCTTCATATGTAACATCTATAAATTTCCAATTGTCACAGTAAATAGAATAACAAAAAGGTATAGATACTGGAATAATGCAGAGAAACACTTACCAAGACTCGAGGAAGGTGAGGTTTACGTCCCCAGGTTTACTTCCCGTCGAAAACGAGGTCATTACCAGGGGAGCAGAATCTCGGATTAGGGAAAGATGGGGAAAAACATCGCAGTGCCCTTTCAAAGGAACAATCCCGGCATTTTCCCCGAAGCGATTTAGGACAATCACGGAAAACCTAAATCACAATGGACGGATGGAGGTTTGAACTGACGTCCTCCCGAATGCGATTCCAGTGTGGTAACGACTACAGCACCTCGCTGGTAGCAAAATTCGAGATGATACTAAATTATTCTTCCCTCCATGAACCATGGGCCTCGCCGCTGGTAGGGAAGCTTGCGTGCCCCAACGATACAGATAGCCGTACCGTAGGTGCAACCACAACGGAGGGGTATCTGTTGAGAGGCCAGACAAGCGTGTGGTTCCTGAAGAGGGGCAGCAGCCTTTTCAGTAGTTGCAGGGACAACAGTCTGGATGATTGACTGATCTGGCATTGTAACACTAACCAAAACGGTTTTTCTCAGCTGGTACTGCGAACGGCTGAAAGCAAGGGGAAACTACAGCCGTAATTTTTCCCGAGGGTATGCAGCATTACTGTATGGTTAAATGATGATGGCGTCCTCTTGGGTAAAATATTCCGGAGGTAAAATAGTCCCCCATTCGTATCTCCAGGCGGCGACTACTCAAGAGGACATCGTTATCAGGAGAAAGAAAACTGGCGTTCTACGGATCGGAGCGTGGAATGTCAGATCCCTTAATCGGGCTGGTAGGTTACAAAATTTAAAAAGTCAATGGAGAGATTAAAGTTAGATATAGTGGGAATTAGTGAAGTTCGGTGGCAGCATAGTGAACGCATTGTTGTGGCCAAGATAGACACGAAGCCACGCCTACCACAGCAGTACAAGTTTATATGCCAACTAGCTCCGCAGATGACGAAGAGATTGATGAAATGTATGATTAGATAAAAGAAATTATTCAGAAAGTGAAGGGAGACGAAATTTAAAAGTCATGGGTGACTGGAATTCGGGAGCAGGAAAAAGAAGCCAAGGAAACGTAGTAGGTGAATATGGAATGGAGGTAAGAAATGAAAGGGGAAGCCGCCTGGTAGAATTTTGGACAGAGCATAACTTAATCATAGCTAACACTTGGTTCAAGAATCATAAAAGAAGGTTGTATACATGGAAGAGGCCTGGAGATACTAAAAGGTTTCAGATAGAGTATATAATGGAAAGACATGGATTTAGGAACCAGGTATTAAATTGTAAGACATTTCCAGGGGCAGATGTGGACTCTGACCACAATGCATAGGTTATGAACTGTAGATTAAAACTGAAGAAACTGCAAAAAGGTGGGAATATATGGCGATGGGATCTGGATAAACTGACACAACCAGGGGTTGTAGAGGGTTTCAGGGAGAACATTAGGGAACGATTGAGAGGAACGGGGGAAAGAAATACAGTAGAAGAAGGATGGGTAGCTTCGAGGGATGAAATAGTGAAGGCAGCAGAGGATCAAGTAGGTAAAACGTCGAGGGCTAGTAGAAATCCTTGGGTAACAGAACATAGAGTGAATTTAATTGATGAAAGGAGAAAATATAAAAATGCAGTAAATGAAGCAGGCAGAGAGGAATACAAACGTCTCAAAAATGAGATCGACAGGAAGTGCAAAAGGCTAAGCAGGGATAGCTAGAGGACAAATGTAAGGATGTAGAGGCGCATATCACTAGGGGTAAGATAGATACTGTCTACAAGAAAATTAAAGAGACTTTTGGAGAAAAGAGAACCAGTTGCATGAATATCAAGAGATCAGACGGAAACCCAGTTGTAAGCAAAAAAGAGAATGCAGAAAGGTGGAAGGAGTGGAAGGGTCTATACAAGGGCGATGTTCTTGAGGACAATGTTATAGAAATGGAAGTGGATATAGATCAAGATGAAATCGGAGATACGATACTGCGTGAAGAGTTTGACAGAGCATTGAAAGACCTAAGCCGAATCAAGGCCCCAGGAGTAGACAACATTCCATTAAAACCACTGATAGCCTTGGGACAGCCAGCCCTGGCAAAACTCTACCATTTGGTGAGCAAGATGTATGAGACAGGCGAAATAACATCAGACTTCAGAAGAATGTAATAATTCCAATCCCAAAGAAAGCAGGTGTTGACAGATGTGAAAATTACTAGTGTAATACGCCACAGCTGCAAAATACTAACACAAATTCTTTACAGACGAATGGAAAAACTGGTAGAAGCCGGCCTCGGAGAAGATCGGTTTGGGTTCCGTAGAAATGTTGGAACACGTGAGGCAGTACTGACCATACGACTTACCTTAGAAAATAGATTAAGGAAAGGAAAACCTACGTTTCTAGCATTTGTTGACTTAGAGAAAGCTTTTGACAATGTTGAGTGAAATACTCTCTTTCAAATCCTGAAGGTGGCAGGGGTAAAATACAGGGAGCGAAAGACTATTTACAATTTTATAGAAACCAAATGGCAGTTATAAGAGTTGAGGGGCATGAAAGGGAAGCAATGGTTGGGAAGGGAGTGAGACAGGGTTGTAGCCTATCTCCGATGTTATTCAATCTGTGTATTGAGCAAGCAGTAAAGGAGATAAAAGAAAAATGTGGAGTAGGAATAAAAATCGATGGGGAAGAAATAAAAACTTTGAGGTTCGCCGATGAGATTGTAATTCTGTCAGACAGCAGAGGACCTGGAGGAACAACTGAACGGAATGGACAGTGTCTTGAAAGGCGGATGTAAGATAAACATAAACAAAAGCAAAACGAGGATAATGGAATTTAGTCGAATTAAATCGAGTGATGCTGAGGGTATTAGATTAGGAAGTGGAGGCTTAAAGTAGTAAATGTGTTTTGCTATTTGGGGAGCAAAATAACCGGTGATGGTCGAAGTAGAGAGGATATAAAATGTAGACTGACAATGGCAAGGAAAGCGTTTCTGAAGACGAGGAATTTGTTAACATCGAATATAGATTTAAGTGTCAGGAAGCCGTTTCTGAAAGTATTTGTATGGAGTGTAGCCAACGTGGAGGACAAATAGTTTGGACAAGAAGAGAATAGAAGCTTTCGAAATGTGATGCTACAGAAGAATGCTGAAGATTAGATGGGTAGATCTCATAACTAATGAGGAGGTATTAAATAGAATTGGGGAGAAGAGGAGTTTGTGGCTCAACTTGACTAGAAGACGGGATCGGTTGGTAGGGCATATTCTGAGGTATCAAGGGATCACGAATTTAGTACTGGAGGGCAGCGTGGAGGGTAAAATTCGTAGAGCGAGACCAAGAGATGAATACACTAAACAGATTGAGAAGGATGTAGGTTGCAGTAGGTACTGGAAGATGCAGAAGCTTGCACAGGATAGAGTAGCATGGAGAGTTGCATCAAACCAGTCTTTGGACTGAAGTCCACAACAACGACAACAAAATTATTATACTATTAAGAGTTTTCTTGTCTTTCTGATACATGGCAGTCGATTACCGGATTGGTGTATCTGAAGTGCTGTTTATAATTTAAAATCTACACTAAGTGAACTTTATTCCCATCGCTTAATAAAATGTAATAAATAATCACGAATAGGTCGTCTGCTTCTACACCAATGACCTCTTCTTCCTGGTGGCGGATTTGTATTTAATTTTCGTTGTTGTTCAGTGGTGTACGTGATGAACCAAGCCATGCACAATGGACGAGACCAGTGACCTGATATTCACAAACACCTGCCTTTTCAGAAGGAAGTGGGAGGCTAGGTGATTGCTAAGAGCAGGTACCGGATCCTGATAGGCTTTTCTCAGCCGTTTCGCAGGTCAGCCGCCTACTTGCAGTTTTTACATGGTACTCTGCATGCTACACGGTGCGGGTTCAGCGCTACATTCATAGAATTTGTTAATGTGCCATGACAAACACATGCTCTCGCAGAGAATCTCAGAATCTACAAGCTCTCAATGTACGATAATATAAGTCAACGTAGAAGATTAGGAAAAAGAATTCTGTAGTGTTCGGGTACAGTCTTAGCGGCTTGTTTATTGACACAGTTAACGTCAGCTAAATACACTGTCCAGCCGTATTAATGAGGCTACCAGTCAGAAACGTGAATAACCAGGTTGTTCAGGGCAGACTGCTGTGAGACATGCGGGAAGAGAGTGAGTAACGACCTGGAGAGTGTGACGGGGCGCGGCGACACGCCGGCTCCAGCGCCGTAGACTGCTGCGGTGGGTTTCTCGGTCGAGCATCTGTGGCGCCAACAGCGCGATCGAGGTGGTCCCGTAGATTCTCGACTGCGTTTTAATCGGGGAGTTTGGTGCCTAGATGAGGACTGTAAATTCATCCGGGTGTTCTTAGAACAACGCACGTGCACTGCGATCTGTACTGCTGGTAAATGTCATCGTGCCGAAGAAAAACACTCTGCACGTAGGGGACATACTTGTGAGAGAGATTCATACTTGTGTTCATTCATTTGTGCCTTCTGGAATGATGGCATCGCCCAGGAAATGCCGCTGAGACATTCTCCAGACCCACCGCTGGCCATGACCCTTCCGACGATACGTTGAAGGGCGTTTGCCATCTGGCCGATGAAGAATAAAACGCGGATAATCTGAAAATGCCACCTGTCCCTTCTCAGTGGATGTCCATTTGCGGTACTGCAGTGCAGATTCGCTAATTATAGCCTTTGTCACCGACGAACAGCAGTCAGCAGGGATGGAGCCTGCTACGATGTCCCACACACAGCGACGTTCGCTAAACGGTCTTTGAGGAGACACTGTTCGCGGCCCCTTGGTTCACCTCGGCGGACAGCTGCTCAACAAGTGCCGCCCGTACACGTATCCACAGCTGTCGTTCACCCCTGCTGTCCGCAACCCACGATGCACCACAACTGTCTTGGCGCCGGTTTTGGATTTCGCCATTTTGCCATGCAGGCGTATTTCAATCACGGCAGCATGCTAACAGTTTACCTACTTAGCCTTTTGGAAAATGCGAAATGCCTTCACCCTTGGTCCGAAAGCCAACGAACCTACCAGTCTGGGCTTCAGATACACCATGTGATCAAAAGTATCCGGACACCCCGAGAAACACACGTTTTTTTCAATTAGGTGCATTGTGCTGCCACCTACTGCCAGGTACTCCATATCAGCGACCTTAGTAGGCATTAGACATCGTGAGAGAGCAGAATAGGGTGCTCCGCTGAACTCATGCACTTCGAACGTGGTCAGGTGATTGGGTGCCACTTGTCTCATACGTCTGTACGCTAGATCTCCACACTCCTAAACATCCCTAGGTCCACTGTTTCCGATGTGATAGTGAAGTGGAAGCGTGAAGGGACAAGAAAAGCACAGAAGTGTACAGGCCAACGTCGCCTATTGACTGACAGAGACTGCCGATAGTTGAAGAGGGTTGTAATGTGTATTAGGCAGACATCTACCCAGACCATCACACAGGAATTCCAAACTGAACCAGGATCCACTGCAAGTACTGTGACAGGCGGGAGGTGAGAAAACTCGGATTTCGTGGTAGAGCGGCTGCTCATAAGCCACACATCACGTCGGTAAAGGCCAAAGGACGCCTCGCTTGTTGTAAGGAGCGCAAACATTGGTCAATTGAACAATGGAAAGACGTTGTGTGGAGTGACGAATCACGGAACACAATGTGGCGATCCGATGGCAGGGTGGGGGTATGCCGAATGCCCGGTGAACGTCATCTGCCAGCGTATGAAGTGCGAACAGTAACATTCAGAGGCGGTGGTGTTATGGTGTGGTCGTGTTTTTTCATGGAGGGGGCTTGCACTTCTTGTATTTTTGCGTGGCACTATCACAGCACAGGCCCACATTAATGTTTTAAGCGCCTTCTTGCTTCTCACTATTGAAGAGCAATTCGGGGATGGCGATTGTATCTTTCAACACGATCGAGCACCTGTTGATAACGTACGGCCTGTGGCGGAGTGGTTACATGACAAAAATATCCATTTAATGGAGTAGCCTGCAGAGAGTCCTGACCTGAATCCTATAAGAAAACCTTTGGATTTCTTTGGAACTCCGACTTCGTGCCAGGCCTCACCGACCGACATTGAGAGTGGAAGCTGTCATCAATGCTAAGAGTGGGCCAACACTATATTGAATTCCAGTATTATCAAGAGAGGGCGCCTGGTGTCCGGATAATTTTGATCACATAGTGTATATCGCTCCGTTTCCACATCACGACAACGACTGCACTCTTTTCCGCGTCCCCCCTAACGTGCTTCATACACCCTCCAACGCTAGTGCTGCCATTGGTGGTTTCAGCGTTATGTGACTGGACTGTATATGTAGGCGTTACATTGGAAAGCGATATGGATATGGAACGAGCACGTAAGCTTGGTTAGTAGGGAATGTGAATGGTCCACTATGGTTTTATGGGAGAATTCTAGGAAAGTGTAACTCATGTATGGAGGAAATCTTGTAGAGAATACCAGTGCGATCAAATTTTGATTACTGCTCGAACGTTTCGAATCCGCTCCAGCTCGAATTAAAGGAAGACATCGAAGAAACTGAGAAGCGTTCTGATAAATTGTTACCAGTAGGTCCCATCAGTACGTTCGTATCACGGAAATGTTTCGTTAACTCGAATGGAAGTCAATTGCCGGGCCGGGGGGGGGGGGGGGGGGGAAGTAAGATGACTTTCTTTTGCGATGCGAATTGCTATTGAGCAAATCTAGGGAACTGGAAGACAGGATTAGAGACATTAGGTGTCGTTCGGAGGCTTATAGACAGTTGCTTGTCCCTTGATCAATTTGCGAACGGGACAGAAAAGGTAATGACCAGTAGTGGCGCAAGTGCTCTCCGCCATGAGCGTCTGCTATGTGTTTCTCTGCTACAGTGTACCGGCTCTCCACTCTGGACAAGCTGCGCACATGCTAATCAAGTTGATGTAGCTTTTCATGAGACCGATCGCGTAATCAGAGGGTGCCTAAGACGAACTCCAGTCAATAAGATCAGAGTAGTACCTCTTGATGTAAGAAGGCAGCGAAGAGCACGGACTGAAGAGAAGGAACGTGAAAGAGATCCAATGCATCCCTTGTTTGGAACTCACGCTCATTATCCATCACGACTGAGAAAAAGACTGAGAAAAAGATTCTTCCTTACAACAGCACTATTTCCGACTTCAGCAGAGGCCCACCGAACTTAACTGTGGAGAACAAAGTCCCCAGGAAGATTACGGACAGCAAAAGACAAGCAACAACAGGCTGCTATCTCCAATAAGGAGCTTGTAAGACCCTCAACATATTGAGAAAAGGAGTGACAAGGTATAAAATGACGTTGAAGAAGTGGAGTGTCAATGATGAAATTTGTGGATGTGGGGCAAAACAGGACTCTGACACACTTGCTGGTTTGCAATGATATGAGCGACCTGTACGTAATGGCAGGCTTGTTTGCAGTCTATGATCCTGCCGTTCTGACTGCTTGACATTAGACTCACGAAGCGTGAAATTCTGTCAGTCATATTAGTCTGCAGTCTAGGGATTATATTGTGTCTTTCTTCGGACTCGGATAGGTAGGTAGGTAGATAAATAAATAATTAAATAAAGCTTTATGGTGCCTTGTGGAGTATGTGTTTATAAGTAGATGTAGACCCACAACGAGCGTCATGTATGCCACTCCTGTGATGTTAACCTCTCAGGAAGGACGATGGGAATAAGTGTCGTCTTCCCCCCCCCCCCCCCCTCCCACTCCCTCTTTCTTAGCGACCCTTCACCCCACCTTTACGGAAACAAATCCCGGGGAACACACAGATGAGTAAGTGAAAGATAGCGAATTGGTTTGTATGCCTGAGTCTGTAAGGCGCAAGTCACTGTACGGCACGCGGTTGGGAGTGCAATGTGCACCAGAGTATCATAATGTCACGTTTCCATTTTGTTCAAGGATAGTGCACCGGCATGAGTTTGTCTAATCTTACCGTTGCCATCGTTACAGGAGACAATGCTAGTGAGCTAAAACACTACGATAGCTGAATGCTGACTTGCTTGTGGGGTTGCGGGCACGTGACGATGTGTATAAGCTCAGGAAAGAATAATGGGAGTTTGTTCTAGCGCCGATACAGGCAGCAAACTGGGAAATCCAAAGGGCACTTGTTGTAAATGGTCGTTTCTATACTTTCCAGCAGTAGCCTGTAGTTGCAGATCTATATAAACATACAATTTCAAGTCCTCCGAAGCGTTTTTCTATTTGTACGTGAAGGCTAATCCCAGGAAGTACTGCAGGGGTTTCACTAATACGCTTATCCACGAGGAATGTTTGTGTACATAATTTATAATTATAGTGATCACGAGCATGTACTATAGAGGGTGTCCCAGAAATATTGCGCCAAACTTCGAGGGGTTGTAGAAAGTGCGTTGAGGAATAAATGCAAGAGAGGAACCCATGACTAGGAACATTATCCAACGTCAGTACAGAGCGTGGAAGTTGTACGCGCCGGCGCCTGCCGCTAGACCACCCCTTCGGCAGCAAACCTGGCTTTGCACGGTGAAGGACCGTAGACAGAAAGTCGCGCAGCGCTGTTTGTTATTTACTGTTTGTGACTGACTGCCATGATCACCAATGAAGAAGATGTTGCATAGAAAGGTCTTGTCTCCTACGAATGCAACGCTCTGTTGCCTCAGAGGATGATGGTTTCGGACACGTGCTTCCATCCGCAGTTTATTTTTGTTCCGGAAACCTCTAAAACCTCCAATATTTTTCGGTATACAGAAGAAAATTGAACTGATGATGGAACCCCATGTCCGAAACTTTCATCCACGAAGGCAACGGAGTATTACATAGCAGCAGCTACTTCCATCTTCTCCATCGGCGGTCCTGGCAATCAGTAGCGAACAGTGAATAACAAACAACGTTGCGAGACTACTGCCTATGGTCCGTCAGTGTACCAAGTCACAAGCGGCGGCCTAGTGGCAGCCTTATTGGGTGACGTTTCCGGTCACGAGTTACTGCCCTACATTTGTTCCTCAAGACACCCTCTACAATCCCTCGAAGTTTGTCGCAATACTTTTGGCACACTTTGTATGTATTGCTAACTGTTCCGTATTCAACTGGCGCTAGTGGCAATGATGCGAGCTTCCAGCAGGTCAGCTACACAGGGGTCAGTCTCTGGCGGGAAAAGAAGTAAACACCCGCCGCAACTGTAGATAGCAGCAAAGCTTGACTGCAACCTATAAATCTATACATACCTTGTGTACATATTATAAATTACACTCCTGGAAATGGAAAACAGAACACATTGACACCGGTGTGTCAGACCCACCACACTTGCTCCGGACACTGCGAGAGGGCTGTACAAGCAATGATCACACGCACGGCACAGCGGACACACCAGGAACCGCGGTGTTGGCCGTCGAATGGCGCTAGTTGCGCAGCATTTGTGCACCGCCGCCGTCAGTGTCAGCCAGTTTGCCGTGGCATACGGAGCTCCATCGCAGTCTTTAACACTGGTAGCATGCCGCGACAGCGTGGACGCGAACCGTATGTGCAGTTGACGGACTTTGAGCGAGGGCGTATAGTGGGCATGCGGGAGGCCGGGTGGACGTACCGCCGAATTGCTCAACACGTGGGGCGTGAGGTCTCCACAGTACATCGATGTTGTCGCCAGTGGTCGGCGGAAGGTGCACGTGCCCGTCGACCTGGGACCGGACCGCAGCGACGCACGGATGCACGCCAAGACCGTAGGATCCTACGCAGTGCCGTAGGGGACTGCACCGCCACTTCCCAGCAAATTAGGGACACTGTTGCTCCTGGGGTATCGGCGAGGACCATTCGCAACCGTCTCCATGAAGCTGGGCTACGGTCCCGCACACCGTTAGGCCGTCTTCCGCTCACGCCCCAACATCGTGCAGCCCGCCTCCAGTGGTGTCGCGACAGGCGTGAATGGAGGGACGAATGGAGACGTGTCGTCTTCAGCGATGAGAGTCGCTTCTGCCTTGGTGCCAATGATGGTCGTATGCGTGTTTGGCGCCGTGCAGGTGAGCGCCACAATCAGGACTGCATACGACCGAGGCACACAGGGCCAACACCCGGCATCATGGTGTAGGGAGCGATCTCCTACACTGGCCGTACACCACTGGTGATCGTCGAGGGGACACTGAATAGTGCACGGTACATCCAAACCGTCATCGAACCCATCGTTCTACCATTCCTAGACCGGCAAGGGAACTTGCTGTTCCAACAGGACAATGCACGTCCGCATGTATCCCGTGCCACCCAACGTGCTCTAGAAGGTGTAAGTCAACTACCCTGGCCAACAAGATCTCCGGATCTGTCCCCCATTGAGCATGTTTGGGACTGGATGAAGCGTCGTCTCACGTGGTCTACACGTCCAGCATGAACGCTGGTCCAACTGAGGCGCCAGGTGGAAATGGCATGGCAAGCCGTTCCACAGGACTACATCCAGCATCTCTACGATCGTCTCCATGGGAGAATAGCAGCCTGCATTGCTGCGAAAGGTGGATATACACTGTACTAGTGCCGACATTGTGCATGCTCTGTTGCCTGTGTCTATGTGCCTGTGGTTCTATCACTGTGATCATGTGATGTATCTGACCCCAGGAATGTGTCAATAAAGTTTCCCCTTCCTGGGACAATGAATTCACGGTGTTCTTATTTCAATTTCCAGGAGTGTATAATACTGAGCGAGATGGATTTCTCTGTGAGGTACTGGAAGGGTTAAACAAAAGGTTTCGAACGCTACGCATATTTTTTTGATTTAACTAAGGCGTTTGACTGTGTTGATCACAAAATATTGCTTCAGAAGTTGGACCATTACAGAATACGGGGAGTAGCTAACAATTGGTTCACCTCCTACTTTAGCAACAGACAGCAAAAAGGTGATTATTCACAGTGTTGAGAATGACTGGGATGTGGGGCCTGAGTGAGGTATGGTCAAATGGCGGGTACCCCAGGGTTCACTGTTGGGGCCACTCCTGTTACTTATTTATATCAATGATATCCCCTCTAGTATTACAGTAACTCTAAAATATTTCGGTTTGCTGATGGCGCAAGCTTGGTAGTAAATGATGTTGTGTGCAACATTGGCTCGGTTTCAAATAATGCAGTTCACGACAAGTTCATGGCTTATAGAAAATAAACTAACGCTAAATTATAGTAAGACTCAGTTTTTACAGTTTCTAACACACAACTCAACAAAACCCGACGTTTTAATTTCACAGAATGGGCATATGATTAGTGAAACTCAACAGTTCAAATTTCTCGGTGTTCAGATAGATAGTAAACTATCGTAGAAAGCTCACGTTCAAGATCTTGTTCAAAGATTTATTGCTGCCATTTTTACTATTCCAACGGTGTCTGAAGTGAGTTTCCTTTGCTTAATTTCATTCGCTTATGTCGTATGGTATTATATTTTGGGGTAACTCTTCCCATTCTAAAAGGATATTTTCGGCTCAAAAACGGGCGTTTCGGGCATTAAGTGGTGTAAGTTCCAGTACTTCTTGTCGACCCCTGTTCACGAATCTGGGTATTTTGACATTGGCCTCTCAATGGATATATATTACTTAATGTCATTTCTTGTTAACAATATTAGCTTATTCCCAGAATAAGCAGCTTTCACTCAGTTAATATTCGGCAGAAGTGAAACCTGCATTTGGATCGGACTTCTTTAGCTCTTGTGCAGAAAGGTGTGCAGTATACTGCTGCACCCATTTTCAATAAGCTACCACAAGAATTAAAAAATCTTAGCAGTAATCTACGCGCTTTCAAATCGAAACTGAAGAGTTTCTTCAAGGGTCAGTCCTTCTATTCTGTTGAGGAGTTCTTCAAAAAATTAAGCTGATTCTTATGTTATATTGTTGATGACTTGGCTTTTTTGGGTTAACATTTTATTTTTATCTGTTATTACTTTTATGTTGTAATTTCATGTCCTGGCACTCTCCATGACCTTGGACGTTTGTTCCTCAATTTGGTCCTGCGGAACTTGACGTGAAAATGAAACAAAATAAATGTGACTCAGTGGTTAGCACACTAGCCTTTCATTCGGGAGGACGACCGTTCAAACCGGCGTCCGGCCATCCTGATTTAAGTTTTCTGTGATTTCCCCGTTTCCTCGTTTTCTCGTCTGTGTGTATAGGCCAAGCTCAGTAACTGCTTCAGGAATTCTGATACGGTTTTCACTAAACGACAGAAGGATTCACGAAGAAGGCTTTTGTATATAATTTTTATTGCTACACCAGAGAAGTCGTCCGGCCGTAGATAGTTAGCCTACCGATGGAAAACCGGGGTGAGTCGCTACCAAATGTACAGGGCTATTACAAATGATTGAAGCGATTTCATAAATTCACTGTAGCTTCATTCATTGACATATGATCACGACACACTACAGATACGTAGAAAAACTCACAAAGTTTTGTTCGGCTGAAGCCGCACTTCAGGTTTCTGCCGTCAGAGCGCTCGAGAGCGCAGTGAGACAAAATGGCGACAGGAGCCGAGAAAGCGAATGTCGTGCTTGAAATGCACTCACATCAGTCAGTCATAACAGTGCAACGACACTTCAGGACGAAGTTTAACAAAGATCCACCAACTGCTAACTCAATTCGGCGATGGTATGCGCAGTTTAAAGCTTCTGGATGCCTCTGTAAGGGGAAATCAACGGGTCGGCCTGCAGTGAGCGAAGAAACGGTTGAACGCGTGCGGGCAAGTTTCACGCGTAGCCTGCGGAAAATTGGCTCATGCCACAACTGGACACCGACAGCGCCGACTTCATCTTTCAACAGGATGGTGCTCCACATCACTTCCATCATGATGTTCGGCATTTCTTAAACAGGAGATTGGAAAACCGATGGATCGGTCGTGGTGGAGATCATGATCAGCAATTCATGTCATGGCCTCCACGCTCTCCCTACTTAACCCCATGCGATTTCTTTCTGTGGGGTTATGTGAAAGATTCAGAGTTTAAACCTCCTCTACCAAGAAACGTGCCAGAACTGCGAGCTCGCATCAACGATGCTTTCGAACTCATTGATGGGGACATGCTGGGCCGAGTGTGGAAGGAACTTGATTATCGGCTTGATGTCTGCCGAATCACTAAAGGGGCACATATCGAACATTTGTGAATGCCTAAAAAAACTTTTTGAGTTTTTGTATGTGTGTGCAAAGCATTTTGAAAATATCTCAAATAATAAAGTTATTGTAGAGCTGTGAAATCGCTTCAATCATTTGTAATAACCCTGTATAATTGGATTTGCCCTCGTCCCTGAAGGAATTCTTTAATGTCGGGACGTATGGTGAGTAGTGTCGCTGCTTGGCGAAAGCCGAGCGACAGTGTGGTGCTGGCGGACTCACATGCCGAGAAGTAGCACAGCAGGTACGGGGGCTGGGGCGGTGTCCGTGTCGCGGCCGCGGCTGCTTGCCTGGCGGCTGCCGCCCCCGGCCTGTCGTGCGTGCGGCTCACACGCAGCTGCTGCGTCAGCCGGCCCCCGGGGGTCGCTCTTTCCGACTACAGACGCTGCCTGTCCGTGTACACGTCTCAACCTGGTGGGTGTGCTGCCAGGTAGATTGGCAGCAGTTCTTCCATTTCACCAAACCGTAAACATTGGTTTTCCGTAAAAGAATAATTCCAAACAATAAATACCGTGTTCCTTGAATCTCGGAATGAAATCGATACATTTCCGCAGTGTGATTTATCGAACGAAATACGAATTCACTGAATATCGTGTCAGATTTGTGATCGAATACAGAACTCCCTTACAGGTAGAACTCAGCATGACTTCTTAGTGGTAAACACCGACAAATGTAAAGCTAATTTCGGGAGTACGTGAAGGTGGCTTATGAGGCCTTCACTATCTACAATTTATATTAATATATAATCAGCAATAGAAGATATATTTCTGGGAGAAGAACAGAGTGGGCTTAGGAACGGACGCGCCCAGAATGATAAAGTTTTCAGTATTAAGAGTATTTTAGGAAAACGACAAGTAATCAATCTAGAAACGCAAGACTTAGAGAAAGTTTTCTCATTAGTACCAGTTTATGGACAATAACGGAGGAAAGAGGATATCCCATGCATTTTATACAACCGAAAACTTAAATGCAGATTCCAAAATAATCATAAGAACAGGTAGCTCAAAAAACACAAGAAATAATAGTAAATCAAGGCGTCACAATGTAGCCGGACACTGTCAGTCTTTAACATCTATACGAAGGATAAGAACATGAAAGAATGATGTAGATGAATGTATACAGCTAAAAGAAGCTGTTATGCTGCGCTATTCGCAGATGGTGCAGTCTTAATACAAAATAAGGAAGCATACTTGCGGCATTCGCTGCTTAAATTATAGGGACTAGGAGACAATACTGTTATCTGAAAATATCCACTCTAACAACCCTACCACAACAAAGGTCATAATTTTAATAAAGATTGTGGTGTTGCTCACGCTGCTAAATACTGCATTTTCGGGAAACATCAATCATATTATGTGGCAGGTGTCATTAGAGAACAGTTAAGTCATTTCATGTAATAATGAAAAAACTAGGCACTAATCTTTTTGTGTTTCCCACGCTGGTCTCGTATTATCATGGCTCAATGGTTGAAAATCTAGGTGATTATGATTCCAAGCTCGGATGCAAAGAGGCCTAGGTTTTATTCTGCTATATTCAAAAGTTTTGTAGATGCGCTTCACAAACCATTCTTGGAGATTACACTTTTGCTGGACAATGGTGATGTAAAAAAAATTATCAGCACTCCGAAATTAAGTTACACTTCCTTTTTAATTGCAATATCACGTAAACACACACATCACTTCACAATACAAAACATTCTTGAAAACATCTTCCTCACAGTCACTGCTAAAGTTCACATTTTATAAGCTGACTACGTTAAGCGTCTTTCCAGCATGACGTCCACGACTTGATTTTCTCAAGGTCCGACTCTCTAACAAGTTAACAACTAACTAACTATCGCTTACGCGCCCAAAAATCAGAGTTACAAGTACGTCAAAGATCATAGTGACAAAAAAAGAATACACATAAGAATAATATCATTGCAATATAAACATATCGATGTATCAAAAGTGAAATCAAATCTGAATGTTGTCTCAGAAATATGTTGAGTAGTTAACAGAAATACAGTAGAATATTACTGGCATCGAGAGGTTCAGGTGACGTACCATAATGGTTACGTAATTCAAGTACCATTACACCACGACTAAAACTAAAGTTATTAATTATTATGGAAAACAATTAGACCGATGAAAAACCTTATTGAAGACAGGTCACTGGAAGAAGTCTCCAGTTCCAGTTATTTAGCGTGCTAAATCAAGTTAAATAACGGTAATGATGTTCAGAGAGAGAAAAAAAAAACAAAGAATTTCACTGCATATGAGGAACTGTAAATAAAACCTTAAGGATCAAGACGAGGGAAGACACCAAATTAAAGTTTTACAAAACGATGGCTGTACGTGCCTTGCTCTGTGGCAATGAATGTTTGTTGCGAAAAAGGATGACAAAAGTGAGATACATTCGGCTGAAAGGTTTATAAGATCTGTGAAAGGTAGCTCACGGAAGGATCTTATAAAATATTGGATTACACGAGAAGAATTAGGAAAATTCAACTGAAGAAAAATGTAATTAGAAATGGAGGCAAGATCTTAAAGGAATGAAAGAAGTCAGAATTCCAAGCAGTATAAACAAGTCCAAGCCCTCAGGAAAAGTAGGCGGTGGGAAACATAGAGAAAGGTGGTGTTAACAATGTAAAATCGCAACAGGATACTTTCTAAACCTTGAAGTGAAGAGGAAGAAGAAGGAGAAGGAGGTTAATAACCTATTGGATAGCGCTGGAGGCCTTGCGAAACTATTAGCGGACCCTGTTGTTGCCAATAGGAAGGTCGCAGCGCTAGAAGACTGTAGGGATCTGCGGGAAGACATGCAGAGGATCTAACACTGGTGCGGGGACTGGTGGTTCTTCCTGAATGTGGATTAAACGATACGTTTTGTGCATAAGTAGGCCAAGTGGCCGCCACTCTTCGGTAACATTATTGCTGAGAAATCACTGGAGACAGAAAGCGCACCGAGCGAGATGGCGAAGTTGTCAGCACACTGGACTCACATTCGGGAGGACGACGATTCTTTATTTTGGCTAATTGTGATTTCCGTAAAACGGTTCAGGCCAATGCCGGGATGCTTCCTTTTAAAGGGCGCGGGCGACTTCCTTCCCCACCTTTCCCTAATCCGATGGGACCGACGTCCATGCTGTTTGGCCCCCCCCCCCCCCCCCATCAGCCAGCCATCTAACAGTAAGTGCCTTAAATTTCCGAGAAGTAGCAGTCCGGGTGACCTGAACTGCAAAAAAGAAAAGGGCAGTTTTTCGCGGGAGAAGTACCGAGAAGCGCGCTTCCCCATAGGATTGTTACTCAGCGGGAGAGAGCGTTTCGCAGATGCTCAACAGCTTAAGCGACCGACTCTGCAAGAGACGTACTGTGTAACACGGTTTAATGTACGAGTACTTGCAAAACTTAGACGATATTATTCTTGTATTCTTCCATTCCATGAATTCTCTTCTGTCAAACTTTCGTCAGCTGTTTAATATTAGGCGTATTAATGTTAAATACAATTTGTGGGGGGAGTCCCCGCCCGTGGAATCACGCACAAGTGAGATGAGACGTCACATATTGAATTACCCGTCCTCAAAGCACCATATGTAATCAGGAATCAGCTATGCCACGTTTCTCATCACGCATCAGGTGCTCAAAATGGAAGAAGTACGCTGGACTTATAAACTCTACAATTGTATAATTGGAGGTTTCGTATATTAATGTCTCCAGCCTCCGTGGCAGAGATTTGACATACTTCACGTTACACACAAAGAAAAGAGAGTGAAGAAGGCTTCTTTACTTGTATGGAGACTTCCTCAATGCAATATCTCCCACGATTGCCAAAACTGCGTGGTACCTTCGTGCCCAATTTTTCAGACAGCCCAATATATGTTCGCTCCTTATGATCAAACTTCCGCCTGTTTTCAGTTCGCAGCCTCCTAACAAATCAGTAAACATTAGCGCTACAAACTGACTATTCACACGTTTAAATCTTCAGCTGGATACACGAAATACTCACCACAAATAGTTACACGTTTGTCTGTAAGCTAAAGTATTCCATGTACTGCCGAAGGTTCTCTTTCATTTCTGACTGATTGTTAGAGCAGCAAAACGGGATATTAATGTCATTCCTATTTTAAAGCCTTATGGAATTCATTGTTATTGTAATCACTATTATTATTGCGAAATCCAGTCGACGATGAACAAAATTACTGTCAACGTATTAACAACGGAAATAACGTATGCTATTGTCATATAATCACCATCTACATTAATAAAACATTGATTTTTGATGCGCGTCGGCTTCTATATCAGTCAGATGTTCCAAAATTAGCGCAGTTTAGTGTCAAGGCACGAAATCTTCATACACCAGAGCGCAGTCCAATGGGAGGCCCCGTCTTACACCAACTAACCGTCTTAACAACAAATCAAAAATTATCTGCAACTTGTTCTATAAATTTAACTACAAAAAATACAATTCTGATAATATAAAGTGACAAAATAATTAACCGTAAAGTAAGTGATCAAGTTAATAATCTCAAAGTATTTAGTTCCTCTGAAGGACTGCTCATAACATATTGAAAAATAAATATTTTTTGTAGCGTCACAGGAAGTATCTTTATCCATAATTTAAAAGCGAAAATTTCGTCGCTCGAACTAAATACAAAAGCATTAATACTCCTGAAATTATACAGACATTATAATATGTGTGTTACTTCAAAAATCAAATGGCTCTGAGTACTATGGGAGTCAACTGCTGAGGTCATTAGTCACTTAGAACTGAGAGCTAGTTTAACCTAACTAACCTAAGGACATCACAAACATCCATGACCGAGGCAGGATTCGAACCTGCGACCGTAGCGGTCTTGCGGTTCCAGACTGCAGCGCCTTTAACCGCACGGCCACTTCGGCCGGCTGTGTTACTTCAACTGAAAACAGTTTAAACATATATTAATAAAAATTCTGTAGGAAATAACTGCAGTACAATATGCTAAGCGCACAGAAATTGGAAGTTTAGATAGTTGTTTAGTAACACGAATGTTAAAATTTTGGCAAAAGGCAGAACTCATTCAGAAACATGTGCAACTTATCTGACTTTTATGTGGTTTATCTAATCCATCTCAGAAGAAAAATAATCTGAATTAGAAAAATGATTAAAATTCAAAGGAAAAGTAGTGAATTAAGGGCGAGGCTGTCGAGTGTGATGTTTGGTTGGCTCCACATAGTCATCTAAGTGAATGCCTTGATGGTACCCATGTCTCGTGTAAGATAACCCCTTGCAATAATTTAGAAACGTTCTCAAACTTGAACATGAGATTTTCCCAAACTACTGACAGATTGGGCAGAAATCCTATACAGGTGTGGCGGGAAGGGGTGAAACGGGGTGGTAGTGGTGGCATCAGGAAGGGTATCAGGTCATCGACTGGACAGCAACATTGCCAAACCCATGTAACAATACCGATCCCGTACAGTTCCGGGAAAATGGCAAAAACTATGCTGAAGGAGTAGAACACAGATCCTTATTCATCACAGATTTTGATATCAGGTCACATGAGAATCCAAGCAAATAAACTAGTGGACTAGGCTACAAAGGAAGGTTGTGCCTCTAACCCTTTGCTCCTTGTTCACTCCTCTCGCAATCCGTCACTGTTCAAGACGTGAAGGCGGCCATGTGCTGGTGAGAACTCAATGGCTAAAGTTAGTGCCGATAAGTTCAGACCAAGTAACTCTACAGTGCGACCACACCTTCCTTCAGGCCAAGGAGATCAGAAGCATTAGCCCCACATGGTTAAGAGATGGACGCTGATCCTTCGAATATGGTTTTCACCTACAGTGGGAGAGCCGACCAGCATGTGAAATGTGTACAACACAGATGCCAATACATGATATTGTTACTGAGTGTGTTTCATTTGCTGAGCAGAGGCCTACTTTGTGTCTTGCATACAAACTGTCCACTACTCTGATGACAATGTGGTGAATGTGGTACCGGTTCCCAGAAAACTTAGAGGAAGCTTTTAGTGTGTTACTAAGTAGATAGTCGGGTCACTTCAGTCCCACAAACCAACCAACTAAGTAGATAAGACAAGCATTATTATAGAATGTGCCTATCCTGCCCCAGTTGTCACTTGTTGTACGCTATTCTCCTATTTATGAGAGACTTTACTGACTGTTATTCTGGAATAGTTTTATTAGCATTTCATGCCACTGTTTTAATGACACCCCATTAGGTCAATATTATATTTTCTATCTTGTTTGTTATGTTCGAGTGTTGATAGTAGGTGGGCTAGGGCGGCGCCAGTCCATTTTGTTAGTTTGGGTTGCCTAGATCAGGGGCAGATATACACTCAAGGGCAAACCTATTGTTCTCCTTTGATTGATACGTACTCAACCTGTTGTTCTGCTAAAAGGATCCTTCCTTTTGACCGACAGGCACTTGACTTATTGTTCCCCCAACACTCCCACTCCCCTCCCCACTCAGGAAACCTCCAACCCACCCCTCTCCTCGCTCTACAGGTACACTTGCAGGTCTGAGTTGTTGGAATAGCCCCTCTCACTTGAATCAGTTTGATTGACTACTTAATTAAATTGATCAATTAATTAACCTCTCCCTGCTGGTAAACCAACATACCCTCCCGCCCTCTCACCTGGGAATTGGTGGGAAAAAGACTCAGTTGATCGGTCATTTGGAGGGAAATCGATGGCTGTGCATGGAATATTGTTTAAACAATTTAGAAAATGTGTCGAATATTGTTTATTTCAACAATTTAGGGGTTTCAAGGCAGTGTATCGAATATATGAAAGATGGGGGCTCTTTGTGGACAGGAAGGATCTCATAACAGGAAATTGAAGGATATATTGTTTATTGGATTTCTCTTGCTCATCACTGTCTGCTGTTTGGAAACATGTAGGTCTTGTAAGAAGTAATTACATGGGGCAAACATGTTGCATAACCTAATTTTTGGCATTCTACTCTGGGTGACTTAACCTAATGTTTGGCCCTTTGTCAGCACTTAACCTATTCTTATGTTAAGAGGATTTCCATGTCACCCCCATTTCATTAAACTATTGTACCACCTTTGACACTAAATTAAGTAATTAGTGATGTCCTCCCATCATTTCCTGGTACACTTTTCGAATTTCACATGCTTTTAACGCCATTTCTGGCGCATTCTTGTCATCCACCCCATTAAACTATTGTACTACATTTTACATAAAAATTATGGAAATTAACCTATTGTTCTGCAATTAACCTGCAGTTCTGCTCCATGTCATCCACTCATGCACTCTCCCCTTAACTATTGTACCGCTAACACCACGTTGATATAACAAAAATTCATGCTAATTAATTAAATCGATATTCTTCACATGTATGGAGCAGTTTTTTTTAATTCACAGAACCCTAATGGTCGGTGAAACCAATGAAACATAGTTTAAACTAAAAATCGCTAGTAAAAAACACATCCTGCCACTCGACACCCGACACCAATGCTGCCGCCTCTGCACACGTCCCCAGGAGTCCGGATGCACCGGCAGCCCCCACAAAGTGACGACACGACCGTCAGCTACCAAGTGACACATAGGTGTCCGTTTGGGTCCCTCAAGCATGAGGTAGTGGCATCCCTTTCACACTAGACACCTGAGAAATTCCAGAGACTGCTCATGATGTCAATCAATTCGATTATAATTTGTTTAAATTTATACAAATATTTTTAAAGTTGTTGAAACTTTTTGAAATTTGTTTGAATTTATTATCTACCACAGTATTAGTGGTTTAGTGTGGCGTTACCGCCACAAAAAGATGTGATATCAGTGCTTGCTGAGCTGTCGGTGTTCAATTAGTGAGATGTTGATGCCAGACAGGAGGAGTTTGAATGGCTGTATTACATGCACTCATTCAGTCTGCAAATAAATGCCTTGCATTAAAGATGCATTATACAACGCATGGAAACATCTGTCTCTGCTGGAAGTGTCTGTCATTTCTAAAACCTACGTAGAAGCTCCCACCACACAAGAGACAACTACCTCTGATCCACCAGACCAAAGAACTGACCTAGTTTGCGAGTTCACCGCTAGAGGGCGCTGTAATAGGTTACACGATCGTGTACTTCAGTCCATAGGAGCACATCATTATGATGATGTCACGTGTTTTTCTCAGCTGCACGTCTGCCCCAGCCTTGTCATCCCCCCAGCAGTCTGGAGGGGAAAACTAGTGCGAAAAGCAATCAGCTTGGTCTGGGCTGCTGGAGAGATTAAGGAGTGTACTTTATTTATTTTTTGAATAGTTTATTTTGGCACGCATTTCATCTAGTTTATTTATTACACTGATAAAACAGTCGCCATGTCAGCGGTCTAGAGGGGGAAAATTGGTCGGAGAAGGAATCAGCCTGTTCTGGGCTGCTGGAGAAAGGAACGATTGTACTATATTTATTTTTGGAATCATTTATTAAGCGACGGATTTCACCAAGTTATTTATTATGCTGATGAAAAACACTAACCCTGATATGCTTGGGGTCACAATATATAATTTACAGATCTGGAAACTACTCGTAAATAATTGACTATACTGATGTACAGAGACGCAGACAACTCGTAAATTACCCAAATAATCCAGTACACAACATACAGATGTGTGAAATAATCGTAGGCCACTGAAACAATGCATGCAAACACGCTCACATAGCTTAAACACGTGAGAAACGCAACTTATCAGCAACTCGAACCCTGATTCTACTGGATGGAAAGCCTAGGTGCACCCCCCCGCCCCCACCGGCATATGGGAACTGTCCAAATGCGGGAGAGGAAGGTTGGGTTAGTGTACGTTATTTATTTTTCTCAGGAAACTGACACAAATATCCGTCCTGATTACGTAATAAATCAAAAAGATCGGTCCTAAATACACAACTATATGCATAACGCTGCACAACAACGGCTTAAAATCGCAAAAACTAACAATACCATACAACGTTTCTGATGCTGCTTGGGAAAAACATTTCGCAGTACCACCCGAAACTAACGCAAATATCGATCATAATTTCATAATAGTTCACAAAGATCGGTCGTAATTACACATCTATATGCATAGTGCTGCACAAAGACGGACTAAAACCGGAATATATAGCAAAAACTGACTATACCATACATATGGTGTTATCCTGCTGGGAAAAGAAGTTCGCAATACCACTCGAAACCAGCGACAGAAACACTTAAACTCTACCCTACACGTACGAGCTAGGGTGAAAAAGACTGGGATGTAAGGTACAATCTTTATTCATTTTGGTGGGAAATACATTCAACTGACTAGATGCTGGTAATGGCCAGAGAGGAGTTTAAAAAAAAAGTGTATTACCTGCAAGCATATAGCATGTATCCTTGTTTGACGTGTGAGTTCACTACACACGCCTACTAAAAATCATCCTACAGCTCAGCTAACCGAAGCCAATACACATATGATTGAAAAAATGACCCCCAGTTATAAGTACACTTCGAAATTATCGCGACAAAACCAGCACTAGTATAGATCGGGGTCATAATGCATCCCACGTATTGGGGAAAACCGTCGTCCTAACATGTGTTCTCCTCCATGTACAATTACAAACTACGGGATGGAGCTACTCTGCCGCCGGCCGCCGTGGCTGAGCGGTTCTAGGCGCTTCAGTCCGGGACCGCGTGACCGCTACGGTCGCAGGTTCGAATCCTACCTCGGGCATGGAAGTGCGTGGTGTCCTAAGGTTAGTTAGGTTTAAGTAGTTCTAAGTTCTAGGGGACTGATGACCGCAGATGTTGTCTCTTGTCCCATAGCGCTCAGAGCCATTTGAACCATTCTTTTGAGCTACTCTGTCAACAGACTCGTGGGCCACTGTTGGCTGCCGCCTGCGTTGAAATGATCGCACTTTGCCAACACAAGCAGGTATAGTTAACTAGGAGATAAAAGGGTGGCTTTCCCCAAGTACATCTTGGTCCAATATAGTGGCACAGCCATCGCTAATGGCTAGGAGGCGGCGCTGTCACAGAGTAGACTTCGCAAGTCCTCAACGCCTCTCGTTCTGGGGTGGAAAACACTTTTGTTTTTTACATCATGTAGGATGCTCCAGCAGGGACCATACGAGAGCAACAGTCTCGTAGGGAACACTCCTGCCGTTCTGAGCTCAATTATTTAACATGAGCTCGACTCCTATAACAAAACAACTATTAAAAAATACATTGGTGACCACAACAAATCTCCTCTTTCCACGACAATACCCAAAGTACAGCTTCATTTAGTTTTATGAGGCAAAATCGGTGTACTTTTTTTATGTTCGACTGCACTCACATCTCATTTTGTGACGTCCAGCAAAGTGTACCACCACCGATCACAAATGATCAGAAGAGAGAAGCTTATCCGATCTGCAAAGACCTTTACGTGGAAACTCGAAAAAAGAAAATAATGGAAATTGATATTTCCACTCGAAAATACCGTAGTCGGTGATGTAACAGATTCCAAATCACCCCTATAATTTACTATGTCAAATAAAGTGTTTCTCATGTCCAGAGAATCAGCAAACGTGTCTTCCGCCTGCTAGATGCACACACCATAATCGATGTTCTCTCAACTATATAAAGACGCGAAATGTGAAGAAGCAGTCATCCAAGCAATTTACATGGGAGGGAATAACGGCCCAGCGCAAACGCACCCCCATAATGAATCTTCTCAAATTTCCATTTGATCACGAAAGCTGTCCAAAACATACTGTGATCGGATGTGATCAATTGATGCTATACATCTCTACAAAGCTATATTGTACTCGTATCACACAGAGCCGATGTTGTAGGGAAGTAGGTTTGTCGTTTTACGATTAAATAACATAGTTTACCGTTGAGAAACCAGAAAGGAAGATGTATGTTATTTGCTACAAATATATCTTTTCCTACATCGGAATATTATCACTGCTGCATTCCATACAAATGATAGGTCGTAATCTCAAGTGATCTGACACTATAGCCTGTGTTAAGTGCGGAACGTTGTAGTTTTATGAGTGCATATGTTTATGTTCTCTCTTACCAATGCCTTCCACGTAGTGATCCTAGACTCTAGATGAATACTTTAAAATTGGTAACGTGGTTGATTTCCGTAAAAATGCTTTGAACTGTATCCATCTGGAGTTCCATAGCACATAAAAATCAACTGATTCTTGTTCTTCTTAACCGTGTACTATTATATCACAACACATTCAAATCTGTTACTACACATCGATAAGGAGTCTAACCACCTCGACATGGGCGCACCCCAAGATATATTGTGCACTTGGATGGGCGAGGACTCGGCAAGCTCTATTCATTCACTAGACGTGGAATGTAGCAGTCTACTTCTGGTCGGTAGCAGATTAAATTGGTAAGAGTGCTGCAGGGTGGGTTGGCCAATGACAGAATGAGGGGGTCATACAGTCTCTAATTTTATCTTAAGACAACGAGAATGCTCTGTGACTCCCATCAGCACAGACATAGATCGTAATTTAAGCACTATGCTCGAGGTGTTAGAAATATGTAGAGTTCTGTCTGGTATACTTTGATGATGTATGTGTTCGAGAAGTCACAATGAATGGACGTACTGCACAGTCACCTGTCTACATTCGCAATGATACTCGAAAATTGGAAAAGGGGTTGTTTAGCCATGATACTAAAATTAGGAAACATTCTGTCGCATCATTGGTTGGTGTTGAAATTACTGTAAAACTGATAAAACTGTTTGCAGTATAAACTGTGATACTTATTATTTCAGTACATCAATTGTGTCTTTTCCATCCCCTCTGTCCACTGGTACGCTGCTGGTTACCACATAATGATTGACTGACAATGCTTGTTTGAGTTGGAGAAAGAGATTTGTGGAGGGTGACACCTTCTGGGGATGGCTAGCACTGAAACAGTGATCGCGCACATGACTGCAGTTGGGGAATCAGTCGAAACGGAATGCAGAGCCGTCAGCTATTCCATCACTGTGACAGATGAGTTCAAATGTAGAGCACGTCAATCACTCTCGGATTGTAGTTTGGAAACCCTCCACAGCGCCGCAATGCTCTTCCACTTTCCTTATGATATAACTGACTTTTATTTAAAACCATCCAGTGCGTGTGGCGTGTTATGGTAGCAGCTGTAACAACATGATTTACACCGTGCGAGGGGCCATGGATCAGAATGTGGTATTGGCAGTTTAGAACCTGTCACAGACCTCGAAGTCGTGGCGGAAAAACCAAATTTATGGCACTGTACAAAGCGTGTTACAGCAGAAAAAAGAACAGGTAGCGTCTCTTGTGACTTACAGTATAGTCTGTAAGATATGATCACATTCCTACAATACAGGTAATGAAACTTTAAACTGATCTTTGCATGTGATCAATACCTGTATATTTAATAGTATCATTACATTGCTCAATGCCTGCATGCAAGCGGTATTTCTTTTCGATGTATGGGAGAAGACAGATGCAATAAAAATCTTATTGAGTTCTCTATCGGATGAAGTTAGTTGAGTATTTCTAACACCTCGAGCATAGTGCTTAAATTACGATCTATGTCTGTGCTGATGGGAGTCATAGAGCATTCTCGTTGTCTTAAGATAAAATTAGAGACTGTATGACCCCCTCATTCTGTCATTGAGCTGATCAATTTTTGTCTGTTGGATGGTCGATAATAACGAAGATAGCATTTTGGTGTGATAAATGTGAATGGCACCTGAGGGATGCGGATCTGTAGTACTTGTATGTAGTTTGGGGACGCACCACAGTGCAGTAGCAAAAAATCTCGTCCTTGTCCCAGTTCCCATTTTCATATAATGATCAAAACAGTCTTGTCCCAATAAAACAGTTTAGTCTGTTTCTACACGGGTTGCAGAAGGTGGTGGATATAGTTTTTCCAACTTCTACTGAGTTCCGACTTAAACTGGAACGATCACATGCGCAGAGCCACAGGGATGGTAGCGCAGTATCTCAGGCGGTAGTTGCAAGATGCATTGGGACTACCTCAAACGAGGTTGGAATTATACTGTTGCAGATAGGTTCGAGAAAGGTGACTTGTTTCGAGATATGAAAGTGCCAGAAATATGATTCACTAGTGGCTGTAAACATTAAAGTACTTCTCCGGAGCATCCAACGCAGGTATGTGCTTGAATGGGGAGACTTGATTTCAAATCAGAGACAGCATTTCTAGCGGATAGCATAGCACTACGGATCTAAAAAGCTACATCCTCAATCTGCACACCATCTACTGTTTGTGATCCTTCTCAATCAACCATCACCTATAGCCCATTCGATGTATCACTGAACCTCTGATATGGCATCGAGATATAATGCGTTACAGATACTGGAGAAATATTTAGCGGCGTTGGCTTGAGGGAGGTTCAAATACTGCTTTCATACCACCTTCCATTGCCAAATCACTTTCTAAGTTGGGTAATTTTATTACGAGGTTGTACTGTCGGCACATGTGGGTGTGTGCTGTTGGTCTGATACTACATACTCCAGCAATCACTGTCTATTTACAGTGTTGCGGTATTCGTCTGGACATAAAACCATCTCATTCAGAGGTAATATCATACCTCGATTTGTAAAGCGGATATAGTTTTTAACATGGATACTTGTATGCAAAAAATGGTTCACATGGCTCTGAGCACTATGGGACTTAACATCTGAGGTCATCAGTCTCCTTGAACTTAGAACTACTTAAACCTAACTAACCTAAGGACATCACACACATCCATGCCCGAGGCAGGATTCGAACCTGCGACCATAGCGGTCGCGCGGTTCCAGACTGAAGCGCCTAGAACCGCTCGGCCACCGGCGTCCGGCACTTGTATGCACCTGTAAAAACAAGACCGCTTGTGATGTAAAATGGTTGTGTTCTTTTTAACATCTCGCTGTTTGTAAAGCGATTACTCCTCTCTTTCTAGGACACAGTGGTACCACTCGCAAGAAAATTTACAAGACATGTCCAACCATCGTTGATTTTTGGTCAGTATTATTTCGTATTGCAGGCAATCAGTAATTGATGAAGTACTATACTTAGTAGTAGGGGATGTGTGATACGTTCGCTATGAACATCAGGCTTATAAAGTATGTGTTTGTGTTCAGACATGTGCAAAGGAAAATGACTATGCCCAGCCATAAGGAAGGTATGGATTCGACATGCAATACTGTGATAGCAAAGCGAGGAGTACATCAAGTTATAAGAATGGTACAGACACAGCCGTCAGCAGGCTCTACTTCGCTCATTGTCGAATGTCATTCAACTGAAACAGCAATCGTAACATCTAATTGTAAGTATGGCGATCAAATAAATATGTGACCGATTTCGTAGGATGATTCTGTCTATGTGTGCTTGGCGCGACGGTGGCCTGTCGCCCAATAGCGAACTAATACTTAGTATGTTTTGGACAGCATTCGTGATCAAGTGGAAATTTGAGAAGATTCATTATGGGGGTGCGTTTGCGCTGGGCCGTTATTCCGTCCCATGTAAATTGCTTGGTTGACTGCTTCTTAACATTTCGCATCTTTATATAGTTGAAACAACATCGATTGTGGTGTGTGCATCTAACATGCGGAAGACACGTTTGCTGATTCTCTAGACATGAGAAACACGTTATTTGACATAGTAAGTTATAGGGGTGATTTGGAATCTGTTACATCACCGACTACGGTATTTGCAAGTGGAAATATAAGTTTCCTTTATTTTCTTTTTTCGAGTTTCCACTTAAAGGTTTTGCAGATAGGATAAGTTTCTCTCTTCCGATCATTTGTGATCGGTGGTGGTACACTTTCCTGGATTTCACAAAATAACGAGATGAGAGTGCAGTCGTACCTAAGATAGTATGCCAATTTTGCTCATAAACTTAAATGAAACTGTGTTTTGTCTATTTTCGTGGAAAGAGGCGATTTATTATGGTCACGAATGTTCCTTTTAATAGTTGCTTTGTTATAGGAATCGAGTTGATGTTAAATAATTGAGCGCAGAGCGGCGGGCGAGTTCCCTACGAGACTGTTGCTCTCGTATGGTCCCTGCTGCAGCGTCCTACATGATGTAAAAAACAAGTGTTTTCCACCTCAGAACGAGAAGCATTGAGGACTTGCGAAGTCTAGTCTGTGACAGCGCCGCCTCCTAGCCATTATCAATGGCTGTGCCATTATACTTGAGACGACGAAGACGTATTTGGGGAAAGCCACCCTCCTAGTTAATATACCTGCTTTTGTGTTGGCAAAGGATGATGGTATCAATGCGGGTGGCGGCCAGCACTGGGCTGGAGGCTGCAGGCAGATTAGCTCCACCCTGCAGTTTGTGAGTGCATGTTAAACTGCAGTCTTTCAGGACGAAGATTATCCACAATACATGTGATGCATTATGACCTGATTAATACTAGTGCTGGTTTTTTTCTCTACAATTTCGAAGTGTAATTATAACTGTGTAGCATTTTTTCCATCATCTGTGTATTGGCTTCGGTTAACTGGGTTGTCGTGTGAGTTTAAGTAGGCATGTGTAGTGAACTCTGACGTCAAACAGGGTTACATGCTATATGCTTGCAGGTAATACATTTTTTTTAAACTCCTCTCTGTCCAACACCAGCATTTAGTCAGTAGAACGTATTTCCCATGTAATGTCTCTTGCAGCGGTCTCTCCGCGATATTTCCAGAAATTTTATAAATTATATAATTCAGTACATATCTCGAAATACCTCTTCTTATCTTACCGATTCCTAAACTTTAATATACGATGATTATCAATGCAAAGTAGTTCCAAGCCCTATTATTCCTTGGAGAGTCCATTTACTCCATGGAATAGCTTCTCTGCTATCTATGTTTTCTCTTATGAAAACAATGAAGAGATCTTGCCGATTAGCCGTGAAAGAAGGAGGATGTATATGTATGTATTGTTGAGGTAGTCGCCATCTTGATGATATTCTGTATGAGAAGGAATTTAATATATGAACTAAACTAAAGTAAGTGTGTGACAGTGTCTGCTTACTACGCTGTGTTGCACGGGATCGGTGGGGAACGTCTGATTTACACTGGACGAACTTGCCATTTTGTATGTTCAAGATATCCAGTTTATTACTCCAAATAAATAGGCTAACACGGTCTTACCAGCAGATCTCCTGTCTTTCCCATGTGATCACCGAAAGTTAATAATTATTACAAATGTTTTCAGGAGATCGACTGACAATTTTCGTCGCACCGAGACTTCGAAATTGCTTCACTGCCTTATGGAATTTAAGTTAAGCTCAATTTAATCAGGATAGAGCAGTATTGAACTGTGTGAATGTGATAAGCCTGCTTTGTGAATGAAAATTCCCTTAATATACGCATGTTTTTACTATCCTGATCAGTGAAGCTAAATCAGGATGGTGTGAGAGAGGTTTTTAAATTTTAGATCCCACAAAAAAATATTAAACCCACCAAAAAGAATAAAGATTGTACCTTAAACCCCAGCCTTTTTCACCCTAGCTCGTAAGTGTAGGGTAGAGTTTGAGTGTTTCTGTCACTGATTTCGAGTGGTATTGCGAAATTTTTTTCCCATCAGGATAGCACCAGATGTATGGTATAGTCAGTTTTTGCGATATATTGTGGCTTTAGGCCGTCCTTGTGCAGCGCTATGTATAGTAGTGTATTTAGGACCGATTTTTGTGATTAATTATGCAACTAGTATGGATATTTGTGTCAGTTTCCCGAGCAAAATAAATAAAGTGCACTAAACTAACCCTCTCCCGCGTCTGGAAAGTTTTCATGTTTGAGGGGGTGCACTTACGCTTTCCATCCAGTACAATCAGGGCTCGAGTCAGTGAAAAGTTGCGTGTTTTACGTGGACTGAGTGTTGTGCACTGATTTATTTTCGGGTATTTAAGCGTTGTGAGCGCATTTGCACGCAGTATTTCGGTGATCTGCGAGTGGTTTGCACATCTGTATGCTGTGTACTGGTTTATTTGGGTAATTTACGAGCTGTCTGCGTCTCTGTACATCAGTGTACTCCATTATTTACGAGTACTTTCCAGGTCTGTAAACTGTATACTGTGGCCCCCAAGCATATCAGGGTGAGTGTTTTGCCTCAGCGTAATAAATAAACTAGGTGAAATCCGTCGCTTAATAAATGATTCCAAAAATAAATATAGTACAATCGTTCCTCTCTTCAGCAGCTCAGAATAGGCTGATTGCTTTCCCTACTACTTTTCCCCTCCAGACTGCTGGGCGGATGACATGGCTGGGGCAGGCGTGCAGCTTAGGAAAATACGTGACATCACCATGCTGATGTGCTCCTTTGGAGTGAAGTGCACGATCATGTGACCTATCAAAGCGCCCTGTAGCGGTGAAGTCACGAACTAGGTCAGTTCTTTGGTCTGGAGGATCAGAGGCATTTGTCACTTGTGTGGTGGGAGCTTCTACGTAGGTTTTAGAAATGACAGACACTTCCAGCAGAGACAGATGTTTCCATGCATTGTGTAATGCATCTTTAATGCAAGGCATTTATTTGCAGGCAGAATGAGTGCATGTAATACAGCTGTCAAAACTCCCCCTGTCTGGCACTGACATCTCGCTAATTGCACATCGGCAGCTCAACAAGCACTCATATCACAGCCTTTTGTGGTGGTAACACCACATTAAGCCACTAATACTGTAGGTAGATAGTAAATTTAAACAAATTTAAGCAAAGTATATTCGAATGACATCAAGAGCAGTCTCAGGAAATTCTGAGGCGTCAAGTGTGAAAGGGATGCCATCACCTCATGCTTGAGGAACCCAAATGGACACCTGTGTGTCATTTGGCAGCTGACAGCCGTGTCGTCATTCTATAGGGGCCGCTGATGCACCCAGACCCTGGGGACACGTGTAGAGTCGGCAGCTTTGGTGTTGGGTGTCGAGTGGCAGGATGTGTATTTTACTAGCGATCTTATGTTTCAACTATATTTCATTGATTTTACCAGCCATTGGGATCCTGTGAATTATAGAAACTACCCTATAAATGTGAAGAATATAGATTTAATTAATTTGTATAAATTTTTTATATTAACTAGACGTTAGCGGTACAATAGTTAAGGGGAGATTGTGCATGAGTGGATGACATGGAGCAGAACAGCACGTTAAGTGCAGAACAATAGGTTAATTTGTATAATTTTATGTAAAATGTAGTACAAGAGTTTAATGGGGTGGGTGACAAAGGAGAATGCGCCAGAAATGGCGTTAAAAGCATGTGAAATTCGAAAATTGTACCAGGAAATGGTGGGACGACATAACTAATTGCTTAATTTGGTATCAAAGATGGTACAATAGTTTAAGGAAATGGGGATGACAGGTAAAACCTCTTAACAGAACAATAGGTTAAGTGCTGACAAAGGGCCAAACATTAGGTTAAGACACCCAGAGTAGAATGCCAAAAATTAGGTTATGCAACATGTTTGCCCCATGTAATTACTTCTTACAAGACCTACAAGTTTCCAAACAGCAGACAGTGATGAGCGAAGGAAATCCAACCCCCACACACTGAGTTTTTGATAAGTAAACAATATACTTTTGAATTTCCTTTTATGAGATCCTTCCTGTCCACCAGAGAGCCCTCATCCTCCAAATATTCCATACCCTGTCTTGAATCCCCTAAATTGTTGAATTAAACAATATTCGACACATTGTCTAAATAGTTTGAACAGTATTCCATACACAGCAATCGATTTCCCTCCAAATGACTGGTCAACTGAGTCTTTTTCCCGTCAATTCCCAGGTGGGAGGGTGGGAGGGGATGGGGGTTTACCAGAGGGGGAAACGTTAATTTAATTGATCAATTTAATTAAGTAGTCAATCAAACTGGTTGAAGTGAGAGGGGCTATTTCAACAACTCAGACCTGAAAGTGTACCTGTAGCAGCGAGGAGAGGGGTTGGTTGGAGGTTTCCTGAGTTGGGAGGGGAGTGGGAGGGGTGGGGGGAACAATAGGTCGAGTGCCTGTCAGTTAATAGGAAGGATCCTTTTAGCAGAACAACAGGTTGAGTATGTGTCAATCAAAGGAGAACAATAGGTTTGCTCTTGAGTGTATACCTGCCCCTGATGTAGGCAATCCGCAATAACTAAGTGGACTGATGACGCCCTAGCCCACCTACCGTTGATACTGTCTGGATCTGGAGCTTGTTTCGTTCGATTTTATCTACATTCACCTCCATGTGATGTAAATTTTGCGCCCTAGAACCATGACCGTCATATCATAATCATAAAAAGTCGTGTTAAGCTCATTTTCTACTAAAGCAGGCAGAGATGATGATGCTTATTTGATTCTGATGGAAATGAATTTAACTATTTTTGATTTTTCCTTAGTTAATTTATTCAAAGGTGATAAACTGCAAAAATTATATCCAGAAACAATGAGCCGTCCTTAGACATACAGCATTACGTGTAACTATGACTGTGTGGCATTTAGTTATTATACACACACTGATGAAGGTGTTGGTGATTAAGTGGAACAGCGTTCAGACACATCTCCCGATACACAAATTTAGATTGTCTGTGGTTTGCCGTATACAATTCAGTTACCTGAAGCATCTCTTTGTGCAAACCCTTCAATCTACTCCCGCATTATTTAACAAAGTAGGCGATTAAAATTCCTCTCTTCCGCGTATGCCTTACTTTACAGCATTTCGTCCGTTTCTCAACGTGCAGTAACGCAGAGCAGTATTCATCTAAGTTGCTGTAATAGAGCTGCGCTGCCTTTCGGTCTCTACTTCCAAACACGTCCATCCCCTCTCTAGGAGGAAGTTCAAAATAATCTCCGAACGAAGGGAGGAAACACGGCACGTGTCTTATCGGAAAACGGTTCCCGTTGCCACGGAGTCGTTTCACAAGCGACACGCTCCGCCCTCGAGGCTGGTCTGGGTGTTAGTAACACCGGTCACGCGAAGAGAACTGAAGCTTTCCTCAGACGTCGTCCAGTGCTGTGATTCCGTCTTTCCGTAGTGCAAGTAAAAGAAAAAATTAACGTAGACGGTATGTTTTCGTACACTCTTTGCACCACAGAACATTAAACTAATACCCCATAATCATTGTAGCTGCGCTAGTTAATGAATACAATTATGCTAACATTAGAGATACAAACTCCTACTAGGGCACTGTGTTAAAATTTATTGCGAACCATTGCTTCTTTCCCTCAGACTTTGTCAGTATAAGATAATCGAAAATTTGTAGTAACTGGCATAGGAGTAAATGCCTTAGCGACTGCTTAGACTTTCGTAATGGAGTATAAAACGGCGTGCTTAAGACTAACGCCGCCGAATTTTTTATGTTAAACTCTTATAGCTTTTTATATAAAACAAATTTTATTAACATTCTTCGCCTTTATTCTTCACGTGGACATATTTGTTTCTTAACATAATCATCCTGTCGTTGAAAACATTTTCCCACCGAAAGACCAATTTGTTGATACCGTCTCTGTAGAATGCTTCACTTCGTTGACGGAGCTGCAGTCTCAGCTCTGCTTGCACCGCGTCGTCACTAACAAAGTGAAGTCGTCGAAGATATTGTTTAATTTTTTGAAACAGATGAAAATCTAATGGGCACTTTATTTAGTTTACACACTTTAAGAAGAATTGGAACTTATTATCGTAAACAATTGTTTACACTTATGTCAAAACAGAAATGTTATAGGGACCTCAATTTCTTGCAGCTCTCTGCTCTAATCTATCCAACGCCAGCCTCTCCAACTCTGCACGAGAACTACAACAACTGCAACCTATATCCATTCGAACCTGCTTAGCCTACAATTCTTACCATCTTCTCCACTCACCCCCTCCCCCGAACCTCCTCCTCCACTGCTCTCCATTACGAAACTGAAGATTCATTCATTCCGTAGGATGTGTGCTGTCAATCGATCCCAGCTTTTTGTCAAATTGGACCATAAATTTGTTTTCTCCCCAATTCGTTTCTGTATATTTTCATTAGCTACCTAAAATACATTTTCTATTATCAGCACTATTCTGTAGCATCCCATTTCGAGAGCTTCTCTTCGATTTGCATTCTTAACATCCAAGTTTCACTTGCATACGAGGCTATACTCAAGATAAATAGTACCTTCGGAAAACACTTCCTACCATTTTAATTCATATCTGATGTTATTTATGCCACATCCCATTACCCTTGACTCATAGATGTCTGATGATAATCATGTAACCTCTTTTCAAGACACTATCGATTCCGTTCAGCTGATCTCACAAGTTCTTTGCCGTCTCTCACAGGATGGCAACGTCGTGTACAAGCCTCAAAGATCTCTCCAGGCTGAAAAGTTGAATATCGTGGTCCTTAGCTGGCCCATTCGAAAGACGAAGACGAAAGTAGATCTGCATTAACCTTTCTTGTAATAAGTCGTATGACCAGCGTTTTGTCGCATCCGCATACATTTCGCAGTACCTCAAACCTCGATCCTAGAAGGTTTACTTCTTCTAAACTTCCCATTCTTCTGTATACAACTCATTGTCGATAATTTCCAATCATTATTTACTAAACTAGTCGTTAAATTTCACACCTGTGAGCACCAGCCATCTTTGAATTATGAACTGTTATCTGCAGTATCCATAGTGTTTTATCATCCCCAAAATTATGCGACTGTGAACCTTCGCGACGATGCAAGACTTTTTCTGCATATGCACTCAACAATGCGTCGATAGACTTCGGTTGTAGAAATCAACATTTTGGCTACTCATGAAACACTCCACACACTGGACAGTCTCACGCAACCCCCCCAGGGGGTCCACAACTCTTTCGTGCGTAGCGAGCACGGGACCCCGAGCTAATGTGGCCCTCCTTCTTTTCTGGGCTGCATACCTTCCTTTTCCGCATCCTTCCCCATCCCCCATCTTCGCCCCCCCCCCCTCATCTCTGGCTCTTTCCTTCCCTTTCTCCCCCTCTGGGAGTATGGTTTGTGCCTACGTCCGGAGACGGACACTCGAAACTGTTCCAAATTCCTTGCTTTCTACACTTGCAAGTCTTCGTCCTTCCTCTGTCCTTCTCTTTTCCTTCCCTCTTCTCTTTGCCCTTTTCTCCGCTGCGCCGTTTGAGACCCGTCTTCTTTCCTTTCTCTTTCTCTTTTTTCCTCCCTGTGCGTGTCTGAAGGCCGACCCACGCACTTCCATGCGTAGCCAGTGACGGGGTAACGCGTAATTCCCCGCCCCGGGTAGACAGGTAGGACACGTACGTACCCCTGGTAACAGCCAGGCCCAGGGAGGGGTGATTACCCGAGCTGATACCTTCCGAAAGTGCCGATTGGTCCCTCCGTCCGTTTGTCGGGAGGTGTGACCTGAGGTGTGAACAATCACCTAAGGCGGGAGTGCCCTCAGTGAGGGCCCCCACAAGGGAGGAGCGCGCCATCGGAGACGCCGGTAATCATGAGGGATTCTTCCACAATGGTTTCCTCACCTTCCACTATGTCTGCTCACAAACATAAGTTCACTGAGTCTCAGCCACAGACAGTTCTTCCATCGTTGCCACAGTTCGTTGTTGTTTCTCGGTCTGACGAAGGTCACGACTTCTCCACGGTCAACCCTTTCATTATTCAGAAAGGTGTCGACGCAATTGCAGGTCCTGTAAAGTCTTGTTCCAGATTACGGAATGGCACCCTGTTGTTAGAAACAAACAGTGCCCTCCAGGAACAAAAATTGCTGCATACTTCTCTGCTCCACACCTTCCCTGTCCGGGTGGAACCGCACCGTACCTTAAATTCCTCGCGTGGAGTCGTTTATACACGCTCCCTCGATGGATTGTCTGACGAAGAAATTCAGCACTACCTGTCTGACCAGGGCGTAACGGCTGTTCATAGAGTTACGAAAAGGGTTGACACGAACATCATTCCAACCCGCACTGTCTTCTTGGCATTTGACAAAGTTCAACTCCCATCGAAAATAAAAGCAGGCTATGAGATAATTTCCGTTCGCCCTTACGTCCCAAACCCAACGCGTTGCTATCGATGTCAGCGGTTCAATCACACCAGCCAATCCTGTACCAATCCGGCCAAATGTGTTACGTGTGGCAAGGATGCCCATGAGGGTGCTTGTCCACCTCCATCCCCTCGCTGCGTCAACTGTATGGGTGACCACGCTGCTTCCTCTCGAGATTGCCCCGTTTTTAAGGACGAAAAGCTCATCCAGGAAATAAGAGTGAAGGAAAACGTGTCGACCTTTGCTGCTCGAAAATTATTCGCCAGTCGACAGCCCACCGTGCCTCAGACAGGCAAATACAGCTCTGTCCTTGCTTCTCCTCGGCCAACAAAGGAGGCGGCCACGCAGACTTGCGACCTCACCTTTAGTACCACGGTCGTCAGATCGGCCAGCGCAAAGATCGCCCGTTCAACCTCACCACTTTCGCCTGCCCACTCTATGGCTCACCCTTCGTCGGGTTCTGCTAAATCTCGAGCCCAAAAGTCGGACACCAAGTCTTCGAAAAAAGAGCATACTCGTGAAGAGTTTTTACGTACCGCAACTTCACAACCATCGGTTCCTCCTTCATCTAAACATCATACTTCCAAGAAGGCTACGAAGAAACCCATTCCTCTCCTTCTCCGCCAAGGCGTGTCCCATCTACAGCGCCACCTGGCGGAAATCGCCCTCGGCCATCTTCTGTGTCGCCGAGGCGCACTGCTGGTGGCCGGTGAACCGGCCGATCGCTGGTGGCAGGAGCTGCTCCTGACCACCCTATGGATCAGGATCTTCTGCCTTCGGCTGAATGCCATTCCATGCTGTCGGTCGCAAGCTCTGAGCAGTCGTTGAGTTGACAGCACCCTTGGTCACAATCTTCCATTTTCTGTTCACCCTATGTCCATTATCCACTGGAATATCCGCGGCATTCGAGCCAATCGGGATGAATTGTCGATCCTCTTACGATCCTACTCGCCGGTCATCTTCTGTCTTCAGGAAACTAAGCTGTGTCCCTATGACCGCTTTGTTCTCCCTCATTTTCAGTCCGTCCGATATGACCTTCCCTCTGTTGAAGGCACTCCAGCCCATGGAGGACTCATGATTCTTCTCCATGATACTCTCCATTATCACCCAATCCCCTTAAACAGTTCCTTCCAAGCTGTCGCCGTCCTTCCCTTTCTGGATACACGTTCTCTCTTTGTACTGTATACATTCCATCGTCCACACCAATGGCACGAGCTGATCTCCTTCATCTTCTTGGTCAGCTTCCACCCCCCCTATTTGCTGGTTGGGGACTTCAATGCCCACCACCCGCTTTGGGGATCTCCACATCCTTGTCCACGTGGCTCCCTATTGCTAGACGTCTTCCACCAAGCGGATCTAGTTTGCCTCAACACTGGGGTCCCCACATTTTTGTCTGCCTCCACGACAAATTTATCTCATTTGGACCTTGCGATCGGTACTGTTCTGCTAGCTCGGCGCTTCAAATGGTTCGCCCTTGATGATACACACTCGAGTGACCACTTTCCATGTGTCCTTAGACTGCAGCCTCGACTCCATATATGCGCCCGCGACGCTGGAAGTTTGCCCAAGCCGATTGGACACTTTTTTCGTATCTAGCGACATTCGATGACCGTCGCTTTCCCAGCGTCGACGATGAGGTCACACATATTACCGACGTTATTCTCACAGCTGCGGAACGTTCAATACCACGCACCTCCGAATTGCCCCGGCGCCCCCCAGTTCCTTGGTGGAACGAGGCATGCCGTGACGCAATACGTGAGCGGCGACGTGCTCTTCGCATTTTCCGTCACCATCCAACTTTGGCCAACTGTATCCGCTATAAGCAGCTCCGTGCGCGATGCCGTCGCGTCATCCGCGATAGCAAGAAGGCAAGCTGGAAATTCTTTATTAGCTCATTTAACACCTTCACTCACTCCTCGGAAGTTTGGAGTCGGCTTCGACGGTTCTCAGGCGCACCTATTTTCTCCCCGGTCTCTGGGCTCACTGTCGCGCATGATACCTTAGTGGACCCCGTCGCAATTTCTAACTCATTGGGTCAGCACTTTGCTGAGATTTCGAGCTCTTCAAATTACCCGCCAGCGTTTCTCCCGAAGAAACGTGCAGCGGAAGCGCGACATCTTGCTTTCTCCTCTCAAAATCACGAAAGCTACAATACTGTTTTCTCCATGCGGGAACTCCAACATGCCCTCTCTTCTTCTCGCTCCTCCGCCCCAGGACCGGATGGTATCCATGTCCAAATGTTGCTGCATTTATCAACCCATAGTCTGCGTTACCTCCTTCGCCTTTATAATCGAATTTGGACCGACAGTACTTTTCCCAGACGATGGCGGGAAGCTATCGTCGTTCCCGTTCCGAAACCTGGAAAGGACAAACATCTCCCCTCTAGCTATCGCCCCATTTCTCTCACGAGTAGTGTCTGTAAGATTTTGGAGCGTATGGTGAATAACCGTTTAGCTTGGTGGCTGGAATCCCGCAGTCTTTTAACACCTGCCCAATGCGGATTCCGAAAGCAACGTTCGGCAGTTGACCATCTTGTTGCTCTCTCCACTTATATCATGAACAATTTTCTCCGGAAACGCCAAACGGTAGCAATATTTTTTGATCTGGAGAGAGCATACGATACCTGTTGGAGGACAGGCATCCG